>NW_026916294.1:5455000-6055000 GCF_034315485.1 Pezoporus occidentalis
GAGTGTTTAAAGTTGTAGCATCTGCCGCAGGCTGGGCACAGCTGCTCCACGCTGTCAGTTTGCACTTTCTTAATGGGCTTTGCTGAAAGAACATCTTTAAAGTGCTTTTCTGGCCACCTGTTGCTTTCATACATCATTCCCACAGAAACCCACCTCTGCAGAATAGAAATGATTCAGCTGTAGTTCTCTGCTCTATCCAAGTGAAGAGAGATGAAGAGAATATGCATAAGAAAAACAACTTGGGAGAAAACTCTGTTACAGCACTCCAAAGGCCCCGTCAAGAAACTTGGTTTGGATTAGGGCTGGGGCTCGGTAAATCTATTCATATAAGAAGGAAGGATTTAGATGGGAATCTGAACTTTATGGGAAACTTGCACAAATGCTTGTTGAGTTTGTCATTGCCCCACTTGTGGTGGTTGTCACCATAGAGCATAGCTGATGGTAATCCTAGAGCCAGCCAGCGGAGTTGTGCCCCTTTTCATCATTCTTCAGGCATGACCCTAAAGGCTGCAGACATTCTGTATGCTTCTGGCACTTTTTAGCTGGTTTTAATGCATTAAGTGGAACTACCCTCTTTGAAGACTTAAGTGTTCCATTTATTCAGAGGTGTCTTCCTGCAATGCCAGTGTGTTTTAGTCCTAAAATGCAGGAATAGTTTTTTAGTGGCAAGGAAAGGATTTAGTCTTTACAGTCTGCACAGATGCCCAGCATAATTTTCAAGAGGACTTCGCCCTGAAATGGGGAAGCAATAGCTCTGGTGAGAATGTGAATCTTCATCTTTTGTACTTCAAGCATCACGTAGATATGACTGCATCATCCTTGTCTGTTGTAATTGGGTCTGTGTGTGTCACTTGTTCCTCTCTTTGGAAGTTTTCTTTTTCTGTGAGACTTGCCTAACTTCTTTTGATTGTCACCTCAGCTGCCCCGGCCCTGTGCCTACCTTTCTGTTGACACCTTGAATTTGTTGCTGATGCATAATCCACAAATGCTCATTACTTTTTCTTTAGGATAAGTTTAGAAATGAGGGATTATTGAACTCAAGTGAATTTTGTAGTTCTTTTGCATAAAACCAGGATTTACTTCTTTTTTTTCTTCATATTTAGAATTAATTTAGAGACCTGGCTGAAATAGTAGTGCAACATCCAGGTCCAGTTTGTCCTCGGAGGATGAAAACCTGTATCAGGGTTAGTAATCTAGAGACATGACAGTTAAGAAAAAGAAATAAAAAGGAGGGGGTAGAGGGCTTTAGCTGTGCTGAACTCTTTGACTCTAAAAAGCTGTTAGAAGCAAGCAGCTTTTGATCACCATCGGCTTTTGGCTGAGTTAAAACATACGACTTAAAGTTAGGAACATAAGACTGGGAACAATCACTAGGACTGCAGGAGCTGGAGCATTAGTCTGTGCCTTTCTGGTCTGTAATGGAATTTTTTTTTTCCCTCTTCAAATGAACTGAAGCTCACTAGTCTCACCCATTTCTACCCAGATTGCTTATTTCAGGAGGCTATGTCCTGTCTTTAATCTGCTGCTTTCACCTTGTCTCCATTCTTTTTTCTTTTCCTTTCTCATGGATCCCCATCTTCATCCCCCCATTTCCCAGAAAATGATGGTGTTGAAATTCACTATTAAACCTTTGTTTGGTATATTATTTTTTACCTCAGGCATTTTTAGATGGGATTTCTGATTCACACCTCTTAAGTTTCAGGTCTGTGCTCTTTCAGATATTAACAGATATTTCTGGGAAGGTTGTGAGTACAGCATTATTCAGAAAGATTATCTCAGGAAAAGTACAGCAGCTGAGGTCTCCTCTGGACTGTAATTTGTGCCGGTTGGTTTTCCACCCTAGAAAGATCACTCTGTTTTTCAGTTGCTCTCTTCCTCAAATGTTTCATGGGTTTCCTGGTGCCCTTTAGAGAATGTTCAACAGAACAGAGAGTGATGTTCTGCTCTTGACTCATGGCTGTGCCCTGGCATCCCAAGGGCTAAAGGAAAGGGAAAACAATGCAAGGCTGAGGCAGGAGTTTACATAAAGCAAGAGTCAGTCCATGCTGGTCTTCAAGTATTTAAATACACTGTTTAGTTTGTCTTGCACTAGGCTGTTGTTTTCATCCAGAAGTGTTCAGCGAGCACCTGGTTACCCATCTCATGTGAACCACAGGCTACAGTCGCAGTGTGAGTGTGGTCACAGGCTTGGCTGCCTCTGGGGCACTGTGTTTGAGGCAGTGCTGCTGAATGGATTTTGGCCATCTTGCTGTTATCCATGTGCTTGTCTATACTCTTGATACATTGCTTGCCAGTGCTACGGTTCTCCACCTCCCCCTTTGTCCTTCTCACTGGCTTCTGCTCTTTGACATCTGACCAGAGGATGAGCTTTCTGTCCTGGATATGATCTGCCCATGTTCTTCAGTGACCTGTTTCCAAATTAATTTCAGATGGGACAAAGGTTTGTAACATTTAATGATGAGAAACAACCTTTCTTTCTTCCCTATTAATAGAGAATAGTGGCCAGAAAAACAAAGTGCAAGGTAAACGAAGCACAGAGCAGAATGTCTAATAGGGTCTGAAGTGTTTCCCTCCAGGGAGTAGGTGCTTGAGACTTACTAACTTTTGCACATTTAACAGGAAAATGCTTCTTTCACTCTGCAGTTAATTTCAGAGGGGAGCAAGGTGTGAAACATCTGACAGAAGCTTCATTGATAACTTGTGATGATTTTCTAGGTCTTTGCATTTTCAAGGTCTACATCAGCAGGAGCAAAGCACAGATTACTTCAATAAACTGATATGCATTTTCTTATACATGTATCCCGTTTCGGTGCAAGTTGGGTTCATTCAACCAAAGCTCTGAGTCTATAGCTGAAAAGGAAAACTCAAAGATATGGCTGCTATTGAGCCTCCAGTACCATTGATCAGGAAGCACCAGTAATTCAGCAGGCTTTGCTAAAGAAAACAGCAGAGAAGACAGATCTTTGTGGAGCATCTTCTGCCTTTGCAGGGTCACAGAATAATTGAGGTTAAAGGATACTTCTGGAAATCATATAGTTCAACCCAAAGCAGAGCCAAAGCAGGGCATTTGTACATATTGGCAAGATGATACCTGAGCCTTCTCTTCTCCAGGCTAAAGAGTCTCAACTCTCTCAGCCTCGACTTGTCCGATGCTCCAGTCTGTACTGTCATTACCTGAGCTATTCATCTAACATCTCCTTATCAGAGTATCCGGAAGCTATTCCTCCTTGTGTGGCTGCAGAGTTGAGAAATCTTCCTTCTACTGGCAGAACTCATGTCTGAGTTAACTGGAGATGGGGTGTTTATGGAGACAGTTCAGGGCTTCTAGCAGAAAAGGGCCTGCCCCATCCATCCTAGAGCTGTTGCTGTTGAGCTTGCCACATCCACTGCTTTAACCTCAGGCTGCAATTTGTGTGAGCCTTTAGCAGAGTCTTATTGTGGACTCCTATGTGTTGCATCTCTGCTTCCCCACTTTCATAGTAAGTGGATATCTGAAGCTTTTTTTAGTGGTATGTTGAGGACTTCAGAGTGCCTTTTCCTGATACCTTCTGTTGAGGCTCAGGAGATTACATTACACAATAGTACTACACTGACAGGTCTCATTCCAGAAGTAGCTACGTTATGCTGGTGTATCAATACGGTCAGAGGAATAAAACTGACTTTTTTTGTTTAGTCAGAATTTAGTAAAACTGAATTTGGCTTGTCTGCTCAGTTGTGTGTGGTTGAACAGAAATTCCCTCAAGGGAGGAATCTTTGTGTGTGCTTTTAAGCCAGTTCCATTCTTTTCTGTATAATCATTGTTGCCTGAGAACTTAGATGTCTGACTAAGAAAAGCTCTAAGGCGAGTTCTTGAATTCACATGGTTTGCATCAGCAGGCATGAAATGTAATACATAGATTCACTGTTTCTCTTGTTGTGATGAAGCAATGATTTACGTGGGACATTACCTGCTTAGAAATGAACTTGCATCCACTGAGTGCCTCAGGATACAAACTTGTCTCTGTTAAAGTAGGACAGGAGAGGAGAAGGCACTTAATTTTTTTCCTTTTTTCATGAAGTAGGACTTGCAAAACACGTAAAAGAGCAGGGTGGGAATGCTGGAGTTGCTCGTACTTGGCATATTCTGCAAGGAGTTTGTTCACGTTTGCAAAGCAAACCCAAAAATCTGGAAAGCTGAAACAGAAAATGACCAACTGCAACCAGAGCATTTGCTGCCTGCTTGCTCAGAATGTGCAATTGGCCTTAATCTTTTAATTGGAATCCATAGAGATGGCTCTGTTCCCTACCCACCTCTGGGCTTCCAGGAGCACTGAGTGCTTAGGGCTCAGGCTGCTAATGCTGTAATTGAAACAACTGCTCTGCTCTCTGAGTACTTTATTCATTCACCTTTGAAAATGTTGATAGGTCCGTGCCATGTTCTGGGCCTTTTCTGCACATGTGAATCTCAAACGCAGCCACTTGCTAGATAGAGCTAATGAAGAGAATTTGCCATGACTTTTATTGTGTTGTCTCAGTTTGCAAAGGAAGAGAAAGGGAGGGGGTGAGGGAAAGGCTACTCTTAGGCCGTAATGCTCTTTGGACTAAATTCACTTTACCTACAAGCCCAGACATCCTAATTCTCTGTTATTCTCAGTGACCTAAAACTACAAGTGAATGTAAAATATGACTAGGCCAAAAGGTCATTATTTTTACATTCTGCACTGTTTTTTAAAGTAGCACATAGAGGCAAGAGCCTCTTGGAATTGTGCTGTAGTTGAACAGTGTTTGGAGGGGTTTGCACTAATTCAGAAGGCCCCAGGCCAGTGGTTGCTCTGCAGCCTCATATTTCAATCTTGCATTGGAACTGCAGTGAAAAACCTAAATTGCTGTTGCAGTCCTTGTTAAAGCCTGAAAGCCTCATGCAGTCCAGAGAAACTCCAGTATACCCATAGCCTTTCTTGATAGACCTTCCTTTACCCACTGTTTTTCCTTATCCTTGTATTCAGCTGATTCCTGAACTACTGTCCAGAAGAGAAGAGTTTGACGCTGTGTCAGATGAATGCACTTAACCAACAGAAAGTCATTCTAGTGTGGGTTAATGGCAAAGCTGGGATGTAGCTGGCAGTGGCTAACATGGATGTATTTGGTAGGGCTGTAGTGGAGATGGAGTTACTGATTAAAACACAATTGCTGCCAGCCCATTGCTCATCCCTTCATATCCCACAGACTCAGGCAGCTTTAACCTCCTAGGCTAGAGTTTGGTATGTACTGAGGCAGTTTACCCATAAAAACAGGAGCACCTGAAGTGCTAATTACCCAGGAGCTGGTTCATCCAAGAATAAGCTGAAACTGCACAAAACCTTTAAGCAAGGCAGAGGCAAGGGCCACTGTGGTCCACAGGCTGGTTTTTATTCAACAGTATTGATTGTTCTTGGCAGATATGGAGCCTGAGAGCTTTGTGGTTATGTTTGTTAGGGAAAATAGAGGTCATTGTGAGACTTGGAGGGTCAATAAATCTGAATTTTGATGAAAAAGGCAAACTCCTTCTCTGAAGCAAGCACTCAGGCAGCCCTTGTGGCAAAGCAGGGAGGGAGGAAAGAAAGGGCTGGAAAGTTTGCTGTCTTTCCTATCAGCTTGTAGCACTCTGATTATGTCGTATTCTTTTCAGGAGATGAGGAACAGCAAGGAAACAGGCCTAGAAGATATTACATTGAAAAAGCCTCTTGATGTGATATGAAAGAGATGATTAGTGTCAGGAAACGCAGCCTTGGTGTTGCTACCCAGTTTATGCTACCAGTAGGTGAGTCGGCAATAAGTACCCTGCATGGATGCTTGGCATACCTGCAGCCTTTGCTGAAGTGCTCAAAGGTTGTTGTGGGTTCAGATAGCAAACTCATCCTTTTTCAGTTTCATTTTCATGTTCAAAATAAGGTTTAAGTCAGACCTTAGGAATGGGGCCTGAATTAATTTGGGCTTTTTCACTGAGCAGGGTGTTGTTAACTTAATGAAGCTTTATGGTATCCTTGGTTCCCAAATACACTTTTTTACACCTGGATTCACAGAAGTGTCACAGTGTTTCTAGAGTCACACTAAAATACCATAGCAGGGACCATTCTCCCCATTTCTTCATTGCCAGGGAATCATGGGATGGTTTTCTTTCCAGCCTCTGCCTAATGTTTGAGCTTGCAAGTGTGACTTGCTCTTTGAGGCCAGGCTCATGTTTCTGAGCTTTCCAGGTTGCTGCAGTGCCTGGGCTCCTTCCCAGAATGGTGTCTAGAGGCAAGAGCTGTCCCACCAAATGGTATTGAATTTCAGTTGATGACTACTTGAATTTAAAAAACAGTTTAATGTGATACTGAGACAAACAGCATTGGCAGGACTGCTGTGGTTTGCAAATGCACGAAAAGGTCTAGGTATTTTCTTTATCAGTAAACTCTAAAAATACTCATCATGTTTTCGTGCTATTTTAAAATTACTGTTCAAAACCACCTTCAATTTCATTGACAATATTAAGACAAGGAAACAAGCTTCTTGGTTTAGGTACCTCTTTCTTTAACTGTGAGGAGCCAGGAAATTATACTAGAGCACCTTGTGGAGTATGTTCCCTATGCATGTTCCCTGTCAAGGCTTGTCTTATTTATGCTCAAAGGAAGTGTGTATAGCAAGTGTTGAGACTACCAGGCAAACATATGTTGAGCTAAATCAAACATCTCTGTGCTCTGGCGAGTTTTGATCCTGGATAGTGGCTTAAACTTACGTTTCCAGGCAGCAACAGATGTGGTTGGCTTCTCTCAGATTCCCTTCCGAATGTTCAGCATGGCCTGCTATGATTCTGTTTCTCAAGAATATCCAATACCAAATGAGGGGTATTAGATCAGTGGCTCAGTACATGTGATAAAAATTAGACTTGAGTGTAGGCAGCATTTCTTCTATTTGGACATTCATAGCAGATGTTATTGTCATATGTTCTGGACAAGGTAAGATGGTGAGGACATTGTTATCAACTGAGAGCATCGCTCTGGCTGCTGCTATGCTGAAAGCTGTGCAAACTTCACTTTCATGGTGTTTCCCTTGCTAAAGGTGACATTTACAGTATCACAGTATCCTGGAGATTGGAAGGGACCTCAAAAGATCATCTAGTCCAATCCCCCTGCCAGAGCAGGAACACCTAGATAACGTTACACAGGAATGTGTCCAGGCGGGCTTTGAATGTCTCCAGGGAAGGAGACTCCACAACCTCCCTGGGCAGCCTGTTCCAGTGTTCCGTCACCCTCACTGAGAAGAAGTTCCTTCTCAAGTTTAAGTGGAACCTCTTGTGTTCCAGTTTGTACCCATTACCCCTTGTCCTATCATTGTTTGCCACTGAGTAGAGCCTGGCTCCATCCTCGTGACACTCCCCCTTTATATATTTATAGACACTTATAAGGTCACCCCTCAGTCTCCTCTTCTCTAAACTATAAAGACCCAGCTCCCTCAGTCTTTCCTCATAAGGGAGATGCTCCACTCCCTTAATCATCTTGGTTGCCCTGCGCTGGACTCTCTCCAGCAGCTCCCTGTCCTTCTTGAACTGAGGGGCCCAGAACTGGACACAATATTCCAGATGGGGTCTCACCAGGGCAGAGTAGAGGGGAAGGAGGACCTCTCTCGACCTACTAACCACCGCCCTTCTAATACATCCCAGGATGCCATTGGCCTTCTTAGCCACAAGGGCACAGTGTTGGCTCATGGTCATCCTGTCGTCCACTAGGACCCCCAGGTCCCTCTCCCCTACACTGCTCTCTAGCAGGTCGTTCCCCAACCTATACTGGAACCTGGGGTTGTTCCTGCCCAGATGCAGGACTCTACACTTCCCCTTGTTATATTTCATCCCGTTATTCCCTGCCCAACTCTCCAGCCTGTCCAGGTCTCGCTGGATGGCAGCACAGCCTTCCGGTGTGTCAGCCACTCCTCCCAGCTTAGTGTCATCAGCAAACTTGCTGATAGTACACTCAATTCCCTCATCTAAATCATTGATGAATATATTAAATAATACCGGTCCCAGTACTGACCCTTGAGGCACTCCACTAGTTACAGGCCTCCAACTAGACTCAGCCCCATAGACTACAACTCTCTGGCTTCTCTCCTTCAGCCAGTTCGCAGTCCACCTCACTACCTGGTCATCCAGTCCACACTTCCTCAATTTAGCCGTGAGGATGCTGTGGGAGACTGTGTCAAATGCTTTGCTGAAGTCAAGGTAGACCACATCCACCGCTCTGCCATCATCCATCCACCGTGTTATTTCCTCATAAAAGGCTAAGAGATTGGTCAAACATGATTTCCCCCTGGTGAAGCCATGTTGACTGCCCCTCATAACCCTCTTATCCTTGATATGCTTTAAGATGGCACCAAGGACAAGGTGTTCCATCACCTTCCCAGGGATGGAGGTGAGGCTGACCGGTCTATAGTTACCCGGGTCCTCCTCCTTGCCCTTTTTGAAGACCGGAGTGACATTTGCCTTCCTCCAGTCCTCAGGCACCTCTCCCGTTTCCCAGGACTTGGTAAAGATGATGGCGAGTGGTCTAGCAATGACTTCCGCCAGTTCCCTCAGCACCCGCGGGTGCATCCCATCTGGACCCATGGATTTATGGACGTCCAGATTGCTCAACTGATCTCTAACCCATTCCTCATCGACTAAGGCAAGTCGCTCCGTCGACCTGACTTCATCTAAGGTCTCAGGGGTATAGGGCTCTTCAGGACTGCCTGCAGCAGAGTAGACAGAGACAAAGAAGGCATTCAGTAACTCTGCCATCTCTGCATCTTCTGTCACCAGGGCACCCATCCCGTTCATCAGTGGGCCTACATTGCCTCTGGTGTTAGTTTTGTCTGCCATGTACTTGAAAAAGCTCTTTTTGCTGTCCTTGACCCTTCTTGCCAGGTTTAATTCTAAGGAAGCCTTAGTCCTCCTAGCTGCCTTCCTACATCCCCTAGCAGCAGCCTTATATTCCTCCCAAGTGGCCAGCCCCTCCTTCCATGACCTGTAAACTCTCCTCTTCCACTTGAGCATACCCAGCAATTCCCTATTTAGCCACACAGGTCTCTTGGCCCTCTTCCTTGACTTCCTACGTGTCGGGATGCTCCGATCTTGAGCACGGAAAAAGCAGTCCTTGAATGTCAACCAACTATCTTGGGCCCCTTTTCCTTCAAGCAGCCTTGCCCATGGGATTTCCCCTAGCAATTGCTTGAAAAGGCCAAAGTTTGCCCTGCTAAAGTCCAGGGTTGCAATTCTACTTGGTATTCTACTAGTCCTACCACACAAGATCCTGAACTTCACCATCTCGTGGTCGCTACAACCAAGGCAGCCCTCTACCCTTACTGCTTCAACCAGACCCTCCTTGTTAGTGAGGATGAGATCCAGCAGCGCTCCTCTCCTGGTCGGCTCATCCACCATTTGCAGGAGGAAGTTATCATCCACACACTGGAGGAACCTCCTGGACTGCGGCTGGGTTGCCGAGTGGTCCTTCCAGCAAACATCAGGGAAGTTAAAATCCCCAACGACGACCACGGCCTGTGACTGTGAGGCCTCTCTCAGCTGCCTGTAGAAGGCCTCGTCAACTTCCTCACCCTGATCTGGTGGTCTGTAACAGACACCTACAACAGTATCCCCCCTGCCAGCCTGCCCCTTAATTCTCACCCACAGACTCTCAACTCGCTCGTCACCTGTCCCTGGACAGAACTCGGTGCATTGTAGTTCCTCCCGCACATAAAGAGCAACCCCACCACCCCTCCTGGCTGGCCTGTCTTTCCTAAAAAGGACATAGCCCTCCATGACTATATTCCAGTCATGTGAGCTGTCCCACCATGTCTCTGTAATTGCCACCAGATCATAGTCTCCTGACTTAACACAGGTTTCCAACTCCTCCTGCTTATTTCCCATGCTGCGCGCATTGGTGTACAGACATTTCAGGGAGCGAGCTGAGCACACCGATTTCACCCTAGGATTATAGGAGGCCTCCCAGTCTTCATTAATTCTGGAGCGCTGCCCCACTGGGGCAAGCCCAGCAACAACCCCATCCCCCTTCGAATCTAGTTTAAAGCTCTCCAAATGAGCCCTGCTAATTCGTGCCCCAGTATCCTTTTGCCTCTGTGAGACAAACCTTTCTCACTTGACATTGTCCAGACTGGTGCCCTATAAAACCAGCCATTATCAAAGAATCCAAAGCCCTGCCTGTAGCACCAGTCTCGTAGCCAATTGTTCATGAACTGAATCTTCCCATTCCTTCCCACATCATCAGTGGAAGATGGAAGGAGTGAGGAGAAGATCACTTGAGCCCCAGACTCTTTCACCATCCTCCCCAAGGCCCTGTAGTCTTTCTTCATCCCCCTCAGACTGCGGGAAGCAGCTTCCTCCCCACCTGTCTGGAAGACCAGCAGCGGGTAGTAGTCTGTCGGGTGCACCAGGCTGGGGAGCGCCCTGGTGATATCCCTGATCCGGGCTCCAGGCAGACTACACACTTCCCTATGATGAGGGTCAACTCTGCATATCGGGCCCTCTGTTCCTCTCAGAAGGGAATCCCCTACTATAATGACCCTTCTTTCTTTCTTAACAGAGGCAGTCCTGAGGTGCACAGTCGACCACCTTTTCCTATGTGGCCTTGTGGGCTGGCCTTGCCCCACATTCTCACTTACCTCTCCTTCAAGATCCAGGGCCTCGAACCTATTACGGACGGACACCTGGGGAAGCAGGGCAGGAAGGGAGGGTTTCCCCCGACGTCGAACCGGAACTCGCTTCCAACCCTCGTCGTCTTTTTGGTCCCCTACCTCTGCGCTACAGCTACAGGGCAGGGGCTGTCTCGGGCCATCCCCCTCTGCCTGAGAGGGCAGGGGGTCCTTCCCCTTTTGGGGGGTATCTCCCTGGAACCGTTCCAACCGGCACTCCAGGGAGTTACTCCACCAGTCGATCTCCCTTTCACACTCCCTGATGGTCCTCAGCGTCTCGACCTCCTCCTTAAGTCTTGCCACCAGGCTAAGCAGATCTTCTACCTGCTCACACCTCACGCAGGTGGAATGCTGTCCTCCCTCCCCCGGCAGCATCAGGCTCTGGCACTCCCTGCACCCAGAGACCTGAACAGCCACGGTTTGGGACGGGGTCTCCGTCTGAGTTGCTGTAGCCGTCTTACTGCAAGCTCTCTTTCTGGAGACAACCATATTGGTCTGCAGTCTGGGACACCAGCAACACGACCGGCTTGTTCCTCCCTGCACCCGGTGCCCTCTCAAAGGCTTTTTCAAGGCAAGCAGTAGGGAGTGGTCGCCGTCACCGTGGGAACGCCCCCCGCCACGTGAGCCTCTCTCTCGCAAGGGCTGCTGGGGCTTCGGGGATCGGGAGATGTCGGGAATCGCGATGTCTCTGCGCTCTCCTCTCTGATTTTCCTAATCTCCGTTGACCCTCGTGGTCGCAGTTGTGAAGTGACGTGGTCTTTCTGACTTCTGACGTGCCACTTGCTCTGACAAGCAGATGCTAGCCTCCCAAGTTCCAGTTCTTTGAGCACACTGACCAGGTGATGGTTTTGTTAAGAACCAAGAGAGTGACTATCTTTCTTCATTCAAAGTTGAGCTGTACAATTCAAAGGCCCTTTCCTCAACAGGGTAACTCTTAGAATACCTGCTATGTAAGCAGTAATGGACACAGCCTTTCTGCATTCCAAGCCTCATCTTTCCCCATTCGGGTGCTTCCTAAATGTATGAAGGAAGCAAATTAAATTGGAAGTTGTTCATCAGAAAGTCCGTCTTTCTTCTTCATCCTTGCAATCTCCTCTCATGTCACCACTCACTTACGTATAGGCACCCCTTGCTTATGTACAGACATCTTCTGTATGGTACAGTTTTATGGGAGACATATATATATTTTTTTTTTTCATTATATTTGATTTAGAGGGTAGGTGTATATGAGATGTTAGGAAGAAATCTTCCCTGTGAAGGTGCTGAGGCCGTGGCACAGGGTGCCCAGAGAAGCTGTGGCTGCCCCATCCCTGGCAGTGTTCAAGGCCAGGTTGGACGGGGCTTGGAGCACCCTGGTCTAGTGGAAGGTGTCCCTGCCCATGGCAGGGGGTTGGAACTGAGAGAGCTTTAAGGTTCCTTCCAACCCAAACGATGTCATGATTCTGATTTTGCACTGCCCATAGCACACCCCATACCCAATGCAGTCATAGGCTTACCTCTGTGCTGCAGGCAAACACTGTGAACAGCTGTAGTTACGGTGATATTTGCTGAGGATTATCTGCCAGCCTTTTTGGTTTCTGGGAATCTTTGAAATCCAGTCAGGCAATTTTTTTTCCAGCCAGACAGCTTTATATGGGGTTTGATTTTAGGAACCTCTCACAGGAGGTTTGGGACTGTCTTATGGTGGGCAGGAATGCCTGAAGTAGATGTCCTGTAAATCCTTCTGAACCTTATGATCCAGACAGTCCTTTATCTAGTCCTTAATCTTCTTTTGAATATACTGATACCTTATTTTGAAGTTTAGGTTATTAAAGCTGCTAAATAATTGCAACATATCCCTAAAGAATACAGAGTTATCCTTAAAGAGAACAGCTGTTCTCTTAAGTAAATCCTTCCCTCTCATCTGATCTTTCAGCCTTTGAACCTAAAATACTTCATGGATTTTTTTCCACCATGTAGATGGTGAGCAGCACAATAGTTGTACTTCCCTTTAGCCGTGCTGTGAAGAGCCATTGCTGAGTGCTAAGGTAAAAATCCCACTTTAATCAGTCTCCAGACATGGCTATTGAGAACTCAGTTCCTGGAGAACAACACGTTGCCACTACTCTTCCTTTTGAAAAGACAGCCTGTGTTTCTGAAGCCTTCCCTGTACTTGACTGTAATTAAGATTAGATTTTTTACTTTCAGTATTCAAATAAAAAATGAAAGCTGCTCTCTGGCACACCTAAGCAGTGCCGCATGTTGGGCTGAAAGTTGAAATTTCCTTTTGAAACTCAAAAGACAATTAAATTACTCCCAAAGCACAAAATTTAATTACCCTCATCAGAAGCAGCATGATGCAGTGGATTAGGACATAGGAATAAGAATTGGGAAACTTTATCCTTCATCCTAGTTCTACCATCTAGTTATTGACTAGATGAGTCATACAACCTTCCTGTGCCTCCTTTTGACCCACCTGAAAAATGGGTGTTTGATTCGTTTGCTAAAGGGCTGTGAGGTCTGTAGAAGTATCTAAAGATGTAATGGTTTCTGTGGATGTGAAGCGTTCATGGGATTGCTTTGGCTTACATGCTGCCAGCAGTTATTGCAATTTGGTTTCATACAGTGAAACCTCATTTTTTGGCAGTGCTAGTTCCATTACAGGAAGTGTAATCAAGCTTATCTGCAAACAGGGAGAGGACTACAAGAGGAGGTGACACTAAAGAGCCACTGTGCATCAGAAAAGTATGCTGAGCTCTTCACATCAGTTTTGATGCCACGTCGTGGATAAGATTACTAATCGTAGCATCCCAGGAGTGCCTCAAAATATGAACTTTCTCAAGAGGTGGAAGAAAGTTCCACTTTTCATGGTTTAACTGGGGAACAGAAAGGAAAGTTCTGTGCTAGGTGAACATATTCCTCTGTGGAAGCTGTTTAGCTCTACTGTATTTTCATTTGCAGTAGTCTCTTAACCCTGCCATTTTTAGTGGGTTATGTTCTAGTGCAAAGATGCCAGATTACTCTGTTGGAAAGACTCTTGCCCTCCACCATAATACATAATTTCATTGTCTTTGAATCCCTCTGCAGTTCTGTGCTCTTTCCTCCAAGGCCTCTGTCTGTATTAAATTCCATTACAAGATTCTCATTTGTAATCACGAGAACTAGATTTAATTGCTGATTCAATTCTTTACAGCCCTCAAATGGATGTCTTCCCATTTTCAAACGTGGGAATTTACTTTAACCAGGTTAGTAAAGCAAAATCTTTGTAACAGTTATTTTTCAAAGTGACACTCAGGAAGTAGTTACAAAAAAAAAAGTTATTACTTTAAACTCTGTGAAAGTTAAGAGGAAAAACAGGTATTTGCTTTTTTGTTGCTATGTTTTATCTTCTGCCATTTTAATAAATTTGCCCATGTGGAGTAGTCGTGTTGTGGTCTTATAGGATTCTCTAAATATAGGAGGAGATTCTATTACCAATGCAAACTTTCATTGTTACCTAAGAATAAGTGTAACAGAATAATATCCTTTATGGGCTACTTGTGTCTCACTGAAACCTAAAGCAGTTTCTGCCAGATTGTGATATAGAATCATAGAATCAGCAAGGTTAGAAAAGACTTAATATCATCGCATCCAACTGTTGCCTAGCACTGCCAAGGCCACCACTAAACCATGTCACTGAGAGCCTCATCTACACGGTTTCTGGACACTTCCAGGGACAGTGACTCCGCTACTGCCCTGGGCAGCCTGTTTCAATGCTTGACTGACCTTTGGAGAAGAAATCGTTCCCAATATCCAGTCGAAACCTTCCCTGGCGGTGCTTGAGGCTGTTTCCTCTTGTCCTATCACTTGTTCCCTGGGACAAGAGACCTGCCACCTTCTGGCTCCATCTCCCCAGTTGTCCAGTTCTCAGTAGAGCAGCTGCGCAGAAGAGCCCAGCATCGCAATCTTAAAAGAAAGGTAGAGTTAGCTTCCTTCCCAGCATGTGTGAGGCCATGTCATTGCAGCCTGAAGCCCAGATTTTGATGGTCTCCTGTTTCAGGGAAGGAACAGACACACCGTGTCTGACTCATTGGTCAAACCTAGCAGAATTACAGAGTATTTTCTATGGGCAGTGGTGGTGTTATTAGTTTATCTTGGAAGCATTAAAAGACTAAAAGGAAAGAAAATAATTACAATTATTTAATCTTTGTAGTGTGAGGGAAGCATTCTTGAAACCAGTCACAGGAATGTTAAAGGTCTGCTCCAGTGACACTAATAAAGGTCTTAACTGTATTTAAGTGTTCTGTCTTGCTTACGCAAAAAGCCATGGAGAAGGGTACAAAGACCACTGGCATTAAATCAATAGGAGA
Organism: Pezoporus occidentalis; assembly: GCF_034315485.1. Taxonomy (NCBI): domain Eukaryota; kingdom Metazoa; phylum Chordata; class Aves; order Psittaciformes; family Psittacidae; genus Pezoporus; species Pezoporus occidentalis. The sequence continues at coordinate 5,470,003 of NW_026916294.1, forward strand.
AAATGTATACCATTTTTCTTTTTCTTACTAACTAGAATGAGGCATGAGCAAGAGAGTTTGCACTGCAGGCTTTCACATCAAGAATTATCCCCTTAATGCTACGTAATCTCTTGCATTAAAATACAGTACCTTTATTTGTTGCTATTTTAGAAGGTAGATCTTTCTCAAGACTGCATCATCATGTGTCAAGTTCAGGCTCTGATGTCTTTTAAGTAATTTTAAGATCAGGAAATGGATATTAATTCAAAGTTGATGGTTAAAATTAATTACAAGACAGTGTATTGTGTCGTTTAAACTAATGAGAAGAATTTACACAGCCTCATGGGTCATTTTGTTTTCTCCTTTTGTCTCTTAGAATTGTATGGACTTCTTGAAAGCATTTTTTCATTTGCTTTTTGCTGCAGCCTGAAAAGGTCTAGTCTGGTTCTTCCTTTTTGCAGTGCCCATTGATTGCTGAAGGAAAAGAAAGTCTGGAGCAGTATGGAGGCGATATTAAAACCTGTTATAAACTCCTGTATTACAGTGCAGTGGCATGTGAGATGGAGAAAGTTACATTCTTTCACCAATTCATCTAGGAAAGGGGAAAAATTCTCTTTTGGATTCCTTCTGATAGTTTTTAATTCTGCCCTTAACAAGGTTTCATTCTCAAAAATGAGCTTCTAATTTTCTCCCTACCTTTATCGGGTCACAGGTGGATTTTGATGTGAAATACTCTGATGCGGCTGCTGTTACTGCTATTTAAGTTTGTTATCCCTCAAAGACTGCTGAATCTTTTACCGAAGAGATAAAACTAAGTTCTTGTCAAGATAGATTGTGCTTTCCTCCCAGGCATACCATGATAAGTTTTGGTAACAATAGGAATGTTTTAGATGGGAGAGAGCCTGGACCTGGAGAAATAAAATTACACAGTAACTCAAGTTAGGTATGAGAATTCTATTAAATCCCACGGGTTTTTTTTCTGTGGCAAGTGGAGATGAGAGAGCAAAATGCAGCTTGTATTTGGAGAGCTTTTTTCGTAAGGAGAGGAGATAGTTCGAGGTTCGTTTCTTCCCTCAGCCTCCTGTTAATAGCTGCTGGGAGTGCACATGCTGAATTGTGACCCAGGAGGGGCCATGCAGCTCTCCATTTCCCACACCACAGCTCAAATGCATTTTGGCCTCATTTACTATATCCAAGACAACAGGATTTAAGTTTGCTTCTTTGGTTTTTCATAATTGTTTCCATACTCTTCTCGTACATCAAAGACTTTTGCTTTCAAATTGGCCTCTAAATGTGAGAAAGCAGTGGCTTGACCCAAGCTAGGCTGGGATAATGTTCTGGGTGAAACTTAACTTATGCCTAGGGGCTGGTGTAAACCTACAGCGCACTGTACTGGAGGTGGCAATACAGGCGATGAGGCTGGCTGATAGCAAGGAAATTAATTCTACCTTCCAGATGTAGATGGATGTCACAAAGATGGTTGCTGTACATGGCATGTCAAGTCCCAAACCTTGCTGGAATTGAACATTTTGAAACCTCTCTTTAGCAGAATGAAAGAGCACCCATTGAGTATGTGGGTGTTAACTGGATTCAAAATCACTTATCCATGAAGACAGGCAAATGCAGGGTGCAAGTGTTCTGGGTTGAGATTTTACTTGTGTGTTCTAGTAGTTTATTAGTGCTGGCATTACTCAGAGGAGCATGCAAAATGGCATCTAAAGCATTAGTGTATTGATTTGAATTAATCAGGAATGTGCTCCTCCTGGAGCTACACACTGCAGGAACAACCAAGGAGTGTCTGAACTATAGATATCTCTTGGAAATTAAGTTTCCATGAAAACTGGATTATGGCTTCTGAAACTGGGTAACTACATGTGAAATAGAAGCCAGGGAGCAAAACCTGGTACCTGGCAAATTGAGTCCTGGACGGGAGGTTTAACAAAGGTTAAGTAACAGAGAAGTGCTCTGGTTTGCTCGGGATCTAACGTGTAACCCTCGCACGGCTGTGCGAGGCCCAGCGTGGAGAAAAACAAACTGTGTTCAGGTCTGTCAGATGCATTTTCTGTTTCGGAGAAAACCAGTACAGCCTTGTAAGAGAAACCCTGGGTGTTGCTTAGGCTTTCTTTTAAGCAATGAATTCTCTTTAGATAATATACCCAGGTCTGAACTTTTCTGAAGTTTGTAAATACTTGAATCTAGGATTTTGAGCTGCTCTGTTACTGAAGACCACAGTGTTATTAGTTTCTGTCCAAATCTCATTATACTGCAGATTAAAGCCATCTGAACCAACTTCTTTCTTAGTGTAACTTCAGTGAAGGTCCTGTTGGGTGCATCTGGCTTGCTGTATAAAGACACTGAGCAGTGCCTAAACAATGCAGTATAACATGTTGCTTTACAGCATAAAGGCTTAAATTAAAATGTTAAACTGTGGTCTTTTTTATTGCTTGAGGCAGTATCTAGAGTGATTATCATGGTCATTATAGCTAGTGGCGTGGTAAAAAAGGGTTTTGCTGTTGAAGGCTGTGTCAAGATGATAGCTATGTGTGCAGTAACTGGTGACTTTGCCCTTGCAGTTGTCAGCTTACCAGGCTGATTCATCACTCTGTAGAGTGCTTGGAGGTTACACAGAGGATAACAGGAGCAATCTGTTATCTGCTGTAATTTGCTTTTGGGACCCATGTTTCACAGAATTGCAAAATGGTCGAGGTTTGAAGGAACCTCTGAGATTGACTAGGCCAACTTCCCTGCTCAGTGCAGGGTGAACTAAAACAGGCTAACCAGGGCCATATCAGGTTTTGAATATCTCCAGGCACTCCAGATGTGTCTCCCCAGCGTTGAATGGAGAGGAAGAATCATCCCAGTGCAGCCCAGGAAGCTATTTTCCTTCCTTGCCACTGGGGACGTATTGCTAGCTCATGTTCAGCATTTGTCCACCAGGACCCACAAGTTTTGCAAAGGCACTTTCCAGGCTGTGCTGGTGCTTGGGGCGGTTCCTTCCCAGAGGCAGCACTTTGCATTTCCCTTTGTTGAGCTTTATGAGGTTCTTGTTGGCCCGGATTTCCAGCCTGTCAAGGCTCCTCTCAGTGGTAGCCCAACCATCCTGTGTATCAAACACTCCTCCCAGGTTGACTGGAAGCTTGCTGATGGTGCAGTCTGTGCCGTTATCCAGGTCATTAATGAGGCCAGAAGACATTATTGGCCCTACTTTTGGCCCAGAGATCTACCACTAGTGATTGTCAGAGGTATACCACTAGTGACTGGCCTCCAGCTGCACTTTGTACCACTGATGATAACCCTCTAAGCCTGGCAGTTCAGCCAGTTTTCAGTTCACCTCACTGTCCACTCCCATAGTCTGTACTTCCATCCTTATCTCACTGAGGATAGGATGGGACACAGCACTGAAAACATTGCTAAAGTCAATGTAAGCAACATCCACTGTTCCCCTCATTAACCAAGCCTATCTTCTTGGCATAGAAAGCTATCAGGTTGGTTAAGTATGCTTTATGAAGAGGTTCTACATATAATATTTCCCCAAATATCTCAAAATATAAAAAAGAGACTGAAGTGATTGCTGAAACGTTTTCTAAAATTAGGTTTGTAACTTGTAGGCCTCTAATACAAATTTAATAAAGCTACTACTACTTAACATGTAATGCGTATCTTTTATGCTGAAGTAGATCTTGCTGCTGCCAGGTAGCCTTCACTATGGGCCTGTTAAATGCAGGGTATTATATGGAAAGGTCTGGAGATCAGAGACCCTGTTCTGCCACAGAATGACAGTAGGATTGACTCCGATCCAAATTTGGCTGTGAGTCTCTACTACCCAGTGGCTGTTTTTAATGTCCCTGATAAATCCAGCAGTTAGCATAATCTTTAGTTTATTTATTTTTGTGTCTCTGAAGAAAGAGGCTGATAGTTGGGATTTCTTTTCACCTGAATCTTTGCGTCTCAGACAGCCTATTGTAGGAATTTGTACTACAAAATGTGAGTGTATTTTGTAATGAATCTGGACTTGAGCGAGTCTGCCTTTTCCAATCATGCATTGTGGTGATATAAAATACCTGCCTGGCAACCACTCTGGGAGTTAATAAAGTTTCTGTGGTAAACTATGAGAGGCCTGAGAATTTCAAACTAAAGTTATTGCACCAGTAACTCAGAAAAGCAATTCCTAAAACTCCTGGCGCATTTATCCAGAGGGTTAGCAGTAGCACAGAAATGGAAATCATTGTTGAGAGCCACAGCGCACTTGGAATTAAAATCCATCAGTCTTCTGAAGCTGAGGAGAACGATTTTCATGACATACAGATGCTTCTGTATTTCATAATCAAAATTAAATCTAGGGTGGATTTCTACTCTATTTGTAGGGAAATTCAAATCCTTTAATCCCTATAATATGCCTAACTTGAGATGACATGAAAAGAAATAACACAGAACCTAAGCATTTAAAGTACTCTTGATGCTTCACTTAATTTCATTCCAGTAACAGCAGATTTATCTAGTGGCGAAGGAGGACAGAAAGAGAGTGAGGATGCCAACATCGCCTTCCGGAAGCAGGAGCCTTGAGCATAGAAATCAGAAGATGAGATGTGGGAATGAAAACAAGTGTAAACAAAAAGTGAAACTTAGCAGTCTAGTTTCACTTTTCTTGCCGAAAAAGGAGGGAGGAAGAAACCAAGTGAATCATTAAAAAGCAGTGTTTGTTTTCGAGTTGCAAGTTGAACTGTGTTAGCTGTTGGCAGGGTCCTTATGCAGCTCCTGCCGAGGACTTTTCTGCAGGTCCTTAACATACCTGTTGGCAGCTTCCTTGCCTGCTGGGAAATTTGGCCGGTTCAGCAGAGTATAATGACACTGTTGTGTCCCTGATGAGATAAACATGGAGCAAAGTATTTTAGCAGGTAGCAGTATAGGATCTGCGATTTGGGATTGAGTCATGCTTGTAGCACGCACAAGTGATGGTTGGTTGGTGCAGATGTCATTCACATATATTGTTGTAGATCCTGTCAGAAGTGTGTCTTAACCTGATAACATCCAGATCTTGACATACTTTTGGAAAAAGAGGTTTTTGTTATGGATGCCACATAAACTGTGTAGTTTCTTGTGTTCAGTACATCTGTTCCAGTGGGTTCTCTTCCCCAAGAAAAATGTGTTCTTGTGCACAGCCCATGTATAAGCACAAACCCGTAAAGCACGGGATGATGCCTTCTCGTGTCTCAGAGTAAATTACGCTCTGACAGACTTCTTGTTCTCATTTACTCTTGGCAGCAAGCAGACTAAGTTGAAACATTTGGAGCATTGATGTAAATCTCCAGGGTTACTAATCCTAATCCAGTTCCTTAGTTCCTTAATTAACTTGGTAGGACTTTATTTGGAAGCCATGGGGGAGGAGGAAGAAATGAGAGGAGGAGAAAAGGCATGTTTTAGTTGTAGTGCTTCATGCAGGTGTGGATGTTCCAGCCAGCTGCATGAGGAGCAAAGCATGTTACCTCAACCAGCCACACGGTGGTGGGAATTACAGCTATTGTGTAAATCCTGGAGACTGGCTTATTGCCTGAGAGATTAAGAAACTTTACCTCCTGAGAAGCAGGAGGAGTGATATTTAGAGGGGATATGCATGTGCAGTGCAGATTCCACAGCTTGCTTCGCAAAGAAAGCAGAGAAGGTTAGGAGGTTAGGCTTCTTTTAAACAAGCAGGCAGACATCCGTGAGAAATCTGAGAGCACGGAAGTGTGACAGAAGAAAGCAATAAGCTACTGCTTAGTTGGGTTTTCCACACCTTGACTGGGTGAAAATCTTGGTGCTTAGAGGCTTGCTGTTGCGAAATCCATGGGAGGGAAAGGCCCTGACCATGGAGCACCACGAGGGGAGTGAACGTTGTGGTAGGAGGCACACTATGACTAGTTCTGTGTGAAGCTGCAGCTCGGGGGGATGTGGTCCCTGTAAAGTAGCCTTTCTTACTGCTCTTCTTTGTTCTTTCCTCTCACTGTATGGTGAGACCAGATGGGTGCTGCTTCAAAGGAGAGTTGGACATCTAGAGAAACCATTTCGGATCTCAGTGGAGTATGTTGCTCATGGGAACAAGAGCATAGCGGCTATAGATTCCTTTGCGATGAAGAACTGCAGTACAGGTAATGTAGAGTATTTTATTGCCTCTAGCTCACAGTCTTTTGATGTCTTTCTGGAGAGGAGCATGATTCCTGGCTGTTAGAGAACCTTCACAGAATTAAGGCTTCTTGTCAAATCAGCTATTTGATTGTGATGGCTGTAGACCTTCTGGATAACAAATTTCAGGGTTGTGTTTTTAAACAACAGTTGAAAACTTGATTCTAATAAACGTTTCTTTGGCTGTGTTCCAAAGCAGCTATTGCTGAGTAACCCCTAATAGCTCAGTGTAATGCATGGAAGTTTAATAATGGGCAACCTTAGTGGGGGTTACTTCTTTAAATACAAGCTCCATTACCAATTCAAGTATGTAAATCTAGTGCTTCATGCCAGAAACAGCTGCATTTTAGTTTTGCCAGCTTTATGGAGCTTGTGAATCATACTGAAATCTTTAGGTGGAGTGTCAGTGAAGAATATTATTACTTACAGCACTTAACATACCACATTTTGTCCATTTTATTTATTTGGAGTTCTGCTGAGCTGAGATGTATATCTTCCTTTTCAGTCTGTGTGGGACAGGGAAATATGCTGGAGAATGTGTTATTTTGGTTATTCACATTGCTGTCCACAAAGGTCAATTGTATTAAGGGGTTCATTGCACTGTCCATACATAAAGGTGATCCCTAAGCTCCAGCAAGGAATAGCCTGACATTGTGTGGAAAGCGCAAGGCATGTCAGACAGGAAGAACCTGTTCTGCTGCTGATGTACAGAACACATCTTGGTAGCTCCTAAGGCTGACAAGAAAGTATTTCAACTCCCCAGAACAAAAAAGTGAATGAGACAGAAATCATTCAAATCCACAGTGCTTTGGAAATTCATTGCAATTTTATGGCAGACTGTGGGAGGTATTCAGCTCCCATGAAGGTGCTGGAATTCTTCTCTTGGGAACACTTGAAGGAGAGCCGTAAATGATGGACAGCCGAGTGACAGGATAATGTTAGCTGAGTGAGCTCATACCAATACTGGGCACTGCTCTGCAGATGACAGATGTCGGTTGCTGAGGCTATTAAGACATATTGTGAGCAAAAGAACAAATCTTCCATTTTGTCTACAGATTTGTAGCAATTGGCTACTCCCCTGCTCTGCTCACAGGACATGGTATATGGATAACATCACCAGGGAATAAAACCACTTGTTCCTTTTTCAGTGGGTTGATACCACTAAGCGTTTTACACCCGGCTGAAGATGTGGTGCTGTGTCATTCTGCAAGAACAAAAGTGGCGATGAGAAGCCAAGGGCAGCACTTTAGGCTTAGAGAAAATAAGGAAAACAATAAGGAAAAATTAATTTAAATCTAATTTTTCTGTGGCTATTAGAAGCTTTCAGGCAGCTTAGCTATTTGATACCTTAATGTCACTAAAACACCTAAAGCATGGGTGAACTTCAGAAAGAAACATCTGAGAAACAGTAAGAAGCCTACAGCCTAATTTTTCTAAGCCTTTTGAAGATCATAGACACAATTTAAAAATAAATTAAGGTACCTAGACAGGAAAATAGGCTGTCATTTTCATGGATGGATACAGGTTTGGATCTAAATTAGATGCCAACAGAGGTTTGAAGAAGGTAGAAGTTTGATGTTGGGGTTTGCTTTTGAGCATTGAAAATTCCATTTTGTGAGTTCTTTAAACATGGAAAGGTGGGATTTTTATTGCATTTGAACTGGAAAAAAAGTTCGGGTACTGATAAAATTCTGAATTCTAAATCTAAGAATTCTGGATTCATATTCCATCTAACTGAAAATTGTTGAGTTGAAACATAACTATCATTTCAGTGTCTTAATGGTGCTCCATATTTCCCTTTCTTTATTCAATTGTGCAGAAGATTAGAAAATCAAAGTGATCTGTTGTTTGGATATCTTCATTTTTCCCAATTCCCATTATATAATGCTTCTTGATTGGCTTAGCTTGATAGAAAAAAGGAAAGCTCTAACATATTGAGGGGTTTCCTTTGGTTTTGGTTGTTTATGTGGGTTGTGGGGTTTTGATTAGGGTTTTTTGATGGTTTTTTTTGGGGGGGGGTGGGGGTGGTGAGGGTTGGGGGTTTTTTTGGGTTCTGTTGGGGTTTTTTTTCTGCTCAGGATAGGCCAAAAGTTTATTTGGTGCATCTTTTATCATTGCTGTAGCTCATCACCACCATTCTTGTCATGCACTCCATCCTCTGGCTTTAATTCTTATAGGGCTTGTTAGCCCTTGACATGTGTAAGTGCTTTTGGTTTTATTACAGAAAGTTCCTGAGCCCTAGGATTAGATTCTGATCAGAAAGCCCCTTCAGTCAATAGAAAGGCTGCTTGGAACTTTATAGGTTTTGGATCAGGACAGTTAAACAGGTAGCATTACCCAGCATCCTACAGCCAATTGACTTTCAGTTACTGTCTTAAATGTGAAACAGATTGTGTTTATCAGTGTGTAAAACCTAAACTATTGATTATCTAATTTTCTTTCTTACAACTTACTATTAAATAAGTGCCATCTCCAAAGCAAAAAAAGGAATGAATAGAAAATGATAATTGCAGAGAAGTAATATATTAATTTAATAATGCAGGTTAAGAATTTGTTCCTTCTGCAAGTGAAGTAATTATTATGGTGGCATTTGATAGTTGATGGCTATTTCTAGTAATAAAAATAGAGTTCATTTCCTAAGTAATGTATTGACTTATTAATGATATTTAATGGGTTTCCTACTGATTTTTTTACTGCAGTTGTAAATGAATTAATTTGCTAACCTATTTCCAAAAGTCTTAATTAAAGTACTTAGTAGTAAGCACAAGTAAATGACAAGACATTGTTTTACTTAGCAGTGTTTGATTTACCAGTTAGAAGTAACTTTTAAAGTAAGGGGCATGGAGATCAAATGTTTCTAAAACGTGTTAAAGGTTTAATGATGCTCTGAGGCTGTTAAAAGCAGTTATTTCAGACATTCAGCCTGTGCAAGAGGAAGCACTTAGCTTTCAAGTTTTCGACCTCAGTAAGCAACATAAAAACCATATTTATTTTGAAGAGGAAGAGACAGTGTAGTGTTGATTAAGTTAATGGTTCTGTCTACTCAGCAATAGCATTTTTCAGTAGCTACTGAAAGTACATAGAAACACACTCATCGCCTTCAGAGTTGGTAAATAGTTCTGTAATGATCTCATGGTTGTACATATGCAGATTCCTGAGAGTTGAAGTTAAGGTTGTACTAACAGCAAAATCCGTGAGGACCTCTCAAGAAAGGAAGAATTTTGAAGAATTGAAGGTGATTTTGCTGGGAAAAGATAGGGAGGGAAGAGTACGAATATGGGCTTGCAACACACATGGAGAAATATGAGCAACTGTTAGGTAGAATTTTTCATGATTCCGTTGGATAAATCATCTAGCAACAGATTTATGCATCAACTGCAGGAAATCAATAAGGGCTTTCTCCAGACGGGATTACTTACGTATGTGAATCATTACAGAAATCATGGTTTTGTATATGCGGCCAAAACCTGAATATATATCATTTTGGTTTTCCCACATAGGCTCACTTTCCGCAGTTTGTCGTATAAATTAATTTGCTGACAGGACGTTGTGGTTAGCTGAACTTAACAAAATACCAGTGAGGCCCTTTTCAAAATGAATTCTTGATGCTGCCTACTGGAAAATTGCCTGGAAAAGTGAACATCTTTGGAACCGAGAGCAGAAATAATATCAGTGTATCTAATAGAAACATAGAAGAGCCCAGGTTGGAAAGGAGCTCAAATGATCTGCTTGTGGGATAGGGAGCCTAAGTGAGATTATCTGGCACCCTGTCCCACTGCATCTTGAAAACCTCCAGTAATGGGGTCTCTACCACATCCCTGGGGACGTTGTTCCAGTGATTGTTCTCACAGGTTTCTAATTGAAGTCCCACATGACACAAAGCTAATTTAGACGCTAATAATTAATAATTCACAAAGAATTTTGTGTAACTTTTAAGGAAGTTTCACTTGAATAAAATTGCAAGATGTTTCCAGAAGATTTATGAAGCACCTAACTTAATGGTGTTGATAATTTTTAATTATTAATTATTTGCTTAGTTGTAATTATGGGACATTGGAGAGGAGACATATCCCTTCAGTGGAACCAACAGTGTCATCTTACACGGTCTGGAGATCCACCACTGCCCAGAAATTCAGGGGACCAGGTGAACACAGCAATGACCACAGTCAGTATTGTGCCTTTCTTACAAAACTGAAAAATGGACATGATTAACAGAAAGAAGGTACTCTGAAATTACAGAAGTCGTTGTCTCTATTTGAGGTTTAGGACCAACATTTGCCGTAATACTTATTTGGTCTATCCAGGTCATTTCCGTGTATAAGAAGCTGGAAAACTTCCTTTGTGGTTAAAGAGTTTACGAAGCCAGAGGATAGATCCAGAATTAATTGAAGTCAGTGGGAGTTATTCAGCATGATTGGATTAAATCCTGATTATCCTTCATTTGAAAAAAATAAATATATAAATGAGGCAAATTGGCAGCATTTTCCTTGAAGTGGCCTGTGCTGTTTATGCAGTTCCACTGAGCTGGTTTTCCCGTGGAGTTAATTTCAGTAAATAGGCATTTGGAAAAGCCTTACTATTTTAGGAATATTTGCCTCCAAATTCCTTGGCAACCACCTTTCTCTCCATTCACCTCTGCTCTCCCATGAAGTATGACTGATTACTCTGACTTCAGGTTGTGTGCCAGAAAACCATCCCTAACTGGTAGTGTTTTAATCCTCTAGGTATCTTGTGTTGGAGGAAAAAAAGCTGCCTCGCAGATGAGTGGGGTGGCTGTAGGGAAGTTAAATCATTTTAAGATAGTTCCAAAGTGAAAATTAGTTCACTTGTGGTTTGTGCCCATTTAAGTAGAATAAATTTAATGCGCTTGTTATGGGGCTTATCTTTGTTTTCATTTTTCATTTCATCTTTTTCAAATTAAGTTATAGTAACACTAGGAATAAAAAATTAAGCAAATTTAGTCTTAATATTGCTTCTAGAAAAGGCACAGTAACTCAATTAGTGGTAGAGTAGCTTCTTACAGTAATGAATTAGTGATTATGCATTTCTGTTGCTGACTGTGAGCGCCTACTTTTTGCGGAGCCAAATTTAGACAGTGATGGTTATGTTAAATAGTCTATTTAGAACATTAGTGTACTCACTAAAGGCAGGGGAGGGGGGAAATGAACCCAAATATCTAGAGCATTTGGTTTTCGTAGGTCTCTCATGTACCTTGGTGAGTGGGACCTAGTGTTCTGTTGTTTTATTTAGTAATCTACTGATGGTATATGTGGGGTTTTTAAGATATGAGGAAGGAAGTTTATAAAGAAATCTTTAAGACAGTGGAACAAAGCTTATAATTTGGTCTTTGAAACTGATGCCTTCATACAGAAAGTGGAAAGGCTGGATGGAATCTGCCGCAGCAGGACCCAGTGTAGGTGTTTCTTAGACAATCTTGCCAGAGTGGGCAGGTTCATCTAACTCTAATTGAAAAAAGGTTAGGTGATTTGGGTTAAGAAACAGCATTGAGAAATCTCAGCCTTGAAAATCCAAAGCTTTAATAACCAAGAGAAGGGCCTGCTCAAAGGAGGTACTAGAAACTTGAGAGACTCTGAAAATCCCTCAGTTCCCCTGCAAATGTGGGCAGTTGTGTGTCTTAAGTACTTTTTAACACCTTGAAGAATTGGCCAATACATTATCTTTTTAATGCTTTATATGATTTTTATCCTGACCTTCTCCCTTAATTAAGGCTTATTTCAACAGGGGAACCATAGATTCAGTGAAAGAAAATGAACTCTGTAATCTGCTTTCCCCAAATTGAACTTATTTTTATTACTATTAATTGCTGCCACTTAGTTCTTGTGATGTTTTAACTGCTTTGATTTATTGAAACAATCATAGCATTCACTATTATCACTTGAGAAATGGGGAGGACAATGATGATTTGCAGATGACCCAATGATTTTAAACCAGTATTACTCCAGATTCAAAGATTTATGCAAGCTGATTCCATTGTGTCAGTAGATGACAGTCTTATCTCTCCCTTTTTCTTTTCATAATAAACCCCTACATTTCAAAAGATTGCTGGCCTGTAACAAAGGGTGTGCAGAACCTTGATTTTGCTCTGAGTTTTGTTTTATATAGATCCGTGAAGGTCCGTGTTAGCTGTAGGAAAGGGTTTTAATTTAAACAGGACTTATGTTTGAAGATGTTAAGACCTGGCTGTGCAACTTGATTCATGCTTGTGAAGAATGACAATGGTCTTTGAGAACAGGTGAAAGACAGCAGGGAAGCTTGGAAAGTTAGAACAGAAGAGGGAGATGATCAAGCAAAAAGGGTAGGAGTCAGACTGCACGAGCAAAGGAATAAATCAGAGGGAGAGATGAGGAAAGGAGAGATGGCGCTAAACCAGTAACACTGGAACAAATGACAGGATATCAGGCAGGAATAATTGGTGTAGATAGTAGAAGGGATTAAAGCATTTAACAAGTTAGAAAGGAATTGGAGTAAACATTTACAATCCAATTAATTAACTAGAGCAATCAAACTTAATCAGATAGCCACTCAGTCACCAAGACTGAACTATCTAGGGGGATAATCTATTGAACTGGCAAAGAAACCAAGTAGGACTGAGGGAAATTCAGCGAATTGTGAAAACTGAATGAAATGCAAAAGGATTGATAATTAACATTTAAACTTATCAAATGCAAAGGTAAATATGTGGGATGTTCAGGTGGAAGCTAGTCCCTTTTTCTGGCATGACTCAGCAGAGCCTGAGGGGGCACTGATGGGCAAAGTAGAAGATGAAGAGCAAGAATAAAATGATGGGACAAGGAGGAGAGATTTTCTCTGTGTGCTTCCAGGTTGTAGAAGATTAGATAATGACAGAAGCAAGAATCTTATTTTTCTAAAAGCCTGTGTGTGTGTCATACCAACACTGGTTCTGAGGCACCACTGCTCTTCAGTGGTGCAACGCATAAAGGATTGAGGACAGAACTCCCTTTACCACAGTGAAGCATTCTTTAGAGTTTGGCTCAGGGCATTTCTATACCTCAGGGCTTATCTTGTGCAGTATTCAGGTTCAGCTTGTTCTCTCTGCGTCTAAGAGGTCTCATTGCACATCTGCCCTAGTCTTGCTGTAAGACCCAGTCCTGTTCTTCTCTTTCCTTGTCCCAGACCTTCCTCTTTCTGCCTCAGGGAGCTCTGCTTGCTTTGTCATGCTGTTTTGTTTGTGCATGGTCTCCTGCAGCCTTGCTTAGCAAACCAATCACTGCAGCAAACCACAGGCATTGCTTAATAATTCTGCACTGTGTGTACCATGGGAGAGGTGTGGTACATTGGTGTCAGCAGTGATGGACACAGTGAAGTAGATGCTCTGCAACAGAACAACTGAAACCAAAAAGCCTTGACCTTGTAATTCCAAATCAAATGCATAATACATAAATAGAAATACCATAACCCGATGCACTGATTTTTCCCTGAAAAATTTAAGGGGGACCAAAGTTTTTTGAAAAGGAGTGCATGCCCTTTCAGAAATTGAGACATTTGTTATGCTGTATTTGGAAACTCACAACCAGTAGCTGTGCATCAGAATCTCAGCCAGGATCATTAAACCTGTATGTGGAGATCCTTATACTTTGAAGTAATGAAAAACATGGGAAAAGAGAGGAACTTTGAAAAGCTGCCAAGGGACTTAGGAGAACAAATTAATGGGAACCACGCTCCTTAGTCCCCCAGGAGTTTTCAAAAATGCTGTCATTACTGAATTGCACTGAGGATGTGAGGCTGAGAAAGGGCAGACTGTGCACCGTGCTTCCACGGAGGCAGTTTTATGGAGTACCTCCATAAATGAGGCATACAGGGCTTTTATGAATTGAGCCTTTGAAAGCCCTGCTAGTAACGCATATTGATCCTGAAGTCACACATGGATGACAAGGTATTAAATTACAGTCAGGTTTTATTGCATGAAAGAAATTTTAAGAATACCTTTCCCCCCCATTTCTCTAAATGATTGCCAGCTGAAGTGCTGAAGTTTTGTACAACTGGGAGATTGCAAGCACTTAAATGAGTCAGCTGGATTCTGGGTCCAGTCCCACGCTGAAGTGTATTGTTCATGGGGCATGATTGATGAAGCATCAGGAGATTTGTAAGCAAAATAAGAGGTTTGAAAATGTTTTTCAGATCTACAAGGAAATATAATTTAGTCAACTCTCACAGAGAGATTTATCATGTTCCAAAAATAATATCAGTGCTGGATTTCTTATTTGATGTGAATAGAGATGAACAAAGCTATTATTTTGATACATAAAAACTTTGAGGGTTGAGAGGCAGTCTGTCTGGTTCTGTGAGATGATGGGTTGTGGCATACTGGAATCTAAGCTGTTTTGATTGATTTATATGAGCCACAATCTAGAGTAAATGATTCTGTGGAGACTACAGCAGAATATTCCATGCACTTACATCTAATTTATGTACTGGATTTTTAAGATGTCATTTAAAGCTGTAAGCAATGACTGCATAAATCCAGCATCATGTTACACGGTACCAGAAGAACCCGTTAATATGAAAAGGATCTCAATATTTCTGTAACATTATCGAACTACAGAAAGTCAATGTTGACTCTTTAAGCATCTCATGGCATAACAGTGTATGTACATGTGGTTATGAACAGATGTTAATGAAACCATAACAAAAATAAAGTAAGCGGTCCAAGATCAGAAACACTAAATGTAAAGTTTGGGCAATCGTATTAATTCATCAGGCACTTTTATTGGAGACATCTGTAACAGAACAACAGTAAAGTGACGCACCTGTCTAAAACAATTGCCAAGTGGCTTAAACAGCAAAGTAATGGAAGTATTTACTGAATGCAAGCTATTTCCTTAAATAGAGGAAGTGAGTAACGCTGAAGTTACTTGAGCGGAGCTTCTGGTATTAAAACTTGTAAAGCACATTGCACATCATCCTGTTTATTGCTGGAGCTTGAACTGCTTGTATCAGTTGAGGATCTGCCCCTATATATTTATCGAAGCTTTTGGAAAAGGAGGAGCCAAACAAGACAAATCACTGATTTGGACTTCACATTGCTGGGCTCTTCAGAGCCAATAGAAGAGTTTGGTAGAGCAGTTGGGTTTAAGTTGGAGCTTTTCTTTCATTGTAGGTAAAGGAGGCCGGAGCTGACGCTTAGTGTTTGCAATGATACATGTTACTATAAAGCTACATTGATTTTTTTAATTTAAATTGGATTGCAAAGTACACTTGGTACAAAGTATATTTTCTAAAAATATAACTTAAAACTGATTAAGAAAAATTAGAAATGAAAATAAGCTTCCTTGTGTTGGAAAAAAGTTCACTCCAGGAGACGTTTGAACTGGTCATCTTTGCACAGAATGCTTTGCAGTGGCCTTCTATGCTTATGGTGTTTTTCTTCTATTTCCTTCTAATTTCATCTTTGGAGTACCTCCAACTTCCTTTGCTCCCAAGTGAAATCAGGCAATTTCTCTCATTTGGACAAGCCTATTCCCTAAAGGGAAAGCCCTTTAGTCGTAAAACATTCCTCCCTATCTAATTTCACCATGAAATCTTTAGGGCAATAATTTCTCTGTTGTAAGTTTAGATTGTGGCAAGTAGGCTTCATTTTAATTGTTGATTTGTGGAATGTGGCCTAATATGTGACTTTGCGTGACTCCCCTTAAATGATAATAAATGTGCTTCTATTTGCTGCTTCTGTTACTAGCAGTTCCAGACATCAGCAGTGTCTATAATGCATTACAGTTGCCTTTCTCAAGTACAATAGCTGTTAGAGCATTTTCCGGTTCATATTGTTTTGGGTTTTTTTGACTTTTTGAGTAAACAGTGCATTTCTTTCCTGGACAATTAAGGTAATTGCTGAAACGAACCTAAAGTGTCACGACCAGGCAGGATGCCACCAAATGGAAGTCAGTCAAGCAAAATAACTCCTCCTGCCCTGCAAGCCCAGAGTGACACTGTTCTGTAAATACTACAGAGGAGTTTATTACTGTTTCCACTTACTCATGTTGCTGTACCATCACAGAGGAGTCTGGTCTGTGCTGTGCACTGAATACAGGCAAAGGAGAAAGAAATGAGATGGTGAATTCCTTACCACAGAGGCAAGCAGCGTCAGAAGAGTTAAGATGAGCAAGGCCCTTTGGCTGGCCTGTAGTGAATGAGCATTAGATTAGCTGACATGTGGGGTAGAATTAGTTGGGAGGAAATGGGAACAATTTTAAGTAGCCCTTTCATCAATCCTAGAAACACGAGAGAAGTAGTGAGTGAACAGAAGGAGGCCATTTGTGGCAGCAGCAATAACCAGCGGGTTACTGGTGTATCTCTGACATGTTTAAGTTGAGAGATTTGACTGATGAAACAGGAAAGCATAGCCTTGCTGTCAGCTTTGAGTTTTCAGCTAATGCTGGACGTTGCCAAAGCTGAGACCATGTTGGTATAGTTGTGTGCTGTCCCTGGAGACTCCTCTTTAGGAAATTGCACTTATTCTAAAAGTTACTCAGGCAGAGAGCTTGGTCAGGGGAGAGCTGTTGTGTTTGCCTAAGGAATCTTGCTATACTGGTGTGGGTTTTGCCAAATGCCAAGTGTTCATAAAGAGTGTGTAGGAAAGGCATTAGGTGAAACAAAGACAGCTTTCCTTTCCAGTTTACAAAGCCAAGCACCGGACTTGTCCTTTTATTTCTTTATTGTAATAGTGTATAGGAGACCTCTTTTTTTGACACATCTATGTTCTGATGATGCTGGCTGCTTTTCTTAGCATTTGAGCAAAGGCCAGAAAACACTTTCTGTGGATAGGAGACAAACTCCAACTTGCAGAGCTAATTCCCAAGCAGTTCAGCATGATTTTCAGTCTAGACCTCAACTGAACTGTCAGGGAATAAAATCTGTATAATAAACCAGTCATCTAATTCACAACATCACGGGATTCAATCTCCCTAGGCAAGATTTAGTTCAGACATTCATGTGGCTTTGTTGTGTGAAGTTAGACAAGGTGGTATTCATCTCTCATGACTTCAGCTATCTGAAAGGTAGGCATCATGTCAAAGCTAGTCTCTGTGGCCCCTTTTTAGTCATCAGAGAGAAAAAGAGGCACTTCAGAGAGCAATTAATTCCACCTTTAACATCGTAGCAGCATCAGAGTGTCAGAACAAGGACAATGCTTTGCTTGAAGAATTGTAGACCAGAATTTCTAACAGAACTATCCTTTTAAAGCCAGTGGGTGCTTTCATACCTGTATTCAATAAAGTCTGCTCACCAATTCCTCACTTTCAAATGAATAGTGTCAGGCAAGGAAGCTTCAACAGATGGGTTCTCTATTGAACATCCTCCACGCTTACTGGTTAGCATGCTAGATAAATCATTTTATAGTAATTATTTTGCAGGAGTTTATTCAGTCTGTTAGGATAAACCCAGAAAAAAAAATGAAATGGCTGTTGAGTGCAAGATTAATAGTGCTATCCAGGAATACTTTCCAATATCAACAATACCCAAACAAGCTTCATTCCTGCAGCTTTGATAGGATGCTTCCAGTCAAACCTAGAAGCCTATCTGCACTAAAACTAAAACCACCTGCTGTTCTTGGAAACCTGTATACATTATAAACCAGAAATTAGCCTTAGGTTTTTACCCTCTGTAGATATTTTATGAGTGGGTCTAGAAAAGAAGGTATATTTCTAGGAAAAAAAAACCACAGTTCTTTCACACAGAACATTCAGATACGGGAGTGGTTTGTCAAAAGTAAAGTGGTTGTTGGTAGAAGAAGAGCTACAGCAGAGAACCTTCTAATGGAGCCCTGTAGATCGTGTTGCCTCTCTGCATCCTCACAAAATCACTTATATGTAAAAGCTTAGGTTTTGGGTTTGTTTTTTTTTTTTCTGTTGTTAACCACATTCCTTTATGGGAGACCTCAATGAAGGCTTTTTGGAAAATCTGCTTAAATTGAGTTGCATTTGGACACTGGATCCCATGCCGCTTTCCAGAGAGCGGTAATAGAAGGTCTGCATTATTTTTCTCAGTTACTTCCTTAGCAGTAGGTGCAATTCCCTCTCTCGCATTATCTTGTTTATTTTTATTACTCTTGTGAGTGACTCTGTCACTTCTGTTTAAGCAGAAGTGGTAACTCAATCCCTTAATAAAGCCTTAAACAACATTGCTTCTAAATGAAGTTAAGATCTATATTATGCGCAGCATTTGTCTTGAACCTTTATTCATCCTACTTCTGCAAGGCTATCTGGTTACGTTGAGGAGTTAGTAATTGTAAGTCCAGTTCCTGGAGATCATTGAGATCTAGCCTAGATTGTAACTGACAGGACTTCTTAAGCATGGTATGCCATTAAGAATTATGTCAGGGTATTGCTGTTCCGTTATGTTAGCATAATCAGTGTTTCTTCTTTGCTAGGAAAATTTAAAGCAGTTGGTTTTTCTGAACAGAAAACTGTATCAGGTGGGTTTTGGGGAGTTTATATGTGCATTGTATTTAATAATTTTAAATACTGTTATTTCCTGCACATAAACATACCCTTTTGTCTCCATCTTTGATTAAAGCAAGGTCCTTCTTGTGTAGTTCTAAATTGAGACAGAATTTCCTCTGGACTTGGGCGTACTTGCAGGTGCTTTTTCCATTCTCCTTGTTTTAGAAGCAGATTTGAGCTGAGTATCTCAGATAAAGACCAAACTGTGTTCACAAGTTTTCCCACAGCTGCAGAGGTAGTGGCAGTTAGCAGCCTGATGTTCCACAGAATGCCCTATATCCTCTCTAGAAAAGAGAAAGGGAAATACTCCCTCTTCCAGAAATGGAATAGTAAGAATGGCTTTGCATGGAATAGTAAGAATATTGTCATGTATCAGAATTATCTCACATACTAGAATGACCTTTTTTTTAAAAGGGACTACAGCATAAGCACTGAGTTGCTCCCCTGCCTTGTAGTACCACTGTATTGTGGCTTTGCTCCTCTAATCTTCAGGCAGGTCACAGCAGTCTGTAGATGTGTTCATGCAGCCCAGAGAGCAGCTGCCACTTGAAAATGAGAGGTTGACAGCAAATCCTGGAGTAGGTAAGAGCTGTTGTTTTGGTCTCACTTGACTGACTTTGCCTGAAATAAATTGGAGAGTACTTGCACATGCTTCTTCACCAGATGACTGGGAGGAAAAGTGGTTCGGAACAGATGGAGGCAATAACCTCTTCTGCCAATTCAGCTAGGGAAGGATGTCTACCTGCAACCAAAGGGACTTACCTGTACCACAGCTACAAATAACTCCAGAATCTCATTACAGTCCAGTTTAACTCATTAGTGTTGACAACCATGAGATGAATTGTTGTTGCTAAGGCTAGAGCCTCACACTGCCTGGGATTTGTGGAGGGGAATACCTTCACCTGGTGAATTTGTGCCTGTGTAGTTGAAAGTAGCCAGGGTGTGTTGACTCACAGAATAATATCCATTGAAAAGCATGAGATGGGGGGACTCTACCTTGCTTGCGTAGTTACGCAAACCACTTAGAAGAGATCTCAGGGCCTCTCTGTGACGTTTCCTGCTGCAGTTTCTTCAAGCAGCAGGTCTGAATTGCACTCAGTGTGTGCAGAACTCAGAAGTGGGTATTTCTTGAAAGCACCTTTTTGGAGAAATAAATCACATGTCTGAAGCATCTCTCCACCTTCAGATGCACGTCCATGAAAAAGAACTTGAGTCCAGACTTGGTGCTGGTAGGCTTCTATTGCTATTTTCCACTACAATGAAAAGCAATTTCTACTTGAATTCTGGAAATCTGAGCAGTTATTACAGTATCAGGTACTCCAGTGACCAAGTCTGGAAGTAATTTTGGTCAGAAATTGAAAGGCTCTGTTCATAATCTCATCCTACAACTGCAGTAGATACTCAGAGTTTTGCCTGTGGAAAATCTAGTAACACAGCATCAAAAATGTTTGACACCACATATACATTGCTGAGTGAAGTTTGTGATATACAATATCTCATGTGAGTTAGCATCTAATTTACTGCATTAATCAGTGAATGCCATATCAGTTTGCAGATTGCATGCAGATCAGTTTAATCTGTCATCTTAATTGTCAGTGAAATTGTTAATGTTGAGTTTACATAAACTGTTTTTCAGGCTGCTTCTCACTGAGGAAGCAGTAGCAGCGTAATACCTCGATAGTGCTCACGTGAAAATCCTGGAGTAGGTGAGGTCATGCTGCTACTCACTGAGGAAGCAGTAGCAGTGTAATACCTTGATAGTGCTCATGTGAAGCTATGCAGGCTTTATGGTGGTTTTTCTCTGCTCTCAAAATCTGAGGTTCCCCAGTCAAATCTATGTTTTTGCTAGTATTCGCGTGTTTTAATACATGCCAAGTGCCGAGAATGCTGTCAGTCTTGTCAGTGCTAACACGGTAAAAAGTTGTCTCTTTAATGTGCTGTCTTGAATGAGTAGATTTCAGGGGACAGGCCCAAGCTGAAATGACCCAGGGCTTCCTCAGACCAATGCTGCATTAGCATCTGGTGATGACTTAAGTGATTCTGTCATCCTCTGTGCTCCATGTTTAGTGGTGCACTCAGTATAGCCTTTCACTTGAGAGCCTCTATGTGTACACAAGGATAAGCAGCATCTCCATTTTTAATTTGATCAATAGCAAGTTTCCTGGAGCTCACTGGGGTTTTATTCCAGGTCAGACAGAGTCTTTTGGAGTAATGCAGAGCAAACATTTTTCTTTGCAGGGGACATTTCCATTTTAAATAGCTCTTGAAAATAAGTTGTCTCTTTTCTGTGCAAACAAAAACACGCTATTCACACAGTGCTAGTCTTAAACAATAGCAAGACCACGTTTTCCCCACAAAGTGTTATCTCCTTCTGTCACGAGAAGAGAGATGGAAGCTTGAGGAAGTTAAGAGACTTATCCAGCGTCACAGTGGAAGAGCCAGTTTGGAAACCCTGACAGTCAGATTCCCGATTTGATAGGCAGAGTTTCCAAAGGTGATTTGCTAGCAATTCAAGGCCCTTGCACACACAAATGGAGTGCTGGTTTAAAGTACCTCAAAAAATTATGCTGGGCTGCTCTGGTTTGGCTGTTTGTGCTCAGTCCCTGGTTATTTCATTTTTTCTTCCTTTTGTTGGGTACTGGGAAAAGGATGCCAGGTTTTTTATTTCTGAGAATACGCTGGATCATCTGGCAACACAGTCATGGAAACAACCTGGAAAAGACCAAGTGACTGCTGTGAGATACCTGTCACTTCTACTTTTTGCTAGCAGAGGCAAAGTTATCCAGAGCCCTTCCTGGCAGGGTTATCATTGGACTGGACAGGAGAAAGAGATGAAAAATAGGACAGATGAGTTCTTGGAGAAGACTTGAACTGCTACATCTGTACTGAAGCTGCTTAACACATACTTTGTCAGGTCTTGGTTTGCTTAGCTGCCCTATTGTTCTGCTGAAAACTTTGCAGTGGCATTGCCCATAAAGACCTCGCTGCAGTGAGTGCGGAGGCTTCTGAGCTTTCTGACTATGTTACCACTTGTGGGACAGCAGGTCATTGATTTTTATCCCCATTAGATAGGGCAAGGCACTTTTATCATCTCTGTGATACCTCATTGACAGACTGTTTAAAGTTATATTGCTCACTAAAAAGCAGCAGTAATTATCTGTGGGCCAGGAAGGAAGGGCATGGTCAAATTACAGTTGAGAGCCTTTACTGTAACTACTGCCGCATGAAGGTCCTGCTGCTGGTTGTCAAGAAATCCTGGAAGAAGAGGCAAGGCATTTTTCCTGGTTTAAGTACAGATTCCAGTGCAGTTGATTTTGTTGATAGTATTTTACTAAAGTTTCTGAACATAGGCTGAGAGAACTGGGCTTGTTCAGCCCGGAGAAGAGAAGAATCAGGGAAGACCTTAGAGCAGCTTCCAGTGCCTCAAGGGGCAACAAGAAATCTGGAGAGGGGCTTTTGACAAGGGCCTGTAGGGACAGGACAAGGGGGAATGGCTTTAACCTGACAGAGGGGAGACTGAGATGAGACATTAGGAAGAAATTCTTCCCTGTGAGAGCGCTGAGGCCCTGGCACAGGGTGCCCAGAGAAGCTGTGGCTGCCCCATCCCTGGCAGTGTTCAAGGCCAGGTTGGATGGGGCTTGGAGCAACCTGGTCTAGTGGAAGGTGTCCCTGCCCATGGCAGGGGGTTGGAACAAGAGGAGCTGTATTGTTTTATAGTCCCTTCCAACTCAAACCGTTCTGTAATGCTATGATAGATTCCCCATGTACTATGGGCTGCATTCCAGGCTCTGAGGTACTACAGTGCCGTGAGTAGCTGGCCAGTGACAGTTGTTATAACTGGTGAACTGTATGCACATCCCATTAAGTTAAAGCCCCAGGAGGGCTGGAAGTCAGGAATTTCAACTATTCCCTTTGTAAAACACGTATAGCAGCTAGCTAAAACCTCTGCGCTCAGTATAGCTTAAGTATACCACAGAGAGGACCATGAGCAGCTTAACGTGAATGGAATTACAAATGCAGACCAATGGATTACGGTAAAAAAAGGAAGAGTTTGTGCTCCCCAAGATGGCCGCCGCACTGAGGGAAGACTCGGTGAAAGGTGTTAAGAAAATCCATGTTAATCATTATTTGGTCTTTTGAATTGATACTTCAAGACCACATGTAGATACAGGTATGTATAAAGTACCTTTTAGGTCTCCCTTAGTCCATTTTATGGCCCAAAGAAAGTTTGGTGGTTCTTTTTCATTATTCAGTGTGTTTGTGCAGTTTGTGCTTTCGAGTGAGTCCTGTCCAGTGCAGCTCAACTGGAACCCTTCCCTAAACTTACGTTTTTTTTCCAAAATCTCCTTGGAAACTGCATCACAGTCCAGTAGATCTTTGGTGGAAAGAATGCAGGATTTCATTATTTCTTGAAATTGGTTTATTTTTCTTGGTTCTGTATATGCCTAATTATTTTTTAATTCCAGGCCAGTCAGGATACGATGCATGCATGGCTAGGCTGGGTTCTGGATGTCCTTTCCATGTGCTCCACTCCTCCTTCTGGAACTTCCTACAGTTATTAATGGATGGAATACTACACCTGTTTGCCACAAAACCAGACTGACCCCATTTACTCTGCAGTGGGGCTAGCACACCCTGTTTCATACTCTCTTTTTATTACTTGTTTTGTAGCCAAATGTTTGTTTGCTAGGCCTTGATGAAGTATGAGCAGTAAGCTGTGTGTAGTCCTACTTCTATATTCTGTATAATGAATTGTTTTGCAGTTATAAAGGATTTACTTATAAAGGATTAGTCTGTCAGGAAGAGGTACATTTGCACTGAATAAATAGATTTATCTAGAGTCAACAAGGTGTTATGCTTTGCTGAAATCTGTGCAGCTGGGAGGAGCACTTTGCATAATAACAGCAGTAGCAGATTTGTGAGAATTTAATACGATGGCTGAGGATAGGTGAGAGATTGACTGAAAGCTTACTGAATCAGTTAGCAAAATGGAGGGAAAAGGGTTTGGAAGAAGCTGGAAGGGGAGCTTGCACTCAACAGGAAGCCTGTTCACAAAGTGGATATAAAGGACTGGTTTGTAGTGGCATACAAATTATGGTACCAAATTTGAAGATACAAACTGTAAAAGAAGCAACTGTCAGTTCTGAGTAATTGTGCAAAATCTCCTGAGAGTTTGGTTGCACAGTCTGCTCACTGAAGGGTAAAGATCATAAAGAAAACCGGGAGTCAGAGAGAGGGACATAGGGTATGTTCTGTCTCCTTGATCTGTCTTTACACAGAACAACTGTTTTAAGATTCCTATCACAGTATTAAAAAATTAAAAGCCATTTTAATATTGCTTGACACTTGCCTGGCTATTCTGTGGCTAGCAACCTACAGGCATCTCATCCTCAGGGTGTGGTAATTCTGAATAATGATATGGTCAACTCATACAATTGTCTCTGCACCTCAATATATGTTTGGGAGAGAGATCTTGCATGGAAAGCATTAACCAAAGTGTCTTGTAGTCCTGTCTTCTACAGGACAGTAGAGAGACTGTCTGAAACCTGGGTAGCTTTCTTGGAATTGTTTTGTCATCCCTTCTTGTGTTTTTTCCCCTGTAACTTCAGTACATACCTTAGCTTACACAGAGCTGTGCACTGCATTTATTCACTGACATTTGGTTTTTTTTCTGTAAGTGTTCCCAGTTCATAAGCCTTCCACATGTTCAAAGGTCAACTGAGATCCTCTGCAGAGACATGTACTGAAGAAAGGAGTCTTTCTGCAGGCTTTTTTTGATGTTGAGGGCCATTGACCTTCAGCAGCTTTTCTCCTGGAATAATTTCATTCAAGTGTAGGAAGGCCTTGAAGCACAGCCTGATACGCAAGAGCAAGGATAGACTACTTCTCCATCCCTTTGGACTGGCTTCAGAGAACTGAAATGTAGGCATTTTCAGTGCATTCATCTGGAAGAGTCACCAGTGAGTCATAACATTCACCAACATACTGGTGTTCAGGGTTGTGTGGAGGTAGGGTAGCACTGAAGTGATTCCCTTTACTTCCCTTGAATTGTGGACGGATAGAAACCGTCCACATTAAGTTCCTTCCAGTGGCAAACCTTTTAGTGTCACCAGTGTCTCCCTTGCAGCAAGTGCTCATCTGCAATTTCGTTTTGCTTATGCTTTGAATTTTTGAGGTATTGTTGCGCAGTTTCCTAACAAAGTGGAAATTGGCTCGTTGACAACAATTTGTTGCACTTACACAACTGCAGAGTTACACAGAGGCTGGCACAGTGGCGAGGGGCACAACGTGAACCTTCTTTCCCCACCAAGCGGCTGCTCCTACCTGGAACAACTATTACTCTTGCCTGTGGGCCCACTGCTTTGCACAGTAAAGCACTTGGCTGTGATGTGAGGATGCATTACTGCACCCGCTGAAAGGGGCCACAGCATGCTCATGATTGTGCTGATTTGTGACATTCCACCCACCTCCTCCAGTAACTGATCTGCAGTAAGGACATAAACCTTAATTTAATACTGCTGACAGCGAAAGGAGAGATGCTGCTTTAAACAGCTATAGAAGCAGAATTGCATTTTAGAAATGAAAAATATGATTCCCATCTAAAATGGTGATTGAATGCAATTAAGGGTTATGCATCTATTTGTGTTTTTCATGACAAAGCATACAAATATACCTCTGTTGACTGGCTTGGCAGAGCTAAAAGTGCATGATTGACAGATTACTGAGATGCTACTTCTGTAGGGTTCAGAGAGAGGTTATGTCTGACCTGGGTGGAATCGGCTTTTGAGCCAAGCAATCTTCTCCAGTCTCTGCTTTCTGCGGCTTTTTTTTTAGTGGATCTGGGCAACTTCAGTCCAAGTGGTAGAGGTTGCAACAGTGAGTGAGTCTGGTTTGGGCAATTTACAGTCCCTTTTAAGCAATGGTAATCAGTTGATGTGTACCTCAGTTTCCTCATCTTTAAAATACTGTTAGTGAGGTTTTATTGGTTGTGGTTTGGATTGGGTTTTTGGTTGGTTGGTTGGTTTTTGGTTGGTTGGTTGGTTGTTTTGGGGGCTGGGGGTTTTTGGGGGGTTTTTTATGGAGAAAAGAATTGAAAAAAAAATCTGTGTATAGTGGCAATGTTGGCTGTGCTTAGAACTGAGAAACTTGAGCAGGCAAATGTAAAACCTACCTTACCAATTGAAACTGGATATGAACCAAGCCTTCTAAGAAGCAAAATGTGGAAAATTGCAAGTATTTCCTATTTAATCAGCTCTTTAGTATACCCAAGAGGCATGCATGAAGTTTGGAAGTACTATTTTCATGTCCTTTCTCCAGTAGCCTTGTTTTATTTCATATTCAGTTCCATGTCTGATGTTGAGAGTGGCTCTGCATTAAATCTACTCCTGTTGTCTATAAATAAGCTTAGAGATCTTAACCACCTCATGATTTTGACAGCATCCATCACATGTGGCAAGCAGCATTCATCTTCCAGTGAGCTAGCAATCAGTCTGGCCAGTGTTTCCTGTGGGTGAGAGCTGGTCTCCAAGCCTATGACGGGGATGACAGAGCTAATAATAGAAGTTGGAGTTTTTTATTTTCCCTCTCCAAGGTTTGTTTTTGAAGATTTCACAGAAAATCACAGAAAAGGGGTTTTTGGTCTTTTTTCTTAACCAGTTGCTTACTGTTGCAAATACACTGTTAACTGCTTTTAGGAGAGGTATGAAAGCTGGAGGCGGTGAGGTCTTTTGTTTTGTTGGTTTTTTTTTTAATCTCATGAAGCTGCAGTGGTACCTGAGAGAAAAAGGAGTCAAATGTAGTCTGATACTGAAACAAGAGGAGCAAAAAGTAACCAAAAGAAATGCGATTTGGAATTTTAACAAAATTCCTCTATCCCATTGTATTGTTCTAAGTCAGGATGTTCATATTTGGGGATGGAAACCTTAACGATCTGCTGTGTAAGGTAAAATTACAGAGTCCAAAGTCTGCGCATACACAGTGTTTCATAGGTATGTGGGAATAAGTATTTTCCATCTATTTTGGCCTTTTTCAATTTTCTAGATACCATAAAATAGGTAGGGATCAGTGTACACTGGAAAACCACATTTCCTTTATAGAAATTGCTGCTGCTGTTTACTTGCTTAGTGTTAATTTTTGGATGTGGTGTTGGAGCTGCTCATTCATTAGTAAGCATATAACAGGAAAAAATATGTATGTTACCATGAGCCCTAGCAAAAAAACCAAAAAAGCATCAAGATTTTGTGCAAGATTAATAGCGAAAAACATTATCATGTCATTTATTGCGCTCAGCAATTATTTGCTGTCTCAGGAGCCATGAATATAAATATTAGATCCTCAGTCAACTTCCCTAATTGAAAAATGAGAATGTGTGAAATACAGCTAACTTTTTATTCCAAATTCATACTTCATTGTAGTTTTAAGGTAGCTAGTTATTGCTGTAAATTCATTAAAAATACATCACACCAACATTAATGTTGGGAAGTTATTCGGTCGAAAGGTAGGACAAGTAAGTATACCTGGTCAAAAAATTTTCCAAGAGGGGGGCCTGGCTAGCCTGAATGCTGCATGGCTCTGGAGAAAGTTCATGCTGCTGAAACATGGCAGTGAACAAGTGCTGGCTCCTCAGGTGTGCTGTGAAGCTTTCTTCTGTGTAAGCAATCGTACTGGCAGTAGGGAAAGCTGAAGGAGCAGACGTTTTCAAATCTGAGCATAGCATCCCTACTATGAAACAGCAGCAGCAGAGAGGCAGAGCACGTTAGCACTGAGCTGCTTGAACTATCGACAAGAGTGAGTTGCGGACCAGTGAGTTTCCCCTTGAGTTTCTTGCCTCAAATTTTATCTTTGTCTGAATTCACATGTTTTCAAATTTCCTGGGTTTATGACAATATTTAGTTATGGGTTGAAACCTCTTTAGTCACTATTTTCAACCCAGAATTGTTTCAAAATTTTTTGAGAAAATTGGGCATTTTTATTTTACAGGTAGATGCATTTTGAAATGTTGACGTTTCTGGTGAAATGAAAATCCTGTTTCTGCGTGGCTCTAATGAGCAAGATTTCTGGTCTTAGAGCAGCTCACTGTGGGAATGCTGCACCCTTAAGCATGAAGTGTAGGGGGGATGCTCCCTCAATGGGAAGTTATTTACGATCCTCTGTCCTACCTTCATCAAATGCATGATGGTTCATTTTACACCATAAATTATTCAATCTGTACTGGGAAGATATAAATAATTTCCTTAGTTTTTTTTCATGGCTTTGTTATCCTAACATCTTAGTTCCTTACAAATGTTAATGAAATGAGCATCACAGAGCTCTTGAGAGGAGCTTATTCCTGTTTTATGTATAAAAAGTGAAATAAGATTAAAGCCAATTTATCTAACTGAAAAAAAATGGCCAAGCTTTCAGGCATATCTAAATATGGGTTGCTTTTTCTGCCTGATACAGGCAGTCTAATAAAAAGAGATCACTTCCTCCTACAAATGTGGCTTCACTTGCATCCTTAGGCAATGACAGCAGCAGTAACAATGCTGTTGCAAAGATTAAAGTCAGAAATTATGAAGTGTTGAGTAATTTTGGCTGCCTGGTGCAAGAAACCTGGAGTCCTATCTTTATTCAAAGCATTTTTTGAGGACATTCTGTTTTCCAAGTCTCTCTCTTACTGGTCTCATTTGCAGCTGTGACCACTTGGCTTTTTTGCAGATCTGAATACAGGTGTCCTGGGGTGGTTGCCTGGAAAATGGGGGTAGTGTAGCTTGCTGTGCAAGTTTTGATTTATGTGATCTGCCCTATATCATGTTGGAGTTCAATAGCCATTTGCCAAGGATGGCTTCAATTCCCTTAAACATGAACTCATTTTTCTCTTCTTTCACTTTCTTACCTCTTTTATTTCATACCTTCCAACTTCTCTAATGGTGAAAGTAGGGCTATTAATGACTCGTAGCGCTAGAAAATGGTCTTTGTCCTGGAGCAGGGCTATCCTCAGCGCCAAGTGAGCCCTCAGCCTTCAAACCTCTGCGCTGCAGGAAGGCTGGAGGGATGGAGATGCTGAACGAGGAAATGATGTGCCTGGGAGAAAAATCAATTATCAGAAACTCACCAGAATTCTCACTGTCTTTTTCTAGCTAGACAGCAGCTTTTCTATGTTTCGCTCAACCTTTAAATCTCCCAAATACTCTCTCGTTAAATATCTGAGTCGAAGCCTTAAACCAAAGGAGGACGAGAGGAAAGTTAATGACAAATACTTGCGACAGATAAGCGTTGTCAGTAAGGTTGCACAATCCCTGGTGTTTGATGGAGGAATGTTAGACTAGCAGTGCTAGCCCATTAGAAAATAGTTTTAAGAGCTGTAATTAAATAGTAGGAAAATTTCTTTGTTGAGAGGTAGCACATACGGTGAGGCAGATGTGGTGGATTTCCATGGATAGATATTTCTTAATTACATACATGCACTTAAAAATGGAAGGTTTTCACCTTGTGTGCATAGAGGGTCTTGCCCCAAGAACCACTGGAATCAATTGAGCTATGTCCAACCAAGCTCCTCAGGGATAGCCTAGAGCTTGTTGGTAAAACATGCTCATTCATCCCAGGTCTTTGCAATTCTCTTCACCTTTTATTGCAGAATATAAATGACAGGGGTTTTGAACAACAACCAGATACTGTCCTATTAAGATCTCTTGGTTTCATGTGTGCTGAGCGGGAAGGCTTTACTTTACTGTGTTGGTCCCAAGAGCCTTCGGTAGCATTATAAATTATGGCCTGAGAAGTTGAATGTAACGTGAAGGTATAGTTATGTTCAGCTTGACTAGTCCTGCGTAATAATTAGCAGTGTAGCCATGTTGCAAGATAAGGGATATCTTTGTGAAAGCCTATAAAAATTTCGTTCTTCTGTCCCACCTGGCCAAGTGTGGTGGCAGTAAGCTGAAGGTTCCTGTTTTGTGGTGATCAAACATCACAATCTTTCTGGCCACATTCCTCAGAGAAAGATCCACCAGAGTTTGCCAGCTCCTCTCAAGGGAAAGGGGAGGAAAGAAGAGGCAATCCAAGACAGAGAGAATCTGCTGAGGGGTGAAGTACATCTGCTGTGGCTCCACAGTCTGAGCAGTAAGTTGTTTTCTTTGCATTAGGGTAAGCCACATGATTTTCCCCTTTCCATACTGCTATATGGAAACGAAGTCCAAAAGCGTGGGCAGTAACGAGCCCAGGATGTCATTTGTGTCCAGAGTCTGGTACTGGATTTAAACACTGCCAAGGCTGGACTGTGTTCAGAAGCAGAACCTGTGAGGTATAAAGTCAGCACGTGTTCCCCAAGGAGTTGTTTGTTTCTCCTTCCAATTTAGAGCTTGAAATGCCATTTGTTTAATGCTGCTGTTTAAATAATGATTTATAAGACTCCAAGCCAGCCGTGGTACAGCTTAATGACTGCTATAATTTATGGATGCCACTGGCTACGTAAACACTGCTGTAAATATAAAGGATGTCTCCCACAAATTTTACTTTGATACTTACTTGATACCATTCATTTCCTTTCCTTGCGCATCTTCTGTGTGTGAGTAGAGGCCACTTCACTCAGCAATCTAGGTCATTCTGGCTCACCTTGCCAAGAGCAGTTTGGGCTGGGAAATGAAAAGATCAGATGTCTATTTTTGTTACAAAATATTTTAATTAAAAATTGCGTTTCCTTGAGCTTGGATGCAAACAGCTGCATCAAGTGCCCCATTAAAAGGGTCATTTGTATTTGGGTGTTTTTCTGCTCTCTATTTGTTTTACTAGTTAATCATCTCCTTTATCCAATTCATTCTGCCTTTGTGCACATGGTAAGCAAGCAAACAGGAGATAGGAATGAATCACGTACTATCACAGAGCCCAGCCACTCCCCGTGCTGCAGCTTTGCTATTTGTGTTCTCCATCCTATACAAGGAGCATGTATATATGGGTCTAATGCAAATCCAAGCTAATTGAAGCCCCGTCTCCACAGAGATAAATGAGCATGCAAATCTGCTGCATTGTTTTGGAGGAAAAGCTCCTGGACTTTTAAACAGTACAGTCAGTTGACTTCAGGAGATTTGTGCTCCTAGGCTGCAACAAAGACATCTGGGAAGACAGTAGGTGCTCTTGAATGCCTTGGTTCCATTATAATTCCTAATAATGCAGTCATGTGCTTGGAAAACTGAATTCCTTTACAAGGTTATAATGAACTGAGTAAACAGAACAACTCCATTGTCTACAATAACCCCTCCTCTGAATCTCTGTGTATCTTATCCCAGCAGCTGCTGGGATAAAACACAGACATTGCGGAAAAGATTGCAGGTAAGCAGAGTAGGACATGAGAGCTGGTAATAAATGTGGGGTTCAAAACTGTCTGGGGGATAATTCAGAGACAAAAGTACTTCAGAATTTGACTAGGACTTAAAGGTGTTTTTTTCAAGGGTGTCATGATGTTATTAACCTCATAGAAGTGCCCTGGGATGTCTCTCTTAACTTTTCTTTAGGGGTCCTTCCAGCAACATGGTGCTGTGGAGGTTCATTGCATACCCCTAGGAGAAGGGGACACCTGAGTTACCAGAGTGACTTCTGATAGCTCTCTAGCATCCATTTGCACACTGGCCTGAGCCTGATGCATCCAGCTTGTGACATGTGAAGAGCTTTGCATGTAACATAAGGAAGGCTCTCAGCACTGTGTCTCTAGGAGTGCATTTTTATAAGGAGCACAGCAAAGCCAAGGAAGATAGATATCCTCTCATTGCCTTAAAGCCTTGCCCAGAGGCCTGCAGAAATTGTCAGCAGCCAGCTCTGAGTTACTTGGTCTGTTTTTCCTGCAAAGCCGTCCTCTGTAGTCATGCTTTGACCCTGCCTGAAATACAAGGGCACTGTACAGCCTGCATGAAGCAAGCCAGAATTGCTCTGAGGCACTCAAAAGCATTGAGCTGACAGCCACATAGAGCACCCTTTTCAGGAGCTGGGGTCCTTTATTAAAAAGTTTTGGCATGTATTCCCCCCACTCCTGAATTGATTTGCACCATAAAATAAGCTTGAAGAGAAATAGTGGTTGCTTTCCTACATGCTTCATTAATTTTTACTTTTGGCAGGCAATATAAATAAAAGTATCAAGTGCACATCTAATTGAATTGCCAGTGATTCCCAACTCCCTGTAGTACCAGAGAACATGATGTAGCTGTGCTGTTCAGCAAGCACAGATGAGTTAGGCAAACAATGGCTCACTCTGCCCAGAGGCTTTGGTTTAATCTTGAGCATTTACCCATCTAATATGAGACAGGGCAGGAGGTGTTGCAATGGGGAATTTGCAGCACAGGCCTCTTTGAACTTCTGGATTTGCCTT
The DNA here is from genome assembly GCF_034315485.1 of Pezoporus occidentalis. Taxonomy (NCBI): domain Eukaryota; kingdom Metazoa; phylum Chordata; class Aves; order Psittaciformes; family Psittacidae; genus Pezoporus; species Pezoporus occidentalis. Next base: position 5,501,950 of record NW_026916294.1, read on the forward strand.
CTAGGAGCAGTGACTGGAAGCAGATCTCTCTGCAGAAAGTCAGAAAGGTTTTGGTGAATTGCATCTACACCCAAATTTTTTGTGGAAGGAGCTCTGCTGCTTTTTGAGTTTATCCCCCTCAATATGTACTGGCTATAGGATGTTCTCGAACTACTTACTGCCTTCTTGAGGTGGCTGATCTGCAGCATGTGTCTCTTAAAAAAAAAAAAGAAAAAAGGCCTTATTCTTAGTATCTGAGTCACTGGGGATGAGTGAATTCATAGAATCACAGAATGATTTGGGTTGGAGGGGACCTTAAAGCTCACCCAGTTCCAACCCCCTGCCACAGGCAGACACACCTTCCACTAGACCAGGTTGCGCCAGGCCCCGTCTAACCTGGCCTTCAACACTGCCGGGGATGGAGCAGCCACAGCTTCTCTGGGCACCCTGTGCCAGTGCCTCAGCACCCTCACAGGGAAGAGCTTCTTCCTAATGTCTAATCTACCCTCTTCCAGTTTAAAACCATTCCCCCTTGTCCTTTCCCTGCATGCCCTTGTAAGAACTCCTACGGTAAGGAAAATCATACCCATCCAGCTGGATGATCTCTGACATCTCAGCTATCAAAGGAATCGTGTGCCTTCAGTAAAGGACAGTGCCAGGTGACAAGTACTCAGGATCATTTCTGAATGGATGATACTGGCCTCTAATTGTAAGTGACCTTGTTTCATAAGAGTTGGCTCCTTTCCACATTGCTGACTGCCTTTTGCTGCTTAGCATAGGTAAAATTAATTAGTGATTTTATCTTGGTAGATGTAGTCTGCTGTGAGCTTCCTGACTTGAGGGGAAGGGATGAAGGAGTGGGTGTAGAAGAGAAAGAAAACTGCAAGCAGAGATCAGACTGTTTTCTGTCTTGCAGAGAGAAGATGGCAATGTTATACACCCAAGTCATAGGTAATACATGTTGACAGGAGGGCATGATGAAAGCTTGTATTCTTTCCAAATCCTGCAGCTATGTTATTCCTGAGCTAGACAGCGAGGATATACATCTTCAGGACTGTCAGTCCAGCAGTAAATTCATACACAATTAAAAAGCTATCATACATATTTTGTTTTTCTTCGAAGTTCCACAAAGCAGGCTGAAGGATTTCAGCCCTCTTTTCAAGGGTCAGAGATGCCTTCCACGTTAAAACACTAGAAATGCCTGGGGAACTGAAATTCTCTGTTAGGTGTACCATTAGATATTTGACAAGATCAAACAGGTCAAACACAGTAAGTACTTTATCAAGTGATTATTGGAAGAAGGGGATTTTACAAGGTGTTTTCCAGGATCCTATGACCTGTTGGTTAAGAGGAAGGTAATTCAGTAATCTGAAGTGGGTTTTGTTTCCTTTTTCTTTAGGGTCTGCTTCTGGCTCAAAAATGGCTCTGGAGGGTTCCTTCAGCTGCTGGAACGGAACAGCGATAAGGTTGGGGCAGGTGTGTGACTTCACCAAGGACTGCGTCGAGGGAGAAGATGAGGGAGATACATGCAGTGAGTAAATCAAGCCCCCAGGCTGCACCCTGCTTTTGAAAAAGCATTTACTGTTTTGAATTTTAATGCTCAAATTTAGCATTAATAGACTAATTTGGTGCTATCAAAAGACCGGTATCCTACATAGTACATGCAGTTACTCTGGATGTCTGCCTAGAGCAGATAGACTGTTTGATATGCTGGATGTGGTTCTGAGTAACCCAATCTAGTTGAAGATGTCCCTGCTTTTTGCAGGGGGGTTGAACTAGATGATCTTTGAAGGTCCCTTCCAACCCAAGCTATTCTATGATTCTATGTTCCTGTACTCGCCCACATTACTACTTCAGCAGGTTCTTAAGATGCTCTTAGTGCTTCATCTCTTCCAAATTCTTGATCAAAAATGCAAAGGAAGTACAGCCTGAATAGCTAGATGCCTTACAGAATTATGAAATGTGAAGTTTGTTAGAGCCTTTAATCAAAATGTAGCACAGCATGTGGCAGAAGAGGGGAGAAAGGAGAGAACTTCCAAAATGAAAAATGAGTAGAGCCAGTAGCTAGTCTTTGGCCATCTCCAGTGTCTTTGTAATTCCTCTTGTTTTCTATCCTCTCTTCAGCAGTCAGTAGTCTAACAAAATATAGCAGAAGATAGATAGCAGCCTGAGTTTTCTGAGAGCTTGCTGTGCCTGAATACTTTGTTATTGTGCTGCATAGCCTAGATAGTTTAGGGCCTTCCTTTAACCATCTTAAAGATGCCGTACTGCTTTTTCTATACCTCCACATGTTCTACTTCCAGCATCTTCCCCTTTGCCAGTCTGCGGAGAGTTAGGAGTGGTGGATTGTCAGCCATGTGGTTATCCACAGGGCAAATATATTGAGAAAAATAGCTTTTGAGAGTTCATCATTTACCAATTTAAAGTGTATGTGTCACAGCTGATTTGGCCTATGGACTCTTCTTGGCAGAGCTGTGTTGATTTGGTATGCAAAAAATGTATTCCCTGACCAAAATATCAGTACCAGAAAAAGCCTCTGAAATAGAAGAGGCAATTATTCTCAGTTTAGCTTTCATATGTGACAGATAGAGCAGGGGAGAATCTGGGTAAGGTAATTCAGACAAGCTCTGTTGATATAGGTAATGTCTAGGCTTAGCAGACTTTTGCAGTTTCTAGCAAAAATTTAACATCAGTGTGATACACAACCTCTAGCAAATTCTAGTTCTTTGCTGCTAGTAAATATAAATTAACAGATTTTATTGGTGCGGAGAAGAGTGGTTTGACCTGAGATCATGTAATAAACTAGTTAGAAGCTTGACATGATGTGCTACTCTCTCATGCTAGATATAGGTTGTTACAATTTGGAATTATGTTTGTTAATGACACGCTCAGTGAACATTAGATTCAGTTTCATAGAGAGGGTGTTGTCACTGTAGAGTTGCAGCTCCTTAGAACCAGTAATGCTTCATATTGGTAGTACTGAAACCTTTTTGCCTAAGTGCTTTAAAACAGAGCTCTGAAGCCTCATAATGGTATTTCAGACTTTAATTAGAAAAACCTTGGTATATTATGATAATCAGTAGGTTGAATGCATTTCCATTTCATTGGAAGGAGGGAAACATGCTATTTACCATCCAGATACACTGTTGTCTCTGCCTGCTATAAATGGCTCTGCCTTGGGAGGGTAATTCTGTCTATACCAGTGGGAGCAGCAGAGCTCACAAGGTGGAGTTGTACCAGTCATGGATGCAAACTAAATACCACCATAGGATGGGGTAGGCCTAGAGGAACATGCTTACCTGTTAAAATGTCATTTTCAGACACTGGGTGCACATGTGACTGGTGTCTCATCCACATACATGTATCAGGAGGGCCTTGTATCTGGTAAGCCAGCTGGTAAAGTGACTTATCCCTCTCACACACACGTTATCCACAGGGGCTGATTTGGTTGCCTTTTCCCTCTCCATGCAGCATTCATCTGTAGCTATTTGCATAAAGCAGTATAGCACTTACAGATGTGTCAGCAAAGAATGTACACAGAATGTAAATGAGAAAATGTAAAAATCAGAAGATATTTTAACTGCCTGTTTAGGGGAGCATCAGTCGCTAGCTTGAGGAGAAGAGCACACGGCTTGTATTCCCACAGGTACTGGGAATGAGAGTTCTTATTCACAGCCAAAAGGCCCCAAAAGCACCATTTTCCATCCAAGTAACACAAAAAGACAGGCTTGCCTTAGCAAGAGCTCAGGTTGGGTGCTTGTCTGTGTATCCACTGACAAGCCTACTCAGCCCTATGGCTAATTTCTCTTTTTACGTCTTACTGTGTTGAATATTCTTGGCATAAGAATTCTTACACAAAACAGAGAAAGGATCTAATGTTTTATATGTTACATCTGCATGGCAGACTAACATAAAACATATGTCAACTTCCAGCATTTTAGTTGTCATTTTAGTCCTGAGCAACGTAGATGTTTTCATCAGCTTTTTTAAGTGTGGCGAAAAGTGATTCAGATCCTTAAAGCAGAGAAAGAGAGTTCCCAAATGCTTCTGCTTGCACAGAAGAGCTGTCAGAAAAAGATGTAGCTGTGCTCAAACCTGAGGGGAGAGCTCCTAAGATTACTTTTAACCAAAGGCTTCCATCTTTGAGTTTCGAGGAGATGTTGGGGGTTTTTATCTTTCACACTCTTTTTGTTGTGCAGGTACTAATTTTTTTCCCCCAGCTTTTTGTTTGTTTCTTTCTTTCTTCCTATTCATTTGATTTTTTTTTTTTTTTTTTTGTTCCTTTCTTAGCTGAAAAAGTCTCCCTAAAGCCTGCTGTTTGTTAACATCTCTTTACTTATTAATGGCCAAGGAAATGTCATGGTGCTTGTTCTGCATGCAACCAATTAGTCTGTGTAGAGAGTGTAAAATCAGAGAGGGATGACCCCTAGAGAAAAACATGTTGCTATTTGAGTCATAATCAAATAATCTTGCAAGAGCAAACGACAGCTTCAAAGAGGCAGATGTGGAATTAGATGACAAACTGCGTTGATTTGGGATCAGACATACAGATTTAACAGACTGATGGAAGCATGGCCCTGGAAAAGACTTTGCAGAAGCACGCTTTGCAGACATGCATTAAAACCTAAGATAGTGGCTGTCTTATGTCTTTGCTAGTAAATTCATGCTTTTACGTGTATGGAATTTATACATGCCAGCCACAATAACAGGGTTCAACTCTAGGTTTCTACTGAATTGATCAGCCAAAAAATCATAAAATCGTAGAATCCCAGGCTGGGAAGGACCATGAAATCCCAGGGTTGGAAAGGACCTTAAGATCATCCAGTTCCAACCCCCTGTCATGGGCAGGGACACCGTACACTAGACCAGGTTGCTCCAAGCCCTGTCCAGCCTGGCCTTGAACACCAAGGATGGCACATTCACATCTTCCTCAGGCAACCTGTTCCAGTGCCTCACCACTCTCACAGTAAAGAATTTCTGCCTTATGTCCAAGTTAAATCTCCCCTGTTTCAGTTTGAACTTGTTGCCCCTTGTCTTATCACTACAGTCCATGATGAAGAGTTGCTCTACAGCATCCTTGTAGGCCCTCTTCAAATACTGGAAGGCTGCTATAAGGTCTCCACACAGCTTCTTTTCTCCAGGCTGAACAGCCCCAGTTTTCTCAGCCTGTCCTCATACAGGAGGTGCTCCAGCAACTCTGAAAAAAGCACTCTGTATTAATACTGCTACAGCTCAAGCGGGTTGCATCTGACAAGGGACCTTGAGCAAAGAAATCCACGGGCAATTATCCCCTTACAATCTAAATTCCTACCCTTCATGCAACGGAACAGGCCAGTATTATTATTAGGGCCTGAGATCTTCCCATTCTACATTGGGTCTTCTCATTGTCTCTAGGGCCATTTCTTATCTCTAAGCTTGCAGCTTCTGTTAATGAAGGCAGCTTCTTTATCTGGTGGCTAGAACTGGCTCTGGAGCCTTCTTTTACTTAACTAGCTAAAAGTTCAACATATCTAGGTGAAAGTTCACAGTTTGCAGCTTAAGGCTTCAGCAAATTTAACTACTTAAGCTAAGCAAGTTATGCTAAACGAGTTCTATATATAGTATAGCAAATCCTACAATGTATGGATTATGTTAGGAAAGTAATGGATATATTAAAAAAAAATAAAAAATAGAGGTGCTGATAAGAGTATTTATTATGTAGGGACCCAGAACTTACAGGATTCAGTTAGGATATTACCAACCCAGGACTGCTGCTTCTTCTGCCTAAGTGAATTTGAACCCGTATTTCCTCTCTCCATGCAGAGTTTCCAAAACCGTGGTCTGAAATTCTTGTCTAGTTTGGAAGAGAATGATTATTCAAGTATCTCCTGGGATTGCTCTTCCACGTTTTATAAATTTTACCTGGAATAGGGATTGAAAGTGATGTCCTCCATCTTTCAGATAAATCTCATAACCACTGGGTTAAAGAGTAATTTTCACTCTTTGCCTCAATGAATATTTAAGGATGTTAAACACATTACCAGGTAAGATAGGAAGACTAGTATCTGATTCATGAAAGGAGTGACTCAGGCTGTGCTATGTGGTTGGAAGAGTGCATGCACACATCTGTCAGAAAACCAGATGACAGCTTGAATAGGAACCTATAAAGTTTAAATTTGTGATAACATGAGCAAGTGACCAAAAAAGCATAGATAATTAATTCTACAGGGGCCAGTTTACTTTCCAGGCAAAAATGCATGAAAAAAACACTGGATTAATTTATATCCTGGTGATAGATACAGCCCAGCAGAGTCCCCCTTATGAAGTAGCAACCTGTTTCTGTTTTCTGCTCTCTTAAGGTTCCTATCCTGCATACACTAATCTTTTTGCTTCTTTCTTGATCAACAACTGTACTTCTAGCAACAAATTCTAACCTCTGGCAGTTCTGACCTCAGCAAAGCCTTCTGGCAGTAAAGGATAACTCTTTGTTGACTGTTGAAAAGTATTTTGCCTTCTTACGCTTCATTTCTGTTAGAATTTAGCTGACCAACTGCAAGCATGGAGGCAGCCATTGAAATAAACTCATATTTAAGATTCATGTGCTCCTTTGAATTGTTTGAGTAGCTGATCTATTTGGTTGCTGAGATTTCATCTTAAATTTAGTATAGGTCCACACATACCAGAGTAGTCTTTTATGCTTTTGTCCTTTATCATATCGGTCTGCAATTTCACCCAAAAGTTTAAACTGTAGTAGCTGGTTCATTTACACCTAGTTTTGAATCAAGAACCTGCTCCATCTGCTTTATAAATTATTCCAGTTAGTTGCTAATTTTTCTTGCTATTAATGGATGAAAAATCTGAGATGAGGAAAAAAAATGAACTTATTTAGGTGTTGCTTAAAAGGTAATTCATTCTGAAGGCTTGAAAATATTTACTTAGGAACAAGTTTAACACCCTACAGGTTTTCTCTAATTCATCATTCAAAAGCAGAGACTCTCATGTTCTCACAAGTGCTCCAGTCTCACTGGATGCCTCTGTCCTCCACCCTATATGCACAAGCTGCATCTTAATCTTACTAAAGTCTAAATCTGTTAAGGTTTCTGTCATTAATGATAATATCTAACATGGCAGGTTTCAATAGATGTAACTCCTGCCCCCTAATCTACTTGATTTTGCACTGAGCTTTCCCTGATCAGCCCCATGTCTGCACTAACGTGAGTATGAATTATAAATATGCAGAAAATTGAGAAGCGCATGTCGACAGAGAAGTGCTGGCCAAAGAGGTCTTTGTAGAAGGTGCTGTATGTATTCAAAGTGAGAAAGAGCAGCAAAGAAAATGCATCCAGTGCACAAGACATCTGAAAACCCATAAAAAAAATAATTTGTGGAAGGGGAAAGAAATTTTCTGGGAAAGTAATAGCTTCTTATTTATGCCCTTACTTGTTCATCAGCAGTGAACTTCTTCTGCTCTCCAGGCAGGGATTGCTACTTATATGACGGCTCCTGCTGCTCTGACTTGTTTACATCATCCTAGACAGCGTATGGCCATGAAATTAATTCAGTTGGACACCGAGCCAAGCTGTTTCAGTAGGAATTCAGGACACATTCTAATTTGTCATTTTCTTTGGATCCCAACCTCTGGCTGCGCAATGAAATATAATCAAGTTCTGTTGAAGGGTAAAACACAAGGAAGCAACTCTCTGCTTAACAGCTTCACATTTAAAGCCCAGGCTGAATGAGTTGAGAGATTTTTAAAAGGGAAAAGTTGAAAAAGCCATAACTCCAGTCCAGGTTTTGATCTTTTCGTAGCAGATTTGCATGCTTGCAGAAAATAACAGTAAAGCAGGGGTTCTTGCCTCCATGTCAGGTTCCAGGTTCAGATTTGGCCCTACTAAAAAGCCACAGATGTAAGACTTATTTCAGTTTCCTCTGTGAAGTCAGTTGTGATTCAGGCTCCTAGAAAATTAAGTATTGCTGGTCTAGATGCTGCAGTTGGGATGTGTCTTCTCAGGGTATACTAGGGAGCACATGCATGTGTCGCTGACAGTGAATTGCCTTTTGAGGTGTGCGAGTCAAAGCTGAGCTCTGCAAGCAGGTATTTAATTGATCTGCAAACTCAGACAGTGAGTTCTGCAGATGTTTAAATTTTCTGAATTATCTGGAGTTTGAATACTGTTGCCTCAGTGTCTTAATAGCTAGAAATTTATATATATAAATTTTCTATATAGATAGAAGATTTCAGAGGGAAAATTTCTTAATCACAGCAAAATCTGAGTTCAGGACCATCCTCTTCTCACAGAGAAGCTAATGAAATTGCCAGTATCATCTGATGAGCAAATTCTCTTGCTTTAGGAGTTTGTAGTCTATCCTACATTTTGTAAATGAAGACATTTTCACTCTAAATTTAACAACTGGTTGAAAGAAAAAACTGATTTCCTGGCTGTGGAGTTTCATAATGTGTTCACATATGAAATTTATTTTTAATCTTACAATTTTAAATATATTTCTTGTATCATTTTCCTTTCTTTCAAAAAAAATACCAACCAACCAACCAAAAAAAACCCAAAAAACAACAACAGCAACCAAAAAAAAACAACAAAAAAAAAAAAAGAGAAAACGAAAACCAAACCCACACAAAAAGACCAAAGATAGATTTAGGAGAAGTTCGGGGGAACAGGGAAGGAAAAAAACAAATATGGAGTAAAGGCTAAATTGATTTTAGTACAGAGTTGAGTACACAGTGGTGTAGAAGCAGTGAGAAGTTAAGAATATCATCATCATGTTTGTTGCTACATCTGTTCACCACAGGAGTTTTTCTAGTTTATTGGAAGAAGGACCAACTTCACTGAGCAGGTGTGTTAAGGGGCTTTGTATTGCCAGCCCCAAGGACTGGTTAGTCTGTATATAGGGTATATAATGACTGGTCACTTTGCTTCTGTTCTGGTATCTCTAATGCCTAATGTTAACTATGTTAAAAGGGACATCTTTTTCACCCAGGCTAGCTTTGTGCTCTACTTCTTTTCCCATAAAACCCAGTTTGTTCCCTTTTATTAGCTGGCAGAGTTCTCAGCTGCACCCTGGGTGCAGAATACATAGTAAGGATCATTAGTGATTCACCAGAAGTGAAAATCATGTTATAGTGGTAGTGATTTTACATGGCGTTTTACAGTGTATTTAATAAGTACAAAATCTGGCCTCATGTTGGAGAAATGCAAAGGTGGGAATTAGACAACAGAAGATATTAGGGAGGAGGCAGTGAGGGTTTGTTGAGATTGATGGGAAAAAGTATTTTATGAGCTTTGAAGGAAGTGGGTGATTCATGGCCAGCAGATGATGTCCACATACGGCAATATAAGTGTATGGTGCAGGGCAAAGGGAACAGTACTTTGCACCCTTTGTAAGAAGAATTTCCAATGTAGGTAGATCAGGAGATGGAAGGCATAAAGTTACCTTCTACTTTGAAAGAGATGACTGTTACTTTAAAACCGATTAATTTAAAGGCAAAAAGCTAGTGTATCTTTATTGTTTCGAGCTGGAAACTTGCCTGAAATCTTAAGCCAGTGACAGAATGAGTGGGCTTCAAAGCCTGAAAATATGGCTTAAAATAAAGTATCCTTTTTTTTCATGCATTTATATCACCAAACAGATCCTCAGGTGCAAAAACTGAGGCACAAAAGGATTCAGTGCTTTACCTGAGATTGCATCAACGCTCTCAGAGAGAAGAGATCACATTGCTGGGCTGGGCTGACTCAGGACCTAGACTGTAAGGAAGGGCAGTCATGTTAGGAACTTACCCCTTTCCCAGATTTCCTTCTGTGAGGCTGGAGGAGCAGTGGCTAAGAAATCATCTCCAAGATGTTACCTTGAGTGGGTTCATACCTGTGGAGCTGTAGAGGCCAGGTACTTAGGAGATACTACAGTGTACACTGAGATGCCCTCTCACTTGGGCTTGTCAAAGTGTGGTGGGAGTCAGTCACAGTTTGGGAGCTGTTTCCCTTGCCACCACCTTCTTCATGGTCAGGCATGGGCATGATTCCACATGAAAGGACTGAGTAGCTGTGGAGGTGCCCACATGGCCTGGGCAAACTGAGTCAGAATAGTCACTGCAGCTTCTCTGTGTGGCCAGGAGTCTCCTCCTCAACTCACCTGCGTTGTTCTAGTGTGTGTGTCTCTTTGTTCCACTTGCAGAAAAGCTTCCCTCTGGCTTTTACTGTTCGTTTGAAGAAGGGGATTGTGGCTGGATGCAAGGCTCCTCTGTGTCCCATCCTTCTCCATGGCGGATTGGAAGCCCAGAGCACAACCGTTTTCCTTCAGTACAAAAGCCACCTTTCTACTGTAAGTGCTTTGAGCAAAAGACTATCCTGCTCACTTCCTTTATTGAGAGTACAGAATGCTACCTCAGGTCTCCACAACTGACACTAGACATGAATCTTGACCCCTCCTAAGCAACTTCACACCAAGTGTTCATCTGCATGATCCTCCTCCATCCTGATCTGCTTTTTTTTCTTTCCGATTTTCTCATTTACTTCCTCTGTTTCTTTGTACTGCTCCTTTGTACCCTCTCACAGCCTATTTTTCTTTGCTCCATGGTCTGTCGAATTCCACTTCTGTGTATGAATACTGTATACTGGTTGCCCTATCCAATCCCAGCAGTTCATTTCTAATCCTTCCTGTACAAACCATTGAAGGTTTGTAACTTCAGGCACTGAACTATTTCTGGTTGAGTTTTGGCAAATGGGCTACCTGCCAGGATAAGCTTTTTCCCACTGTAGTAGTGTAAATCATTGAAGGCATTTACTGGTGGGGCACAGAAGCATCTAAAGGGATAGAATAATAACAGTAATGGTGTATAATCTCAACATTACTTTAGAAAGTTAGATCCAGAGTTAAACATGAAGAGCAAGATTCTCTGCTGTTGTGTGAGCTGGTATAGCCTACAGTGCAGTTAATCTGATCTAGGCCATCTGGTGGTTTAGTCCACAGTATTACAGACCATAAAGTGATAGGCGCATAGGCAAACACAAAGGCAAAGAGACACAAAGAGTATAATGTGGGGAGCTGGCAAGTGCTGCTCATTTATGATTCGTCTATGCTGTAGAAGTCATTTCAGTGAAAGCCCAAATGGGCTCTAAGTAGTGCTACCCTCCTAAGCTGGAGAGCAGAGCTGCAGCAGTGCTGCAGCTCATGTAAAAGCTGCCAAGGAAAAACCCTAGTGTTACTACCGCCTTTGTTTCTCTTTTTTCCAACAAATAATTAAAGAAGCAAAGAGGCTCCTTTAATGCAGCTGCATTAATGCTACTCTGTGGTGGTGTTTTGCCATAGCTGTATTTTTTTTTTGGTTTTGGCAAATATTTTCTTCCATGTTACCTTCTGTACATAAAATAAACATTTTGTTATTCAGTCTTGCAAGGAGGATAAACCTGAAGTCATGAAGCAACAGAAGATAGCTGTAGGGGGAAAATAATCATGTTTCCTGAGTGTATTTGTTGGGTAGGTGAAGCAGCATCCCTAACATATTGAAGAAGTCCCTGCTCTCTGGCATTTTGCTGTAGTAGGAGCCAGGTAACATGGGTTCTTGAGAGGTTTCACAAACCCTGAAACCAGAAGATCAGTGCTGCAGTTTGACCTTCTTCCTGTTCTTTTATCCAGGCTGTGCACTCCTCCTTAACACCAGCAGAGCACCAGCAGTAGCAAACACTGTCATGACCAGCAGCACATTTCCAGCTCCTTTGAGGAACTCCCCCTGTGAGGCAAGTTGTGATATTTCCTTTTCTTTTGCAATTCACATATCTTTTGTGTGTGTTTTGACTCTGGTTTTCAAATATAGGCACTAGGTCAGTAGCACAGCAACTGCTTTCCGATGGATTGTCTATAAAATACACTTATTTAATGTCCTTGTATGCAGGGGAAAGATATGATTATCTGCTCAAAATACCACAGAAATGTGCTCTGAAGAGCTTGGCATATCTTGTTCTTATTGTATGGCCTCACATGATGTATTGCAATCTTCATAATTAGGTGTATATGCCGTAAGGGTAGGGCAGCCAGGGTTAAATAAACACAAAGATGCTGGCTACATCAACAAGCATTGTATTTGCAAGATCTAAGAAAGAATACGCTTCAGGACTGCCCCTGAGCTGCTCAGGAAATACGGTGCGTGCTTTCTCTAGCACAGCTGGGATTTTTGCTGGCAGGTCCTCATCATGCTGTACTTCAAACCTGCCAGTCCTCAGGTAGGCCTTGTTCAGAGGAGTGCTAAAGTTAGTAGCAGCAGAGATAAATTCATGTGGAATGGAATCAGGTTCCTAGATAAGCTATTGACAATCATAAAACATCAATTGAAGCACGTACATTGTGGCTTTCCAGGCAATCCTGCACATGATTGTCATTTCTGAGTCAGTTGTACTTAACCCTTAAACCTCAGTTTACAGAAAGATTACCTGTCTGCATCTTTTTACTCCAGGCTATAGCTTCACAGATTATATTATCACTGATAGGATTTATTTATGGCTTACGACTTTGAACCATGGCTGGTGACTTTGAGCGTTTCACATCTTGAATGGTCAGCCTGAAATGTCACATATGCTCTTGGATCCTGGAGCCAAAGGGATTTGGGAAAGTCAGTCCTAACAAAGCACGGTTTGTTGTTTCCTGCTTGAGTACTGAACAGACAAAAGAATTGGATTCTCTCTGTTCCAGTGATCTTAAAATCCAGAAAGGACAAGAACAGATGTGTTAGAAAATCCTTTGGAATGAGAGTATGTGAAGATGATGTTTCTTTGGCTTAAAATTTGGTTTGATTCACCTCTGATGTATATCTGGGTTCATATAGCAAAGCGTTTTTTGGTTTTGCTCTCTTGATATATTCATGTTCTCGTTCTCTAGGAAATGCATTCTACCTTGTTTTTCCTCCCTTCTGTGACAAAGGTATATGCAGGTTCTGAATATTTTAAGACCTTGTGCTGCCACACACCAGCAAGAGCAAGTGTTTTTCATAATCCACCTGCCACAGGAATCAGTGAATGATTCCCCAATATGTGTATATTTTTTTTCTTGTGTATACAACAGTGCAAATAATTAAACTTGCCGTCGGGGGAGAAGCTGCCATGTATTTCATCTGCTCGCATGCCATCCCACCTCCGTCACTCCCCTTGGCACTTAAAAGGCATCCGGACGCATCCAGCATTGCAGCTGTCGGTAATAAAGAGTGAAGGAGTTTGGCAAGGGTTTTGTCTCTTGCCTTTTCATATAGTGTAAAAGCTTCTCTTCTCAGTGAGCCCCTTGTGGCTTCAAATTCTATTTTACTGGAACAATCTGTCTGTGAGCAGAATAATTTAATTCCACTTTTCAGCACAACAAGAGGAGAAAGGAAATATTCCCCCCTACGCACTTATTCCTTCAATAGGTGCCAACAAACTTCCGTACATTGAAATTACAGTCAGAAAAGAGGTTGTGAAAATACCATAATGCTGTTCTCTATTTATTCATCCTCAATCATTTCCTGACTGAACTGGCTCAAGTTCAGGCACTAAAAAATGAGTTTTCTTCTACCTGTTGCTGCTGACAGCTCCACCTGGTGTGTCACAACCAGGACAGATTCTCTGGCACCTGAAATCCCACTGACAAAACTCATGATTAATGGGGCAAAAGGATCTTAGCAAGTGTGTACAAATTAGACACATTTATTCTTCCTTAGTCAGAGCAAACCGTTAACCTGCCCTCCCTCTTGTATGTGATCGAGCTCACATGATTCTTTGTATATCTGCTTGGTCTCCTTGTATGTTCACCTACATAGTGGCTTTCTCAGCTGGTTCCAATACCCCAGAGAGATTTAGAGTCACATCTTGCACCAATATGTATTATAATAGAGTCTGTCCTTAAGCCTGTCAGTAGACACCCTTCCTCTTCCTTGTATGCCATGTCTGCCCCAGTATCAACATGCCCAGCTCAGCTGAACTCCACACCTGAGTTCAGATGCTCTGTGCACAGGACTATTACAGGACTGTCACAGGCCATACACTGCAAGCCCTGAGAGTGACAAGCAGGCTAGCAGATGTCCCCAGTTTATTCATCTTGACTCTCCTATTTCCCTGCTACGCGGAAGCTCTGGGGCGCTCCTAGACCCACTGTTTACTGAAGCTACTGTTTATTCCCTTTTTTCTTAATGCACTTTTATCCAGTCATATTTGACAATTACACCCACCATAGCAAATGCTGATGCCCTGCCTTTTAGCCTGAAGCGTTCATAGGAATTAATCACTTCAACCTGATCTTCGAGAGCATTAACTTCTGCAGTGCTGTTTACCAGGCTGGAGGATTCTGGTTTTCGGACAGGATGTCCATGAAACCAGGACTCAAATGCTGATAAGGTAGCAGTCAAGCAGTCCACAGTGGGTGCCAGCCACAAAGAGTTTGCTAGTGCTTCAAGCTCATTTTTTCTCCTTCAACCTGGCTTTTTAATCTTCCACTGTGATAGACTGGCAAGAGACAACTGGACAGTCTGAGAAAATGACTGCTAACACCCTGGCAACTCATGAGCTATCCTGGCCAAACACCATCCCTGCTGACTTCTGGGCAGCTGTGTGCAGCAGGGCTGCTGTGGGCGCTTGGACACTTCAGAGCCTGGATATCTTTGGCATATGGATTGCCACTGAGTGCAGGACACGTGCAACTGTCCGTCTTTGTGGAGCTTGAGGTGGTCACCTGGAATATGCTGGGCTGCCTTCCAGGCTGCGTTCCCCTCATGTTTCCCATGCCCTGCAGGAGGCTTCTCATTAACTGAGAAAGGGAAAAATCAGCCTGACATACTCTGTGCTGCCACACATGCATCAAAAGATGAGAAGAGGGTAAAAATGCTTGCAGGAGATACCATAATATGCACAGCCTGTTCTTCTCCACACGTTTGGGATTGGCCTTGCACTTTGTGTATAGCTTTGTATTGCATTTTGCTCCTGTTTGTTTTGAGCAGCTTTATAGTTTCTTTTTCTTTGTTCTTCAGTGCTTTTGGTGGGTCAGAGTGGTTAGTTTGTGATGCTGCCCTTTGTTCTTGGTTCAGTTAGTTTTTCTCTTTGTTGTTTTATTAAATCTTGGCTGAAGTATTCTGGCTTCAAAGAACCTCTTTTGTTTGCAGTCCAGACAGTCTTTGTTACCTTTTTCATGTTGCACATTCAGTAGAGTCTTTTGCCTTCTGACCCCATTAACTCTGTGTTTAAAACCCAATTTGTATGAAAGAGGGGAAATGTGGCACTTTCAGTAAATCTTGAGGGAAAGCAGGAAGTGGTACACAGTCTATGAAGAGATGCTCCATTACCTTGAAGTAGCCAGAAAAGGGAGATGCAATAAAAAGCTCAGGAAACGCTTCAGGAACTGAACTGAATCACAGTAATCAAGAGTGAAAATCTTTAAACCTGTATGTAAAAGTTCACTGGAAACAAAGCAAGTGTAATTGAGCATAGGAATGCACATAAAGTGTGAAGAATTAATCCAAACAGTGGCCTGATTTAAAGGCAGAATTTATAGAGCTTGAACAGTAAAGCACAGCATTATTCAGCCCTTTGCACTCTGAATCAGAATCAGTTGGCCTACACAAGGCCAACAGGGCAGAAGATCATGGGGTGGTTAGACATTTCCTCATTTTGAAGAAGAAATTCATATGTATATCATTAGTAGCTGTGCTGCTGTTTGCGAATCTGGGAAATCACATTGCAGTTAATGTCCAAGTGCTGTCATCTCAGACACCACCTATGCAACACTAAGTTTCTCTGCTGCAGTTGAGAGCCCCTGGGTGTGCCCAGTTTCCAGACTAGAATGGGCACCTACTTCTTAATTCTTTGCAAAGATGTCAAAAGAGCTGACCCTAGTGTTGCAGATGCGCAGGGAGCGCTTGTTTTCATGTGGAAACTGGAGACTCAATTCCGGTCCCCCCTGTCTGGGTAACAAGGCTATCCTGTCTCAGTCCCAGCACTGTTGCTTTAAAGTGCAGAGTCAGGTACATGGACTTCTTTTCATTCTGTTATTCAGAGATGCTCCCTGCTGTCTGCATCCTCAGGCTTTAAGGGATGCTGTGGTGCCTGTAGGTCGTTAAGAGTCATACTTGTGTCTCCCCAGAAATGTTCAGGTTTGTGTCATGAAAAGATGTAAGATCAGGTCCAGGACTGTTGTGAGTGCTTGGTACCATGTGTACCTCTTGGGCAGCAGTAGTTGTATCTGTCCTGCGAGATTTTGGTTTGTGGTGGATTATGACTATGACTTCTGTCTGGAAGTCACTGCAGAAACAGGAGTCTGGACACCGGTTTTTAGAAAGGCTGTGGTTTGCTCAGCTCAAGAGAATCTGTGGTAGACCTTCATGCCGTATCTGAGAAGTAAAAGCCATGCAAGCAATTTTTGTGTAGGCTGTAACAGAGGAGAATGACAACAGGGCGGTGTTGCCTGGCTGGTAGTGAATTTGGAATTAGCCTTAAATGTTATCACATCTCCACAGAAGAATGTGACTCTGCAAGAGGGACTACATTGTGATTGGGAACCAGATTATTTCAATTTTATGTTAGATTCTGGGTCAAACATTTTAAAGGGTATGGTTGTGCTGAAAACCAGTGAGAACAGATATGTGTGAAAGTAACAGGGCTTTGTGCTTTGTCCATGTTTAAAATAATGAAAATCTTTTTCTGATGCTGTTTTGACATTTCAACTGGCTATTTCCTGAAAGGTGCCATTATGTTATATAAGTAAGCACTGAACTGAGCCTGGCTTCTTTTAGGCCTGAAATTACTTTCTGAATGTAAACACACTCTCTAGAAAATAAATATGTTGATGTAAAAGAGTATAGTTGAAGCTTGCCCTCTCGGGTTTATAGATGTAAAGATGTTTTCATCCTCTGTGGTTATTAATTCACTCCTCTCTTCTATGCAAGGGTGTTGTGTTATTTTAATGCATGTAAATCAATAATATAAATCATTCCTTGAGTGCATTCTGGGCTCCACGCTGACACCTGCAGAGCGTGTCTCCCTCCTCTATTCCTTCAGCTTTAAATAAGTTAGAAAGGTACATGGTAATAACATTGACTCAGAACATTTCTGAGTATGAAAAATGCAACATAGGTCTGCCTCTAGCACAACCTTTCATGTGCTGTATTTTGCAGAATGTTGTTAGCATCCTGTTTTATTTTAAAGTGTTGTTTTTTAAATCTGCATTTTATTCACTGTTATCAGGCTTTTATCTTGTCTCCTTTGCCACTTGGCTTCTGTGTCATTGGATTACAGGATCTAGAATAGCTAAATTTCTGGAAGGCCTGGTCACTCCACAGTATTCTGACAGCAAAATTAAGAACTCTTTCTCTTTCTCTTTTGGTTTTATGGTTGTTTGTTTCCTGAAATGAAGGCACTTTTATTAGGTTCTTAATTTTATAGAAGTAAGAAATAAAGTGAGAATAAATAGCATGAGAATCTATTCATATAAAACACAAGCTTCTCTTGCCTGCCTGGGTATTTTAAAGCTCTGTGATCAGATTAGTTAATTATCATTTTAGCATTTACATGAGGTTTTTGCTTGTACATCCAAGTCCTGAGCAAAAGCAGAAGTGTCAGGAGACTCCCAAGTCTACTGAAGTGCCAGAAGCCGCTTTAGGCTAAACAAGCCCACCTCTCCCAGCAGGCTGAGAAAGCTGGGCTTGTTCAGCCTGGAGAAGGTTCAAGGGAGATCTTAGAACAGTCTTTCAATACCTAAAAGGGGCTACAAGAAATGTGGAGAGGGACTTTTGACAAGGGTATGTAGGGACAGGACAAGGGGGAATGGCTTTAAACTGACAGAGAAGAGATTTAGATTAGATATTAGGAGTAAATTCTTCCCTGTGAGGCTGGTGAGACACTGGCATAGGTTGCCCAGAGAAGCTGTGGCTGCCCCATCCCTGGCAGTGTTCAAGGCCAGGTTGGACGGGGCTTGGAGCAACCTGCTCTAGTGAAAGGTGTCCCTGCCCATGGCAGGGGTTGGAACTGGGTGAGCTTTCATGTCCCTTCCACCTCTAACCATTCTCTGCTGCTGTGATTCTGTGATTCTGCAAGAGAGACTGATCATGCACAGTGGGTGATCTAGCCAAAGACCGGGTACAAGCCTAAATTGCTGAGCAGGTTTAATAGATGTCTTTTTGTATACTGTTTTGTGAAACCATTTCTCATTTCTAGTAAGAAAAACAATATTGCCAATGTGATAAACTTCATGCTTCAAGCATTGTTTATGTACAAAACTTAGAGACTTGGCAGAAGTTTCTGCAGCTGTCGTCTAATTCCGTGTAAACCATATTCCAACCTGTGGCTTCAGTTTCTATGCTACCATGAAGTGTTTTCCAAGCTTCTTTACTGCTTGACTCACATTTACGAGGTCAGTGCATTCCCACCTGAAAACAACTTCACTGTTTCCTGCCCAGAAATTTCTGGACAGGGAATTCTTAAGACCCAAGACAAGAGTTATGTTTTTTCAGAAAAATAAATGTCTATTTCAATAATACGCACTTCTGGGTCAGGAAAATTTTGAGCAATTCCTTTGAGCGAGTATTATAGGCGGGAAGCAATGATTTTGGGCAGGAATGCCAAGTAATATGCTCTCTCACAAGATGTAAGCCTGTGCTGCAGAGTTGGGCGTGAGCAGCAAGATAGCCACCAGTGGGCTCCAACTTCTACAGTTCCTTGGGAGCGGATGCCTGTTGGCTTGTCTCCATAAAAATATCTTACTCCAAGCTCTCGAGTATTTTCATCATTCCCCCTTTCTTTAGGTACTTCTGCTGAGAATGGACAACCAGTGTTTCCTGCCAGGTAGGGCCATAATGTTAATAGCCAGGGGCATTGCCACTTAGAAAAGGAGGAAAAAGAAACAGCAGCTCTCTGGAGCGCCCCTAAGGAATGTTGATATTTATGTGTGTCACTGGTCCTCAGTCAGACATCTAGACACTAGCTCATACTGGAATACTTCTAGTCATTAAATTAGATTCACAGGTGTAAGCCAGAAGTTTCTTGGTATTTTATTTCTTCTTTACATAGGGACAAGAAAAAATAAATAAACAAGTCTCAATTATCAGGTGGTCTTGGAATTATGCAGTTTGTGCTTGAAAATTCTACCATCCTTGTTTATCTTCACCTCCCTGTTAAACTGCCAAACCCTGTTTATACTTACAAGGATTAGGTTTTTGTTCTTTTTGGATTGAGCCTCCTGTTTGTTAGTCCAGAAATTCCACAAACTCAGTGGCTAAGGAGAAATTTGGAGGCTAAGGTGGTGTTTGCAGTGCAGTGCATGTGGACATCTGACCCAAGGTTTGCCTCAATATGCTGTGTATTTACCATGGGCAATCTCTCCTTTTAATTTTCCCCAAATCAGATTAGTGTTTCATTTACTGAGTCAGTGCATCTGAACAGCTAATCACCAGCTCTGGTGGGTTCTAAAGCCAGAAAGTAAGGTGCTGTTGAGCCAGTGCCTACCTCCAATGCTTAATTAATTTCTCAGTGGTGTTTCTAGCTTCTGAATATTTTGCTGCTGATTTAACAGAGAGAGATGTTTGATACATAATGTTAGGGGTATGCCACCAACAGCCCACATTCAGATTTTTCCAAATGTGCCACTGCACTGCTTAAAGGAGGCATCGTGTGTGTAGTACCATCTGCCATCATTGATGCTGTATTGTGTAGAATGAATGCCAGCCCCATTCAGATGTCTCTACTATGGTATCCAGCCCATCATCTGCTGTGGTTCACTTCAGCAGGTGTGAAAAGGCCTGAACTGCCCTGCTGTGAAGCTTAGAAACCCTGGAATTCACAGCCAAAAATGCCCATTTGGACACAGTGCCAGTCGATTCACTCAGAGCCAGTTCATTAGAGTATGCATATTGCACTTTGCCAATGAGCTGATCTCCACATCTAATGCCAGCTACTTTTTTCCTTTGAACAGCTGACATGTGTGCAAAGGCATCCATTCCAATTTATCAATTGCTTCAGCTTTTGCTCTGGTGTTACGTTAATAACTATCAAAGTCTCACTCTTTTCTCACTTCTGACCATGTAGATGTTGCCTCTTGCAGTCTGGCACTTTTCCAGAAGAGAAGAGGTCTGAAAGCTCCTGTGTGGTAGGAGCTTCAGGGCTTTACCTCTCAAATTTTGAACAGTCAGAAGGGCACAGTGAAGTTGGTCCAACTTACCTGTATTAGAAATTTCACTTAGTGTGTTACAGTAGAGTTGGCGTTAGGGTCCTAAAAGTGCTTCACATGTAGACTCTGAGTAAGAAGAGTTGCTTTCCCTGCCATAGAGTGCTTTAAATGTCTGCTGTTATTGCAAAGTTATTTAAAAATCCCAACAATCTTTGGTCCTGATTAGTTTTCTGAAGAGAAATGACTTAAGTGGGTCTGAAAGGTATTGCAGTACTGTTTAGGGGAGAGCAATTTTCACTGTGATTTCAATAGCCTCACTTCATAGGCACTTGAAATACAAAATGCTCAACAAGTTCTTTCATCTTCATTGTCACCTGTCATTAAGACTGTGCACTAAGAGTTAGGAGTAGCCGTGTAAGTAGCAAGTTTGAAAGCATCAGCCTCCTACACCATAAACATTTGTCAGCAGCCTTTTCCACCAGTGTTGGTTCTGGTGAACTTGTAGGCATAAACTCAGCCCTCCTCGGCTGCTTCCCCAGCCATTGCTGTGTTGTATCTGAAGCAGCTCTTTGCAGTCCTGCTCGACTCTGCTTTTTCTTTCTGGTGTCTGTGAAGTGAAAATCCTCAGTTCATCCCATGGTTTCCACTGTCGTTATAGAAATGGACGTGGGACTCTGTAAGTGCTTTTCCAAAGATGAAAGTGAGCTGGTAGTCAGACCTGAGCAGCC
This sequence comes from Pezoporus occidentalis, assembly GCF_034315485.1. Taxonomy (NCBI): domain Eukaryota; kingdom Metazoa; phylum Chordata; class Aves; order Psittaciformes; family Psittacidae; genus Pezoporus; species Pezoporus occidentalis. The sequence goes on from NW_026916294.1 coordinate 5,522,760, forward strand.
TCGGGTCACCAGAAGTGCTGTGCTTTGGAAGGCCCCTATGATGGTTTGCTGAACCACTGAAAACCTTACCCATCAGTCTTGAATGTCTGGTCATAATGTAACAAAATGGATTCATGGACCCATACTTGCATATCAGTTTGTACATCTCATCAATGCTTGTGTCATACACACTAGCAGTGCAGCAGGCCCAGGAATTACTCCAGGCAAGTGCAGTTGAGTTTTGGACTGGAGAGAGAGAGAACCACCACATCTAGATTTTTCAGTCTCTGTGATAGTTTTGCAGTGTAGTCAAAGTCACTGCTGTCTTTGTAGCTTTGGAGACAGAGGGGTGAACTACATTTTTTACCTACAATCAGTACTGATGATTATTACAGTGGCTATCTGGGATGTTGTAAGCATCAGCTAGGAATAGCAATGCTTCTGTCCTCTTGATGCCTAAATCTGTCTTGACTGCCAGGACAGACATACACCATGAGATGGGAACAGCAAACAAAATCTAGAGAACTAGAGAAATGGATACAAATAGTCTGTGCTGTCAAAGCAAGAAAGTAAATACTGTTATCAGACATTCCTGTGTGAAATATAAATTCAGTTCCTAGCCTCCTGACTGAAGAGTTTGCTTTAAAGTGTTAAAGGGCTGTTTTTTAACATGCATGGATGCTAGCTACTGTGTTGAATACTTTCTTGAGTCCAAAAAAAGTCAATTTTAATGTACTTTTAACAAATATGTCCCTTCAGGATTCTCACCTCTACTGTTTAATTGAGATGAGACCCAGCTCCTGCATGTAATATATATATGTGTATTTTACTTATGCTCATTATCAACACAGAGCTAGGTCATCTTCCCAAGAAAATGAGAAGACTATGTTAATATAATACGGATTTTGACGCTGATGTCTAAAGGATTGTTTTTTATTTTCATACAATGAGGGAGAGAAAGTCATAAAATGAGAAAACTACATGAAATAATTTTACATGCAGGGATAAATGCATAGAAATGGACTCAATTACATTAAGTGTAACAAAAATGTTTGGGAAACCAGTTCCCTCAGGTATTTTAATTGATAAAAAATACTAATTTTTACTGAACTTTAATTGGAAAGGCTGTAGAAACTTGGAAAGAGGTAAGGAAAAGATGATTGAAAAGAGTATCTGGGGAATGAGGATGTGATTATTAATAGTGCCTGCTTATTGCAGCTATTATTCCTTGTGGTTTTGCTGCTGCCAGAATATAAATGTTTATTGATGAAAAAATTGTTAGTCTTAACTTGAAACTCTTAGGTGGCATCTTGGGGAGGGTGTGATCTTCGTACTGCACATGATAGAAGTATTAGCTTATCCTTTTAAAATTACAGACACATATGTGAAAGATGTTTTGGACTCAACTTTACCAAAGAGAAAGACCAGTAGCTCCAATATGAAATAGCATATACTAATTATTACAGGCTTCCACATCTGTGGAGTTTTCTAAGAGGATTACATGAGATAAGGGAGAGAGAACCAACTTTTTGGTGATTAGAAAAAGAAAGAAGAAATGAAAGAAGAGTTGGGAATTCTGTTAACTTTTGGATAATGTTTATGTGATGTTTAATTTTGTATGTTCTCTTTCTTCTAGCTACGAATGTCATGGCTCATCCAAGGTGTCTTGCTGGGAAATATATCCCTGGTGCTGGTTGAGAACAAGACAGGAAAGGAACAGAGCCGGACATTCTGGCATTCAGATAACAGCGAAGGTTTGGGAATATGGCAATGGATGATCTTACCTCTCCCAGATGTACTGGATAGGTATGAGTCTTTTCATCATTCTCCTTCATGGTGATCAGTCCATTCACTGCTAGCTACCTGTCAAAGAAAATAGCCAACATCATTCCTGGAAGTTGTTTCCTCAGGGAGAGGAAGCTCTTTGTTCCTGAGAGGTATCTTCTGTTAGGGGTGGGGAGTGATAATAACTGAGTAGTTAATTTAGAGCAAAGCATCCAATTTTAGAACTCCTGAGTGGTGGTCTTGGTTTGCAGACTGGGTCAATGGATAGTCTACAACAAGGTGCTTAAACTTTTGTGTCTCCACACGTGCTGATTTATGTAGCGTGTTTGAGCCTCTTATTTGGTCTGCTAGAATTGCATGTGAGCTTCATATTTGATTTTTCTTCTGGGTATCACAGTCCCCAGTGTTCAGTGGGTCTAGATGTGAGGATGGAAGAGATGGGAGAACTCGCTGCAAAATCAGACAAGGATGCATCTGAACACCTTTGTCTTAGCTGTAGCAGGAGGCTTAGCTTAATAAAGGGCTTTCTCAGTTGTGACTGTATTCTGGCTTTAAGCATAAAAGATTTATCTGGTAGCATATGCTTAATCTGGTAGCATATGCTTATTTAGAGTGTTGTTTTAGCTGTGTCTTACAAGTCAGCTTTAAGGGAACACTCTTGTTCATGGTTTACTTTTTGTGTGTGTTCTGGCTTACGGGGTTTATAGAGAAGACAGAGACATACTTCACCTCCTGCTGCCCTGGCCCTTAGGCTGTAAGACGCATCTACAAGCTGTGTCATCACCACTGGTGACCTTTGTCTTTTTGGAAATTTGTGCCCTAGAAATAATGGATTTCATTAAGTGATAGTTTGCCTCATAAGAAGTTTGAACAAATACTGTATGTCTTTTATCTTCCTGGCTCTTGGGAATGCACGTAGGCTACAGATACAACAAGGACACTGCTGATACTTCAGTCCTGAATGTATAATTAATATGTGCACTTCAGATATTTAAAAAATACCAGCATTAGGCTTATTGTGCAGTCACTGTTGAAATACCATTTGTAAAAATACCTGGTTGCTTCTTTCCCTTCAGTGGTGTTTCCTTTGAAGAATGGTATATTCTGCCATTGTTATTTACGCAATTTCTTTCCTGATGTTGCCAGAGAAATGTTTTGTGCCTGAATTACTCTGTACTCCTACTATTGCTTTCCTTTAAATTCTCCCTGGTTGCACAGTAAGGCAGGGAATACTTTGATCTTAGGAGCCGGGCTAGGAGTGGTTCATGTGGAATCATAGATTCAGCTGATACCATGGTGCTGACTGTATGTATGAGATGCTGCCACCCTTAATTCCCATTACTTACAGAGAAAGCCAGCTGGGTTCACTGAGGGAAGGGAGCTTGATGGAGATTAAGACATAAGCAAGAAAATCTTTGAAGTCTTGGTGTCTCTTGCAAAATTTTTCTCCTTATTTATTCACAAAAAATGCACTGTTTAATGGTTATTTTTTTTTTTAAGATTCATTTAGTTGAAACCAGTCTTCCCTGAGGAGGAAGAAATCTCCTGTGAGACTTGGAAATGCTGCAGGTGTCTTTTTCACTATCTCAAAACCTGCTTCTTAGGAAATATGGACTGATGTGTAAGTTAGGAGGGAACTCTGTGGAAGGGTACACTGAAATGGTGCTGGAGAGGCTGAAGTGAATGAACTTTGGAGATAAATGGCAGTTTTGCTGAACTGTAAGAAGTATTTAATTGATGTGAACACAGTGCTGGTGTTGCTAAAAGCTTGCTGTGTCTCTCTTTTCCTGATCAGTTCCCGTGTCAGTAGCTGTGAGGGTCTGTGTTAGAAGAAGCATGATACTGCAGATATTCCTACAGGAGGAGCTGAATGTTTAAATCACTTCACAGAAGTAAAGCTCTTGAATAAAGAATACCAGTGCACCAGTTCCACAAAAATTAAAGCATGTTCCATTGTGATTGGGAAGCTGAATGAGAAGTTTTATTAATAACAAGATAATATGCTATAAAACTGCTTAAAAGCTTGCTTGTTCAGAAGCTGCTTAGCCATAATTTCCATGTTTGGCTTATAGCACTTCAAAGAATCATTAGGAAGACTTCCAAAAAATTAGATCAGCTCTATCTTTAGAAACATATTTCTTAAATGTTTTATATCCCTTCGGCTGTTGGGGGGAAATTGTATTTTGGCAGAAAACCACAGCTAGAACATTTCAGGTGAATTGGCAGGAACAGACAGGAGGGAGAAGTATGACAAAGAAGCAAAATTGGCGCTGAGGGATGTTGGATGTCTAGCACTGCAGTAGCCTGGGCAACCCTGGACGCATGCTTAATTTCCAAGAGTAAAATGAGGAGAATATTGTCTTCTTTTCTCCCATTTGATCCATAACAAAGAATCCAGTTGCAATTTGATCCTGAGTGAGGTCTTACCTTTTCTGTGTGGACTTAAAAAAGGCTGAAGTTCTGGCTTTATGCATCTTCCCAAAGTTAGCTATCCTTTCTTTCTCTGGAATGTGTTGTCAAAACAGTTTGGAGAGTCAGCTTATGTGGTGTGTGGATTACCAGAGCTGTAACCCAATTCCCAATGCTCTCTTTTGTGGGGGGGTGAGGATGGGCAAAGGCTGGTGAAGGATATGCCATCAAAGCAGCTACAGTTAAAGAAGCCACTCTGGGGCAAGAGCTCCTTGAACTGCTGGATTGTGCCTACCAGAGACAAAAGACCTACCAGAGGTGCTGTATTTTAACTTGCCACTTAAAACGCACTCAGCGTGAGCTAGCAATCCTTGCTCTGCTTTGTTTGGCAGATGATAATCTGCATAGAGAATTGGTCTTCTTAATGGAATTTACATTAATGCAGTGCTACAATATTTGGGTTGAGGGTAGTGTAAAGAACCCCATTATGGTAAAATGGTTGTACTTGATGAAAAATTACTATTTGTTTTCCAATTATAAGTGATGAGCCTGTTGAGGGTTGTTCTTTTTCAGCTTCACAGAAATGCAAGTAAGAAATGGAGTCTTGAAAGCTCTGTTGTAGTTGGTAGTTTGGGCTTGCTTTTTTTATACATATGTTTTTAGGTAGTAAGTAATGTGAGTTTAAATTTTAGTAATTATATAGTCATGGGGATGTGACAGCAAGAGCAAACAGAACCCTGCTTCTACAGCAGCTCCTATCCAAATGGCAGCCAAAGCAGCTGGGGACCCTCTAGCTCATTGCTGCAGTAAAAAGTAGTTGTCTCATAATTGTACCCCTCTGCTGTGTTCCTACCAGCTGTGGCTAAGAACTCTTCTTGTCTAGTAATTTCTTCTTGCATTGCTCTGTCTCTCCCTGACAGCTCCTTTCAGATTTTCTTTCTAATAAGAAGTAACTAGTAAGTTTCTGGGCATCATGTTTTTCGTGAAGGAAGAAAAAGAAATGAAATGTTCTTGGCAACATTTTATAAGCAGAGGCTTGTTTGACTCCTGTTATTCCTGACCTTTGTTCCCATTCTGCTATGAAGGAACAAGGACCCTTCATACAAGTTAGATATGTTTCTCCATGTACAGGTATATATTAAGTGGTCACATCTACACCCAGATCTCTTTATTCTTTCTTCTTATACTCATCCTACGAGCCTAGCCTGCATTGCTCTTGACATGGTCCCACATTTGTTAAAAGCAAGTGAGACTTTGGTGCCCATATCACTCCTCTTCTGCTGTGTGGTATTAACTATGTCGGCCAGTGTCCTCCTTCTGAAATATTCTGCTGTTGGCTGTTCTGTTCATCTGAAAAAGGGGGTTTTGCTGACAGTGTGAGCAGAGTACCTGTGACAGATTTTGTACATGTATCTGTTCTGCATGGTTGCCTCTAATAATACCTTTAAAACCTTTGAATCTCATCCTTTATTACTAGCTATTAAGTAACTTCCTGCATAGCATTTCTGTCACTGTGAGTTTAGTTAACATGCTTATATTGCTACAAATAATCTCATTCCACCTAAGTATGTCTTTTATCCCAAATAGTAAGTATTCCTTTGTGAAGTGACGCTAACAATGTGTCATTTGTAACAGAGAAGTTAATGGGAACCTGAATGAAATAAGGGTTAGTGACCCGAAAGTTCTCCATTTGGTAAGTGCCTCAGTCTCAAGCAGGTTCAGTCACAATTATCTTAGTTAGGTAGACAGAGAAATCAGTTCCATCAGAGGCAAAACATTACAAGTTAGGAAATGGGATCTGTACGTACAGGCACGCTGTGATTGTGTCACTGCATGGGGGATTAAGTACAGAGGAGATTACGTTCAATCTTGGTTAATAATCCCTATCTTTATGATAAAACAGAAAAAAAAATATTATATAAGCCTTTCTAAAATAATGGCATGAAGACAGCTACCTGAGTGGTTAATGGAAACCTGAACTGTCTGTATGAGCCAGGGACAATATTGAGGTGGAATTTAGAGTTGTTACTGAAGGGAGGGAGCTGCAGAATTTACACAAAATTGGCTTGCTGAGGTCTTCAGGAATGGTTTCTATTTCCCTCTAGAGGAGGATATAATACACCTAAAAGTTGATTATTTCTGTTCAGTGAAGACCTAAGGATAGGTGACATAAGTAAACCAGTTTGTCCTCATGGAGGCTATACTAACATAACTGTAGATGTCTTTTCATATTTTTACCTCTATTATTTCCCTGTATAAATAAGGCTAGATATTGTGGGGGGGAACCAGTCTTCTGTTAGGAGCAACTAAAAAATAAATAAGCAAAAAGACCCAACTGAACAGAAAACCCAGGATGATACAATGAAGCTCAAATACTGACTGGTCTGAAATATAACGATCCTCAGGAATGGGGAAGATTATAGCCCAGAAGCTTTGATGTATCCTACTTCTGTCAGCTCGAACTGAGTTGGAATGTCCTTGGTCCTGCCTTTCAAGGAACTGTTCATCTGGATTTAAATTTCACAAAGAAATTTACATTCTCAAAGAAATTTAAAGAAACAAACTCAGAAAAGCTTATTGGTTATGCCTTTGATAGCACTTCTTATCTGTGACTTATCTGTGAAATAATTTGATCAGTAATCACCCCTGGGAGGTTTTTGAATTTCTCTAAAACTTGTATCCTTCAGACAGCTGAGCTGATGTTCTGATGTTTGTATGAGTTGCATTCACAGGTTGGCCGACACTCAACCCTGTGGGATGTAACTTGTACTTCCCAATTGTCATACATCTAAGGAATTTTTTATAGCTGTGCTCCTAGGGTCAAATAGGGCAAAAGGAGAAACAGATAAGTAATTCCCACCAGTCCTCAAGTAATGATTTTTTGACTAGCCAAGCTATTAAAGCCTTTCACAGCTGTATTTTCATTCTTGTGAAGAAATCTAGCTTGCAAACACAGGCCTACCTGATCAGGATTTGGATTCCATGTAAGGAAGTTGCTGAGATTTATTAAGCAACAAATTCATGACAGACTTGCCAGCAGTAAGTTTGCTGATTCTATAGAATTACCTTCAGAAATACTCTTCCATGAACGTCCACTAACATGGATCATCTACAGAACATTTATGTTTGTAGTGAATATGTTTTCAAAGTGCTGTAGACAAGTATCTGTGCTGAACAGGTGCAATTTGAAGTCCTAGATGTGTAGTTATCTCACCCTGCTTTGATGGAGACCTCATAGCAGCCTTCCAGTATCTGAAGGGGCCCTACAAGGATGCCAAGAGGGACTCTTTATAAAGGAACTGTAGTGATAGGACAAGGGGGGTAATAGGTTCAAACATAAATGGGAGATTTAGGTTAGATAGATATAAGGCAGAAATTCTTCACTGTGAGCATGATGAGGCGCTGGCACAGGTTGCCCAGAGAAGCTGTGGCTGCTCCATCCCTAGCAGTGTTCAAGGCCAGGCTGGATGGGGCTTGGAGCAACCTGGTTGAGTGGAAGGGGGTTGGAACTTGATGATATTAAGGTCTCTTCCAACCCAAACTATTTTATGTTTCTATTTGTGCAAAAATATATGTGAGACTGTCACCTCCAGCATTACACCAAATCACTGCAGTAAGGTGCTTCTGGTGTTTCACTGTCGCCTTCCACCAAAGTCAGTGGGAGTTGTTTCACTGATTTCAGGGATCAAGCAGAAAAAGTAATGGAGGGGGCAAGGGAATGAGATTGTGGGGCTCTTTTCCATCTCACTGATGTGTGACATTTCAATCTTCAGATTTGATTAAATTTCCCTTAATTAGCCCATTAAGCTAAAACCACCAAAGCTAATGATTAAAATGTTGGCTAACTGATGATCTGGTTTCAGTGGGATTTGAAAGGCATTATATTTCTAAATGAATAGTGACATTAAACTGGAGAAGGGAAAATGATGAACTATTTGTTGAAGAAATGCTGGTCTCAAGAGAATGTTTGTACTAGAACTGCATTTGTGTTAGGAAAAAAAAGTCAGATCAATAGGCAACCAGGGCAGCACTGATGGTCCTAACAGTGTTTAACATTCCTTTGGGGTTTGTATTTTGGAAGCATTTCTGTCATTTTTTTCATCCCTGGTGAACTTCAGGCAACTTCTCAAGTGTTCTGGTCCCAGTGTTCCTGCAGGTGAAATCAGCAAGGCTGTCTTTTAACTTGATTGAACTGAAATAAAAGTAGAAAGCAATTTATTGTGTTTTTATATGGACATGTTAGATAGCACTCCCTTCGGTGACAGAAATCCTGGTTTGTATCATGCTTGTCTGTTCTCAGGGGCTGGTAATTCCCCTAAGAACAATCCTTTATTGTCTGAAGAGGTATGACAGGAGCAGTGCATCAAAGGATAACACCTTGGGGCATGAAGCTTAGGTTCTGCCAAGGAAATTGCCTGAAGCCGTTTTCATAAGTATTTAGTTGCCTGCAGGTACAAAGAAGGTGCACAGTAGTCTTTGAAGAAGTATGTCTCTTTTATGCAACCTGAGATAAGAGTCTGCAGAAGTGGAGGGAAAAGCTGATGTGGAGGAACTGCTTATGTCTTTGTAATTCATTTCCCAACCTTTAGCACTTCACAGAAGTAAATACACATCAAAATGTGCACATCTCCAAGTGGCATTTAGTGTGCATCCCCAGGAAACAGGATGAACATCAGAGAGTCAGTTCCAGTAGACCCTTCAATGTAGCACCAACATTCACTGCGTGCAGGACGTCGATTTTCAGATACAGCCAACTGTAAGCTGAATCTTACCTTTTCCTGGAGCTTTCAGTAGCACACAACAGGGAGGGAGAAGCTTCTACTGAGCTGTGGCCTGTAGTTTAGAGTTCTGTAGGTCCTGGTTCTCCATAACATACCAAACTGGGACCTCTGGTGGTTCAGGACCTGTTTCACGTATGATTCATCTCTGCTGCTGGCACAGTAACTTACAGTAGATCAGAGCCCACTTTGTCTGTCCAACAGCTTCTGTTTAAGACTCACATGGCATGTCTGGAACTGAAGAGCTTATGTTTATGCTTGTAATTTCAGTTGAAGTGTTATGGGATGTCAGCTGTGGGGCAAATGGGGAGGAGGCAAGGGGAACAGCCAGTGTAATTGGAAATTAGTTCAACATCCAAGGATTTTACATTCCTTCCAGTTTTCCTCCTAGACATACCCAGGATGGGTTTCAGGTATACTAAATAAGAACTGTGAGGCTTCTGGCAGTGTCAGACTTTGTATGAATTGAGAAGGCAAACAATAGATTTTTTTGATCTTCAGATTTGTTGGGATGAAGCCACTTTTTGAATTGATCAAGACAGATCATTTAGCAATGAAAATAATGTTCTGCTATTTGGAGTTTCCTTTGGTGCTAGGGATATTCTTCCATCACCCTATTCACTGTTCTTTATGTCAATCACCTGCTTTTTCGTAGCAGCTGCTCATATTGTTAGAACATAAAAAGTCAATTCTAGGGATATCTCCGTGAATATCTCCCCATATATCTCCAGAGAGCAAGAAATTTCAGTATTGAAGTAATCATTGTTTTGCTTTAGCAGAAATAAAGCAGGAGGAACATAGTAACCACATCAACTCTTCTCTGCTGTAGGTGGACCGTGTTCAGTTCTAAACCCTTTGCACCTTCCAGGGGTTGTCAAGAGGGTTTTCTGTTGAAGTTTTTGCTTTGGTTGGGTCAGCTTTTCTGACTGTGTGTCCATCTGTAGCTTAGCAAGAACACCAGTTGCAGAAGCAGAAAGTGTTTTGGATCCAGCACTGTGAATGAAGGACTAGAGTCTGTGAGAATTGAAAAAACCTGCTCGTGTTTAGATGCTTGCTTCAGTAAAGGGACAGGATTTCTACAGCCTATTTAAATAAACAGGGCTGCTCCTCAAAAATACCTTGTTCTGTCGTCAGTTTCTTGTCTAAACTGGAACACATGCAAGAATTCAATTTCTGGCTGAATGTTTCTATCTAGAAGACGGAGCAGGAACCATCAGCAATAGGTCTACGTTAAAGAGACCTGTGAATGGCTTAGCTTCTCCTGGTGTAAAACATCAAGATAAAACAAAGAATGAGTTTTAAATAGTATGTTGTGTTCTCTTGCAGCTTGGTCTACAGCATGTAATAGTTTCATGTTTTTATAGTCTTGATGCAACTTCTCAGCATTGTATCTGACTCCAGGGCCATGGTTGGCTGCTTTTAGAAATTGTTCTCCTTCCTAAGCAGAATATTATGATTTTATGTGGCAGATATGCATCAGGAGAACATGAACTTGCTAAGCTATGAGAAAATCTAAATCCACGAGTGCATTAAATTAATGCACGGTCAATATACTATCACATTTGAAATATTTTGCTGTTGGTTATTTTTGCTCTTCCTGTTGACTTGTAATATCCCTGAGGGTGAATTTACAGTGATCTTTCTTCTGGTAACATACAAGTGGCAGAACTTCCTGGCAAAAGCCAGCTGAGAGTGTGGAAGTGATTTAAGGCAAACCTGCTTAGCTTTTACAAGAAGATAATGAGTTCTGTTCTTCCTATGGACTACCCATAGTGTCAGTTCCTCTCTTTTGTGACTGCCAGAACTGTTAGATATCCTTTGCTTCCTAGAGGGTGGATCAACACCAAATACTTTGTAAATTGGTTTCAGCCTTTGATTGCCAGTTCCTTTTAGAAACTCCAAATTACTTCAGGAGCCCCAGCCTACTTATTTTTCTTACCACTTTAGGGTGTAAATCATTTGTGAGAATAAAGTCACTCAGGTGCCTGAATTTGTGTGTGTGTGTGTCAGAAGCCAGGGGACTTTATTTTCTGTCCTCACACATACACACACATTTGCATCTACTTTCTGTCTCTATATATTAATGTACAGGTTCATGCAGATCATCTTTGAGATCTGGTGAGGATATTTTCTTTGTCAATTTAATATTATTAATAAAAAAAAAGAAAACCCTTTCTTCCCCATTCTAAAACTGCTTTAATTGTGAAGAGCTCTGGGTTTCATCTCTTTAACAGAATTTAATCCCTGTTCTTCCAATCTGTGCAGGTTTTGGTTTCAGATCATCGCTTCATGGGAAGAAGGGTCTGATGCCATTATTGCTTTTGACAATGTCTCCCTTAGTCTGGACTGCTATTTAACAAGTAAGTTTTCGTTTTATCTGCAAGTGACTTGGCTTTTATTTCTCATGTAATTGAAATTTGGAAAGGGGATGAAGCTGTGGGGAAAGGATTTGGTGGTGTCATCTTCAAAGGAGTCTTGAAATTGTAAAGGTATGTTTCAGAAATAACTGTGCTTACCTTATTAGTGGAGCTGACCAATGAATGGCTTCCAGGTTTGGCAGTACATGGGCAGTAAGACATACGGTGTGGGAGAGTCAAGTTCCAGCTGAGACAGTAGCATCACCTGTCTGCCCAGCCTGATGCAGGAGCCAATTTGTGATTATAGTGTTCCACGTGACCTGGCTTGCTATGTGACAGTTATCAAAATGAATGACACTTGGACTCTGGCTAGGAAAAGACGCATCCTGTGATTGACACTAACTTCGCAGTAATGCTGGGCACAATTCTCCAGTTAAATTAGACCACGGTTATTTTATTTGGACTGATGTACATTTAAATCTGAAGTGGAAACCTGGATCTCCACTCTCTCTTGGGAAAAATTTGGATTCTGATCCAGACTTTGTGATTGACTGGCCTCTAGAATATGTTTTGTCTATACCTCTACTGCCAGATTTCACCCCATTTAGATCTTTATTGAGCATTTGTGTCTGGCTTTATCTTTCATAATCTCATTCACAGTGAATTGCTTAATTTGTAAATATGTTCAGTGATGTGTCACTGTATATCTCAGACCAACAACTTGCATGAGGATTGGAGGATTGCTGTTCTGAACACTTGAATCTTCTTCCTTGGATAGGGGTATTGGCTGGGGTATGACTCTTCCCATTTATGCAGTAATGCCTCTTAGTTTCTGTGCAAAAGTACAGTGTACCTCAGGTTCCAGTATTCTAAAGACTCCTGAAAATTAGGCTATAATTAAAAAAGGTTGCACATACTTTTGCTAGCTAAGAAAGAAACTTTCTAACAGTTGCTAAAGATTGTATTTTGTATTCCTGCTTTGTATCTTCATTCACTTGCTGGTTTGCCCACAGCTCATTCCTGTTTGTATTTCTTTTGTCACAGTCCCCATACAGCAACAGAAAGTCAATCTATCCTTTTCATAGTGTTACAGCCTGTGACTGCAGGCCAGGCTCTTATTCTTAGCAGAGAAGCCTGAGCCCTTAATTTAGCTTCAGTTTTGTGGTACATACTGACTCAGCCATCCTCAATGATAAACCAGCCTCTAACTTCTTGTTTTCTAGTCAGTGGAGAGAAGACTCCTCGAGGTACCCCTGCAGACTCAAGCAATTTGCTCACTGGTAGAGGTGGCCAGAAGAAGTTTGGATGGGAACAAAAGCTTCTGGGAAATCTCCAGCTCAGCACTGCCCCTGTTTCGGGTCCAGCAGGTAATTGTCTGGTCTGTGAAGGATTTTCAGAGGCTTCCAACTGGAATAGATTTAGTTATATGTGGCTAAATGCAATGTGATTCCTTTAATACTTTTTTTTTTACCAAAGCCTTTGTTCTGAGCTTTTTCCAAGTCCCTTACAAACAAAAGAAGATCTAGAAAGCAATTGCCTTTTGCTGTTTACTGTCGGTTGGATTTTGCTTGCAAGCTGGTGAAAGAACCACAGGGAGCCTCTTCATGACGTAAAAATTGCTTTAAACTGTAAGACAGGTTTAGTGTTGTGGTCATATAAAAATAAACAGGAATGAAAGCAAAGTGTCCAAATTGACTGAGTCCAGCATGAAGTAACCTGAACACCCATATCTAGTTAATATGGACTTGGTTTGAAATAACATAGCTTCACTTTTTCAGTAAGATTTTCATTGCCCATTTGGAAGAGTACAACACTGGAATTTTTTTAAAAAAACAATGATTTTTACTTAGAAATGTCAGCGTTTTATGGTCAGTGTTATTTCATAGAATAACAGAATAGTTTGGGTTGGAAGGGACCTTAAATATCATCCATTTCCACCCCTGCCACGGTCAGGGACACCTTCCACTAGACCAGGTTGGTCCAAGCCCTGTCCAGTCTGGCCTGGAACACCCTCAGCACTGCGTGCAGCTGTTTCTCCTCACTTAAGGCTAGCTAGCTACCTGTCAATTTGGAATACCACCCTTAAGGTAGAGAACAAGGGTGTGGTTGCTATATGCTTTCTTTAGTTTGTCATTAGGCCCAGGGATTTGTTCCTTCTGACTCCTCTCCCACTCCACTGTCTCAGACTTCGAAGTCTGTTCTGTTCTAGAATATGTTTCACTTCACTACCTGCAGTGTACTGTTGAAACATGTCCGAACTAGTGGTGTTAGCTCTAATACCAGCAGTAGTCTGGTCAGGGTGGTCAAAAGCTCCACACAGCCTTCAAAGCCTGCCTGAAAAGCTGATTGTACTGTCCCACTCCATGCTGCTGTGGCAGGGCTGATGCTGGTCCTTGAATTCCCTTGTGAAGCAAGCTCTGCCAGTGGAGGCTGATGGTACAGTATGCAGCATGGGCCAAGAGTTGCCATCAAGTGGAGTTTATTGATGTTTTATGTAGCAAGCATCATCCAGCAAGAGAAGTGCAGGAGCACTGACAGGAGTCTCAGGAGACTGAGATGTAAATAATTAGCCCACATGAGAGGATGCTGAGCTGGGAGGACCTCTGTAGCTATTAAGATTGTGTGTAGCTCTGTTACAGATATTGTGTATGAGCTTGGGCTTGTCACAAAGGTATAATTTCCAATGTTTTATGTCTTCTTTGAGGATCCATTGAAGTGTTTCCTTCAATATCTGTATCTTCATTTCCTGCCTGTAAGTGGAGCCACCTTTTTAAGTGCATTCAGTATTGCTCTTAGGTCAGTGATCTTGTGGTAGGATCTGTACACAAGTGCAGATTATGAACTTCTGGCTGATTTTCCATAGGAATGTCAATGCTTAGGTTATGATGTAGTTCCCTAAGGCAGCTGTACATTTACTTCCGGGGTACCTACTGTTTTAGTTACATAAAAGCCATCAGATGTCGGGTTTAGACTCAAGAATGGCCTGAAGTTTGGATGCAGAGCTACGGTAAAGTGGGTGTGGGGGTGTGAGTCTAGAAATCATGTGTCTGTAGGACTGTTATATGTTGAATGAGAATTTTGTTACTTCCTACTTCTCACTAGACCTGAAATGGTGGAACATCTTCTAGCTCTTCTGCTCCCTATCCTGTCTGAGGAATGCATTTTAAAGAAATACTTGGGTAGTAGAAACAATGGGAGCTAGATTGCATGGGTGCAGAAGGTACTTTGAGCAATGCAGATAATGTTTTTATGACCTTAGAGTGAGAATTCAAGTGGTATCTAAGTGAGCTTGCCTAATTTGTGGGCTTGATCCTCTGTTCTGTTTGTGTTATGTCTAAAATTGTCTTCAGCCCTTGAAGTTTGACATCACTCCTACAGCAACTTTCTCTGCTTTGTGCCCTCAGTGTATACTGGGCAGAAATCAGAAGGTACACTGCAGCTTCTTGTAGTGGAAAGTCATTGCATGTCAGAGCATCTCCACAGCACTGAAATACCTTTTTTCTTTTGTGTTGCCAAGTTCCTACTCTCAGTAAACACTGCAGATGCTTGTTTGGTCCCTGGGCTATGCATTTTACCCAGCTTTATTCTTGTGTCTTTCTGCATGCTGTAATGTATTTAAGAAACCTCAGGCTGAGTCTGTCAAAGCCATTACTTTGATGGCCACGTACGTACTGTTGTGTGAGTGAACCAACAGCATCAGTGCCACCCTGAAGTCCCAAAGACTGCATTGATCAGTGTAAGCTCAGCCAAAAGTAATTACAGCTAATGTGATCTTTGGCTTGTGTGATAGATCACATGCTAGAATATTTCCTTCTTAAGAAATCGTATTAAAACTAAGAACTGTGTTCTTATAGCTGAAGAGACAACAGGATAATAAAATGCCCCCCGTAAGTCCTCAAGCCAGCTCAACCTCCAGAACAGGAACTACAATCTGAAAGAAAGGTACTACTTTGTTTATATCACAGGAAATCCAAAGACACCCCCAAATTGCTACAATTAATGTGGTGTTGGTGCTCTCTCAAGTTCCTGGCTGATGATCAGCCCCAACACAGAAAAATGCCTGTAGGTTTCAGATCACACAGTTACTTGCAGTGCAAGGTGACTGTTAGGTAGATGGTCACAGAGCACGCAGATGCTTTCCTTTTTCATTAATGAATGACATGTCATTTGCTGAAATGCCACCTTGTTGAAAGGTTGCAGATGAAGCTTGATTCTAGAAGGAACCTGCAAAAAGACTGTAAGAAAGCCTGAGTATACTAGAAAATTGAAGCAACTTTAGTGGCACTAGGATTTTGGATTGAAATGGTCAAGTCTGTACAAAAGGCTGTGTGCTGCTTATTTTGATATAAACAAAGTTTCCTTTAGTTTCATTTTTAAATTGATTAGGTATTAGTGTAAGTAAAACTGAAAGTCACTCAAACCACAGCATCTCTCTACAGGGAGTTCAACTACCAATTAAAAAGCCAATTTATATCAAACCAATGCAATTTCCTTTTATAGACAAGGCTAAAGTATGAGAAAGGCATACAGAGATACAGTGAGCAATAATGAGGAACTGTAGGTAAACAAATTACTATCATGGAAACTGGAGGAGACAAAATAGGATTCTCAGTAGGAGAAAGGAGATAACAAGACACACAGCAATCAAGCTTTAATTAAAGATTTCTGGTGCTTCTGAATGGGCTGCAAATACCATGAGGATAGCCTCCCTTTTCATATTTCAGCTTCTCACCTGTCCCACTGATAACTTACTCAGTGTACACAGGACAAAAATGGTGTGTTGTGAAATGTACAAGTAGTTCAACCTGTTTTTCCCCTCAAATCTTGCATTGTCTTGTCCCCTCTGACCTGTACATCCATGAGCCATTGTGTGACCATGGTTTCTTGCATATAAACTGTCATAAAATCATTTTCTCATCCCAGCCAGATTACTGTTTTCCTTCAGCACCACTCTCTTCCCCACAACACTTAGTGGTTGCACAGATTTTGTCTTTTGCATGAGGGAGAGTCCTCTTCCCAGTACTTAACATGGCTGTTTCTCGGAAGAACTCTGGGTTGCATTAGTTAATCAGATGAAGGAGCTGAAAGGAACAGTGGAGTGAGTATTAAGTAAAAGAAAATTACATTTGGTTGCTCTTTGTGTGCAATTATACTAACTGAACTGTTGGCATAATGCAATAAAGGTATCTGCAGAATTGTATTTTTGTATTAAGCATCAGTTAACACAGTGAATAACAGCTCATTGCCCACCTCCCACTAAAACCAGCATCCTGAATAGTGATAGAAAACGTTCAGAGACTGATGGTGGGATCTCAGATTATGTAGGCATGAAATTTTTTATTGCATTTGCTTTCTCTGTAATATTGAAAATGGCAAAGGTGCAATGCTGAAAAACAGCATGCAAACAGATCACAACATAGCAAAGTTGGATTGGAATAACTGTTCTCCAGAGTTAATCATACAATTGAAATAAACAGGGCAACTCACACATTTTAGACCTAGATTTTAAAGCTCCCCATACTTAATAGCAGTTTAAATGTGCTGAAACTGCTATAAATCTCTGGAAAGGTTTTGACATAATTTTGCCACCTCCACCCAATTTGGTCTTTGTTATCTAGCATGCATTTCTACTATCTTTTGTAATTGTGGACAAACAAATTGCAGAAAGTTAGTACATGTCTCGGCACCCTTTGTGGAGGACTCCTGCTATCTCTTTAAGTGAAACATAAAAGAGAAAAGAAATTAGTTTTCTTCATGCTGCTCTTTTAGTTTCTGGTTCCAGAAAGTAGCAAGAAACAAGCTGTTCTCATTGCTGCTCAAAGTCAGCAATACACTTGTCCTATTATACTGACCACAGATAATTTCCTACAAGGATGCCCCGGTAGTGTTCCCTTTATATGGACACATAAGATGAACCTAAAGCCTGATTCAAGCTTTGAGTATTTCTTTGAAATCATACTCAGGGTAAGTCAGCATACACTTGTCATCACTGCAGATGCTCTTCTGGTTGAACTGAAAAACATGTCCAAGTCTTCCATTACTGCCCTCATTTAGAAAGGAGAAAAAGGTAGAAATAGTAACTCCATAAATAGTTGAAAAGCTAGATTTCTCATAGTCTAGCTGCACTTGTGTAAGCAGTACTGGTATTGCTGGCAAGACTTACTAATTTCTATGATCGTATTATATTCCATCAATATCATTCCGTAGACACATTGTCATTGTGAGCACAACCTGGTTCTGCCATTTACCATCATCTTTCAAACCCCTGCCCCATTAATCTCTGGCAAACTTAATCCTGGAAAGGGTATTGATCCTAAATTGCTGCTCACAGGACACGTTAAACAACGGAACTCAAAGCAAAATTAAAAGTTTTTTTCCTTCCTTACATCAATGAACATGTTCCTTATGTCTGCTTGTATTATATTTTGCCTACAGACAGACCTTTTACTGTGACATGGAGCATAGATCAGTTTTGGAATTACTAGTAATACATAACTGAGGTTGCTCATGCACTGAGTAAAAGGCGTATCCCTTTACACGTACCATGGTGCTAACAGCAGCCAAATGTTAGTGGAGATGAAGATGGGCAGTTTACTGTATCTGATTTCCCATATTGGCCAAATATTGTGAGGGAGCTTGTGAATGTTTTTTACAAACAGATGAAGCAAGAGTTCTGCTTGTTCATGGCATCAACTTTGAGGATATTTGCCTTAGAGGAAGAAGTAAAATAAACTAACAGTTAATTGCCTTCAGAAGTTTAGCTATGGAGGTTCTTATGCCCCTGAAGCATGAGACCTTACAGCCCTTATTAGTGTATTTTTTTATGCTTTTGGAAGTAGTAATAACCTCTTGACCTTAATAGAGGTTGTGGCAGCAAGTCCCACAAACAGCCTACACATTATTTGTAAGTATTGTTGCATTTCAGTAGCGTATTACTCTAGATTCCATAATAAGACAAGTACCATGGTGGCTTGGTTGGTAATTTTCTCAAATCACAGTAAAGTTTTGGTTTGGAAAGAGTTGAATCTTGGTTCAAACCAGCTTAATTTAACAAATTCCAGTTAATACATTCAGGCTCTTGAGGAATAGCTAAAATGCCTATGTCTGTTTTGTGGTATGGAGTTTATGTGCTATACATGCCAGTGAAATTGCCTCCTATGTTAGAAGTACAAATGTGCTTCAGGCTTTGCTCCATTGTTTTCTTTCATTGTTGCTGGTTGCTGTTGGCCAGCAGTGCCGCCCTGGGCTGCAAGTAGTATCAGCACTTCAAATGGATTAGTCATTTTAAGTCTTGTGGGGTTTTGCTCTTTGTGTTTTCCAAGAGCAGAGCATCATTCCCCTTGCAGTGGCTACAATCCAGTGCCTTGATTGCTGTATATTTTACACAGCTAGCCAAGCTGTGTGAAAAACAGAATTTCTGCAGTGCAAAAGAAATGAGCATGAGTGGCTATATGTGTAAATGTATCAGGAAATCTCATTTGGAAAGGAAAAATGGGAAGAAAGATTAAAAAAAAATATAAAAAAAAAATCTGTTACAGCCAAAATGTCATTTCTTGCAAAATGTTGCTGAGACCTTAGAAATGTGCTGGGGAGATTGCCAGGGAGCTTGAGGAGGGCAGGTGTGTGGGTGAACAGGCAGAAGACCAAATGCTTCCTCTGCCATGTTTCTTGTGAAAGTGGGGATCATAGAATCACAGAATTGAACAGATTGGAAAAGACCTGTAAGATCAAGTCCAGCTATTTACCAGCACTGCCAAGTCCACCCCTAAACTATGTTCCTCAGTGACACATCTACAGGTCTTTCAAATATCTCCAGGGATGGTGATTCCACCACTGTCCTGGGCAGCCTGTTCCAATGCCTGACAACCCTTTCAGGGAAGAAATTGTTCCTAATATCCAGTCTAAACCTCCCCTGGTGCAGCTTGAGGCTGTTTCCTCTGGTCCTGTCACTTGTTCCTTGGAAGAAGAGACCAGCCACCCCCTGACTCCATCCTCCTTTCAGGCAGTTGTAGAGAGTGGTAAGGTCCCTCCTGAGCCTTTTCTTCTCCAGACTAAACACCCCCAGGTAACTGAGCTGTTTCTCATCACGCTTGTACTCCAGGCCCTTCACCAGCTCCCTTGGCCTTTGCTAGAGGCAATCCAGTACCTCAATGTCTCACTTGTAAAATAATGAACTGGTGTATAAATTATTCACTGAAACAAGTACCCCAATTCTGAATCTCAGTGTAATCTCCACTTCTTTTCTTTTCCCCCCACCTTAAACAGGAATTTCCAGTTTCTAATCCCAGTTAACATTTTGCAACTGCCAATGACAGAATATGTAGGGCCCCTACATTTAATTAGCTGCTAGTTTTCATCATAGGAATGCTCAGCTGTTTCTGGAAACTGGACATCTGTAACTCATGTAAAGTTGGGCAGACTTTTGAAAATACTAGTTATTTGGGAAGATTTAGACTGGAGAGTCCTGCTTCTTTTTCCCATCATGTGTGCATGAGGTGCCTGTCACACACTGCAGAAGGAAGCTCTGCGGTATGCGACAGCCCATAGTTGTGCACCAGTGGAAAAATCTGTGCTTAAGGATTTTTCATTCGCTGCTGCTGCTTTAGTCTTTGGTGATCAAAATAATGGTTCAGATTGAATTAATGTAAACTGCTGTGGCATGCAACAACCTGTAGAAATGCTGTCTTTGAGATCATGAGACATGCTGTAGACATTTTTAGAATCAGGAGAAAATCAATACTTCACAGGGAGTGAATGGGTATTTTTAGTTAAATAAAAATTGGGGTGGCTTATCTAAGATGGGCAGTGCTGTGTTTTGTTACTGGGTTAGTGGTTTAAGATCTTTGGTTCCTCTTACATCTGCAGATTGAGAGTTGGCTTTGTGGAATGTTTAGGAGAGCAGAGGGAGGGAACTGCAAGGTTTTTAGTCTGTATCCAGAATTGTAACTAAGACCCATCTGTCCTAATTATATTGAAATGAGGGGCAATTTACTCACATGCCATGTTCTGTCCCATTTAATTTAGCAGCAAAGCTGTTACATGTTGGACTGGCTTTCAGTATCTCATATCAAAGTGCATATAAGCAGGAGGAGGACTGTTTGCAAGCCAGTGCAGGAGTGACAGATGATGAGATCATGCAACCTGGCTCAAGGTTTTACTAAAATTCTTGTGAGTTCAAATCAGGTGCAGTCTCCACATACACTTCACTTGGGCCAGACCTCCTCTTGCAAAGATTACCCTGCTCTGCTGTTTCTGAAGTATGTCTTCTCCCATTCCTGTCTACCATCTACCTGAGCAGAGCAAGTAAATACGTCTGCTAGTACTGACCTCAGCAGCTGCAGAACCCGGGAGGCTTTGCATATAATCTTGTTTATACCACAATATATACAAGATTACAGTAGGACTACTTTTGAAATGTTAAGATAGTAGCTCCTGTGCTCGGTCATCTCCAGGTTCCTTACATCATAGTCCCTGACATAACGTATCTGTGGTTTTCATTCCCATTAGTATCATGCTTTTAAAAGTGAGATTCCAAGAGCTCAGGTGCACTTTCTCTTGCTTTTACTCTGAGACTGCTTCTTCACTGGAAGTGAGCCCCCTCTAGTATGTCCAAGAGGCAGAAAACACAAAAGTTGTTGTGGTTACTTCAGCTCAAAGTCTGAAGACGTAACGTCTGCAGAAGGAGGACATTTTTCTTCTACCAGAAGCATTTTGATCTACCAGAGCATTGGGCTTTTAAGGAAACAGAGAGCCATTAGAAACAGAGGGCCAAAATATGGAATAGTTCATTGATCCCCTGTCCCTGGAACCCAGTGGGAGCCAGGAGCTGCCAGTTTCAGGTCCCACTGTGCTGCATGTTACATGTGTGATAGTCTAGAGATACTTTTGCCAAAGCCAGGTAAGCAGATACATAAGAAACAAGATTTATTTAAAGAGAGTCAATCAGAAATGTAAAACTTCTCCATAGCAGCAGTATGCACATGCTGTGGTCTGTCTTAGGTTTTGTCACTTCCAGTTTTCCGTTTTGATTC
The DNA here is from genome assembly GCF_034315485.1 of Pezoporus occidentalis. Lineage (NCBI taxonomy): Eukaryota > Metazoa > Chordata > Aves > Psittaciformes > Psittacidae > Pezoporus > Pezoporus occidentalis. Next base: position 5,544,099 of record NW_026916294.1, read on the forward strand.
TCTCATGTTTTGGGCTTATTGTCCCCTTGAAGGTAACCTGCTTCTGCCTTTGGGAACATGTTTGATGTTTCACTGGAGACATCCAAATGGCTTCTTACTGTTCCAAACAAGCACACTTACCTGCCTGCTTTACCAAACATATGTTTCAATGCAGGTGGCTTAGCCCACTGGGATTTTGCAATGTTATATCACTCTGATAGCTGACAGAATGAGTCTCTCATCTTCCATTTTGTGTGAGATTTTGCTTTGGGTTTAGGTTGGGTTTTTTTATTTTAAGAATAAACATAAGTAGCTTCTGGTGCAAGACTGTCAATATCGGAGCTACTGAAGCATTTTGCTTTAGGAACTTTTAGACCTTGCTTTCTTAGGTGCTTTTCCCCTCTTGCCTGTTGATCTTGTGGTTTTGTGGGCTACATGGGCATCAGAGGAGGAGAAGGAAATCCTTCCATTTGCTGTTTACTAGTTTTAAGACTTTACACTGCTATCCGTTGCAGAAGGATTGGAAAAATAAGTAAAATAAGTATGTAGGTATCCATATAAAACAAGTAATGGTAGTAAAATCTCTAGGGGACCCTAGCAGGGGAGTTTTGAGGAGGAATGGCATAGATTTTGCAGTAAGAAGGAAGTTATTCTCTCAGCAGTACTTAGATTGAGAAGCTTTCCTAAAGTAGTAGTTTTGCATTGCTTCTTGAAGTAGTAAAGGCACTATTACAAAGGTTGGGGTTTGGTTTGGATTTGGGGTTTTTTTTTTGGTTGGTTTTTGTGTGTGTGTGGTTTTGGGGGGGGTGTTTGGTTTTTTGTTGTGTTTGCTTTTTTCTATTTGGTTTTGGGTGGGGTTTTTTGGTTGGTTTGGGTTTGGTTTTGAGGTTTGGGTTTGGTTTTTTGGGTGTTTGGTTTTGATTTACGTTTTTTTTCCAGAAATCCCAGCCACTTCATTTCTGAAAGTCCTGCCAAATTATTTGATCTATTTCATGCATTGCACTTATTTATAAGAAGAAATTTAGCTCAATATCAGTGTTAGTTTGTGAAAAGTGAATTCAGACCTTGTGCCTGGCTAAACTCATGTCTTTCCTTGTATTTCTGCTGGGTGAACCCCTTCAGTAGCAGTAATGGTAGAACTGCTGGTCTTGCTCATCCAGACACATGCAAACCATCATTTCTAGACCAGATCAGCTTAGGCAATAGCTCCAAATTCCAAGAAGCAGATCAAGCTCTAAGTTAATTAGTACCAGTGATGAAGATTCTGTGTGTGTTGTGTTACATTAGTTGAAGCTGGGGAGGAAAATGATGCCCTTCGAGAAAGTCATAAGGAGGGCTGGCTGGCCCAACTTTAAGTAGAAATAATGTTCTTTATATATATTTCAAGTCTTTCAAGCCTTAAATGGCAGTAGAATTAACTGAGTTCATTAGATTGTGTATATTAGCTTGTTAATGAGTGATAAATCATGTAACATGCACCAGAAATGCTTAGTCCATTTATTTACCATCTAGATCTTAGCTTTGATTGCATGTGAAATATTTGCTGATATACTAGCAACCATGTTAAGGCTGGTTTTACAAGAGCATTGTGGGCTTGCAGTTGTGCCAGCCCTAATAATGAATCTTTAAGGCAAAGGACAACATTTTCAGCATCATGTATTCAAACTAAAAAATCAGATTTTTGAGGCACAGATTAGCAAAGCTTTGTTCTCGATATCTATTTGTAGAGGGCTAGTACTTCCAGATGGTGAAAATGTGTTCAATAAAGATGCACTGATTTACACCCACAGAACATGCAGAGCCTAGTGCTGGTTTTACAGGCCTTGGTTAAGTGTTTTGCCTTCTCAAGCTTAACTTGCATCTCTTGTAAGCAAGTAATTATCCAAAGTACAATTAATTTACTGTTATGATTTAATCACTGAGATGATGTTGTATTTACAGGGTTTTATCTAATTAACAGTTACTTTCCCATATAAAATAAATTATCAAATGTCTGTAGAAACTGCAGGGGCTGAAATGCACCAGTCTTGAGGTTATGACTGTGACATTTAACAGCCCAGAGAGTAGAGCCCCAAACTGGGTGGTCTGTGTTGCATTTTTTCTCTACTCTGTGATCTTTGCCTTTTTGAGCATTAGAAAAAGTGAAGCTGTGTTCATAGTCATGGTAGTTTTCAGGAGTTGTGGATGAAAAGCTGTCAAATACTGAGATACACAGCACTGAGCCTTTTAAAAGAATTGTGTGCGTATTTGTCCTTGCTAAAACCTCAGGGTCCAGATTCTTCTTTGGTCTGACGAGAGAGTGAACAAAGAGCAAAACAGCTATTTGATCTTTGGATGTTTGGGTCATGCTTTGTACATGTCCTTATTTCAGAACACTGGTTATTCACAACATGTGGTGCCAGTGGACCCTATGGCCCCACACAGAGCCAATGCAACGATGCCTACAGGAACTCCAACCTCAGTGTAATTGTAGGAGCTGAAGGGATTCTCCAAGGCATTCAGATCTGGAGAGTACCAGCAACCAACACATACAGGTAAGGGAACCATCTCTGGTTGTCATGATATATCTTTGTGTTTGAAACATATCCAAACTGCAGATATGTGCTAGGCATATATGAAATATTCAGAAATTTGCCTTGATCTGCTTGGGTTTTACTTCTCCTTGATCCTCTTATTTCCAACCTTTCCTGTCTCAGATTTGTTGTCTGAAAGATGCAACTTGTTGGTGAAAGAGAGAGGAAAAGAAAGAGACCATCTGAGGCAGACACATCTTTAGCCTAAATGGTTACAGGTTAGGAGAGCTCTAGAAGTAGCTGAAAATCAAGCGTTTTGACCTCCCCAGGCCAAGGGGCATGCGTATCCTATGTGCCATCCATTGAATTCTGAGATCATCATGAGTTTTTCCCGCTCTTCACCTAGCATAGGAGGCACAATCTGTGTCAGCATATTTTACAGCATGGCTTGCTCTGCTCAGCATCTTAACTTTCCTGAATATAGGCATGGTAAGTTGAGCCTGAAGCCCGGCTCACTGTTGTAGAATTGGTTTTGGAAGCCAGCCGCCTAGATGTTGGGCTCTGTGGTACTGAGGGTTCTAATGCTTAAATCCCTCTGTGGAGTTATTTTCAAAGGGAGATGATCAGTTCAATGCTCCTTAACCAGATTTTTACCAATCAGTTTTCCTTTTTGCTCTTGCTGGGGTAAGAAGTAAATCAAAGATCAGTTCAGTGTATCATCAAGCCATTACATGCATCAGTTTGTAAGCAGAACTGTTTGAATCAATGACTGACCAGTGGTGGGGTTTTTATGCAACATTCCCTATTGAAACCAATGATGGTATCATGGATTTCAAAGTAGAGCACTCCACTGAAGGCTTTGAACAAATTTCAGTTAAAACTTACTGGCACCTTCCTTTTCTTTCTCTTTATTGAAAAAGAATATTAATATTGAGGATAGATGTCAGCCTCTAACAAGTCTAGTGCAGTTTTGAGAAAGTGGCTAGACTAGGCTAGGCACAAGATCTGCCTGAGTGCCTATTACCACAAGGATTGATGGTAATGAAAAAAGCATTAATGATATTTTACTCAGCTATCAAAAATGAGTTGCCTGAGGTGAACAGAATTTTTCAGGACCAGCATTCAGTAAATATGGTTATAAAGTGTAGCCCAAAAGAGAAGAGGCAATAAACTTGCAACACTGTCATTTTTTTAATATCACAGTGCCCAAGAAGAGCCAGAATTCCAGTGCAACTGTAGGCTGATTTTTGCTACACAATACAAACCACAGGTCCTGCAGGGAGGGCCTGTCTATTTAAGTCCTGTAAATGACCTAATAGACTTTTAGGTTCTGTATAGTTAATAGATGGATAATGTCATTGGTAACCTATACGTAAATGGATGACATTCTCTTCTGCACCTCTTAAGGCTCTGGTAGAGAATTCACAGCCTGGGGAAAGACGGAAATTGTGACTTTAAATTAACTTGACATCATCCTGATTCTGTGCTGCTGAAGGGGCAGCAGAGTCCCCCAGTACAGTATAGCCCTTGGAAAATGTCAAGTTGCAGTATCAGTTCTAGGGCTTTCCAGACTCTGGACCCACTGCCTGTATTTAACTCTCCCCTGCAGGCTTGCTGCACTGTGAATGCTCTAAGTTATCCTGATAGCCATCTCCAATATAGCTGACGCTGAGATAAAACCCTCCAGCTGGCTGTTGGGCTCTTAAGAAACTTGTTGTTGTGCCGTATCAGTGTGTTTTACACTGTGTAATGTAGAGCAGTGAGTTACAGTCCCGATAATTGCATGAGAAGGATAGAGTTTGTGTAGACAGGAGGCAGGATATGTGTTACTAAAGTGCAAAGACAGAAAGCTCGACTTTGCACAGAACTCTACTAGCACTAGCTAACCACACCCAGAAAATCCCACCATGTATGAAGGTCTGCCAAACACTGTAGGTGGCTTCGTTTGAAGACTGGAGTCCTATGTGCTGCGCTGCTGATATGGACAAAATCATCTGGTTTGCTCTCAAGGAGCTGCACATTGTGTAACAATAAAATTAGTCAATATAAAAGAATATTTTTCTTTTCAGATTTCCTTCTAAGCATTCAGAATGTCTTGCCATCCCATAGCTAGGCCTGTGATTAAGTATGAGAGAAGTGAACTGTAATAACTTACACATTACCATCCATTATCCAATTTCTTCCAGTTTTTAAGGTAAGAGTGTTTGGTTCATTTTGCCGAGTGCTCCGTTTGTTGTTATTTCCACTGTCCTCTCTTTTCTTTGGTCTCTTCTTGTAAGGTAACACAGGAACACAGCACAGTGGAATGCAAAAAAATGTCCTAAGTTGACCAGCCCAGGCACTGGATTTTCTTATATCCTCAAAGCTAGCTCCAGTGTCTCCCATGACTTGTCTACCTAGAGGTGTTTTTTTTCTACAGCCCTGGTTTGCACAGCCAATGCACTCTGCTCATCCTGATTCTTCCTGAAGATAGTTTTCTTTTTCGGTTCCTACAACTATCATAGAAAAAGAAAAGGAGGAAGATAGTAGAAGGCATTCTGTGTTCTGAGTATAGCTACTCGGAGTGGTCTGAATCTTTCTTCAGGGCCAGTATGGTTAAATTAATTCCTTCTGTGAAAGGAAGTTTTGCCTAAGGAAAGGGATCCTGCTAAAACTTGAAGTCAACATAACCCATCTGGTTAAATAGTGACACCCATTTTGAATAAGGACTGACTGTCACCTGAATCTACCTTGTTTTATTTGTGTGCAGCTTTTGAATGCAGCCAGAATGGTTTCTCCTGACCTCATTGCTGGTATGCAAAATCTGTTCATACACAGAAAAATATGGCCCCTACTTGCAGCCAGTTAGCCCTGCCAGCTTGCTGTGCCTGACAGTGCACCTCATTAGCCATTACAGAATTCTACAGCAAATGCACTCAGCCTTCAGATTCATGCAGCATCTGTTCAGGGTAGCCCAGTGCTATGTGTCCATCACTTTTCCTGCTGGCTCCAGTGCAGCCTTACTGAGGAATGATGGCTTTGGTTATCAGCAGTGGCATGAACATAATCGTGTCACACTGTGAGGATCTAATGTGCTTTATGGAGCACTTGGTGCTCCATAGTTGCTTCAACTTCAGAACATGCTGGCTGCCTCAGAGCAGTATCACAAGGTGAGTTCTTCGTGCTAATCACTAAGGCAAGTTGCTGGCTGAGAGTGAGCTGGCTGCCCAACCTGTTCAGGTGCTCACGTGTGGTGGGCGCTGCTGGTTTGTTCTGCTTGTAACCTGTTTGCACTTGACTGTGCTGGGGAAAGCCCAGCCAGGTGCTAGAGGAAAGGAAGAGTTAAAGCAGAGCACCTATGTTGTAACTGGTTAGAGAAGGCTGTGTTTTCAGCCCAGCAGTCATTGTTTATATGCTCCAGGTTGAATTCTGCTCTTCTGGAAATAGCTGCAAGCTACCAATGTCAGTGGAGAATCACCTGCTTATTTCAGATCTATGTTGAGCTTGTACCCACCACTGAATTGCTCAGGAAGTTGAGTAACTCTGTCTTTTGTTGTGGCAGAGATGTGTGTTTTATCATGATTATAAAGTGCTTTGAAATCCTTTGACAAAAGCTGCAAATTTTTTATATACTTCAAAAGGGGGAGGAGGAGCTGAGCATTGCAGGGGTACAGACAAATCTTTGGGACGTCAGAATCTTAAGTCCCAGAATGCAGCAGTCTGTATATGCAGCCTAGCCATCCTTTGCTGGAAACAACGAGATGTTCATGGTGACTGAGTTTAGCTGGGAGGCTTTTGCCTTGTTTACTGCAGGTAGTGTTGTGTCCATCTACTCTTCTATATTCCTCTGGTCCTGGGAATAGGAGAGCTGTTTCCCATCTGGTTCATGCTACCAGGACCAGTTATGCTGTCTGCTTTCTCAAATCTCCCCCGTCAATCTAGTGCTTAATGTTCACTTTAGCCATATGTGCTGTACTTACCAGTTCTTCTGCTTCTGTTCTTTCTCTTCCTTGCTGCAAACCTCTCAAGGGGATGCCTTTTGGGAAACAGGATGTGTTTCATGGTTTAAGTTTGAAACTGCAGGGGCTTGCTCACTCTGTCCTCAGTGAGTGTTTGTCCAAGAATCAATGTGAAAGAAGCCGTTTTATAGCTACCTAAGTTCATAGATCCACATAGAGCAGAGAACCTCAGTCTTCAAGCTTTGGGTTTAGATTTATTTCAAGTGTCAGGTCTTCAGGGCACCACTCTGTGACACTGCATAGAGTTCAGGTGTGCAAAACACCCAGTGCCCAGAAGTGCCTCGAGTACCTTCCACCTGTCTGGGACAACTCGGTTGCTACACTCTTGTTTTCTTTTCTTGCAGCATCTCAGGCTATGGAGCTGCTGGTGGGAAAGGAGGGAAGAATACCATGGTCCGGTCCCATGGCGTGTCTGTACTGGGAATTTTTGACCTCCAGAAGGATGATACTTTGTATATCTTGGTGGGACAGCAAGGAGAAGATGCTTGTCCTAGTGTAAGTGATTGCCCTTTCTGTTTTGTCCTAATCCCTTCTACAAATCTGTGGAGTTTTGTCTCTTTACAGAGAAAATTGTTCTCCTTGAGGGGGTTGAGCTTATATGGTTCAAGGGATAGTTACAGTTTTACTGGGAGGACATAAGTATGAAGAGATGAAGTACCGTGTCCCTGTTCTCACTTCCTCTTCAACATTTGGGCCCCCTTGATTATACACTACAGCTTCCTGACTGATATATGTATCTCAGAGCATCTGTGTGGGTTTTCTGAGGGAAAAGGCAACCTGGCCTTCCTTTCCTCTGGAGATCAGTCTTCAAGGTTGACTTCACAGTGCTTGGTCTTTGCTCTGCTGTTAAGCCTAGCCCTGAGAGACACCCACCTCACATGGCCTGTTTGGTCTGGAGACACCCACCTCACAGGGCCTGTTTGGTTATTCTCTGTATGGGAATGGGAAAGACAAATTAATCACCACTGGGTCAGTCCTGATTTTTGTGTTACTAGCCAGTTGTTACTGCAGATGCCTTGACAGAAAGGTGCAACTTCTACCATTTGCAGGCACAATAATCTATTAATCGTTTAGTATTCTTTGGAGGATGAGGGAACAAGAGGTTCTTATGGAGGGAACTAGGCATTATCTGATGAAATTTCACCTGCAGGTTTGAGCTGGATATTTAAATGCTGTGCATTTCTCAGCTGCTAATGGCTGGCATCCAAGAGATAAAAGTTTAGCAGTCTGTTACAGCAGGGGAAGGTTGAAGGACGCAGACAAGAAAGAGGGGGTCTCAAGGCTGGGTACCGAAGTAAATAATGTTAAAACTATTATTATACATATCTACAAACAAACCATTAACATGAAACCTCTTTGAAATGAGAAATGTCCTAGCTCAAGCTTCCATCTAATGTCTATAACTAGGACATTCCAGCTCAGTGTAATATATGGACTCATTAAATTGCAGACCACTGTAATCTTGGTGAGAATTTATTGAGTGCTAATGCAATTCTTTTATTGAGGCAAAGAGATTGCATTGACTTGTAGAAGGGACTTTTACTAGATTGAATTGTAATCAGTTATGTCTTTGCCATGAAGGATTATTATTTTTTTAATTTAATTGTAATGTAGTGGTTCCTTTGGGTCATTGACATTGTCATTTTATTAATCATTCCTACCCAGCCCCAAATCAATTACAGAGAGGGAAAACTAGGGAAAGGAGGATTAAATAGTTCCATAGGCAAGTTTGCACACACAAAATGGGTGCTATTTATTCTGTGGCACAACCTAGGACACGTCTTGTGGTCAAGAAAATAATTTGTAACTAGGGGATGCTTTTATCAAGTTCCTCTTCCAAAAGAAAACACATACTTGGAAGCAGAAGGAAGCAGGTCAGTCCTACTATAACAACTGTTAGTGCATTTTTCACTTAGAGTGTTTCTGGCTTAGTGAGTTCAGTGTGTATAACAAGAACATGTTACTGAGGTGAAGCGTATAAAATAAGATAGAAGCAAAGTTTGCAAGCTGCAGATACTCGGAGCAGAGTCTTGATTGTTGTGCACTTTAGTGCTCCAATTTAAAATAGAAGCAACAGCTAGATCATAGTCCAGAAGTACTTATAAATGTTTTGTTTGAAATCAGTTAGTGAATTCAGTGATTTGCCTAATACAGAAGGTTCATTACATTTGGTGCTAATTGTTGGAGGGGAAAAAATGCTAAGTAGGAAACACAGTGACTTATTAGCGAGGTATTTGTTTTAATATCAGGTCAACATTGCAACCAAAGGTGGGATTGCACCTATTTGCTATGCTTGGAACTGGCTAGCATTGGTAATTATAGAAAAAAATGCTGCTACAGCGTGTATCAGGTAAACACCAATACTTGCCTGGAAGTCTAGGTGGCTAGTCTATGTTGAGCTCATTGCTACTGTCCATGCTATGACTGTCTAAAGCTAGCTCTGGTACATCTATGTGAACCACTGATACACCTGATATTCTGGGTAGATGCACACTGGCTGCTGGGCCCCAGCCAATAGGGCATTAGAAGAGGAGTAAAGAAGCTTGGGTTCTCTCTGTATCTCTGCCATTTGGCTGTTTTGTGACATGGGGCAAGTCACATAATCTGCTGAGTTACTCCCTTCTGCAGCTTATGAAATACAGATAGTTTATGCTAGGAAGTATTTGCAGTAAATTCTGCTACATCCTGTATGTTAAAAGTTTATGGAGCTGTTGTACATGGTAATAGATATCAGCACTGAGCTTGCTTCAAAATAATTCAATTTAAATGGCAACAAATTCTTCTGACAAAGGTTGAAGCAAAAAAGCAATATTCTTCTAGAAGAGCATTCATTTGTTTCTGCTTATGTAATTTCACTGGAAGACAGTTTATTGGCTTGGGACTGTGAAGGATCCACAAGGCCTGTGTGTGTACAAGGGCATGGAGATTTCTTACCAGAATTCAGACCTGGTCTTCTGTTTGCAGACTAATGAAGTTATACAGAAAGTCTGCATTGGAGAGAACAATGTGATTGAAGAGGAGATACGTGTGAACAGAAGTGTCAATGAATGGGCAGGAGGAGGTGGAGGAGGGGGAGGTGCAACTTACATATTTAAGGTATGGAAACATAGTCCTTGTGCATCTTCAACATGAACACATCCTGCCACTTGTTTCTAGTGTCGCAGCCTGAAGTTTCTGAGAACCCTATCTACATCTCTGGGAAAGAGTCCACAAAGGGAGCTTGGGGTATCCTTCATCTCCAGTTGATAGCTATAGAGAGCCGAGTTGGCCTTTCACAACTGTATGCCGTACCATGGCCGCATTTGCTTCAGTGGCTTGGTTCCTTTGCAAACATAATAGTTGGACCTGGATTATTATTTTTTTTTCAGTGCTAGTGGAGATGCTGAAGCATAATTCTACAGTAAATTCCTCATGACTTTATTCAAATCTGTCATTGTGGAACATTAGATTTCAGCTACATTTGGCCTGTACTGTGCAATGACAAGAAAAGTTGAGGATAGCCTGTGTGTTTTCTGTTCGCAACCCTATAGCTAGGGGCCGCTGATCTTTTCTGTCATGTACTAGCTGAGAGAGTGCTCATTCCAAACAGCAGTTTCAGGCAATATGTTTAGATCCCTCAGCTTCTACATAATTCTACATAACCCTGCATGCTTATGTAGTTTCCAGTTTAGCAGACTTTATGGGTACAGAACTATATTGCACTGTGTAGAGCAGCGTTTCTTAGCTATTTCATTTGATGAAAGTCGTCATACAGTAACATTACAAGCTTTCCAACAGCCATCAACACTGTAGGTACAATTCATAGAGCTGCTGATGCCACTGTTCTCTGTTGCAGAACTTAGGAGGACTAGTGCTGTTCATTAATCTTTTGAATGTGGGTGCATAAATAATGCAATGGCGATTTGTAGTGCTGAGTGGTCCTAGATGCCTGCTTAGTGCAACATGCAGTAACTTCCATGTGGTTAAACTTCTGTTTGTGTGTTTCACTCAATTTGAACGCTTCCTTTGTTTCTGAATTTGTTAAGATGGAGAATGGAGAGCCGGTCCCCTTGATAATTGCAGCAGGAGGTGGTGGCAGGGCCTACAGGGCCAAAACAGACACATTTCATCCAGAAAGGCTGGAGAATGATTCCTCTATTCCAGGGCTGAATGGAAATTCAGGAGCTGCAGGTAAGGGAATTTCTTCTTTTTAAGAAAACCTTTGTGAATATGTGGTACTCCCAGATTCCTCCTCACAAGGAGGTGAAGCAAAAACACAGTTCAGGGGAACATGGAAGAATAACAGATGCATATAGGATATAACACCGCACAGGATACTTGGCCTAAATCATCAGAGATGGTATAGCCATAGCAATGGCAACATTCTCCCAAAATAATGTAGTCTCTCTCATAAGCAAAGTTGTTTGATTTTTGATGTGGGAGTTTCAAGTGCCACCCTCTCACGGCCATCCTGATCCCTGCACTGTTTTGTGCTGTGTAGACATACTCACAGTTTCCCTGACTTATGCAGAAAGAGCATAATTGCACCCTGGCTAGAAGTCTCTGTGAAGAGACCTTGGATTGAACAACCAGCAGAGCTAAAAGTGAGTCACTGGTGAGTGTATTATATTTAGAGTGGGACTGGGACATGTTTTTACATCCCTTTCACTAAATTCCTTTTGTTCCACTTTAGAACTGACATAAGTTTTTTTCAAAAGTACTTTTTGCAAAGGGAAGGGGAAGGCTCTGTAAGCCAGAAACAAGTGGTTGGGGAGTAGACAAGGATATCTTTATACATTTTCCATAGAAAATACTTGGTCTTGTTTGTGTCATGGAAGAAAATTAACTCTATCCTATCTGAAACCAAGACAGTATGGCAGGTGAAAAGAGGTTCTGATGATGAATGTGGTCAGAAACTCTACAGAAAGGTCAATGTAGCACTGTGTAGCAAGCACAATCTCCTCTTCTAACCAAGGCATGAGATTCTTACTTTCAGCTGAGGTGCTTTGACGGAGTGTTTGTTCTGCAGATACTGGCAGTGCTTGTGGGGTTTGGGTTTTTTGTTTGGTTGCTTTGGTTTGGGTTGGTTGGTTGGTTGGTTTTGCTTTCACAAAAATAACCCCTGCATGTGCCTTTTCTCTTCTCTTAACTGCAGGTGGTGGAGGTGGCTGGAATGATAACACTTCCTTCCTGTGGTCAGGAAAATCCTTGCTGGAAGGTGCTACTGGAGGAAGATCCTGCCCCCAGGCCATGAAGAAGTGGGGGTGGGAGACAAGAGGGGGTTTCGGAGGGGGTGGAGGGGGGTGCTCCTCAGGTGGAGGAGGCGGAGGATATATAGGTAAAGTGGCTTCGTGTTCAAGGTGTTCCTTCCCCTCCTTTAGTTCTAATGATCAGCAAAATGCTGATAGATAATTCTCCTGTAGCTAGCATATTTGACTGTTATGTATTAGTATGTCTGTGTGTTGCCTTTTTAGCACTAGATGAACGTATGCCATTTAGTCTTTGAGCACATAGTCAGATGTCAGTGCCTCAGCTGTAACTCTGGCTTTGCACTCTGCAAAATGGGCCATCAAGATCCTGCTGTGATTCTTGAACCTTCTATTTGGGGTTATAGTGCTGAAGAAGGAGGAGCTACAGGCTGTGTTCTCCCATTGCCAGCATCATGGTTTTGAGGACTTTGCTCCTGGAGACTGGCAGCCAGGCTTTATGCCTGGGGAGAGATGCAGCTTCTTCTACCCTGCCCTGCTGTGGGTGAACCTTGGTCCTGTGCAGATTTTCTCTGGGGGCAGAGGCTCAGCCTGCCAGCCAGGACCCCTCTTAATAACAATGGTGGTGTTGGCTTCAGTCAACAAGGAGCTAATTTCATGTGCTGCAGGTCTCAGGGCAGCTGTCAGATGGCATTACGTTGATTATAACTGGTGTGGGCCAGATTCAAGATCTCTAGTAACACTTAATCTCCTGGGCCACATAGATTTTCCAGCCATCTGCACTGTGGTGGACTTACTTAACCCCTGGTTCTCCACAGCTTATATCTAGTATATGATAGACAAGAAATCCTGAGAAGTCATGAATTTAAATGATTAAGTGCATGTTTTGTACCAGTATTACTGTGTAATGCTTCTTTTTCCAGCATATTGCCTCATATAACATCATTTTTGTTTCACTGAAGATGGTTAAAGAAGAAAACCCATTTTTGGATGGGGGGGGGGAATCTTTGCATGCTTGTAGTACAAAATATATGGCCCGTACTGTGCTTCTGGTATCTTTTATGTATTGCCCATACTTTGCTCCTTGTATGTTCTGTATGCCCAAGCACAAAAGTGTAATTCATAAATTCCTTCGGTGTCCACTCCTGGTGGACCACCCTGCTTTCAGGGTGCAAAGGAGAGGAAGGATATCAGCTTATTCATTCCCCCTGCTGACAGTACATACCTTGATCAGCAAGGGTACTGGACCCTAGAGGACTGGTGTTTTCCAGTCTTTTGGCTACATTAATTTTAAGAAAAGCTTACATGTTTCATAGCATCCAAATGGTTAAAGATGAAGTTTGTGCCTTAGTTTGCAATAGCCAGCCTAAAACAGAGCTAAGAATTTGATTGTCACAAGCTGCTGCTATTAAAGTTCTGGAGATAAAAGACCAGTGGTTCATGCCACAAGTTGCTAAGTATTTCCTATATGTTAAATACTTTGATTTATTCTCTTTTCTCATTTGGATGTCTCCCTAAATATGCTGAAGTCATGCATGTTTAAATGCTTATCTGTATTTTAGTGCCAATGCGCCTCCATCTGTTAAGGTAACTTCTGGTTTGACATAGGTGGCAATGCTGCAGTGGACAATGACCCAGAGATGGATGGGGAGGATGGTGTGTCCTTTATTAATCCAATTGGTACTTTATACACTCCAGCACTTAAAGGTATTCATATTAGTCTGAAGTCTTCTAGTGGGTTTATTTCACGTTAAGAATAGTTTGCATCTGTAGGGCACTTTACAACCCTTTGGGTACAGCTTACTGCCATAATGAACATGAGGGGGCAGAAAGATCACATAACAAAGTCCAATGGAGAATAAACAGAAGTAGCAGGAAGAAGCTGGGAAGAAAAAGCATCAAGGCTACTAGAAAACACTTCCCAACAATACAGTCTATCAACCTATAGAATAATTTTGGCCAAGGAAAGTGGTAACAGAACCTGAATAGTTAAGGTGATTCAGGAAAGAAACAGACAAAGCATGTGACTCTTCACTGACAAAAACCACATTCCTTAGAGCATCCCTCAGCAAAGTATCCAGGTTGGACCAGGGAGTTTCTAAAGAAAACAGTACAGTGCTGCCCAGCAGTGGTAGTGATAAATACTGCAATTCCAGTCTGTGCCGAGAAGTCAGTGTCTTGAATATGTTTGTGATATGTTCAGAAAAATACAAAAATATGTATTTGCTCAAAAATCCAGGCTGCTTTAGAGCAGCCAAAAGTGTTTTCAAATACAGATGCACTCTAGCCTGAGTGATTCAGCCAGAAAGTTTTGAAACCACTGTAGCGTTTGACCTGAGAGGGAGTAAAGACCAAGAAAGAAAAGGGTGAGCCCCACAGACTGCTGAAAGGGCAGGTTTCCCTTAGCCTTGGCAGCAGCCTCCTTGCTAGCCTGGTAGGACTATCTGCTCAAAGAGCCAGTGCAATTCAACTGCACTGGGGCTAATATAGCTGGATGTTGTTTCCTACATGAGAAAAGGTCGGGAGCTATGGAAGGTGGGGAGAAATCAGCCTCTTAGATGGGGCCCACCCTGCCACATCTGGCAGTTGTGAACACCATGCTCCCTATTTCTGTTAGTGCTCAAGGGAATGTAATGAATGATCTTCACAGTAATTAACACAGCTTCTTTCATCCGCTCCCTAGTGACAGAGGGGCACGGAGAGGTGGATATTAGGCTGCATCTTAACTGCAGTCACTGTGAGATGGATGAGTGCCGTGTTGATCTTGAGACTCAAAAAGTCATTTGCTTTTGTGAACCAGGCACAGAGTTGGCTGAGGATGGTGTGTCTTGCATAGGTAAGTAGGGGTATGGGGTAGGCTCCTAATGTGGGAAACAGAAAATGTATGGCAAAAGTATAGTTTGGACTGTAAGCCATCCTGAAAGTGTTACCAAGTCTTTCTTAAAACTGGCTCCTGTTGAATGTTATGTTCTGCTGGTATATGGTGCAGTTATTTTGCTAGGATATAGATACATCAGTGCTGAGGAATCGTGCACAGAGCAGCATTACTGGTTTGCTTTACCATATATGTTTGGCATGCTGGGCCGCACTGAGGAGAGTCAAATTTTGTGTCTAGTTGTGCTGATACTCATATTCTGCTCTGAAATCATGAAAGCTAGCTCACTGAAGGAATTGTCTAGCTAAACTTAAGTACCAGGTCAGTCCTCTTAGGAAACAAGGGAAGGGAGAATATAGTTCCTTTGGATTTGGACATACCAGGTGCAAGTGCAGAATCTGTGTGAGATTCTGAAGACAGAACTTGCCTTATTTGAAAGACCAAGTGCTCAGAGCTCCATTACTAGTTTTGCTTCATATTCTTGCCGAGCAGTTAGAACAAGTGACTCCAGGGTTTTGGGATCCTGCTCTCAGCTTCATCACTGGCATGGGAAAATTGTTCTGTATTTTTACCATTCCCATCTGTAAAATGGGTAAAAAGCATGGTCATTTTGCCAGCGTGAAGTAAACCTTAATAGATGGTCATTCAGTGCCTTGTGATCCCAAGTGAGGATGCAGCTATGGAATACTTCAACCTACACTTACTGTTATCAGGTTTTTGTGCCTAGATTAGATGCATTTAGGAGATGATATATTGCAGTCCTCCTTCTGCTTTTGCTGTGATTTGGCATCAATAGCAGCACTTTAACCCTGGCAATGTAATGTTCTTTCTACCTCCCCAACCTCCTGCCCCTGGTTTTTATGGTCTTGTTTTCATTCCCAGGGAGTGCACATATTAATTTGTTGATAGAAAACCATCTGTTTTAATGGCTTGATATTAATTGAGGAAAAGTGAAACAATGAGGTATTAGGGGTCAGAGATCCTGGGAGCAGATCATGCCAGAGGTTGCTCCCTACACTGTAGGAACAGCAGATGAGTAAATGGAAGAAGGAGCAGAAAAATCAGTCTGAAAAAAAGTGATTGCTGGAATATCATTTCAAACATGTAATTCCTTCTTCTTTTGCTTCTGTTACAGCTGAGCCAGTGGTTCATCTCCCCCTCTCCTTGGTCTTGTCTGTAGTGACTTCAGCATTGGTGGCTGCTTTAATTTTGGCTTTTTCAGGAATCATGATAGGTGAGTGTTTCTCTGCAAAAGATATTTCCATATGAAGGCTGGATGTGAGCCAGGGATAATTGGACCCTGGGAGGCAAAGGATTCAGGTTTTTAACTACTGCGGTATTTAATGACACCTTCCCACACACATGCCTTAACTTCAGATTTCAGTAGTTGTTTCCAACCACAATTACCAATTTGAGGAGGTTTCAGTTACTGACTGCATCTTGAAAGAGACGTGATTCCTTGTGTTGTAGTGTAAAGCTGCCAGAACACAGCTGCCACTGTTTCCTTGAGATCTGGTGTTGGTCCTTAATGCCTAAAAGCAAGATTTTTATTTGTGTGCCTATATACAGCTTTTGTCTCTTAATGTATGTCATTTAGGCTTGAAATTCTCACATAGGCTCCCTTTTTACAAACTGCTACTTAGTAGGATTTGGGCATTCTTGGCATCTTTATTTGAAATTCTAAAAGCTACTTTTCACCCTTTCATTTTCCTTTTTTAAACAGTTGTTCACTTTCATTCAATTGCAAGCAGAATAGATCTGAATCAATGAAAAGCAGCCAGGGATTCAAACCACAGCCCTGCCACCTTTCTTTGGCCACACTGTATACAGTCTGGAGGAGGGGAGGGATGTACCCAGAGCAGTAAATGGCAACTGTTAAATTAGACCCGTGCAGCTGTTTCAGTTTTAAGAATTTCAGGAGTTATCAGTTGCACACACATGGTCCTACATGTATGATTGCTGGCCCAACAGTACTCCTTTAAAAATACTAATTAGTTCTCAGGGAATGGAAGAGTAATCCTCTTTCTATCCAACCACCCTATCATTGCCATCTCAGGAAAGAGCAGTGATGTAAAAAATCAAAGCAAAAGCAATGAGGAAGAAAATGGAGGACAGGAAGGGTTTGTGGATAGGTCATTACATCCATCTGCCTTTGTGACTGCGTGTTTACCCCTTAAATTCTTCCCCTGAGCAACGTCTGCTGGAGAAGATGCAGTATCTATTACCATCACAGGCTTTGGGCTCAATCAGCTCCCTCAGAAATCAATACTAAGGGTAACAGTGGTTTAACCTGCTCATGATTGGCATCTTGCTTCGAAAAAAAATACTGCAATATCAATTACTATTTCAAGAACTATCCACAGGATGTCTTCTTTCAAGGCGTGATTCCTTAATGATGTTTCAGAAGTATCAGTGAAGTGATTGAAGGAATATTACACTACCATAAACTGATTTCAAATGTAGTCCAACCCTGTTGTTTAGAAACATGAAGTTTTGCAAAATGAGCTAGTTTTCTGTACAGTGTGTTATTCTGAGGGAAGAGTTTATTCTATAAATTTTTGAACAATATGATGCAATAACGCATTTCAGATTTTAATCACTTCTGTGTGATTTAGGAAAGCAGGTTATATCCCAGGTTTGCAACTGGATTCATTCTTGGAAGGTCCAGTTAAACTAAAGAGCTAAACTAAACAGAACTAACTAAACTAAAACAAAAACTTCAGAACTATGAAATCAGAAATCTCCACAAGTGAGGTTCATTGTACTTCTTCCAAACAGTTCATGAGCAAGCCTGTTTCTTTGGAAGATGTATAAATCAAAAGTTCCTGGAAACTTCAGATTCCATCTGTATTTATTTGATACACAGAAATATGACAGTCTGGTTTGATTCACTGAAATTTGGCCACATAGCAAATTCCAGTGAGATGTGCTGCACAGCTGCTGTCTTGTTCCAAAGTCAATCTGTGTCTCTGGTGCTCTGTATTCTCCATATGCAGTATATCGTCGGAAACACCAGGAGCTACAAGCCATGCAGATGGAGTTACAGAGCCCAGAATATAAGCTGAGCAAGCTGCGTACCTCCACTATCATGACAGACTACAATCCCAACTACTGCTTTGCAGGGAAGACCACATCCATTAGTGACCTCAAAGAGGTGCCTCGAAAAAACATCTCTCTCATCCGGTAAATTCATCTTTGCCTTCCCCGTGCTTCACACTATGTATACGTATATGCTGGCTATCTAACAGGAACTCACATCTTTGTGCAGGCACATACAAATTCTCATGCGCTTTTAGGCTCATGCCCCTTTTCATAAGATATAGTTACAGGTAGTTAAGCTTGTGTGGAGAGGACTAGACTTTGGCAGTCTCGTTGACCTTTTACAGGTGCAGTGCTAATCTGGGAGTATGAGAGGAATTGAAGAGTCACCATCAGTAACTCCGACACATCTTTTGCAGACTGTGCAATGGATGGGCCATTTCCAGTATTAACTGATGAAATGCTGGGAAGGCTGAGGCTTCTAGGAGGCTCTTTTAAAGTCTTTCGTGAAGATAATGACATCCTTAAGTAAAAGAGCAGGAAAATCAAGGGGGTTGAGACTGTCATACAGTATAAAACAAAAACCCACCCAGGAATATAAAGCCAGCAGGGTAGTCATGTCTACATCAGAACTTCTGGAGAGTTCGAAATAGTCTCTCAAGAAACACTTGAAAATTCAGTGTTCTTTCCCACGTTGCTCTTCTGCAGTGTACAGTGTGTGCCATTTGTCAATGTGACACTACCCTGGTGCCATGCAGTTTTACACAGAAAACTGGGAAATTGAAGCAGGAGAGCTTAGAAGACTAGTGAGCTTATGCTGCTAGTAACGATGCTACTCAGAGCAGTCTATGCAGTCTGCAGTGCTTTGCTGTCTTATCTCACTCTCCCTTACCTGCACGTCTTTATGGACTGCATCTGGAAGTTTCCAGTGTACCCTGTGCTGCTGCTGCCTTTGTTACTTGGGCTCTGGAAGGATTTTTGAAGTATGGCAAGCTGCAGAGGGCTGGGAATTGATAAGGGCAGGGACTTTTTGGGAGGAGGTTGCATTATGAGCTGTAGAGATCTTGTTCTATACACTCAGTCTGTATTAAGTTGGTCAGGCTTAGCCAAGAATAGTGTTTCAAGCTGATACCTACAAAATGTTATTAAAAGAAGTGGCTGAGTCACAGGCAGTGCAAGTCCTTACTGTGGTTTCACTGGTCTTTATCCTGGCGAAACTACAGACAGAGCTTGTGCAACAACAGAGCAGATTGCCCATAGCAGCACCTATTTGGACAGCCAGAAGGGCAACAGCCCATACAAAAAGAGTCCACCAATAGACCAGAGAGCAGAATCAGGGAGGCTCCCAAGCCAGGTCTGGCTTTACCAGGAAGGTACCTGTTGTAGAAGAGAGCCTTATTGAGAGCCTTTTACCTGGACCAAGATGCAGGAATGTCTCTTAGATGCTTGAACTTACCACCCAATGTGCAACTCACGCAGGGTTAAGAGGGACTCAGGATCTGGGAGGCAGCCTCATTCCCTCTGAGTTATGTCATTACGACATGCCACTTATGTGCTATAGCTATTGTTGTACCAGTTGACTTAATGTGAACTGAGGAAAGACTGAATAGACAGGTATGCAAAATCTGCATCACAAGGACATAGGACAGGATCTGTTGTGTGATTACTGTATTTCCTTTCTCTTTTTCTTATGCCCTTATTCAAAATAAAACTGTAAATTTCATAATATGATCAGTGCTAGAAACTATTCTCAGCATGAGTTCCTAGAGCAGAGTGCTTTACAAAGCCCTATCATCACCATTTACTGGCTAAGGTACTTACCCAGAATTACAGAATAAATCAGGAAAAGATCTTGGTTTAGAATTCAGGTCCTTTGAGAACCATTTTGCTTCGTAGTTTCTTTTTCAATGTTTTCTTTATGGTGGTGAATAAATATCATGGGAACTGTTAATGTGTTTAGGGTGTGGGAACACCAAGACTTAAGACCTATCTTTATTGACCTGTTTTGAAGGGCCCACCACTGTAGCACTGACACCAACACCATAGAAGAGTTCTATCTACTCAGTGCCAGCAGCTTAATTTCACTGGTGACTTTGTTTTTGAGAATTGCTTTCACTACCAATTAAATACATTGTAGGTCCAGGAAAGATCACATCAATGTCTGGTTCCCTGCATAGTGTCCATATCCAGTTACCCTTGTTTCACTGCTGTGAAAATTGTGAGCCCCATCTGTGATCTGCCACAGTCTTGTAATGTGTGTTCTCTGTAGTAAAACCTTCTTGTCTTCTCTGGTCTGTCCAGGGGTTTGGGCCACGGAGCCTTTGGTGAGGTATATGAAGGTCAGGTGGCAGGGATCCCCAGCGACCCCACTCCCTTGCAGGTGGCTGTGAAAGTAAGTGAAAGTGTATGAGTTATCATGATGGTTTCATGCATCTTTCACCTTAGAGTCCCAATGCATTATAAAAATGAAGATGAATTAAGCGTTACTGTAGTACTGAAGGATGTGGCTAGAAAGGTTACTGCTCTGTTGCAACACTAATCCATCACAGTTGATGGTACAGCTTGTAACATACGGGCTTTGTGAGACTATTAGAAGATGTTTGTAAGTAGTAAATAGCAAAGATTTCCCACACAGCTGCAGTTTGATAAATAAATCCATCCTCTGTCCATCCTCCACATGCTGTGTCTGGTGTTGACATCTGTTAAAAGCCTTTGAGTCAGAGGCCAAAGTCTTCACAGGGCCAAGAGCAGCATGCATCATGGAGCCTGCAGGTAGGAGATAGCTGGTTTTCCAGGGATCTCACCACTCCCATTACAGGATGGATATGGACTGGATGTGTAGCTGTATCCTAAGAGGCCCTGATAAGGTTCTCCAGGCCTTCAGCAGCCTACCTAGCTTGTTTTTTCCTAGAGATTACGTAGCAGCATAGTCCTACTGCTGGTTATAGTTCATAGTCTTGCTGGGAGGTAGGAGTACTGAACTGTGAGAGAACTCAGGAACTGTGGTCTCTTTCCTCATCCTCTGTACCACAGAGTCCCATGTATTGAGCACTGTACCCTGTGCACTCTGGGCTATTTCCTTTGCCGAGAGGAGGATGACTGCTGTTGATGGGCCATGTGTTCTGATCTTCACCTTTCAAGAGACTTCACAGTCTAGATTAGTAATGGTCTAACTGTTATCTTAGAGTGAGGTTTCTCTTAGAGAAACAAGGATTGCTGCAGAGAATGTTAGTGCTTTTGATGTGCCAGGTGTTCTACATCTGTAAGTTTAAATATCTTCTCCTCATCAACCTGTTCTGTCTTTTCCAGACATTGCCAGAAGTATGTTCAGAGCAAGATGAATTGGACTTCCTCATGGAAGCTCTCATTATTAGGTGTGTATAAATAAAGTCAACAGCACTCGTATAGGCTTGAAAAGCTAGCAGTGTAAAGAATAAAGTTGCTTTAAGAGGTAATGTCCATGCAACACAGCTAGTTGTTTTAGTGCATAGCTGTGAATATTTTACAAAGAGGATAGGCATTACCTTCCTGTTCTATTCTTGCAAATAAAGAGGCACCAGATAGTGAAAGGCTAAATTTTCAAGAGGGTCTACACTGGTTTTCATTACCGAAATGAAACTCTTTAGGGCTAGTTTTCAGAATTGATAATAGGATCCTTTTATTTCTGTTAGACATCAGAACATAAGGTAAAAACAAACCTTAGGAGTTTGGGGTTGAGTGGTCAGAACTAAAGGTGGCATTGACTTAATGCTGCTGTCATGTCACGTGTCAGTGACATGTCCATTTCTCATCACACTGAGGTCTGGAGAAATAAGAGGCTAGACCTTGAGGAATAGCCCCTGCGTAAACAGATCCTTATGTCAGCATGTTACTTGGAACAATTCTGCCCTAGCCCAGTTTCTACCCTTTGGATAGGGAAACTGAAAGCAGACTTGTCATTTATGGCACACAAGTCTTACTGTAGCCCAGAAAGGATGCAGTATACAGGAAAAATCAGGAAAAGCAGCACTCCCCCTTCACCTCTGTTCCTGCACTGTGCAGACCGACACAAAGTGCAGGGGTAGCACTTTAGTTTTATCCAGTTGCCCTGTCTTTACCTTTGAGATTTGTTACTTTCTGGAAATAAAAATAAAAAATCCCCACAGCAAAACATTTGGATCCTTTTCTGCATCTTATGCTTTTTTGGCTCAAAGCTGTTTCGTAATTGAATCTTCCTGTCTCCACAGCAAGTTCAACCACCAGAACATTGTGCGCTGTATTGGGGTGAGCTTGCAGGCACTGCCCCGTTTCATCCTGCTGGAGCTTATGGCTGGGGGTGACCTGAAATCCTTCCTGAGAGAGACACGGCCTAGACCGGTAAGAAAAGAGAAAATTAATTCTATTTAGTAAGCTGCTGCCACAAGGCAAATACACAACTGTGAAAGAGCTGATCCATGCAGCTGCTGTTTGCCAGCATTTTAGAGGGTCAGAATATTCCTGTTGCTAGAAGACCACTGGGGAGCAGGACACAGATGTATAGGGAGTTACACAGAGATGCTTCATCCCTGGATTTTGCTAGATAGCATTGCAGATACTGTCAAAAAAAAAGAATTAAAGGGTTTTGTTTGTTTTTAATAAGTTTACTCTTGGCTTCCTCACACCAGCTGGGGGCAAGCTAGGAGGAAGCATTGAGCTAGTAATGCTAAGCCCATTATTTGAACTGCTGATCAGGTGCGTTTCTGTGGATGTCTGTCAGTGCAAGTTTGACACAGGCAAGGAGAGAATCCAGCCTGGAGCTGTTGACTTAATAGCAAATACCTTTAGTCCAGAGTTTTAAAGATTTTTTTCCCACTGAAATCAGCAACAGTAGGAAATGACAGTGAGTTAGAAATGTGAGAGAAATAAATTATGACTTCTAGAGAGGGATCAGTATTTCAGAAGAATGAAGTTTGCTCTGAGGCCATGGATCAGAAAGGCACCCAGGTGTTGTTAAGCACCAGGGCACAGCTTCATACTTCGTTTCTATGTTTTTTTTACATGGGGCAAATTCTTGGATTTTATCAGTACAAGAGACACACAAATTCGCTCTAACAGATATAAATAAGATTCTTCCTCAAGGCATCTTGAAACAGATTGACTTTGTATTTTTGCCTTGCAGTCTGGTTTTCAGACTTATGCTTTGTGTTGCACAGGAGCACCTCAGTCTTGAATAGGTTGCAGTAAAGCGTCTTCTGCCTGGTTAAGAAGGTTAAACACCCAGAAAGTGAAGATGTTTGCAAACTGAGCAAGCAGTCTTTATAAATAGAGATTGGTTTTCTGTAGCACCTAGAGATGCTCTTCTCAGCTCATACAAATGGGCTGAACTTGGTGGTAGGTGAATGGGGAAATTAATGTTTTGCAATGTGGGCTCTGCTCTCACCCATTGCAGAGCAAAATGTCATGGGCAAGGTATGCTGCCTGGTGGGTGATTTGTTTAACATTGCCAACACAGGCTGTGCTAGATGTGTGAAGTGGCAGGTGGAACAAGGATGGTCCAGGGCAAGGCATCAATCATTTTGTGATGGAAGCTTCTTTTTGGCTTGCCAAGTTAGGGAGAAAAACAAGTTCAGGATCTTGTGAGAAAGCACCAAAAGCGTTAGCCCTGAAGAGGAATTTTTACCTACTTGTAGTAAAATGATCCAGTTGCTTTTGTGGATGAAAAGCCCTTAATCTTTATAGGATGCAGTCATAGGAGCCTTCTCAGCTGAGGGGTTTCTTTCTCTTTGCCCCTACCCCAGTCGTGAGGTCCTTCTTGCAAGCCAGAGCTTCCATTTCTGTTAGTGGTCACTCTCTGCAACCCCTGTGAAAGCTAACATCAGAAGAGGTGGATGGTTCACTCAAGGCACAGCATACTTGGTATTTCTCTTTCTGCCTTCACAGTCTGTCCTTTCTTTCCTCTTCTTCCCTTGTCCTTCCTGACCTATTTGAGATTATCTGACACAGGGGCTGTTCACAGCACCTTGAAGAGCCTCACCTATTCCTGCCTTCAACTTGCTCTTCATGCTGCTGTTTTCTGCTTTGTCCCAGGCCTGTCACACTTTGGGAAAGCTGAGGTTCAAATGCAGGTGGGCAGTTGAAAGCCGAAACTGATTCAGAAAAACAGTTTCCAGTCCCTCTTTAACAGTTGGGTGAATGTGAACAGCCTTTGTGCAGACACAGACCCACATGTTTCTGCTCCACTTCTAACACCTTCCTTCTCTTTGCTCCCTATACCTGCTTGCCTTGCTTCTGCTGACATCCCATCTGGTGGCTGCCTGGCAAGAAAGACAGGATAATTCATTGTCTGGCTGCCAGGGCAGCTTCTGAGGGGTTATGGCACCTGTGAGTCCTGAGAAATCAGGCTCTGGTGCACATGTTTTACTGCTGGCTCAGAAACTATGAGGGTAGGAGACTTGACTGATGAGAGATATGTGCAGGGTGTTGTGCTCTGTGAAGTATGGGATCAAGCTGTAGAAGTGGATTTACCCTCTGCATATACTTGAGGTGTGACAGTCTGTGTACATGAGACCTGTGGCTCAGTACTGCTGATGTATCTTTGCACTGCTCTTAATGAACCCAGAGCTGCTTTGTTCCTGCTATCGCTCATTCAAGGAAGACAGGCAGAAGGTAGGCATAGCAGACTAGATATCTAGCTTTCCAGGCCCATTAAAGGAAAGACAAGGAACAGTGCAGAGTAAACAGGCTTCGATAAGCTTTGTTTCCAACAGGAACTGATTGAAAACACAAAACCTACCTGACTGACTCAGTAACAGAGGTGCACTGTTACTGTGCAGTAAGCACTGTATGAATTACTGTTGTTATTTCCCCTTGTTCTTTCCCAGTTTTGTATTTTCCAGCTGGTTTCCTTACTACCTTGTGTTTCCCACCTACTTCTGCTTTCAGCCTGATTGCAAAGGAGAGATGTATGTGTTCATTCTTTACCTTCATCCCCCAGTTGCTCTCCCCACTTCCCTGCCAGTAACTTCAAATTCATTTGCCAGTTTCAGTCAAATTTAATAGAGGTGTGAAAGGCATTAACTTGGCATTAATTCTGAGACTTGAGGAAAAAGAAAGGAGTGACCACTGAGAAAAACAGTTGTCTTGCTTGGTTTGCCACTGGCCTGTGAGATCCCATGTGACTTGAAGCAAGACATGTGCATCATGCTGCCATACAATGCCACTGAAATACATGGAAGGGAGCAGGAGAAATGGTGGAGAAGGTAAAGCGAGGGAAGGGGGAACTTCAGACACTGTAAGGGACATGAAATGGGAAGCTAGAGCTACCAAAGGAGGCGTCAGGACATGGGGTTCAGTTTAGTGGGAGATTAAGATACTGCCAGCACAGGTTATTGTGTGTTGTTCATCTGTGTTCTTCATGTAAATAATGAAAGCAATGTTCAGCCAGAATGTCATGATTTTTCTGGACTCTAGGCAAGAATGATCCGTTCATCCTTCATCAGTGATAAGATACCGGTGATTTTTGTGGAACATTGTTCTTTATGCCAGGTCTGCTGCATAAGCTCAAATTCATACTACTTTGTGGCGCCAGGGTTTACAACCCTGAAGCACTTAAGTGTTCCTTTTCTAATAGAGTTTCACATCTTCCCCCTTACCTGGAGAGAGGCAGTCTGTTAGGTTCTGAGATGCCTGGAATTGGAGCCTTCACTCAAAATTGTCCATTCTGAGAAGTTCAGTGCTGATCTTCCTCACACACAGCACAGCAATCAAAGAACAGCTCTGGAAGATAAATCGTATACAGATAAATGATTCCTTCCTTTGTGTTGTGCAGCCTGTTGCACAGAACAGTGATTACACTGAACAATACACAGAATTTCCATCACCTTTAGCAAGATTCAGCCTCACCGTAGGAGGTATTACACTTGTCTGTTCATCTAGGGAGCAAAAGCTGTAAAGGGAATCCTTTGGTGTCTCAAGGCTGCTTCCCTTGCAAAATGAATCCCAAAGCTCCATTTTTCAAACAGATTACATAGCTAAATTGTCCTTGGCTGGGCAGTCACATCTGTTTTAGGACTGTATTTAGCCAAATAAAAGGTGGAAGGAATCCATCCAAGGAGAGGAAAGGAAGGGGGGGAAAGGGAAAAGAAGAAAAAGCTATGCCGTTCATATCAGCTTGCAGCTTCAGCCTGCTGGCTGCCTTGCAGTTCAGCTCAGGTCTGGAAACAACTAGTAAAGAATTGGACTTTTTACCTGGTTTTCACTTCAGGTTTCTGACCCTTGTTAAGAAGAGGAGGAAATGGGTAGGTAGCAGTACTCATTTCCCTTTGGTTATGCCCTGAAAGGGTAAAAAAAGGCATCTGCATCCTTTCTTACTGTAGCCATCTAGTGTAGCTGGTGAGTCACTTCAACTCACAGAGGTAAAAAGATTATTCCCTCTTCCTCTCAAAAGGCGGGTGGGGAGAGAGGCTTTATGTTTTCAGGAAATGGTGGCTCTATGGAGAGTTTAGGGGGAGACCCAGTCCAGTGTTTTAAAGAATCAGTTAAGTATATATATGCAATGAACTATACTGTGCAAGTAATGAAAAACACACAGATGATACAAAGTCACAAATGGTTTTGTTTTGTGGCACAACACTGAAAATAAATAGGCTTTGTTCACAGAGATGCAGTATTTTTCAGTTATGTCATTAGTCAAGAATTGAGGCCAGGTTTTATCTCGTCTCCTCAGAAGACATTAAGTCTTTTTTAGCTTTTACCAGCCAGTGCTCACAGTTTCAGTACTGGCTGCTGCCTGCCGCAGAGCCTGGAGTTATTTCCAGTCGCAGTTAGCAGTGATTTAGGTCAGGTAGGTTGGCCAGCACAGCATCACATCAGTCTGGAGACACGTCTCATCACAACAAACTGGCTGGCAGAGTGAGCAGTCCCTGTCACTGAAGGACCCATGCTGGTTTGTGCATTGGTGGGGGAAACCCCATGGGCAGGTGTGCCTTTTGGGCACTGGGCAGAATGGCAGGTGTTAAAAGACAGAGCTTAGAGGGTGGGATAGGCTTGTTTGGTTCGGTAACTAAGGCTGATGCATACTTAGCTAGCTGTGGGATAAGCAGTCACTGCCACCCCGTTGTTTGACATCACCCTGATGGTAGTAGCAGTTTCCTCCTCTCCCACAGGACTGGCTGCAGGGATCACTGATTCACACCTCAGTGCAGAAGCTGATGGATTGGCTTCAGAGGCTGGCAAACACAAGCCAGGGCTAAGCCTGCTCTTTTCACTATAAAGCATGTGGCTCCTGCTGGCGAGAGCTGTAGACTTCATCAGAGGGGCAGGAGCAAGGAGTTGGCAGCTTTAGTCTTCCGTAGCTGTTGGCTGCACAAACCTGTGTCAGTGTTCTAAGGGGCAAGATAAAACCTACACAGATGTGGAGGAGGGAAAGAGCAAATGTGACTCATGCCATTATGCAAAATGTCATTCTCATTGTTCAAGGTGACTTCAGAGAGGAGTTAGCAATAATAAAAAGAAACTGAGTGAGGACCAGTTCAGGCTGCAGATCTCAAAGCTCATGCTGAAAATCAGAAGTATCTCCCATGAGAACGGGGGGAAATTCTTACAGGGGCATCCCAATGGAGCTGGAAAGTAGGATCCAGCTGTTCTGATTCTGTCCCTGGGATTTGTATAACATTGTATCTGCACATCCTTTGCATAGTTCATGGAAATGAATTCTCTCATGCACATTTTTGTTATCCCTTTGTGTATTAACATCTGAGCTACGTCACTTGTTCGAGAGTTCCCAGTGCTGTACTGCTGATGAATCATGCCATGTTCTTGCTTTTAACCTGCATTTGTCCCTTGTCTTTTCATAGAATCAGCCCTCCTCCCTTTCTATGCTGGACTTGCTCCATGTGGCTCGTGACATTGCTTGTGGGTGTCAGTACCTGGAGGAGAACCACTTCATTCACAGGTAGGTGAACACATCTGTGTCAGCATGGACAAGGCATGACAGATCAGCACAGAATAATGCCCTGCTTTGTATGTTTATGTCCTGCTGCACTCTAGTGGCTGGATACCTTTAAATAAGGTAGATAAAATCAGGATAATAGCAGCAGTCAACAGAAAAGCTTCTATAAATCAGGTTGAAGAGGTCTGTAGTTTTACCAGAAATTCTGAGTTTTATCTAAGTGCCTGCCTTGGATACTCTGCAAATGGAAGCACAATCTTGTGACAGAAGTCTCTGACTCTCTCCCCATTGTCAGTTTTGCTTAGTTTCCTTCCTGCTTGTCCATTGGGTAGAGAGAGATTGTAGTTCACTCTTCTGAAAGAGTTGCCCGCAAGCTATGCCTCCATGTTATTCAGATCTCGAGGTTTACTTCAGCCCAACAGAGGTGGAGCTGGAGCTTTACCTGCATACACAGGTTCAGGCCCATACCTTGTCTTCAGAGCAACACTTGCATATTGCTGTTGCCTCTGACAGTACTAGATCCATTTGACAATATTTGAACAAGCATGCCGGTCAGTGGCTTATTCCCCAGGCAGCTTGATCTTGGTACTAGTGCAATGCTGAAATCAGCCCCACTGCTTGAAGCTTCTTAGAGACTTAAAAATAGCTCCTGGGGTGAAGGGAGGCTCACAGGAGGCCAAGTCTTTCAGCTAGAAGATGTTATGTGAAGTTTAAAGAGGAAATATTAAAGAGCAGAGTTGCTCCTGCTGTTGGGTAGATTGGAAATTGGGACCACAAACACTGATTTTTCTGGCTGCTGTGGGCTCTCTGCAGCTCAGAAAAGCAGGTACTCTTCTTTGTTTTCTTTTTGGCTTGCAAAATTGTTGAATGATTAAGTGGATCTTCTGTTACTTTTCTTCCCTTTCCTTGTAGGGATATTGCTGCCAGGAACTGCCTCCTTACCTGTCGAGGGCCTGGGAGAGTGGCTAAAATTGGAGACTTTGGAATGGCCCGGGATATATACAGGTAGCAGAGCTAAGTCCAGGGTACCCACAAGTGGCAGCTCCCTAAAATGAGGGAGCAGTGTTTGCGTAGGAGAGCAGGCTTGTGTGCTGCTCTGCATGACTCTAGCAAGGCGAGACCCAAGAAACCCACTCTGATGAATCCCAGCTAATGCTTTTTTGGTGTTCACCTGTAGTGCTCTGGACACTTTTCCTGCTCCAGACAGCTTTCTTTGGAGTAATGAAGTCTGATGGTGGTGGAAGGCGTTTCCTTCCTCTTGTACTCTGTCCTCAGTTTCTTTACTTTCTCCACATTGAATGGCATTGATGTGCTCTTTTGTTCTGTGGTCCCAAGTTATTCTGAGTTTAATGTCTTTCCTTGATACTACCCCTGCCCCTTTGGTTTGGTATCATCAGTAAATCTCCTCAATTTACTTCTCATAAAGGAGGAAGGTGCAGAGGAAGGTCAGGAAAATATAATCACCCAGACTGGAATTCAGCCAGGACACAGGGTTAACTACTCTGCTCTTGCAAGAACTGCCAGGAAATCTTTAATGACCATGAGCAGTCAGGGCTGCAGTTTGATATCTCATCTTCAGATAGCACCTCCAGAAGTGTAGTACCATGTCCTGCTGTGCTGAGGAATTGATTTGCCTCTGATTTGGAGGAGGGACTACCTTGTACTCAATGACCCACACCATTTATTCCAGTGCCTTACCTTCTTTTTTTTTTTCTTGCTTGGGGATTCTCCTGTGCAATTACTAAGCCAGGCCTGGCTCTGCTTAACTTGAGATCTGACAGTAGCACAGCCTGAGATGATGCAGAGTGCTACCTTCACAACCCAAGTGTATCAGAGATGCTTTTTTTCCCCCTTCTCCTCTTTCCCTTCACAACGAGGCCCCACTCTGCCCCACTGTCAGATGGTACTCTGCTGGGACAAAGTACCATCTGTCACACTCACAATCAGCAGAACCGACTGCCAAGATGAATGCCTTGGTGCTGAGTTTTCAAAGGTGCCTCTGAAGTTTGCATATGTTTCTGTGTCCAGGAATATCCTTTGGATGCTCAGGCTGTGTAGTTATGAACAGTGATACCAGCGGGCATGAGCAACCTCCTGCAGCCACCAGCACAGGATCTGGGGCTTGTAGGTTTTGTTTTAAATGGCAATGACACTGAAGGACTGATGTAATTCCTGTTTCAGGAAGTGGGAAGCACAGGAGGTGGGTTTTGTACTACTGCCCCAGCACTAGTGGCCAAGCACCGTTCTCCTCAAGCTTCTTATTTTAAGAAAGAGGTTTGGATTTCACTTGAAGTGCTTTAGACTGTGTACATATGGAATGGCCTTTATTTTAGCTGGGGATTCTCAAGGTGTGAGAGGAGGTAGAGGTCGTGCTGTGGCTGAAAAGGGCAAGAAGATGGCTGTACCAGCTGTACTGTGTGATTAATTCACTTAAGAGTATGCAGATAACTTGGGTTCACCAGATCAAGACTAAAGTGAGGTAGATTACAGCAGTCCTTCCAGGGTCTGCCCATTTCCACTACTTTTGTGAGAAGGAACAGCAGTTCATTTCATTTCTTCAGCATTTTCTCAGCCACACCGTTTCGCCTAGATCAGTCATTCCTCTGGCTCATGATTTTAATATTTGTAATTATGAAAATCCTGAGTTAATGACATTTTCTGAATTCCTGGCTCTTTGTTTTGTTTGTTCTTTGCAGAGCCAGCTACTATCGGAAGGGTGGGTGTGCAATGTTGCCTGTCAAATGGATGCCTCCTGAGGCTTTCATGGAAGGGATATTTACATCAAAAACAGACACATGGTGCGCTTCCTTTCCTTCTCTGTCCAGTCTGTCTGTGTGAAGTGTGAATATTTTGTAAAAGCATGTTCTGGTTCATTGCTCCTGTATTAAAAAGAGAGCCAGTAATGTTGGAGGAGACAAAGCAACAGAAATGTCTGTGGTATTAGCTAGGGAATGGGGAATGTTTTTACTGTGCTCTGAGCTACAAGTGGGGGCTCAGGAGCGCAGAGCATCAGTGGGGGTTCTCGGGCATGTTACTTCACACAGGATAGCTTACCCAAGAGGAAGAGTCTGTCATAAATGATCAGGCCTCTGCTCCACTCAGTCCTGTCTCCAGCAGTGGCTGATGTCTCAGAAAAGCATAACCTGACTTTTGCATTTGTTACATCTAGTTGAACAGTGCTGACTACAAAGCAACTGTCTTTACCTGCCTGTATTGCAGACTTCACTCACTGAATAGTCAGCTGTTGATACTCATTTCAGGCTGGATCCGTGGGCTCTGGCCAGTGGGATGAGGTTCAAGAAGGCAAAGTGCCGGGCCCTGCACTTGGGCCACAACAACCCTGTGCAACGCTCCAGTCTTGGGGCAGAGCAGCTGGAAACTGCTCATGGGAAAGGAGCTGGGGATGCTGATTGATGGAGCTGAATATGAGCAGCTTGTACCCAGGCAACCAGAAAGCCACCAGCATCCTGGCCTGTATCAGCACCAGTGTGGCAGCAGGGCCAGGGCAGTGGTTTTCTCCCTGCACTCGGTACTGGTGAGGCTGCACCTCGAATCCTGTGTTCAGCTTTGGGCCCCCCACTACAAGAGAGACATTGAGGTGCTGGAGCAGGGCCAGAGAAGGGCAAGGGAGCTGGTGCAGGGCCTGGAGCAAAAGTGTGATAGGGAACAGCTGAGGCACTTGTGGAGGTTTAGTCTGGAGAAGAGAAGGCTCAGAGGGGGCCTTATTGCTCTCTACAACTGCCTGACAGGAGGATGGAGCCAGGAAAGGGCTGGTCTCTGCTCCCAAGGAGCAAGGGACAGGACAAGAGGAAACGGGCTGAAGCTGCACCAGGGGAGGTTTAGATGGAGATGAGGAACAATTCCTTCCCCAGAGGGTGCTCAGGCATTGGAACAGGCTGCCCAGGGCAGTGCTGGAGACACCATCCCTGGAAGTGTTCACACACCATGTAGCCAAGGCCCTCAGTGCCATGGGTTAGTGGTAGCCTTGGCAGTGCTGGGGAATGGTTGGACTTGATGATCTTAAAGGTCTTCTCCAACCTGGTTGATTCTGTGATAAAATGATAAAGTCCACCTTTGCAGCTGTGTAGCTTATTTGTGTCTGAATACTGCAGCAGTGATTTGCACAAGGTGCTGAGCACAGACTCAGCAAAGGGCGTTGCTGATGGTACTGCACCTAAGGGCATTGCCCCTTGGTGATGGTCATTCCCAAGTATCCTTCACTCTGTTTTCCTTTGCTTCCGTATTCAGGTCCTTTGGTGTGTTGCTGTGGGAGATATTCTCTTTGGGATACATGCCCTACCCTAGCAAAAGTAACCAGGAGGTTCTGGAGTTTGTCACCAATGGAGGAAGGATGGATCCACCTAAAAACTGCCCTGGCCCTGTGTATGAGATTTTAACTTCTGTATATTCGTGCAGATAATTTCTATATCAAATGCTGTTCTCTAGTCAGAAGTTAATGACTTTTAAGATTGATCTTATCATGGCTGTTCTGCCTTACTGGATTTGAGTGCCAGTGACTTCTCTACTATTTAATTTTGCTGTCTGTTCTGAATAATTCAGAATAATTCAGGGACCCTTTGAGAAGTACTGGCCACTGCTTGCTTGGTCAGCGATGGTACAAGATTTATCTTAGGTTGGCTGTGAAACTGCAGGTGCATAAGGGTGTTCACAGGTAGGGAAAACTTGGCTCTGTTATCTGTAGCCCTGTCTACCTTTAGTGAATTGTTCAAAGTATTCTGGGTGGGCGAGTTATTTCTCTGATGTGCTGTGAATTTCACCCCACTATTGGCCACGTTTCAGTGGTGACCAGGACATCAGTTGTCTGACTCTGGGGAAGGCAGATCACTCTGACTGATTAGAAGTCAGAGTCATGATGGGTGCTTATGTTTATTAAGCCACAGTGACCAGCTGCTATGTACCAATAGGATCTGCCATTTATGAGTATCTCCTGTTCTGCTCTTTCAGTTATCGCATTATGACCCAGTGTTGGCAGCACCAGCCTGAAGACCGGCCAAATTTTGCCATAATCCTGGAGAGGATTGAATACTGCACCCAGGTATTGCCTCCAGGGAGATGGGTGGACAGGGTTCTTCTTGAGGAATGGTCTAGGCAAGCCAGAACACAAGATGAGAAGGCAGCACTACATTTCTGCAGTCAGCAGGCCAGGGAGACTGATGTCAGCCAGGGACCAGTGGCCAGGATATTTCCTTCATTGGGTGGTTGATCCTTCTTGTCTTTCCCTGCTGTGTGTAAGACACAGGCTTACACAAGCTTACGAAGCTTTACAAACAACAGACTTGTAGCTCTGCTTCTGCTTATGAAGGAGCAGATTCCACCAAGCAAAAGAGCTGTGACAGGCCTAAATCATACACACTTCATGTGCTTCATGTCAGCCACTTCGTCCCAGTGTTTACCCTTAAGACATGGTCAGCACTGAGCAGAAATGGTTCTGGCTTAGAGCACCCTTTGGTCCTGGCTTAGAGCATGTGGCTTCTGCAGCTGTCAGCAGTTCTCTAAAT
The DNA here is from genome assembly GCF_034315485.1 of Pezoporus occidentalis. Classification (NCBI taxonomy): domain Eukaryota; kingdom Metazoa; phylum Chordata; class Aves; order Psittaciformes; family Psittacidae; genus Pezoporus; species Pezoporus occidentalis. The sequence goes on from NW_026916294.1 coordinate 5,577,115, forward strand.
CAGTGTTGGAGAAGGCAGGTGGAGACAGCCATGCTGCACATGGAGCGGGGATTCTAAGGCTCGCAGTGGGAAGGGATGTGGCTGACTTTCCAGGTGAAAATCTGATTTATTTATTTTTTTAACCACTATTTTTAGCTTATGAGGAGTGGAGTGGTTTGGGAAGTGTTTTGCTGCCTGCACGAGTGCAGGCTTCTTGTGTGGCATCACACAAGTTTGCCTTCTCTCACTGTTTGGATAGCTTGGTCTGTGTTTCATGTGTGTTTGGATCCTGCAATTGGGAGGCATTGTTTTCTGTGATCTCCAGCTTGCCAGGGTGTTAAGCAATAACTGAAGGTTGCCCAGATCATTTTCTCTCAGTGTAATTTTCAGAACTGCTTAAATATCTCAGAACTACAGTCCCTATGGAATTGGGCTACAAGGGGTCTGCCAGATTGCCTTCTGCATTCCCATCCTCCCCTGTTGTGTGGAGGCAATACTTTCATGGCCGAAACTTTCTCAATATTATCTGTGAATGTTATGAACTTCAAGATGATATAGATTCCAAAACAACGTTCCCACAGGAAATTTGGCTGGACATAAAAAGTGGTTTTCATTCTTTTTGTGCCTCTACTGTTCTGTGGTGAGTTTTAGAGTTGTTGGGTTTTTATAAAGAGTTTGATTTTAAGGGTATCCCACTGCATCCCACAGCTAACTGCGTTTGGTCAGCATCCTCTACACATGAAATGTGGGCTCTGGATAGTGGGAGTGATGCTCTGTGATCATTGCTGACAGCTGTCAGATGTGTTGAGTTTTTAAGGAAGCTCAAGGATACGTGATCACAGCAGACTTTTGAGAAATTCCCACTGTTCTCTCCGACAGGATCCAGATGTGATCAACACTGCTTTGCCAGTAGAGTATGGTCCATCAGCTGAGGAGGAGGAGAAGGTAGCCATGTGCCCTGATGATCCAGAAGGAATTCCACCTCTCTTGGTCTCCACACACCAAGACAGAAAGGACGACAAGCAAACTCTGCCATCTCCACCACCCCTACCGTCAACCATCACTGCTGGGAAACCTGTAGGGAAAGTGGGAGCCTTGGAACCACCAGTGCCAGGGAAGGTGCAGTCTGCATCAGCAGGAGGACATATCAACATGGCCTATGCCCAGTCCAATCCCCCTTCGGAGCTGCGCAAAAGCCGGGGCTCAAGAAACAAGCCCACCAACCTCTGGAATCCAACCTATGGTTCCTGGTTTGCAGAGAAGCAGGCCAGCAAAAACAGTTCTCTGCTGGAGAAGGAGATGCCTGAGAGGGAAAATGTGGGACAGGAAGGAAACTGTACTGTGGGGCCCAACATTGTGACTGGCAGGCTGCCAGGCTCCTCCCTGCTATTAGAGCCATCTTCCCTAACAGCAAGCATTAAAGAAGTGCCTCTCTTTAGGCTCCGCCACTTCCCCTGCGGGAATGTCAACTATGGATATCAGCAGCAGGGCTTGCCCTTGGAAGCCTCCACACCACCGTGCACTGGCAGTTACGAGGACCCTGTCCTTAGAAACAAGAGCCACATAACCCAGCAGGGGCTGTGAGAGCCCTCTACCCTCTTGACTTTCCCCCCCCGTGGCCCCTGAGCCTTGAAGAGATGTCCCATTACCCAATACACCATGAGCAAGGGATCTGACAGCATTACCTTCTGTTTTGTGCCAACTTGCTCCAGAAGTGCCACCCTAGAAGCTGTAATTTCAACTACCCTGAGAGGCTTCAAATCACCGGAGCCCAAATACAGCAAAAGAAACAAGGGGGAGGGAGGATACAGGAAAGATGTTACCTGCAAGGCCCAGCTGCTGTTGCATCAACTCATACGCATGGTTGTTGTCATGCCCTTCCTGTGAGCTTTTCCCAGTTGTGCGTTCTCTGCTTCAGTGTAAAGCCGCGGCTCACTGCCTTGAGTGTTTCATGTCTGGGCTTTTCCATGCCAAACTTGTGGTTGCTGTGGAACACCTGGAGATCTCCTGCAGCTGGCAGAGGTTGTAGTGGGTTTGGGGAGAGCATCCTCTATCCAAACCGAAACAGGATACAATAGTGCTGATGGGTGAGGCAATGGCACGTTCCTAACTTGTGTTCCAGCTACAGTCCAGTCTTCGAAAGTCCTTGAATGCACAGCAGTTATGGGGGTGTTGGCAGGGCAATAGAAAGACACTGGCCACACTGCTTCACTCAGAAGAGAGAGAAGAGGAAGCCTGAAGGATGCATGTAGATGCTATGAGGCATTCTGGGTTGGGGGAGCATTGTTTGGCTGAGGTTTTTTGGGTTTCTTTTTCCTGTGCTTAAGCACTAAAACTGAGTAAAGCCCTTTAAAATTCCTCTGTCCTACAAAAGCAGGAATATCCTTCATCAGGAACTTGTGCATGTCAACTGGAACCAAGGTAAAGTTTTGGAGGACGATGCCCTGAAAATGGAGAGCCACCTGCATACCTTAGAGGTTTACAGTAGCCTTTGACATACCCTGTACAAACAACAACAGAAAGGCAGAAGATGCTATCGTGCCACAATCCGGATGCCAGACACTGTATTTGAAGGGTTTAGAGCCCTTGTTCTTTTAATGAAACACATGTATGATAGTGGTTTAAAGACAAACACTGCATTGACTCATTTTGTACACCTTGTGCATGAAAAGTATTCCAGTTAAATGTATTGTCAAAACATAGATGTAGGAAATAATTCATGTGTAAAGATGTGCATTAGTAACTTCAGCTTAGGGTTGCGAGGAGCTGTTTTAGCATAAACACTATCCAAAAAAAAGAGGTGCCTATTTCCATAGAAATGGGTGTACTGGAGCATCAGCAGAGGAATGTGAAGGTGTTCTTCAGTCCAGGACTGTTCGTTTCAGAGAAGTGATGCTGAATCTGGCCCTGGATTCAAACACTGAGGTAAGCTTCCTTCCTGCATAAGGGGTCAAACTAGAATCCACATACACATACTGCAAACCTGAGAGACGTGCAGACTGAAATCAGAGGGCTTGGGCTTGGGCCACCACCTGTGTGAAAAACACCTAAGAGAGGGGAGGTAGTGTGCTCCCCTGACCTGCCTTCCTGACCTCTCCAGTACACATAACTAAACTCCTTTAGACAAATGCCAGAGCTGTGTGTGGTGGTTGGGTAATGGGGCTGTGCTCCTGTGTTGGGAAGCTGGAGTCAGGGGCTGCTCTGATTTCATGTTGATCTGCTGGGGATCCATCGCACTGCCACAGCGTGGGCTTGGTGGGGATGAGGAGGTTGCCCTTGGGGTGTCCTGCTGCTATGCACAGGCTTCTTTCACTTGAACTAAGTGAGTATTTGTGATCTCCAAGGTTATTAGGCTCACAGCTCTTGTCATGAATTAGCCACAGGGGAGGGATTCTGCCTAGGTTAGGACTGCATTAGTGTCGCACTGGTGTTTCTCTTTCTAGCTCAGTAAACTCAATGGTGTAGTTTTCTAGAGTCTCAAGAAAGATGATTAATTCAGGAGCGCTCTCAGAACAATTTCTGACGCTCATATATTATTCATGTATATTAGCAATTTTCATTTAACTATTCCAGCTTTCTCATTTCCAGAAGGGCTGAGGTTCCATGTGGCTTTTTTTAGCTCTTCTCTGCATAGGAGGACACGCTAGAGTTTTTGCTACCCTGCCTCTTACGTGTCAGTGCGGACAGAATCTAACCTGTATCCTGACAAGTGTTCTTAAAGAATACATGAGAACAGAAAGTTGCTAAGTTAATGACCTTTGACTACCTGAAATCATTAATTCTTGGAGCTGGGGAAGCAGCTCTGACACTGCCCAAATGCAGATAAGCCATCAGGTTATAGACACATAGAATGGTTTGGGGTTAGAAGGGAGCTTAAAGCTCATCCAGTTCTAGACCCCTGCCATGGGCAGGGACACCTTCCACTGGAGCAGGTTGCTCCAAGCCACATCCAACCTGGTCTTGAACACTGCCAGGGATGGGGCAGCCACAACTTCTCTGGGTACCCTGTGCCTCAGCACCCTCACAGGGAAGAATTTCTTCCTAACATCTCATCTCAATCTCCCCTCTGTCAGGTTAAAGCCATTCCCCCTTGTCCTGTCACTACAGGCCCTTGTAACAAGTTCCTCTCCAGATTCCTTGTAGACCCCCTTTAGGTTATGGTGTTAAAGGTAGCATTTCTAAAGAAGTTTTAAAAGCACAAGCAGCAAGAGGTGATTTTAAGTTTGGAGGTGAAGGAGGAAAGGCTTTCCCCAGCTGTGGAGATTACTGCACTGCAGCTTGTGTGAAGTTATTTTTATCACAGCATTTCAACTGAAATAACTCTTTACAGAATGGGAGTTGTAAGAATTGAAGGAGCTAAACACATTACTGATTCGTACCTGTGGAGTGTGTGAGGAGATGATTCTGGTCTGGGGAAATGCTGAATTACTACTCTAGTCTGCTGGGTATGGTGCACTGAGATAAATACTGTTCAGCACTAGCAGTTGGGTTTAAGGAAGCTTCCTTCCAGTGTCTCCAGCGTCAAATGTTTTGTTGCAGGGGTTTTGTGCTGTGGTTTGGGGTTGGGGGGGTGGTTGGTTGGTGGTTTTCTGTTGGTTTTTTGTTTTGTTTTTAAATCCTCCCTCTGAACCCTTGGAATTCAGGAATCTAGTTTGGGCTTATGCGTAATGTAAAAAACATATCTCTGAGCTCTTCCACAGCAAGTACTTAGTTTGTTACCCTGTGTGCTGCCCAAGCACAGCACCCTGGTGTGCAAAAATTGGTCTGTAAATATTGACACTCATCAGATCTTGCCAATCCCCCTTTAAACCCTTCCACAGCAGGCTTCATGTTGTAAGAAGAAAATTCAAGTTACTTTAAGCCTCTTACTCGTTCTTCTTTAAACTTGTTTTTTAAAAATGTAGTTTATTGAGACTGTGTCAGCTTTTCAAAGGAATTTGCTTTTAAGACTGTTAATCATCTTTTTCACTGGCAGTATTTTACATCCTGGTCTTATGTGTCTTCCTCACTCTACAGTGGAAAAGCAGGAAGCAGTATCATCTACAAGATGCAAAGCATGACTGGAGAAGATCTCACGCTACCACCCCCCCACTCTGGAAATGGCTTATTCCCACATGGATGTTAACCCATTTCCTGTAGATTTAGGTAGGTTTCCGATTCTGTAAGCTGGTGAAGGTGAACTAGGTTGGGGTGCCTGCTTCTCCGTCGTGTGCCTGGAAATGACACAAGACAAGAAGTTTGGGTGGTTCTGCTTCCTTGAGGAGTGGTGGCAGGCGAGGGGCAGAGGACACCTCTGCTATGAGGAAAGGCTGAGAGTGTTAGGGTGCTTTTATGATGCAAGAGATCTGAAATGGGCTATGAAGGATTCAACTTTTCATGTCTGCTCCTGTTACTGAGCCTGACCTCTGGGTGACAAGAACCTTAGCATAGGAATAGCATAAAACAGCTTTCCACAGCAGCAAAGACACCATCGTTTGTCCGAAAGTTAAACCACATTACAGGAAAATGTCCAAATTGTCTGCATCTGGCTTCTTTTAGTAACAAGCTTCATTATGGGAGTGTCTGTCTCATGTACAGCAGTTTATGCAACATTGTTTATAAAGGAAGGGCCTGTGCACTTCAGGGATACTATGAAGAAAACACTAATATATGGTCATTGAGTATTTTGTATTGAATAGTGTATTTGTATTGTAAACAAGTGTAGTGAACCACAAGGCATGAAGACAAATAAAATGACTGTAGCTGGCTTTCTCTGTGTGGGGCTGTGTGGTGATTGGAGCAGTATCAGTGGAAGGGCTCTGGGCATCAGTTTTTTACTTGATGAACTTACACAAGTACTAAGGTACATGGGCACAGAGAGGAGCAGGCAGGGTGTTAAAGCATGGCAGCCACTCCTCAAGCTTCACTGCGTTGTGTCCGCACAAAAGACAGTGTGGATCCTTCTAGTGCAAGCCACCAAGGCTGGCTTTTACCTACAGGAAAGGAGCTGGTATAAGAAGAGAACCAAGTGTAGATGGTTGAAGAGAGATGTGGGCATTTTTGTTCCTGAAAGTGTGTATCTTAAGATAGCATTTGTCTTCTGAGTCGGGACATGGAATTTGCGCAGGTCTGGTTAGAAGCTGTTATTTTACTACAGTGGAGTGCCACTGCTGAGTCCTGTGACAGACATTGAAAGAGGTGGCTCAAGCCCTGCAGCGCTCACTTTTTAACCCTCCCTTATACCACTCCTCTGCCAGAGATAGCTGGTTTCTCAAGAAATGGTCTTTGAAATTAGGACTGACTTATCTATAAACCTTCTTCTTCACTTTGTTATCCACATGCTAATTCTCCTGCAGGACAGAGCTGTGGTTTAATTAAATGGACTTTTTTTCCAGAGCAGGTATCCAGCAGGCATGTCTCCTCTCCCTCCATTATCCACGCTCTCGTTTCCTCCTTAACTGAAAAGGGAGCTCCCCTGTGCCATACTGCTTTGGAGCTGGCAATCTTTGCTCTAATTTCCATTTTTTCCAGAGGTGTCTGTCTGCAGCAAGGCAGGAAAAAGGATGGAGGTGAGTGTTCAGCCATGTGGCTTTCTTGGACACAGTTTCAGTTTCCACCTAGTGTTTGACAAGGCTTCTGCAAACTGAACTCTGAAAGCAGGGATGTAAATGCTGGCCTTGCCACCTATGCAGCCACTCTCCCAGGCAACTCCACTAACGTAGCAGAGAAATTAGGTTATGTTTTGCAAATCTGCAGTGCCAGTTTTGCATCCCTGTGCCTCAGATCTTGCTGGACAGCAACACTTTTAAAGCACAGGCTCCCTGCCCAGAAAACCATTAACTGTATCTGTAAAACAGTCACTGAATGCAGCTGGACTGAGCTCACTAGATATGAATTCCCTGTTCTGGGACCCCTCAAGGAAGGTTCTCCTCCTGCCACACCGATGACCTTTCTGGCCAGTGTCCAACAACTTGAAAGACTTCATTGCTAGGATCACTGAAGAAGTGCATTTTCTAAGGAGAATCCTTGGAATGGTTGTTTATGAAGCAGGTAATATTTTAGTTACATGGTTTATAGGGACTTTGAGAATCAGTTGTCTTTTCCAACCAGTCTGGGGCTGTGATCATATAGACCTGAGCAGAGCACCTAACTTCAAGCTTCACCAACAGTTATTTTCAGAATCTTTCTTTATGACCTGCAATGTCCTCCTGCCAGTTGGAGAAAAGGATTATGGCAACTTACCTTGGATTTAGGGAAGCACAAACCCCTTCACATCACCAACTTGAAGACAGCCATCAGTAATCCTTTCTGGAATGGAGGTACTGATTTATTTCTGTTTCAGGCCACGTGAATTTACAGTGCTGCTTGCTTCCTTACAGAGGATTCTTAGTGCTACCAAACCAGCTCCATACTGATAATGGTCCTGACTTGCTCCCTCTAGCCTACATTGCTCTAGCTGATCTTATGTCAGAGCTTTCAGGAGAAGCATGTAGCTAGCAGCTGCTGAAACTGAAAGGAAAAGCACACTACACTAATGCTCAGATGGTATCCGTGCCATCTTCTCTACCTGTCAGGATTCAATCGATTAAGTCCTGCAGTTTTTGCTAGACCAGGCCACCGACACTGTGTTTGACAACTGGCGGCCTCCATGAGCAAGCTGGGAGATAGACCAAACACTTCTGGGTTATATTCCACAGCTCCTGTTCCACGCTGTGTCCTGTTACCGTAACTTGTACCTAAGACCAGACATGAGAGTATGTACGTTCTGCAGTGACCTAAGAAAAATGCTTTTTGCCACACTGCTCACCAGGGTTTCATTTTACTGAGACCGGCAAGAAACAGGTATTGGACAACATAAAGTTCAGCACATCACTGAACATCTGCATCTTCAAATATAAAGCATTAATTTTTTTACATTTAAAAATGTACAGCTTTTATATTCAATTAAAAATTCCCATAAGTTAGAATACAATATGCACTATTTTAAATACAGGTCAGGAAAAATAGCTACAGCAGTTACTTAAAAGAAGTTGGTAGCAGCAGAATTCTGTCTAAAAATAGGATATTATGATGTAATTTAAAGTGTCACTTCTTCCTGACTCACCCTAACTATTCTATGATTCTTCAAGTAGGTAAAAGCAAGCAGATCACTTAAGAACAACATGACTGTTCTGAAACACAAAGCCATCCTGCTAAGGTAACATTTACATATGCTGAGCAATTAAAATACATGGTATGTTTAAAATATGGACAAAACATTATCTATCTGTTTTAAAAGGCTGATATGCAAATAATTCACATCGAGGCATGTTACAACACACTAAAACCGTCCTTAATTTATCATGAGCCTCTACAATAAATTTCTACTGCAAACTGTTCCAAAAGAAATGTATCACAAATAAATCAAATCATGTTAATAGCTTGCTTGAAGACCCTGCATATAATCCATACCTCTGGCAGGAACTACCATGCTGTATTTATACAGACTTCGTATTTATGATGAGGCTATTAAGTAATGTTAAGTAAAGTACAGGTTTATCTGCATTTAAAACCTGATACTTGCAGCTTGCAGCACACGAAAGGGAAAATACTTCAAAACTGAGGGAAAGCTCTCCAGGAGAGTGCAAAGTGCATTATTTTAAAGAGTGCTTCTTATACATTGCTCCTTCTACAAATGCATACAGCAGAAAGTGCTTTTTACCATACAGCCTGACATGCAGCATATTTGTGCTTTTTAAAGGCATTTTGTTTTACTGCTGTTGTTCACATAGTTAACCACAAATCAGCCCTTTTGTGTTCTGGAGGTGAGAATAAGAGGGGTAAAAAGAGGAGGGATCTGAATGGGAAAATGTAAAAATACTTCACAACTGCTTGAAAAAGGGGTCTCATCGTTTTTGCTTTCTTATTGCTAGCAACTGGTACTGGAACTGGCAAAGTCCCTGGTACCCAAACTAATGGCATTCATTCACCACCTCCTCTGTGAGAAGCATTATCAGTTCATAACCAGGCAGAGGAACATCATTTAAATACTGCTTGAATCAGTAAGTGATTCATGAATGCAACATTAGAGAATGCTGGACATATTGGAACGTTACTCAACAATACAGCATCTCACACCCAAGACACTTTTGCAATACCCTTCCCAAGCAAGGGCTGTTTCAGTAAGAGAAACACAATAGTGGTTTTACTTCTTAATGTGACTTTTTAAAATCTCTATTTTTATATATCTATAAAAATATATTATATATACATATATATGCTAATATATATGTAAAATGCAAATTCGGATTTAATAATTTAAAAATAAGTTTGCATTCTAGATGGGGTTCTTGTGTGCTTTAAAATACATATTTCCTATTGTATGAGCACATTTTGGCTCAGCAGATATCATCTACAAGTTTTGCCCCATTAATCCCACGATAGGTTACTCTGCTAGGTCGAACCAAAACGCCGTGGTTCAGCTTACAGGTGAAGTAGCGCTTCTCCCCCACAGAGCCATCATTTTTTCCCTTGGCGCTTCTGAGTTCCAGTCCAAGCCATATCCCAGGTGCAAAGTCTGCAGGGCCGATGTACCTGATAGTCCCCATTTCGTTGGAGCTGGTCAGAAGGACCTGGGAGCCTTCATGCAGCTTCACTGGTCCCTCGGTGTTAGCTGGAGTGGTGCTGCTCCAGCTGTGCCGTAACACAGAGCTCTTGGATCTAGACAGGAAAAGAAAACGGAAGTCTTCTATGAAACATCCAGGGCAAAGCTGTAATTCAGTGAAGTGACAGGGGGAGGGAAAAATCAACTCCTTTTTTTAAAAAAATAGGGTTTGGTCTCATGTCTCAAATAAAACATGTAATAACATTACCAGGCTTGTACACATGGTTCTCTGAAATACCTGGAAAATCCAAGTTCCTTTCACCTGATAACCAGGACTGACAATTCTAACCACAGGTGATAGTGGTAAATCAAGAAGCACAAAACATTTTATTTGGGGCTTGAAATTACTTAGCTAAAACAACTTTTAACATGCAAGCAGATGACCCCAGGACAAAGTGAAGTCCTTTCACAAGACCCTCTGAACTTCACCCAGCACTGTGAAAATACAGAGATTTAGAAAATACACAGTGATGAATGATTGGAAAACAATTCTAAGGGCAACCTGAATTCAAGGATTGTACTCCAGGATACCCTCAGAAAAACAGTCTACTACTGCTTCACTTTGGAAGGAAAAAAAATTAACGTAGAGGTCTAGATATTACACATCATGAAGATTTTCTTTTGAACAAGAAACAATAAAGCTAACAGGCAGCTCACCCAAACATTTTAAACTCAAAACACTCACCTACCTAACAAAGGAGTTTCTTCTGTTTATCTCCTTCTGTGAAGATGCAGAAGTGATGCTCAGACTGCGCCTAAAGCCTAAGTGGAAAGGTTAATAAGCTGCATAGGACTTCAGAATAAAAAACAAACCAACCAACCCAACAACCAAAACCAGCTCTTTCTGAGCTCCTATTCTTTATGTTTTCTTTTACACTACTTCCTTTGCTTCACATTCTGCCTTCTCATTTGAAAATAGTGATGCAATGTCTCATGAAGCTAAGAGTCCATAACATGTTCAAACGTGTTCAGACTTGCAAAGACAGAAATGAAACAAAAGCAACAAGGGTAATGTGAAGCAGCCTTTTACAAATAGCTTAGGTAAGGAAAAAGAAAAACAACTACTTCAAATAGCTCACAAATGTCATACAGCTCCCGCCTACACCAATCTGTTCAATAATCTCAATTTAGATTAAGGAGCAGGTTCAGTTTATGGTTAACACTAATTAGAACACAATACAGCAATAAGGAAAGAGTATCTTAACTCTGACACTATTATTTCTGCCAGTATATGGGTTAGAAACAACTAATAACAGTTCATTCTGCAGGCTACATATTTAAGGAGGGACAGGACAAACTGGCGCTTGAAAATCTGTGTGAGAAGGTGGCTTTCTGCAGTTAGGTGAACAGTAGCCTGCAGTAGGCTACCTAAGCCAAATCACAGTGTCTTTCTTACACTCCTACCTGGAAAAGTGCGGTTTATTTTATTCAGCGAAGTCTCCGAGAGAGAATCCAGAGAACCCGTTAGCCTGAAAAGCAATAGCACAACAAAGAAGTCATTTCAACTCAAATCTGAACAAAGCTACTGCTGGCATTCTTGTAATGTGAGTTAAATGCTGATTCTTTCCCTTCTCCATCTGCTCCCAAGAGCCACAAACATTTCAGCTGTAATCAGGCCAGTACATAACAGTGTCCAGAGCAAACTAGTTTGAGTCATCTGCCTTTTACTCCACAAGTGAGCATGTATAATTTTGAAGGGAGTATCTTCAACAGTTGCCTGAGCAGGGTGTTCAGGGAAAAAAAAGGCAAGAAAACATCTGGCAGGTCAACTAGATACAAATACTAAACACAGAGCACAATACTCCTCAGGTGTTCTGGGGGGGCTGCATTTCAAATTCAGGCTCTTGCTTCCAAAGAGCTGATCTAAAACTCGTCAGGTTTTTAATGGAGGTTATGAAATTCCATTAGCAGAAGAAAATATTTCTGTCATATCTGGGGTAAAACTTTGTTTCCTGCCAGAAATGCATTAAGAAAGCATTTGGCAACAAACATTAAACCAGCTTCAGTGCTTACCTCTGTACACGAGATGGTGGTGCAAATATACCATGTCTGGGAAGGCAACTGAAGTACTGGATGCCTCCCACGGAACCATCATTCTTCCCATGAGGCTTGTCCAATTCAATTCCACACCAGAATCCTGCATTTCAAAACAGTAAAATCATGGTATTTTGAACAAAACACCACCACAGGCTTTACTTCATACAGACAGCTGCTACAGTTGGGATTCGGCCACATCAAGGAAAACAGTTTCTAGTTAGAAACTGTCTAAATCATAATACTAAATATATATAAGTAACTATGTAACTATACAAAAACATATAGCAGAATAAATCTAATGATTATTATCTTGATGATATTTCTATATGCTTTCATGGAAGTTATTGATATTTTAATTAATACAGAAAAGGTAAACCTGTTTTTATATATATATATATACACTGAAAGCAAACAGAATGTTACTGAATTTAACAGTGGCTATTTGATGAAGAGGAGTCAGGAATGAAGAGCAGCGGTGGTTCAGGTTTCTCTCTTCAGCCTTATGAGCACATGGTTTATGCCTCATCTGAGATCATCAACAGTAAAATTAAAGTTTTGATATTAATTCATTTCTCTACTCCATCTAGCAAGTTATAATTAATACAAATTGCAAGGCTGGCTGTGTGATACTGAGAGAAGGGTGTAAGAATCGGGAGTGGCCGGCAATTCATCTCTTACCCGACACTGAACAGGCATCAAGATGTTAATAGGCTTGATCATTCATAACCTGTGATAAATGGGAGCTAATTACATAAGGGTGCTAAATTTCATACTCCATTACTCGTCCTTATGCTATCCAGCCCCAAAAGATTCAAAATTTAATTCAAGTCACTTGGTACTAAGGCACTGGATAAAATGGCAATTCTAATTATCAGCTCAAGAAACTTGGGAATGACATCTTATGAATTAGAAGGGCTCGGTACGTCAGGAGTGCTCCCCCCCTCCTGTTTTCAGAATTAAAGAAAGATCTGCACTGCAGCAAATGAAATAAAAGTCTGGGTAACTGCCAGAGCTTTAATACATATTAAAATAGAAATACCTAAAAATGCACCTGTTACCTTTTCCATAAATGAGTCTGCAAATGGTGAGGATTTGGCACCTTTCCACCCTCACTCCTTACAATACCATCTTTTCTCAAAAAATAAAGAACTGTTCCCCACTTTGAAGCAGAGCAAGCAGGAGGAGGCTGTTGAGCAGCTTTCTTACACTTGTTTACACTTACAGTGTATTTGGACAACCAGTCCTCATTGTTTACTTTGTAAGCAGCAATGCAAAGGTTGGAGCCATCACACCAAAGAGCAGGATCAGTTAATCACAGTAGCTTAAGCCACGACTGCCTATAGCAAAACTGGGGGAAAGGGGCGAGAAGGAACAACGCAAGTACAGAGCTTGTGCCCCAGGCTCCCATTCTGCCGTTCTCGCTGTTTCTTTGTGAAGTATTGATGCCACCGAGTGTCGCGATGGAGTATTGCTGCTCACATACCAGTCAAATAGACCTCATTTAAACTAGGTACTAGCACCAGCACTGACCAACTGGTTTTGCAGTGCCCTTGCAGTAAGATGGTTATAGGTAAGGCCATAAACATTATAGAGTACGGTTACAAGAAACAGAATTCAGAAAACAGTTTCTAGGATTTAGAACAATTCTGAAAACACCTGGCTTCATTTGCAGAGTGGTTTATAGCAGGGGAAGGGTGGGAGGAGCTGAAAGGGAGAAGGATTAGAAAATGATGGTAGGGTTTAGGGCTTTTTGAGATGCTTGAACTTGTCATCTGTCCTGTGACCTAAAGGTTTGTTAGTTAAATGTTCACAATTCCCTTCTTAAAGATGCAAAGAAGTTCAGAACAACCCACATATATGACATGGTAAGAATACCAGTATTGCAAGAGATGAGCTGTGTTAAAAGGCATACTACAAGAAGTAAGGAGTAAAGGCATGTGATCTCAATAAACTGTACCCCACTTTGGAGACTAAACAGAGGCTTTTCAGAAAGCTCTGTAACAATGCCTACTATTTCAACAGCAAAATACTGCTCCTAAGTAAGCTGGTTTAGAGACAAGTAAAAGTCACCCTTTCAACCAGTATTTTCTGGCAGTTGCATTGAAGTAAAAATATGCAGTGAAATGCAGGAGAGGAAGAACACTGAAACAAATCAGTAAATTTGGATTTTTTTTTTTTTGAAGGAGGAAAAAGGTGGAGTTCTCTCCATGTTCACATTTAAGCCATCCCATCCTGATTCTACAACATACACAAAGAGCTTTGCAAATACCTGGTGCAAATTTTGTCATCCCACAAAATCTAACGATGCCTGTTCTCTGTCCTACCACCAGGACTCTGTCTCCAACCTGAATTTCTCCTTCACCAAAAGCATTTTTCCTTGTAGCTGGAGAACTATAGAACCCTGGTCAACAGAAGAACAAGATAAACGAATTAGCGACACAGTATCTTTAAAATTAAGGAAGTCTTCAATAGTGAGCCAACAGGTAAACAGAGTACCCATCGTTAACAGTGTACCTTTAACATATGGCATCACACCACAGATTTTGCTTACACAAAAGCATTGCTTTGCTTCAGTGTGACAGCTGTGGACTGCAGCCCTTTCTCTGCAGCTGAAAGGTACAGTGACCAACCATGAGAACACTTTTTTCCCCTTGAAGATGTGCTTAAAAATGTTTTAGAAAGTTAAGTTTATGGTTAAACTACTTCCCAAGAGTCTGTCTTGAACCGTCTCAGTGTCTGAACCAGCACAGGCAGTTGTACACAAGCACCGTGTACAGCAGTAAACCCCGCCTGTGAAAACACACCTCAGTATCTACAGACCATACCTGCACTGATTTTAGATGAGGCAGAAGACACTCGGGTCACTGCCTTCTTACTGCTGCCAGTCAAGTTCCTCTTCTTGGAGTAATTCCGTTTGCCTTCCAAGGAGGTAGTAGAAGAGGAAGAGCTGGTGTACCCAGGAAAACCTAAATGATGTAAACGGAAATAGTCTATTAGAGGGCAGAGTCAGAAAAGGACAGATTAAACAGAAGGGAAAGCTTCTGTCAGAAGGAAGTGAAGTGTTCTCCACAGTGGGCAGAATACAAACAGCCAAAATTAGAAGTTGTTAAGCAGCAGTTCCACAGACTCCTGTCAGGAATGGCACAGGTGTGTCTGCTCCTGCCTTGGGACTAAGGTGATGGACAAGTGTTAAAAGAGGTCTCCAAAAGCCCCTTCACTATTACTCCAGGAAAGTTCTTCTAAACAACCCCAAGTATATTTTAATTAAATTATGGGAGCCTTACTTAGTAGGGAGATGATTCCACCACACTGCCAGCATCCAGCCTATGAAAGATTTGATGAGAAGTGGAAGAAAGGTGATACTACATGAGTGAATTATTGCCTGTATTAAAGCCTACTAGATTCCATTACACGCTGTATTAATATTAAAATCTGCACTATAAAGTAAGAATGGGAGATAAATCACGTTTATCTGCATTCGCAAACCCTGATGTCTCAACTGTCCGGTAAGACTTATGATTAGCTTTCCTCCCATGATTCTATGATTCCTTTTCAAGGCTTTCCCAGATCTTCCCTTTCCTACCCCTTCTGCCCAAAATGAGGCAGGGTACAGCAAAACATGTTTGCTTCTCAGTGTGAAAAATTAAGATCATCTTATTAATTGAACTTTCCAGAATTCCAGGAGGCTTAATTCATTAGTTTTTGCCAGGCATCTTGATCTCAGCACAGGGTTAGCATGTTCAATATAATTTAACTTCTCCTAAGTCATGTCTTATACCTCCCAGTTATTGTGGTGCCACTAAGTGCCCTCCATGATCATACAAGCAGTGCTGGAAACCTCCCTCTACACAAACCCTAGCTTGCTTCTGAAAAAGTATCATACAGGGCAGCACGTAAGTACCTTACACTAGCCTCCTTCGTAAGTCCCCTCCTTGCAACTGTACACTGACGGAGGATATAAAAAGATGCTTTTCTTCAAAGAAGATATACTCAAATTCACAATTCAAATTATTTCAAGGAAATACTGCTTTTACCAACACAATAAATAACCTCAAAGGAGACCCCATTTTTACAGTTTGTTAAAGAAAAGAGTGAGGTCCTTTTATGTTTAAAGTTCAGCAAACAAAATACTGACACAGTAGAAGTCACTATCCAGTGCTGGAACTAGATAATTGCACGGCATGATTCATATGTAACAGGAACTTTTTAAAGAGCTAGTTTCAAGTTTCATATTTGAAGCCTGTTATTAGGAGTCTTCTGTGACATGATGCCAAGACTCAAGTGCTGTTAGATGGCAACACCTGATTATACAAGCTTGAACGTATGATACAGGAGAGAATAAAAACTGCCACAGAACACGTGCAAAGTTATTTATTAAAATCTAAGCAGTGACGATACAGGACAAAAGGTCTCCCTCAGAAACCTAAGAAAGTAACTCTGGAGCTCCTCTCTCAGATCACTTACCAACAGACAGCTTCCAGCTTTAATTGTCTATATTCTTGTCCATGTATTTGGATAGAAGCTGTTCCCAAACCAACACAAAATGCCAGGGAGCAGCCACGCAAATTTCACTTGCTCCAACTAAACTGTGTACTGCCTGCTTGGGACTTAAATACAGACAGGCAAGGCACTTTCCATACTGTCAATACAGGAGTTCTACAGAGGTAAGGCAGCAGTAATGCCTCTTCTGCCCTAAACCAAACATTTTCCTCAAGATGTTAAAAGAGAAAAGAATATTTAGTTACCATCTTTTGCAGGTACAGGTTTTCCCCTGTGAGGAGTCATGAAGTTGCTTTCCAAAGCACCCTCTTTTTTCGCCGTGTTTAGGCCTATAGAAAGAACATGTACAATTAAATGCATACATCCAACAAAGAACACCACTCTTTTCAGGAAAGTCATGTTTGAAACCAATTTGACACATTTGCAGATTAAATGCAGGGATAAACCAGATACACCTGTACAGTTCCTTAGACTCTTGATAAATGGGTAAACAAGGCTGCAGAATTGTTTTGATGGATAAGCACAGATGTTAAACCCCTCAACACATTAAAACAGTCCAAGCCATCTTGCCAAACAATAACCAAATTGTCTGCAAAATATTAATGTTTCTATTGAAGGAGGTTTCTTTAAATCTTTCAAACACTTAACATCTGTTATATACACAACATTCACTTTTATGATCCCTAACACCTACTATTCACTAGGATTAATTTCACCATTTCTGCATTAAAGATTACCCATAAAGCTTTTGAGAGGGTGATTTGAGACCACATCTTTATTTAGCCTACAAGTAATGAAGTAAGCATGGCAGTAAGATTTTTTAAAAGCCTAAGGAGCAACAGTGTTGTGATATGAACTAGAACAGCCATAGAAGTTATGCCAGAGAACAGCCATTCTGCATTCATGACAGTTTCCTACCCTCATTCAATGAAGAACAAGTGATCTATGGTTTACCCCCTCCCTGTCATGGAAGGGATAAAAGAAATAAATCATGTCATCTTTATTTAACTACATCTCTCAGCTTAATTCAGCTACAGGGACTGAAGTAGCTTGCAGATGTACTGTATTTTCTTAAATGTTATGGTTTAGCCACTAAGGCATCAGAGCAAGACCCTACTGGTTGGGACTGAGAACACATTTCTCAATTTGATCACAGTAATCCTTTTCCTAGAAACTTGAAAAAGACCTGTTGTCATCAACCCAATGGGTTACTCAAAGCCAGCAGAAACAAACCAAATTGGAAAATCTCTATGCTATATTTTATTTACACTTCGCAGCTAGTACCCACAGCTACACAAAGCATGCTCATTTTTCTTGGATCCTTACATACCAGTGTATTGCAGAGATGAAGTTTAAAAGAAAGAAATGTAATCTGCCACATAAACACTGCAAAACACAGTTCTGCCTCTGCAGCTCTATCCTCCCACTCCAGCCCATGAATTAGCTGAGCACATTAATTCTAATGGACCTTTCAATTCAAGAACACCAGCCTCCAGATTACTGTTAGTGGATGTAAACTCTGCTGGGCAGATGGATACATACCTCACTCTGATTCTTACCTGAAGCAAAGTATCAAATGTTTAAAATTTACAAAGGCACAAACGCACCTTTATGGTGCAGAAAAAGGTGGTTTATGACTAAAGCAGAACACAGTCTGTGACAAAGGAAACAGTACTTTCATTACAGTGTAATGGATTACAAACAGTTCACAACAAACTGAATCAAACACTGAAGAATACTTAACAGAAAAAGTCAGCTTAGATCTGCTCTGAGCAATACTCCTAACAAACTGATTATTCCCGGAGCTTTTTATGCAAGATGTCCATTTATAAATAGCTTACATCTTGTGCTTCCTGTAAATACACAGAGCTAAAGCTTACTTCCCCCTCAATCTGTGTAGAGCAGCGTTACGTAAGTCATCCAAAATGCTGCCAAAATGCCTCTTTTCCACCAGCCCTGCACACTGTTTCAGTCCCCTGTGCATTACTGGTATGTGGTGTTTTAGGGGCCTGGAGTAAATTCAGTGAGAATGTATGCATACCTTCTACCCCTCAAGCTCTGCTGCCTCAGTATGAGTCACCTACAGAGGGTCCAAAAGGCAAAAGAAATGCTAATGTAATACATTTAATGACATCATTATGTAGCCAGGCAGACACGGGGCCAGATTATGCATGGTGGGCACTGTACACAGCAAGAAGTCTACTCCAAACACCTTGGAGCCCAGACAGGCAGAAAAGACGCCTCATCCTTATTTCACAGGGACAGAAGTTACACAGATAATCAAGTTAACTTGAGTAAATTACTAAACAACTGAAGCAGAGCCAAGGGCTGAGCTTTTAACTCCAATCAGAAGACAGAGGCCTTATTACAAGGGCATCCTTTTTCTAATTTGCCTCTGGTTTTACTCAGATAATTTACTTAGCAGATAGAACACAATCAGATAAGTAGTTCCTTGATCATTTTGCCAGAAAAATTAAATTTCTTCAATTTCTCTTCCTAAAGGCGTATATAGATCAGTTTCTAGATTTTCACTGATTTCAGTGAGATGTTTCAAGTTACCCAGGGAAGAAGATCTTAGTTAATGGAATCGCATAAAGCACAGACATGTAACTGATCCCACAGGCAATCAGAAATTACTTTAATGGCTCGCAAACAAATGTGGACTATTTTAAATAGAGTATGTGAAGACTATAACCTGTCATAGTACATCAGATCACTATAATCACTGAACAGCTACACACAACATCCTTCCAGTACCAGTTTACAGGCTAGTGAACTTCTGATAATGAGAACACGTAGTTAATAAACATCTCCTTTTCATCCCAGGTGATGAACTAAATCCAAACAAGTATTTTAATACCAAGACTTACAGGATTAGCGCTAATTCCTGAGGATTAGTATCCCTCTATCCTGTCTCAACTTAGAAGAAAATACTCACCAGAATTCACTTTGGAAGTTATGTGCGTCACATCTATTTTCTTGGATTTGACCAAAGGTGAAGACCGCACGGAGGAACTTCTTAAAGAGCTTCTTCTGTGATCAGAAGCCTTGCTTATCTTAGAAAGAGGTGCAAAGATACCTGGAGAGAAAACTGTATGTGTCAAAACAAAGACAGGGGTAAAACTCTCTGGCTGCTCACTCTGACATCAGTTAATACAGAGGTTTTTATCAGCCACAGTCACAGCTTGCTGTGCTGCCAAAGCACTTGTAGGGTAGGAAGGACCAGCTCAAATGGACAGTTGTCCTGGGTTCAGCAGTAGCAGTCATTTTTCTCCTCCTCAGTAGCTGATGCAGCGCTGTGGTTTTGACTTCCAGCCTGAGAACAGTGCTGATAACACCGATGTTTTTAGTTGTTGCTCAGTAATGTTTACTCTGACCAAGGACTTTGTGAGCCTCATGCTCTGCCAGGGAGGAGGGAAAGCCGGGAGGAAGCAGAGACAGGACACCTGACCCAAACTGACCAAAGAGGTATTCCATACCACAGCACGTCATGCCCAGGGAGGTAACTGGGAGGGCACGGGAGCTTCTGGGTCAGGCTCGTTTCGGTGGGTAGTATCGTATTCTCTCCCCTTGTTATTTTCTCTTATCATTATTATCATTGGTGGTAGCAGCAGTGGTTTGTGTTACACCTTAGTTACTGGACTGTTCTTATCTCAACCTGTGGGAGTTACATTCTTTCGGTTCTCCTCCCCATCCCTCCAGGAGCGGGGAAGGGGTGAGGGGGGAAAGAAAGAAAGAGGGAGGAAAGGGGGAGAGTGAGTGAACAAGCTGTCTGACTGGTTTTAAACCAGGACAACAGTGAAACCAAAAAGCTTAATGACAGAGTAATTCAGGAAGTCAGTAAAACTATCAATTAGAATCTCCTTTTTGTCCTACCAGTAACATTCAGTCTCTGCTGTTACAAAACACAAGGCTTTGTGTGTCATGAGTGTCCATGAAACAGCAATTAAAATACCTCAAGCTGAATGTTAGGAAACTATTACAAGTGTGCATCTCTTAAAAAGGAAGGCAAAGCAGGTAAAAAACTGTGGCCATTACTGCTGCAACACAAACACTTTCAATAAGATAGGTGGAAAACCAGGAAATATTTTGTCACCCTTTCAAGGAAATAACCAGAACTAACTAGAAATGTTGACTGCTTGGCTGTTTCAGTGGTTTTGCAGATAGCTGCAGACAACCACTAGGAACAGTTAAAGAATAAATCAAACAACGAAAGCACTACAAAGAAAAGCAACAGAATCTGTTATCATTTTATTCTCCCAGAAAGTTCATCTCTTCCAAAACTATTTTTAAAATTAAGGAAGAATTAAAGGCTGTACCATGTTTCGGTGCACACTTGAAGTACTGGACTTTTCCAACACTTCCGTTGTTCTTTCCTTCTGGTTCATCCAGTTCTATGCCAGCCCACTGGCCACTGGCAAATTCCGTCGTGCCACAAAATCTTAATGTACCAACCTAATACAAAAAGCACCAACACAGAATGACTTTGTTACACAAGTATTCATGAGAATATAGTACAGATTATGAAGGAGAAAGCAAGTCATCTCCAAGCTTTTGATCAGAACAATGAAATACAAACGTCATGATCTACCTTGACTACTGCCATGCCTATCTTTCCATGCCAGCCAGTGCATCCTCCAAGACATCTTAATCGTCCTGGGTATATTTTGCATTCAAGAAAAGCAGTGCTTATTGATAGATCTCACAACAAACAAGCACGAGACAGGAAGAACCACAACTCCAAGTCAGCAGTGTACAGGAGTATACGCCTAATGAGAAGTTTTACTTCCAGTGTCTTCCACAACAATAATTCCAGAATCACGGCTAGATACCTTGCTGAACTGGAGATTCCATGGCAATGCTAAGTTAAAAGACCTACAAATGTATATGTGTATATACAAATAAATACATGTAAGTATATATATATTTTTATATATGTTGCAAAGGTTCAAGGGTAAACTTCAGAGCAAATCTTTTCTTTGGAAAAGATTCCAAAGTCTTTTATTCCCTCCTTCTGATTAAACAATATTCAAAAGCCAGCAAATGTTTTAAACACGTTGTTGTTTCAGTATATACTGTAGTACATACTCTGCACAGGTAAGCATACCAAGAATATCAAGACAGACCAGTCTTGTTGGTGGACCTCAGCCTCCACAAATACACATTATAAGCTCACACACTTCAACCAATCAGGGGAGGAATAACTAACAGAGATGCATTTAACACTGATTTAAATTCATTTTTATGCTTGATTTTTAAATTACCTTTAGTACTAAAAATCTTTGATCTTTCAGTTGCTCAGTTTTGTGACCTTAATACTATTAGTTTATTTTCTACTTCAGTCTTCTACCAGACTTCACGGTCTAAACCAGCACTCAGAGGGTAAACAGACGAACTTTTTCTTTACTGTAAAACCTTCCAGCTACTCTTTCTTAATGTTCTATAAAGAAACAAATGTGATCCAGAGCCTGCTCCTCTTTAATGCTAAAGATTTCCTTTAAACTTGAGTTATAGGCAGGTACATCACACTAATCTGGACCCAGACTTTTTAGCTACTAACCAAGAGATCAAATTCAGCCAGAGGAAGCTTGGCCACGCAGCACACAGATTCCTCCATTCTCCAGGCACCAGCCAAAGGGCACTTACTGAGCAGACAGGAGAGACAAGCGGGCGTCTTAAATGGGAGACTGAAATGGCAACACTGAGGCTCCGATTTTGCATGAACCCTAGGACTTTTGCAAGGAAGGAACAGAGGACAGCAAGAATGGGAAAAGAGTTTTCTCCCAGCTACTAGTTTCCCTGCACTCACATTTCATGAAGTGTCCATTCAGCTAACATGTAATCTAGCACAGAAGGAACCAATGAAGCCGGGGGACCCCAAGTCATGTTCACTGTAACCAGTGAACACCTGCTTACACAGCTTCCTACCCTGTAAGAATACTACAATGACAGCCACAGTAGGAATCAAGAGAGGAATCCATTTTCCCTCAGGCATCCACTGCTTGGCTTTCCAGATTCATTAAAGCTGATATACCAGGAGCCTGCAGAAGCAGGGAAGAGAACAGGAATCCATAAATACTGTTCATAAAAATGCTGCCATTCCAGTGCCTTCATCCTAGCTTCCATGTTCTGGAAATTAAAACTGACCTAAGAGGAGGTTAAGAATGGGGTGTAATTGTCATCATCCTGTTCTCACTCTTGCTCCACCCTGCACACAGTTATGAGCATCCAGGGGGTGGGGAAGACAGGGCTGAGATCAACTTCTCCATTCAGACAACTGGGGAAAGTGGGCGGGAAGCAATGTGGGAGTAATGCAGAACAGCTCCTCTCACACTCTCACACAAAGGAAGGAAGGGAGGAAAGCAAACATGGAAAAGACCAAAAAGCACAGTCACATTCCTCCTTCCCACCTGCTGTATGACAGCTTTGGCTCCCTTAAAAATAAAAGCAAGCTGGAAAGCCCTGCTAGCCTTTGGCAGCAGGAAAACAGCTTCCACCAACTTCTTAAAAAACACTGTAATAGCATATTCAATTCAAAACCACATAACCAGACCCAGGCAGCTTTATCCATCTGTGCCATGTTACAGTTCTATGGGCCTTACTTGGAGGAAGGATAAACAAGGACTAATTTCTTCCCTTTCCTGCCATAAAGCCTCAGCTGACTTGCAGTTACATTCTCACTGCTTTCACTGAGCAATGGCTTTCTGTAAAAGAACCTTCCATGAACTTCTTAAAGAATAAGCAGTTGCCTGTCCATACTTCAGTTAAAAACCCCTCTGCACAGATAGTGATCCCTTTGCTTTGCTGACCCAACTTCAAGTATACCAAATGAAATCTAGAATAAAAGCTGCTTTGCCCTCTCAGTGGAGTTCACTTTACAACACTTCAGAAGTGACAATTACAAATCTGAACTTATACTAGAAAAATTACTGAAGGTAAAGCTACTTGTAAAATTTTGCTCACAAATGCCTTCAGTGTTTACCAGAGAAATATTTGAGAGGTTTAAAAGAACTCTAGCACTCTTACATCATTGCAGGGCCCTTGCTATTTAGAGCAAATAAAAGGTGTGAATGCTTAACTGCAGTATCAATGGTGTATTTTTCCAATATATTTCTAAGATGTGCCTAGCCAGGTAGCTTCTTAGAAGCTGTTCACATTTGAGCTGGGCCAGTACTGGCTTCATTCTTATTCTCCCACAAAACCACATAACTACTCTGTTAGCACAGTGCTGCTTCCAAGATTTTAGCTGCATTGCACCAGTGAAATTGGGTTACTAGAGGCTAAGCAGAACTGAAGTTTTCTTTTACTGCCTTCTGGAAACTGTCAAGGGTAATTCATGAATGCACACTCGTAACTGAAAGCTGGGCAACTCACATCTGTAACTTTTGCCATCATTTTAATGTGACACCAAATACGTTAATAAAAGCTGAGCCATGCTGACGTACTACAGAAGACTTGAAAGCCTGTTTACAGATACAAAATGCAGTGTGTGTCTGTCAAAACAGCTTCTCATAATAGTGAATTTCTTTAACACATAGCTGCTTAGCTTCCTGCTTTGTGTAACCAGATCCTTACTGCCATTCAAAGTTCATACCTTCCAGTTTTAGGCTCTCAGGTTTGAAAGGATCTGCAAAGGGATAAGTAAACTGACTATCCAGAAATTATAATAGCATAAGGTTGCTCATCGTACCTTCTGTCCTGCTATAACAACACGATCTCCCAGTTTCAGGCCAAGCGACAGAAGCATGGCCTTGCCTGTGACGTGGTCGTAGTTTGGGATCATGGCTTTTGATATGTCACACGAGAGAGGCACTGCATCCAGCAGTATCTGCTTGATTTCTTTTGCACTGGCCGCTGCATCTGCCATTTCCAGTGGCATATCTACTGGATCAGGAACCACGTCTGCTGGAATCTGCCCTTTGTCATTCTGCAGAAACATAACGTAGCACAGGATTTAATGCTGTGATACAATAAACCTGATCAGGCAAAAGCATAGCAGTTTATGACAGTTTTTCATCTTCTTTATTAACTATTTTTCCTAGAATACAAATGACTATAAAAACATCTGCATTTTCAAATAAGGATGCCAAAACATCCTTAGATATATAAACTACCATTTACAGTGCCTCATTTTCAAAAGTTACTAAATACTAAGAGCATTATTAGTATTCAGAACACATGAAAAAACAAAACACTGTATGTATGTGTCTACCTGAATACAGATTTGGGAAAGTAAGCAAGAAGTCTGGTCTGCAGTGCCAATAATGTAAAGCTAACACCTCCCCCCCAAAAAAAATCAAGAGATCACTTTTACCCTGTGCACAGTTTACTCCTTGGTGAGGCTTATTCCAAATGTAAGGCAGAATTAATGTGTGTTGCATGTACAGCATACACAAAGTTGATATCCCACATAAATACTTGAGTAAAACTGTTCAGGGTTATTTAGACACAGACTATTCCACGAGAGATGAATTAAGGACAGAGTCCTTTCCAAGCAGTCCCCATTCACAGAGAGCAGTGACTGTGATTCCCAGTATGTCCCTATTTGACACTCACCTGAGGCCAGAGTTCTTGGAGCACCAGCTCACCTTAACTCAAGGCCAGCCAGCAAGTAAACTGTTGGGCTGTCAGGCTGCCAGAATGGCAAGTTCTGCCTACACATTCTTCAGCGAACACATCAGTATGGATCTGTGCCCATCTGCCAGTTTCACTAAGTTTGTGGAAATGTGATTACCTCTGTCTTCCAAATTTGACTCAACCAAGCTCCTGGACTCAGAAATCCCCAGGAGCTCAAAGAGTGAATGACAAAGAGCAAGACTGTATTTGCTTTGTTTCCTTAAAAAAGTCTACAAGTTCAGCCTTCCCTGAGCCCCCAGAACATCTCTGTCTCAACTCTAGAAAAATACCAGTCCTTACTCAGCATTTACACTCTGCTGTCCTCATACAAGCAAACTCTACCCACTGCCTCTGGTCAGAACTTTACTGCAGGACTGAAGAATTAATTAAACACCAGCCACTCCTTAAAAACCTAGAGTCATTCTTTAAGTGAAAGTCAGCCTCATTCAAGTCCCAGTTCCTTAAAACCAGGATATAGCTGGCTTAAAGTTGAGCAGGGAGTTTGCTGTGAGTTTTTAGCCATCGCATTAGCAATTGTTTCTGTCACACCAGTCCCACAATTCAGCCCACCAGGTCCCTCACAAATCTTTGCATCAGCACAAGACGGGTAGAAAACAGAGGCAAGAAAGCACATGGACACTGAACTGTTCACCTCAAGAACGGAGCCACCTTTTGACAGCTCAGGATGCTTGTGCAACTACAAAGCAGTATTCCCTGAAACAACCGACTCTTAAACATGCAGCTGCCATAGAACCTGAAACATGCACGTGCACACTAAATAATGAGACAAAGAAGAAAACCAGTGGTTTTAAAGAGATCTAGACTGAATATCCTGACAAACTGTATGAACAGTGACGTTCCAGATTTCAGACCATCAGTGACACCTGACTCTGGAGGACACTTAAAGCAACTGTATTTTCTCATTTAAAACTTAATCTGAAAATGGAGAACAGATACTGCCCATGTTACACCACCACAACAAAAAACAAAACCAACACAAACCACCACCCTAACTCTCCCCCTTCCAAAAATATCATACATACTGCAAGATCTGTGGCTAAACACATTTATAACTCAGGCCTATTATTTGGTTAGCAAGCAGAACAACTGTTTTTTGCATTATCCAAGCAACGAACAGAAGAACACCTTAAAAGCTAACTAATGAACTAGACCGTGACACAAAAATACGAACTGCAATACACAAGTGTAACAAAGCATAGGAAATTATCCACAGTGAGTTATAAATCACCTTTTCTCATGCACTATCTCTCCAGGTAACACATTTGTAGCTAAGCAAAACCCCAGACAGATTGTTCCATTTTTTTCAGGTACTTTTTTCACCTTTTGGTTAACCTACAACCTAACTCCTTACCCTAAAGGCAGGATTTGCTCCATGTTCCAGTAAACACTTGACAGCTCCTGTACACAGGTTAAATGCAGCAATATGCAAAGCTGTTCCAAAATCAAAATCACTACAGGTGGCATCCACATCTGCAATCAAACATCACAGGTATGTTAAGTCTGTTACATGAACACTTCCCCCAACAGATTCCTTGAATGGACATTCATTTGTACGGTTTATGTTAACATTTTTACAGAGACAGTTATGTATGCACTAAATGCATATGAGAAGTAATTCTACATAGAATACCAACCTTAGCTGCATCTGCTTATTCATACCATGAACCAATCTGGAAGATAAGCATTTACTTTCATTCCTTTTATAATACTGATGACTTAACTGCAAAACAGGTGCAATTCAGAATGTCCAATCTACTGTGCCAAGGTTAACAAGTTTGTAACTTTAGGTTTGCATGTAAATCAATGTTTCAGAAGTCTTTATTTTATTGCTCCTCAGTGTCAAATTCTAATATGAGATGCATCTTCAACCAGCTGGTTTCCTTTGTGAGCAGGTAGTGGGACAAGGGAAAATGATTATACTTCTGCTTTACATGAATTTAATTGCTCATGGGCAGGATGGAAGTGAAGAGCAATACATTTTCATAATTTGTTTTCAAAAACTTGCACTCCAAAGGGTATTTCACCGATAGTTTGAAAAACGGAGCACTGCATTTAACTACAAAAGATGTAGCATAATAGGCATTTCCGTCACTTATTCCCAATGTATCTTTCAATCTGCTATGAAGTTACTGCTGTTCTAGAAGATTAGAGTTCTAACGTCTATTTGGTCTTTGACTCCTCTCCTAAACCACGCAGGAGAAATGTCACTTTGAGTCAATTATGTATATGACCCTGAATTAAAAACGCCAGCTGATTTAATACACAAACCAAAAGCCAACAAATATTGGCAATAATGTTCCAACCTGAACTAGTGAGGAACATAAAACATTTCACCTCAGGGTTATATAGGCTCCCAGTATTCTCCAGTATCAGTCTCTGGCCCAGAAACCACCAGCCCTTCTCACAGTGTGATAAACAAACTATATCCAAACTGTATCAACATCCTCACGTGTTTATACTAAATTAGTATTTTGGGGGCAAATAAAACATCAACATATACAGAAGATAAATAACCATATATGTCTGTAACATATGTCAACTTTATACATACTAATACAGATTGAATTTTATAAAGATACCTTTTATATACCAAATGTCAAAAGACCATCACCAGTTTAAAACCGAGTACAAGCTGTGTAGCTGTATATAACCATTAAAACTTCCATGTTTAAGAAGGCTATCTAGAAGGTATTTTCTGCACACATGGGAACCAGTCTTAGAAAAACTGATCATGACTGTTAGCTACTGAGTCAGCAACAGCTGCTGGTTTAAAGGGTAACTGACGTGTAGGGGTTTTATTATTTTAATTAGACTAGTGCGACTTCCTCAGGTTTGCAAGCTCCTGATTGGAGTTTTTAACACTGCTTTCTTACAGCTTTGGTTTAGGTTTAAGTTGGCATAGTACAGGTGACAAAAAGGAAACACACATATATCAAATTTTAGCCAGTAACTACCTCCAAACTATCTCAGGGAAATTAACACACAGCAATGATCTGTCACTAGCAACCCGTGCGGGTTACAGTCACTGTCTAATGGCACCACACATTGCTAATTCTTAAGCCTTTAACAATTTTTATATTTAAAACCTGCAAAAATGTACAAACAAGCTAGCACTCTGTTGTAACAATTTAGGAGTAAATCTGTACAAAGAATTTAGCTACAGCGCGTCATAAAGGAAACAGCTGAGCAGTAAATCAAAAGGAAACATCTGTGGTAGTGGATGTTTCACACGGGCTCTCTCAGGGTCAGTATACACTGTCTTAACAACTTCTGAATATCCTAACAACCATTTGTTCCTCAGTTCAGTATGGATCCATCCAAGACGTATTTGCTTTCTACATACGTCCTCCCTTCTCTGCAAATTGCCTGATGAAGCACAGAGCTAAGAGTATTCCTCCTACTATTAGTTCAGACCATGCATTGTTTTCATGTCACAGGGCAAATCATTTTATACTCTGACTGAGATTTAAAAAAAGGAACATTTGCTTATTCAAGACCTGCCAACTGCCAAGGCATTTGGCTAGAGTGGTTTCCTTGGAAATCTGAGCAAATTCCCACCTCTTCTGTAGGCACTACACAGGAGGAGATGGGAACACCAAATGCAAATGAGGTCTAAAAGAAGACCTAATCCACTGATGCAAATTACGAAGACGGGACTAGTGAAATGCAATGTGGACTTAACCACTGGGCAGTCTTACTTTGTCCTGTGTTACAAACCTATGCTTGTTACCTCTTCAGGTATGTCATACCAATACTATCAGCGCTGCTTAGTAATTACCTCCATGGTGAGTCGGGATCTGGTAAGCAAACCTTGTGTACTCCAAAAACCTGCTAGCTTTTCAGAATTTTGAGTCTTTAGCTACAACCAGCTAAAAAAGGGCATTAATCATTCTGCAAAATGGCACAATCAGAAAGGTATCCAGTAAAATAAATTACCATCTGTACAATCTTCGTATTAAAACTACTTACTCATCTTGATATCCTGACCGAATGAGGAACAAATGGCTCTGGGTCAGAGCCATTTCTGTATTTCCATTTGCACTAATATAGAGAGGGCTCCAATTACCAATCCTTCCTATCACCATTCCCAAAGGTATTATCTTTGTTTATGCCAAACTGCTCCTTACACACAATCTTCTAGATAGACAAGTGGGAAAAATGAGCCCATCAATGTTGCTTGCCACCTGCTATCACCAAACCCCTACTTCCCCTTTACCCTTCTCCCAGGATTTCAAACATATTTCTCGATGTTTAAGGAATCTCTAAAACCCTAAGAATTTACCAGAATAGTTACATCTTTGGTTTTCTGCATACATTCTCTTAGTCCTCAACAACTTGGAATTACCCTGTTTTATTTCTGTTCTATTATGCTTTTCTACCATCTTGTACAAAGCTCAAGTTTAAAAAGCAGCAATGGAGTAAGTACAATAAACTACAAAAAAAAAATAGGTTAAGAAAAAAAAATAAGCCTATGAGGATGACTAAAAGAATAAGAAATTGGAAACTGTTTATGTATAATGGATAAACAAACCCCACACTTAAAAGACTGCTACGCACCAGCTTAGGGTCAACACAGAACAAAATATAGGCAACTACACAAAACTAAAGTAACAAGGCCTACCTTTTGGCTTTGCTTTTTTCAAAATAACACTAATAAGTTCTGGAACATCAAAGTAGGCAGCATAGTGCAGGGCATTCATGTTTGTCCAGCGGCTGCGTAAACTGCTATCAGCACCCAAATCAATGAGCTGCGTCGCAAATTTTACAGCAGTTTCAACATCACCTGCAAGGTTAATTTTGTAAAATATGGATTAGAGATGTATCTGACCCCAAAAAAACATGCACATGCTTATGTGCAACACATACTGAACATTAAGATGTATGCCAGAATAATTACTATGCCTTTCTTTTTAGGATTAGGATGCAAAAATCTTTGCCTTTTATCACGATGGGCTCAAATCTCTACTACAGTATGTAGTAATACCACCTGTTTCTCTCTGATGTAAATTGCAGGCCACAATGCTGAAGTTTTATGTTAAAAGATCTGCCAACACCAGGAAAGCTAATCTATGCCAGACCTCACTTCGAAACTTAGCTCAAACTCACAGGGGAACAGCAGGTCACCTACATACTCTGGTTTCACTGATGATTGCACCTCACTCTGAAAACTCATAGCCTTTGCTATGTTAAATGTATGTTTAAGTTGGTACCATTGTTTGCAATTCCTACTACCACTAACTCAAGTTATGCCACAGCCATAACTGTATCTCCCTTTCTGAAGGCCACAAGAAGAGCCAAAACCAGGCACTAAAACAAAAATCTACTGCAAGCAAAAATTCTGTAATAGTCAGTGGGATTAGCCTTTGTGAATGAATTAGGGTTTTACGTCTGTAATGACATTTCTTTACTCACCAATGCCATGAGCCCCTGATTTGCAAGTGTAATGTAAGAGAGTCATATCAGTCAGTCCATCTCTGTCATTCACATTGCAACCCCTTTTAATGATCTGACAGAGAAATGGAAAACAAGCACATTTTAGCTTTGGCATATCTCCAGCATCTTTATTCTTTAGTAAGTTATTTCAGATATATTGACTCATGGATTCATTTTAATGGTTAATGACAAAGAAGCCTTCCAGAATAGACTATAACTGCAAGGACTGAGCAACATGCAAAAATGCAATAAATAGCTTTATATGAGTATCATTAACCTTCATTGTTTAGATTTTAAAGCTTCGATATATCATTACTTCCAACATAAATTTCACATGCTGAAAGGTTAACTACCTAACTGAAGAATAGGAAAATTACATTGTTAATGAAGTCATTCTCCCTTTGTTCTCTGATCTCTCAACAATCCTTCCCCCACAAAAGAAACCCAGAGTTTTACTATGGTAGGAAGAATCTTTACTATACTCCCCACCTGTCTATAGAAAAGTCTACAATCCAAAAGAAGCATAGTAAGAAAGAAGGATGGAATTACTAGAAACAAGGTGACTTCTGAAAGCAGGCTACTGCAGGTTGCAAATCTATTTCAGTTCCTAATAAATTTGGTGCCTTGGAAACATTACCCTTATGCAGGCTTCACTGCAACTTCATATATTGGAGTTTAAGATTACTGCTAAGTAACTGAAACACCACGGGTCTCTGAACAACTGCTTTCAGAAGAAACACTGTTCCTGCCATCTATCCAAATGTACTCGATTTTTATCTAGCATCTTTCTCTTTCCACATGAAAGTCGACAGCATGTGGAATACAAGACACTGATCAGGATATACTTGTTAAAAGGCAGAAACTGTATCGGCACTTAGAATTAGTTCTGTTTCTGAGTGAACTGTTCTTATTTGCTGTCACCATTGCTCTTTAACACTGAAGGTATTCAAGTATCTTCATTTATACCTCACCTCATTCCCAATAATATCAATATTCTGCTGGACCTGTGGAACCCACTGCCGTAAGATAGCAAACAATTCAGAAACTGATGTTTTTGGGTTGAAAAGTATTTCTTGACATGCTGCATCATTGGGATCGAAGAAGGAAAACTCTGTTGCAAAAATAAAAAAGCAATCATTAGGTACAATTGTAAGTTTCAACACACATCTCGTTTTTCAAACTCGGAGGCAAAAGACCAGCAGAGAGGCACGTCACTACCGATCACACTGGAAAATCAACGTTGAATTTATTTAGAACATTTTCTTTACCATCTGGTCTATTTTTCCTTTAATACTAAGGTCTTGCTTACACTCCTGAAAAAGCTTTGAATGAGCAACCAATACAATGGTCCTGCAAGACCAATTTTAAGTTTAGGCAAGGACCAAGAGAGATGTGCAGTGATTATGCTAATAAGAGCTTTCTCTTGCTTCAAGCTAGCCAAAGACTGCTGATTCTAAGCTGTTGCCAGGAACACACAAACCTCTTGATCCTTCAGTGATTAAATGCATACACGATTCCTCCACTTGCTACAAAACATGTCTTTTCCTCCTTCTTCCATCATAATTCATATAAAACATACCAAAGTATCAACACATGCACAAATCAGGTAGGTGTTCTATGGCCTCCCTTATCTTCAGACAGTTCACAAATGTACCAATCCCAGCTGATGGCAGATGCAGGTAACAAACATCTTTAAAAATTAAGCCATGGAACGCAGATCAGAAAAATATACCTATTTTTTAGATTTTAAGCTTCACATCACTTCAGGTAACCCAAAGTATAGGTGTGAAAACTACCTTGTTATTAAAGCATGATATTTCATGTTATTTATATCTGTGTGCCTATGTATATACATATACTGTATTTTAAATTTGAAGAATTTCTTCCAACTCTGGAAAACTATGTAAAAGAATCTGGACAGCAACAGCTATTAGGAGAGGGAATGGAAGCAGAACCTGCTGTCATCAGCAAATGACTGAATCATGGAAAACACTGAACTTTTAACCCCCACTGTAGCCATTGGGGAACTGCCTTCTCAAAAGGTTTCAAATGGATGTACAATGTCAGCTTGCATCAATCACAGACAGAAGGCTCTCAGAAGAGACATGCAGGTTAAGTAAAACAGAGCATCTAGGTGTATGGCATGGTGTAAAGTACCTCCGAACCAATCACCATCACCCTTCCTCAGAAACAGCATACCACACTTCTAGATTCCATTAACAGATAAAAGCACAAATGGACCTTGCTCCCTGGCTACCTAGAGTTCTTCTAACTGCATTGCCTTGATTCAACGAGAATGAAAATGCACCAAGCATACAAAAATCCCAAACCCCTTATCTCCCAGCACTACACAAAAAGTGCTTCTTACCTATGTCCCATGCACTGACATAGATGTACTGATTTATATCTGAGTCCCATATAAACCACAGCTGACATATTGCTGAAAGCTATGAAGTAAACAGACAACTGAGCAACCTGATCTAGTTGAAGATGCCCCTGCTGATTGCAGGGAGACTGGATCAGATGACCTTTGAAGGTCCCTTCTAACTCAAACTATTCTACGATTCTATGACCTAACCAATATGATTAACAATCTTACATAACATGCATGATTCTTACCCTACCACGAACGTTTCTAACTGCAAACCTGAGCCAACTTATGTATCAGAAATCAACTCTAGCAGACTCACAATCAGCATGCTAAGGTAAAACACCTGAGAACACTTTAAGTATTAACAACCATTGTAAGTGCTTAACAGGGATCAGCTGCAGTGTTTGCAAACATTACAGAAATACAACAGAAAATCTGTCAAAATAAAAAACTCCATAAAAGTAGACAATGGCATCTAAATAATTTAAAACATTACTTTCTCCACCTTTTTCATGCATTGATCACAACCGTATTAAGGAAAAATAAATGCACTTAACGTAACAAACAAGAATTTTTTTCTGTGGTGGTTCAATCTTCTTTACCCAAATTCTCTAATATTACTATTACACAGGTGACACTGACCTCCTATAAAAGCATTTTTTTTATTCAGTGAGTAGGCACAGACCAAGTAGGACAGATAACGGTGATACTGCAATGTTATCAGAAGATAATACAGCACAAAAATATTTAAAGAAGGGCAAATGAAAAAATTTTCTAAGGGATACAAAAGCAGAACAGAATAAATGTTGGCAGTACGTAGAGTAGAATAGGATGGAGAGGTTATGAGAAAGGGATAAACCATGTAAAGACACATGCTGTATACTAAAATACAGTGTATTGAACTGCTGAATTTCCAACTTGTTCTAACCCATCAAATGGGTCTCAAGAATACGGAGTCTGTCAAAGACAGAACATTACATATATTTATGGTTCCTGAATATAGTTGACTGCTGTAATCAATGCACAGCAGGAAAAAAATTAGAGGTGGAGGCAGTAATTTTTAAGTTATATAGATGCTACTGACATCTGCAATATTCAAAAACATTATAACTGTAGCTGTCTATGAAGATCCTTATCTCATGACATTTAAATGTTATATATCCTGCTTCAAATACTGTAATTTAAGAAGCCAATTCAACATTATTTCGAAAGCTGATCACTTGGCACTTGCTAGAATATTCTAACACTGATTTCACAGTCCTTACCACAAACATCTACACTTCCAACAGAAACACCCCCATAGTCTATTGTTTACGTACTGAAAGCACAAGAAAACGTGTACCTCTGGAGGTTTTAAATGTGATGTGGATGCTTACTTACATTAAATGACTGAAATCTTATATCTTAACACAATATCCAGTTGTACAACGAGATGTAAAAAACCTAAAAGTATCTAACCACACACATACGCAGAAGAAACAGTAAGAAGAAAAAGAATAATACAATTTAAATTTGATGCAATAAAATAGAAAAAGCACGGGTCTTCACCTTTCATTTCCTTCAAAAATAACAGAGAAGTCATTTGATAAGCTTTTTCTGAAAATAAAGAATAATTTCAGAGTTGATAGCTTTTCTTAAAATTCATTACTCAAATCTATTCTCTACTGATCATAAATTTACTGTTCAAAGTACATACCACAGTCTGAAGGCATCGGTGCTGCAGCCACAGAAAAAGTAACAGATGTTTCAGAGTTTAAGAACCTTTCTCTTTCAATGAGGGAATCGCCTTCTAAGGAAGGTTCTGGGAGATCCTCTATGGTCATCTTCTAAAAGCCACTTTAGAAAGAAATAACATATAACCTCATTAGAAATACTTCAGATCAGTGCTATCATAGTATGATATAATATGCAATGAGACCAAAATCTTTCCTTTTTGCAAGCACAAACTATTACTACGATTTACATTCTTGCAAACTAATACAATGAATTAGTAAAAGCTAGTAGAGTGTGGTGTCAAGGACAGTCAACCTCTAGTTTGGACTTCATCACTAAACTTGCATGTTATTAATGGAAAACATGGTACTTCCCCCCAGTTTTCCACTTTTGCAGTAATGCTGTAATGAGCAACCACAGGGTGATGATGAATGGATTAGTGTGCTTTGCAGCTTTATGAAAATGTGAAGCATCAAGTACCTGTCTTCATAATCTGCATGCATATTCCTTTCCTTCACCATGAGCAAGAACATGCTACCAGCTACCGCTCTCTCCTCTTTTCAGATTCTCAGCTCTTTCATCTTCCCACGCAAAGCTGCAGACAATTCATCACCAAGTGACTCACTCCTGGACTCATGATTCCATATCAGCTCCTTTCCCAGCTTCTCCCCTGTTTTTGAAATAGCTTACTTACCACAGTGTTGTAAACCTCCACCCCAGTGCTGTTTCCAGTCAACTTTTCCGGCCTTAGAGCAACCTAGAAGAGAGAAGAAAGATTAAATAGCCATACAGAGCTATAGTGACATTTTCTAACAACCAGGCCAAGTTATGTTCCAGTTACAGTTCACAGGCTAAAATTAGGAGAGCTGCTACCACTTGTAAGACATCTAGTTGGGAAATTCAGTAACAAAACACGTTACTCTGAATAAAAACAAGCATTATTGCACTACTGGAAGCTACATCTCACAACTGAAAACCTGAAGTTCTGCGTCTTAAATTTTTATCATTAAATACTCAGGGTAAAAGCAGTGCTTCTGCTAAACAACCTAAATTTGTATTCTGCAGACTGCTATACAGTGCTCTTTACTCAGGAATTTGTTCAGCCACTTTGCGTGGCAGACAGAATTCATGAAGCTTTAAGGCATATTTGGGTTTTTTTTACATTTAACCTTTATACATGAGTAAACAGGAGAAATAAAATGCAGTCTGCTTTTGAGAGTTAATTTGGTTTTTGTTTCTTACACACAAGCAGCTACGTGAATTGATTCATTCTAACATTCCCCCAAATATTGCTGTGCTGTTTGGGAACCTCACATAATCTACATTGTAATATAAAAGGCATTTTAACAGTAGATTACAG
This sequence comes from Pezoporus occidentalis, assembly GCF_034315485.1. Classification (NCBI taxonomy): domain Eukaryota; kingdom Metazoa; phylum Chordata; class Aves; order Psittaciformes; family Psittacidae; genus Pezoporus; species Pezoporus occidentalis. The sequence goes on from NW_026916294.1 coordinate 5,612,767, forward strand.
ATGATAATCTTGAAGTAAATAAATGAAAACATCCTCTGCTTGCACACCATGCACAGTTCACCCTGTCCTTAACTTGGAAAAGAGGTCCACATGAAAAATGGGTGGTTTTCTCCAACTAATTTATTTCTTCAGTCTTATGCAGCTGTACAAATGCATTTGCTGGCATAAAGGGAAGATCAAGGAGGAGGCCACTGGGACAGGCAGGACTAATTCCTCCCACAGCATTATCAAATTGCATTGGCTTAAGCATTCTTAAATTCAACAAGGCCAAAATATCACCAAATTATTTCAATTATTATTTTCATCCAGTAATAAAAAGTTAAAGAGTTTATATTCTGGATGGCTTTACAGTCATGATAAACATGACAGCAACAGCTTTCTTGTAAGAGGGACCAGAAAGCCTCTTAGGCTGCAAGTCACTAAATCTCTTTGGTAGGGCAACAGTGAAATAAATTGGCTACCATCTGATATTTGTTCAGAGGCTATTGCAAACCAAAACAAAGCTTTGTAAAACACAAGAATCCACAACAGTTTTTCACAGGTAGCACATCAGACACTCTCACCAAATGCACAAAGGAACAAGTAATGTGCTTGACTATAGAAAAGAGAACAGCTGAAACTTAAGTTAGAAAAAGACATGAAAGGAATTACAAGCTTTTTGTACAGCACTGCTGGTGCAACACTGAGGAAACGAAAGAAAGACAATAAAAAGTAGCCAGACCTGACTGAGTAGATGGTAACAGGAAGAGGTGAGGTGCGTAAATTATGATGACAAAAGTTGCCAGAACTTGAAATCAACAGAGGCATTCGAAAATTAATACAAAAAAGTTTACTTCACACAGAAAAGCAAACTGAGCAGAACAGAATCTGTGTGATGCAAGTATTTAGGGCATCTTTTACTAAGGAAACAAGCAGGAGAATACAATCTGTCACATGAGTGAAAGGAGCTCAGCACAGACACTACCAAAGCAAAGCAAGCAGGGAAACAATCCCTGTTGTTGGGTAGGTGACACCCAAGTGCTACAATGCATGAGCCAGCCAGTGGCTTCACATGTCTTATCTATACCAGTGCCAACACCCCCAGACCTGCGTGCACATCCTTACACCATGGAATTTTAACTTGCATCTAGGAATATATCACCATGCCATCATACAGTACTGAGCTATGCAATCAAGGCAACACGCTTTGCAACCATGACTACTTCCAGAAACTGCTAGCTCAGGTGTAAGAACATCACAGCCCGTTAATGTCAAACACGTACACCTGGAAAGCACAAGATTGAAAACTTTCAAAGAAAGGGAAAAGGCAAACAGGTATGATCCTAATAGCGACTTCTGCTCTGTGCAAACACATAATTGCCTGACGTATTAAAAATATCCAATACATACAGGCTAAGGCAGGATGTCCTGGAGAAATGGCACCAAAGGGCTTCCAGGAGAGCAATGATTTCTCTGCATTCATAAGATGAGTTTAGACAGAAAGAAACAGAGAAATTCAATGAACGAAAGGACAATTTGCCTGTTCACAGCACTGCCAAACTACCAAGAAGCATAGTTTAGTACAGCAGAGAGCATGAGAATTACGATCTGCCAGCCATACGTTCTTCTAACTGAATTAAACCTGAACATGAAAAACAGAAGTAACACTAGGAAAAAAAAAAACAAAACACTTGGAAGAGCGCTCAGATGCACATCCACCTACACTGACAAGGCTGAAAAGCAGCTACAGGTTTTCTGATACCCATACATTACAGAGAAGTGCATAGAACCCCTGCATAAAAAAGGTGTGTATAATACAAGATCCAGGTTTTTCATGTACTCCAGATTTCTTAATTTGCAACTTGTGTTAAAGCACACAGTTTTCTTTCAAGTTGTATAAAAACCCTGGAAAATGCTAAAGCACTTCAAGTGCTGAAATGCAATTGTAATGGGGCTTCGACAGCACAACTTGTTACAAACGTGATGCCATTTTTGACAAAACCCACGTATAATGGACTACTTATCGTGTACTTCTACGTGCTCATGAAGCAAAACTGAGTTCTGTCTCCTCGCTCCGTAGGACACACGGCGCGAGCGGCAGACCTATTCCGCGTACACAGGTTCACTCAGACTGGTTTCTCCACTGGTGTGCGGGGCCCTCTCGCAACACGGAGCTTTGTTTTGTTCACATGAAGTTTAAACAAGCCCGGGTTTCAGAGCTGCCCCGGCTGGCTCTGCCAGCCCAAAGCCTCCCGCTCTACCTCCCCCGGCAGGTCCCGCTCGGACGCGACCAAGGGGTGATACCACACTGAACCTCCGGAGCCTCAGCGGGCTGAGGTGAGGGGGAAACAGAGACGCGCTAAGGCCTCGCGGAGCCGGGGCCTCCCCGTTCCCCACACGGTGCCCCCGCCCTGCTCCTCGCAGGTGCCCTGTGTGCGCTCGCAGCTGACAAGCGGTAACTGCGGCGGGGGCCGGGGCCAGGGTCAGCCGCGGCCCACCCTCTGCGGATGCCCCCGCGCCACCACCCCGCGCAGAGGGATGCCGGGCCATCGGTAGCAGGCCTCCGGTGCCCACCCCGCTCCCCACGGGAGGTGTGGGGACACGGCCGCCACCCCGTCCCTCCCCAAACCGTACCTGCTCTCCTCCACCACAGCCTCAGCCCCACTGGGGCCTCCCGCTCCCGCCCGCTGCTGAGGCAGCCGCGCGAGGCCGCAGCCTGCGCCCGCCCCGCCCCTCCCCGCCCACCGGCCTATCGGCGACCAGCACCGCCCTGACCGCACCGCCCCTCCCCGCCCACCAGCCTATCGGCGGCCAGCACCGCTCTCCTTGCCCCGCCCACCCTGCTCCCCCACAGGGCCCCAGTCCCGGTGAAGGCGTGTCGGAGCGCAGCCGCCCCCAGCACCGGTCGGAGCCGTTTCGCCCAAGGTGACCGCAGCCCGCGTTCGCCTGGGTGAGGATGAGCCTGGAAAGCGGCCAGGGCGATGCAGAGGGCGGATCTGCGGCCTAATCCTGGTGCTGCCCACAGTCACACAGCAGCGGGACTCGGAAATAAAGCCAGGGGAAAACGAAAGGCAGGGGAGCTGCAGAGCAGGCAGCCTCGGTCCGCGGGGGAGCAGGGAAGTAATCCCGGTGCTCCAAGATGCTCGCGCGCCCGAAGGAAAATAGGGGTAGGAAGTACGGCGGGAAGAGAATGGGGAAGCAGGGGGGCTACAGGCAAGAATCCTCCTTCCCTGAGGATTCCAGGTGCCGGGTGTTCCGGAATGCTTCCTGCCGTTAAATGTCCATGCACTAACAGCTGCATAAAGAGACTCGCTTAAGGTCACGCGTAGTCACTGGTAGATTTAAGCATAGCACTCAGAAATCTGGACTTCCCAGATATTTCAGTAACCATCTGGAGGAACAGAAGTAGCCGCTTCCAAAATTTCTTTCCAGGGGTGCCTGTTCAGCAGCATAAGCTTAATAAGGGTCTAAATCCAAAGACTGGTAATCTTAAAGAAAGCCATGCAGTGATAAATCCATTTTCATACCAGGCTACTCGAGGGGAATTTGTTCTGGATAAAACCTTAGACAAGTTCTGCTATGTTTTTATGCTCAATATGGATCACTATTAAATAAATATAACTGACGTTTATAATCAGGAATTTGTCATTGCTTTTCCAGTGATAATATTAATTGTGGGGTGAGGAGGCAGGACAAATAATGGGAATGACAAGTGGAAATTACCTCAAGTGAAGTATTAGGAAAGTCAAGATCTGCAAGTGCTCTCGGATCCCAGAGGCTTGAAAACTGAAAGAAGTGGAACACGGAGTTGCAGTTGTGACAGTAAACATGATACCAGATGGCTAGAGAAAAGCTAAGAGAATTCTTCCATTTCCTAGAAATGTTCCATGATTCAGAAAAGCCAAATGAAAACTGTTCTCCAGGAAAATGCAGGCCTGCAACTTTCACCTCAAGGGTATGTAAGAAAAAAAGAGTTTATAACCAAGACATGGATATAAGCAAGATCAAATGCAAGCTTAATACTGGCAGCTGATGTCTGCCTTTTTTGAGATGCTATGTGCTGGGCAATGGAAATGTTTCATGGCTGATACTGAATAATGGGCTTCAGTGAAATGCCTGAAATGGCAATTATGACTGGTTCTGGAAAAGACTAGGGTATAGGAGAACTTCAATGCAGGTAAAGTGCAAGCACAAGGAGGGAACAGCGTCGAGCTGAACGGGATGTACTGTGCTGAGGGAGGTTACCGATGACAATGTGGGGTATTATTGTTGGAACTAATCTTTTCCTTTAAAGAGTTTAGAAGAAAAAGAATTACTGCTAAAAAGGAATGACCTGATAGATTGATACATGAGATCATCATATGGAAGTGACTGAGGAAGAGAAAGATGTGACTGCAATCAACAGCTCCACAATAAGCATCATTACCAATACAATGCAATGGCAAGAAAAAGAAAACACTTATCTTAAGACCTGTAACTGGAGAGTGAGAGGCAGCTAATCTAGCATGTATAGAGAAGACTTGCTAGTTAAGGAAAAGAACAGTCTGTTTTAGGAGGTTACCAGAGCATGGCTTGTTTAATTCAGCAAAATGAAAGCTGAGCTAGTTGCCATCTGCCATGGAAAATGGTGTGTGAATTCAAGGGAAATGTTGAATATGAGGATAAAACTGTGTGTGATACTTTTATGCTAGAAAATTAAGGTAAGCACCTAAAAAGGCGTCTCAGGTTCTACAACATCCTTCCTTTTGGATCAGTAAAGACAAAACACCACACGTTTTAGCTCAGAGTGAACCCTGTGACTTAGTGCTACAACCACAAAGAAGACTGGACACCGCTGCCTGACAAAATCTGTCCTTTCTCTCCTGACTTCCAGTCAGGGCAGGTTTAAAAGTCTCCTGCAATGGAGACTTCATAAAGGAGCTTTAAAGCTCACTCTGTAGCTTTCACAATATCTTTTTCAGCCACTCCTGTGTGCCAGGATATGAATCTAAATAAAAGTCTGCTCAGCCTATCCTGTCTGACTCATTCAGTGCTGCCATAAGCAGCAAAGTTGATGAGCACCTGCAGAACTCAAAACAATGGGCTGCAGCAGCTCTGACCACCGTGGGAGGAAGATGGGAAATCAGTGCTTGTGAGCAACAAGCCTGTTTTAACTAAAATACTATTTCACTTCTTGTTTTCCCTTTGAGCAGAAATAGGGCATTACTGACCAGTTCCTTTCCACAGATTTACGTGTCAGAGGAAAGGGATCATTTGAATAGCTCTGCAGCTTGAAGTAGAGCCACTCTAGAGCGAGAACTAGGGCAGCAGAGAGGTTCGGGAAATGAGCATGCTTATGTACCACTTCCAGTGCAGCCTTGGGACAGCAAGCATGTTCCAAAGATGATGGATGCACTGGGAGCTACCCTCCGAGTTGGGTGTGCAACAAGAAAGATGCATATCCACCCACAGTCAGGACTCTCTCCTACAAAAAAGACTGGTCATTGTCAGACTTTCCAGCCCTGCCCCTTATTTCCCGAGGGCCGTGACACCCTTCCTTCCCTCCAAGCATCAGTCAGCACCCCACTGACTTTAAATTGTCCTTTCCAGTTTCTGCTAGGTCTGCCAACTGCCAGCTCCTCAGATCACATCTTCTGCTTCTGGATTCACAGCCTTGAGGAATGCTGTATTTATCTCAATTTTCAGGGGAACACTGAGACACTTAAGGTGAGGAAGCTCACTGAGAACTGGAAGAGGCATGAGGCTAAATAGCTGCATCCTATTCCACAGTGCTTTGGGATATTTTCCAGGAAGACAATCCACTGGACCTCACTCCTGGATCCCAAATCAGCAGTACCACCCTGAAAACGAGAGAGGCCACTGCTGCCTGCTAAACTGCCAGTCCCCCACCTGACAGCAACTTGCCTTCCTTGAAATTGCTCCACAACGCCAAACCTGCTTCCACTTTTGGGAGCTGATGTAACCACTGTTCAGGCTAATGAGACTGTCCCCTTTCAATTATCTAGATTTACATAACTCTGGAAATCTATACTTAAAGTTTTATGCCGTTTCACACAGCTCTTGGTCCTAACTCTTACCCTCTTGTAGTCACTGTCTTAACCATTGAAACCAACAGTGAACGGATTAGTTACAACAGACAGCAAGCTTTTAAATACCCACAAAGATCTTAACAAAGAGAAACTATGACTAAGTGCCCAGAATACACATTCCAAAAATTATAGGCGTATGTAAATATATCTTATAAAACTACTGCTGACCTCAAGTGGGCATACAATTTTTCTCAGCTCATTTGGGTCATCCGGGTGTACCAACAGCCCTGTGCAGGCAAACACCCCCCAAACTTGATTTCCTATTTATATTTCTTCCTAATTCCCTTATGTATTCCTTAAGTATTCTTGCTGGAGAAGGAAATCAGTTTCCTACCGGTTACAAGTGTTTTCTCTTGTCCTGCTGCTGTTTAAAAAGGCTTGGTTTTCGCAAAACAGGTTTTGAAAGCATTAAGTTCATATTTGCTGTCTCATGCAATAAGTCTGAAGCAATTTAATTACATTAAAAAAGGAGATGGCAGGAGTTGAGCTTCACACAAGCAGTTCTGAAAAGTTAATCCCTGACTCAGAATCAAGATGAATTTTGTCTTTCACTTGCAGCATCACCACTAATAAAGGCTCTAAACAGACTCGCTGGTTTTATGTATTCTTTTGCAACTATATTTCCTTTGAGCCATGATATTCCTATTCTTTACCATTGTCACCAGGTAATTACAGAAAGGAAAGAATCTACTCCCATCTCCTAGAAGAGTGCCAGCTCTTCAGGAGAAGCTGAAATAAAAAACAGCAATTTCTTATTTAGATAGTGACATCTAGACCAATAACATGAACAGCTCCCTGGTTATGTTCAATTTGCTGATACAAAAAGAAGAAAAAGCAGGTTTCTTTCAGAGTAAAATAGCTTTTTTAAGTTGTTGTTATCACTCAAGCTCTCTGTAGTACCTCAGGGTGCAGAAATTCAGTTTCCCCATAAGTCATCCAACAGATACAAACCTGAAGTTTTAAAGAGCCTGGTATGAGCATTCATGCATATTCCCCTTTTAAAGCCTGTCAAAAGCAGTCCTTTCCTCTCAATTTTCCTTGTTTCCACAATTTTTAAGCTTCCATCAGTAGTTTCACACTGACATTTCATACAGTTTTTAAATCACATTAGTCCATAAAGCCCTAAAAGCCATCCCATGGTTACAGCACTGTTAACACCTTCGGGGTCTGAATAACACACAACTCCACCCAGGTTCAGGCCTTATTCTTGCCTTTTCCAGAGCACTTCTATTGCCAGTTTCAGACTAGTCTTAGGTTTTCACCAGTTGTGCATGATGGGGTTTGAACATATAAGTTCTTCCCTTGAGGAGAGCTACATGACCTGGCAACTCCCTCAAAATGAGAATACTGGCAGTTATAACAGTAGAATTGTAGAATAGCTAGGGTTGTAAAGGACCTTAAGATCACCTAGTTCCAACCACCCTGCCATGGGCAGGGACACTTCACACTAAACCATGTCACCCAAGGCTCTGTCCAACCTGGTCTTGAACACTGCCAGGTATGGAGCATTCACAGCTTCCCTGGGCAACCCATTCCAGTGCCTCACCACCCTTACAGTAAAGAATTTCCTCCTTATATCCAATCTAAGCTTCCCCTGTTTAAGTTTTAACCCATTATTCCTTGTCCTGTCATTACAGTCCCCCCCAGCATCCTTAGAGGCCCCCTTCAGATACTGGAAGGCTGCTATGAGGTCTCCACGCAGCCTTCTCTTCTCCAGGCTGAACAGCCCCAACTTTCTCAGCCTGTCTTTATACAGGAGGTGCTCCAGCCCCTGATCGTCCTCGTGGCTCTCCTCTGGACTTGTTCCAACAGTTCCATGTCCTGTTTATGTTGAGGACACCAGAACTGCACACACTGCTCCAAAGTTAGGTCTAACGAGAGCAGAGTGGCAGGATCATCTTTGATCTGCTGGTCACACTGCTAGAAAGAAAGTATATGAAAGGAGGAGCAAAGGCAATTTACACACAATCCATATGTGAGAGGAAAGCCTCATTTGATCCTAAAATAATATTTTTGGTGCTTTCCTAAGGCCTGTTTCTCAAACACAGTTTTCTGTTCATTTGGTGTACTTGTAAATCACTCAAGTCAGCAAGTACACATGTAACAACACTTGGGCATCTACTTGAACACGATCAACTCGTTTTTCAACGCGGGTTCTGCAAACAGTAGCACTGCAAGCCAAAATACATTACTGTAGTAACTTACATCAGCATGCAGAAATCATAACCTACAGATTTCAAATGCACCTAATCCCCTTACATTCAAAAATGCTTCTTTGCCATTCTCCTCATCAATATTCTCTTCTACCACTGTTTTTTACCTAAAAAAAAAAACAAAACATCTTGGCTTCCCTTTTTGTTGCATGACCACTAGACAAAGCATTTTCCTTAGCATTTTCCATGAGGTAAAGCATTTGGGTTCTTCTAAAGTGCTCAGAAATGCAAAGCAATATATAACTGCTTAATAACAAGAATATTGATGGGAAAATGCATTTTCATAAGTAGTTGGAAACAGGCAAATTAATATTCCTGCTCTCGCAGAAGCTAAAAGTTTGCTGCATTAGTCACATTGCATATACATGCAAACTGCAATTGAAGTTAGGAAAAAACAGATGCATTGTTAAAAAGCATTTTCTGTCACCCTGGATCTCTATTTAATAATAAATAAACTGAATACTGGCTTACTCTTAATATTTAAAATAATAAATGAGTGCATAATGAATAATCATAAGCCAGCACTTTGCATTTTTTAACCATGTATGCATTTCATCTAATATGTTAATGCTTGGCATGAAAATAACTATAAAAACAAAAGCCAAACCAAAATGCCATGACTGTGAAATCAAGGAAAAAAGAAAAAGAACTTCCCAAATACAACAAACAATTCACATGACGTTAATGGCCAAAATTCCCAGCGCAAGGAATGGAACTGTTGGAGCTGCTTTTCAAAGAACAGTCACAAGAGATCTTACAGCACAAATATGAAGCAGCTACATAAAGACGTCTCTCAGTTCCCACTGTAAACAGAAGGGGGGGGGGAACTAAGGATAGTTGCTTGATACACTGTGTTTTCCTTGACTTACTGTGGAGTGCTATAGCACCCTGACAATTAGGATCACTAAGATGAATCAGCACCCTAAATCTGCTCCATTTCTCCCCTTTGAACACATCAGACACATGCCTAAAAGAGAATGCAAAAAGGGCTGGGACTGCTGTGTAGAAACTGGTGGTGAGAAACAGAAGCAGACAGAGCATGAGCTACATGACTTGCAAGAAGCAGAGCCAAGAAGTAATTACCTGATGCTCTCCAGAAAAGCACTGAGGGAAATTACAGTGCCATAGTGTATACTAAGTACAGTTTATGGGTCCCAGAAAAATTACTTTAGAGAAAGCACATGGAGTTTTAAAATTTTCCTGGGAATCACTGGGGACAAGTCATGCCTTGTTCCCAGTAAAACAAGGTAATTTTGCTGTCCTTGTTGAACAGAAAGAGAGATTTGAACAATAAGGCTACAGAGAATTACAACTTTCCATGCACGTATATTCAGCTATTGCACTCCAGCACCAAAGAATGAAAGATAAAAGCAGTTCTTTAAAGTCTGAGAATGTTTTATAGGCTTGGCAGCATGCAAAGACACTTGGGAATTGGACAAGATACTTATGACTAGGCAGGTGGAAATCACATTGCTAAAGAGAAGCAGTTGGCCGACAGCCAGCGTTAGGGTTGGCCACTGTCGTCTATAACCTTTGTGACACCGAGAAATGGCCACTTTCAGTAGAAAAGCTGCATCTAGAAATGAAAAGATGAATCTACCTAAGCGAGTCTGAGTAATGAAGAGGGATGAATACTGGGGGCAATTGCTATTATCACCCTCATCCACATGCCGCCTTTCATAAATAAATACTTGGAAAAGAAAAAAACCTTCTGAGTCACCCAATTCCTACTTTGGCTTCTCTAATTCCTCTTTCAGGGTGGTATTATTCTGGCCCGACCTCATAAACTATTCAAACAACAGCATTTTGTGGTTTATTGGTGTGATTTTTTTGGGGGGGGAGGGTGTCCCAGAAATGCATCTGCATTTTTGTTAGCTTTTTTTCTTAGAGTTTAACCCATAAGTCTTGCAGTTAAGAAAACTGAGCCCCGGCTGATGAAAAAGAAATAAAGGTAAGGAAAAAAGAACTTTCATTTCTATCTTTTTTTTAACCTGAATTTCTACAGTTTAGATCCACTGGTGCAAACACCATCTTAACAAAATCTGCAAAACTTACTCTGTTATCACGCAGCTTGGATTTTCAGCAATTTAGAAGAGAGAAAGAAAAATACTTTCCAAGAATGATCATCTGAGGGGAAGAAAATAAATCTAAATCTTGTTGGGAAGTCTTAGAAGGAAAAAGCAAACAGCTTGTCACTTGCAAGTAAGGGAAAGTTTTGAAGACCTTCAAGGCGGAAGTCCAGAAGCCATCTCTAACCCATTTGATTTTGTGTCTCTCCAGGGGGTATGTGCCCAGTCAAAGTCACCTTTGTCTTGGTTAAGGAGTATCCAATGACATTTACAGGCCTGTTCCAAGTAGTTTCCCTTCAGAAAGGTTACAAAATACAGTCTCTTCCTTTGGATCTCTGCATTCAATTCTATGCTGTGTTTTTGCAAAAGGGGGGAAAAAAAAAGGATTAGGTTCCAAGTCCTTTTACCTCTGAATATAGTGCAGAAAAAACCCTGCCTTTATAAATACAACATGAATGCTGACTGGCTAGTGCCTGCTTACCCTAATGAGCTTAAAATCTTATTTGTGGTGGACATCTGTCAAGACAGAAGTGAGGCATGCAAGTCCTCTTAATCCATTAGCTCTAAATCCAGCAGAGCTTTCACACTCCTTTTGTGAACTGAAGAAGAAAACCTGACCTGGACTATAGAATGGAACAGTGCACAACTTCAAGGACAGATCTTAGGCAGTGAGCACATGAGATTTCAAGGCAAAGAGCAATGAAAACTGACAACAAAACTGGGATCATGATGGAAAACTCTTGAGAAACTGGCCTGTCTGCAGTTCGGGATGAAACAGTGAGTTTGACTTTTTCTTTTGTTTTCCCTTGTTCATCTGATTTTAAATAAAAAAAAATACAGCCAAAGACAGAGACAGGATGGGCTGCACACCTTCTCACAGTGAGATTGCTAGTACTATTGCAAGAAGTGGTCTATGGGCTTTCAATACACCCAAGAGTATTTTGCATATTGATCCAAGAGATAAAGGAATTCGTATGCTGGTTAAAGGTTCATCATGCTACAATATTGATGAATTCCGCCACTGTGAGACCCAGGGGAAAGATTACCTAAGGGAAAAGGAGGCTAAACTACCAGAACAGGACAAAAATGATAATTTGCAGTTATCTTCTGAGGCTCACCCAGATCCCCAGATTTCCGAGGAAGGCAAGAAAATACAGAGGACAGCCACAGATGCCGAGACTGTGATGTCTGAGCTGATTGAATCTCAAAAGCACATCACTGAGGCCATACAGATCAGAAAGCAAAGCTCCTGTGAATCAGAAGCATCAGCTTTCATTTGGGATGACAAGAATGAAAGCAATGTGAAGCAAATCCCAAAGAAAGGAAAGAAGCAAAAAAATCATAAGCTGGCAAAGCAAGGTCGACCTAGTAAAGTTAAAGAGAAGTCCATTTCAGCCCTGTGTGAGACAGAGAAAAAGGTAGATTTCCCTGAACTGCTTGTTAAGGCTCACCAGAGTGCATATGCCTACTTAAATCCCAACCTCTCCAAGTATGAAACTATACTTCACATGGCCAGCCAGGCTACCCAAACTCAGCTCTTCCTACAGCAGATGGTAAGCTTTCTCCTTCTTCACTACGATGAAATCAACCAGCTCCTGGAAGAAATCGCCAATGACGGGGAAAATCTTCTCAGAGATGTAGGTGGGAATTTGGCCTGGCCAGCAGAAAAAGGTGATCTAAAGGAGCACCCTGATCTTCTGCAACAACTACTGCAGTACACAGTCAATAAAATGCAGTTACTGAGTGGGACACTGGCCTCCCTCACCTCCGATGCCCTGCAGGAGACATGCAACTACTTGCAGTCTGCTGCAAACAATTTAGAAGGAAAACTGAAAGCAAAGCAAAGCTTTGATGAGCGACTGCTACGGACAGTAAGGCTGCTTGAAGCCTCAACAGTGGGATCCTCTCAGTCCCAGGGTGATGACAGGACTCTCTATTCTGAGGACAGTGGCATTGGTGTGGACAATGAATCCCTCAAAGAGTTCAGTGCTCTCAGCCAGCATGGAGGACAAGGAAGCTGTGATTCCTATACACACGGGCATCTGTCCCAAAAGCACACACATAATAGTACAGTGTCACCGGGCACAGCCACATCCCGCAGCTGTGTACTGGAAAGGCATTTTAAAGACACAGTTTATTCATCCACGCAGAGTAAGGAAGCAACATCTTGTCAGGGTGGAGTACCAGGAGGCATTTCCACCATGCCCCAACGTGCAAACTTGAGCAAAAGCCATTCCTACAACTCCTTCCAGTCTGACTCTACTCAGGACGGTGATAATTTCAAAATCTGCGAATCAACAGATTTTCCTTCTGAAGGTGACGATGAAGAGAGCACCCTGGGGGAGGATGACAACACAAGTTTATCAGAAATGGGGAAGGATGCTTTGCCAAGGAGGCCCCTGTCTTCACCTGCAGTCACTGATAACACACAAAGGCAATCCATCAAAAGGACAGAGAATGTGGAGACAGAGGAGATTATTCTGAAGATGAAAGATGCCATCAGTGAAAAAATCAAGTTTGTCCCAGCTAAATCTGGGTGTAAAGAATGGATAGAGGATGACAGTGGAAGAGCAGTCCAAACAACAAGGCCCAGTACAGCAACGGGCAGCCAGAAAACCGTCAGGAAACAACGACGGTCCAGGTCAGAGGAATCCCTCAGAAGCCAGGCAGAGGACCCAACCCTCTTAGAGCTTCAGAGAACTCAGAAAGATCTCAGCAAAAGGCTGGAAATGTTTTACGGAACGGATACAGGTAACAAGCCAGAGCCTTGGAAATCAAGAACAGCACTTTGTTTGCAGGATGAGCAAAACACACCTAGGTCCTCTAGCAAACTGAAGGCATGCCTCTCAAAAAACTTCAGCATCCTGCCTAACCAGGATAAAGTCCCTTTGTTCATGGTTGACCAAAATCCTGGCCATCAGCTGGAGGAAGAAAAAGGCAGGAAGCCTTTGAGAGCTGCTGTGCCTACCCAAGAGACATCAGGAGGCAATGAAAAGGAGCCTCCCGGAGCACAAATGCTCGGTGGCAGCAGCTGTGCCCCCCGACAGTCTGTCAAAAAGCTTATTGAAACATTCAGTCCTGTTGACACTCTTGTGAAAGATGCACATTTAAGATCTTTAGGACCAATAAAGTGCATCAGAAAATTTGGACTTCCAGTCATCCCACCCACCCTCCCCTTTCAGAGAGGCCTGGCACCTTCAAATCTTAAGCATCGTATTTCACCAGTAGAACACACAGACCCTTCAAACACTTGTGGAGTTTCTTCTAGCTTTCCAAATGCCTTTCCTCCTGCACCAGCTACGGAATTAAGCAAGATGGACACAAAGGAAGAGATTGATGTAGACACTGAGAACTTGCCACCACCACCACCGGAAATGTTAATGGACACTTATTCTGACTTATCTGAGCCTGAAGAAACTGCAAGAATAGAAGGAAACTCTTCAGAAGATGCCAAAAAGCTCACCAAAGCAGAATTTCACGCTACTAAGAGATCACAAGTTTCCCCCAAAATGAAAGCCTCCCTTCAGTCCATTGACTTACTGCCAAATAAAAGTATCAGCGGCCCCAGTGTGATTTCTAATAAGGGTCTAAGGAATACCAGAGCAGGGGACGAGAAAGTGCAGAAGTACTCCCTGGAGCTGAACCCTACCAACATGCATGTCCCTAGCCAGGAGGAGATACTGGAAACCCAGAGAAAAGAAGCTGCAGATCTATATAAGCAAACCCATAAAATTATTCCTCTTCAAAATCCCAGTGGGGTTTCAAAGCTACACAGGAACAGCTCAGAGAGCAAAGAGCCCGATTCACCTGCAACTTCAGTGCAATACCAGAAGCATGGTTCTCCAGACTCGCTCAGGAGAAATGAAAAAGGCTCAGTGTTTGCCAGGAGGGTCTCCCCAACGAGAACTCCTTCTCCACCAACTGAGAAACGGGTTTTCAGCCCCCCAGCACACCACAGGCATGCTCTGCAGCCTTCTACCAACCCACAGCCGAGCTCACCCACCATGCAGAGGAAACCCAGTCCCCCCTCTAGCCCCAGGGTGCCCAGCCCACCCCTACAGAAGAAGCTATCCTCTCCACCACCCCATCGAAAACCCCTCAGCCCTCCCGTGGGGCAGAAGCAGAGCTCCCCAACGCCGCACCGGCTGCTGGGCTCCGCAGCCTACCACCGAGATGCAAACCCTCCTTCATTCCTCACCACTCCTTCCCCACCAACCTCCCCATCCCGCTCCTACAAGGGCCTGAGAGCTGGGCTGGATGCTGGGGACGAGCACCAGCTCTCCTCCTCCAAGAGGAGCAGCAATGTCCATTCAATATTTTGCCCAGCCACATCTTCCTTATTCGAAGCCAGACCTCCACCAGTACCCATGAAACCCTCTGTAGAGGTGACCAGCCAGCCTGAAGCTTCGCCACTTACCCAAAAGAGCAATCTGCTTTTCCGGCAGCCTGGAGACCGGGCCAGAAAGCTGTCCCTGAGCGCTGCCAATCCTCAGCCATTTGTGAGGAGAAGTTACTCTGACCGTCGACCAGGGGTGCAGTTTCGTCTTCCAGCTCCTGTAACAGCTGGCAGTGAACCCGCACTTCACCAAGCAAGGTAAGAATCTCTCTGCTTCAGGCCAAGAAAGCAGAAATACAGCACTGTGTTGGCTGCCTAAACTCCCTATGGGAATTTAATGTCGTTAAAGAGATTGCCCCGAAAAGTGCCCTGTTTATATACCACGACAGCAGGTCACACAAACATCATGCGCAGGACACATGAACACCATGTGCAGATGTTTGGGCAACGATAACATTGTAGTTGGACTAGATGATTATTGTAGGTCCCTTCCAACTCAAATACTTTATTCTGTTGTCTTGCCCCAGATTTCAGAATACTACCAGTCTGAACCCCTTCCCTTGATTCAGCCATGCCATAGCTTGCTCAAACCTTAAACTTACACATCTGCTGTAACAGGCATCCCAGGAAAAATTCACTGTTGGTTTCAGGGCACAGAACCCCCCCTTATTTATGTGGGGGCTAAAGATATCCACACTCAGTTCTTAAAAGCTCTGAAGCGACCCTCAGATTACAAACATCTTTAAACAACCATGAGAAGGTAAGCCTGGACCAAGAGGAAGGGTATCTTTCCTAACATCAGCCTCTAATCCAGTAAACTCTTCAGCCAAAATCATAGCATCATAAAATAGTTAGGGTTGGAAAGGACCTTAATATCACCCAGTTGCAAACCCCCTGCCATGGGCAGGGACACCTCACACTAAACCATGCCTCCCAAGGCTCTGTCCAACCTGGCCTTGAATGCCACCAGGGATGGAGCAATCTGTATCAGGATGTTTCAAATCAGCTGGCAAGAATGACAGACTGATAGTGTGCAGGCAAGGATCTCTAGGGATGTAATTATAGTTTGAAATTCTGAGCTTTTTGGGTAGACTCTCAGATCCAGGTGCTGATTTCAAGTCTGATGGGTACACAGCCCAAGCCCAGTTTTCAAAGTGGGAAAACCTCCATGGCTACTGGAGATTCACTGCTCTGAAGAAGTCAGTTTAAAGATCAACACACAAACACATGCTAATTCCATGCTTGCAACCACTGCTTGCAGAATTTTAAAATATCCGGGCTTAGCTTCAAATTTTATCTACCACTTAAAAAAATATGCACAAAACCAGCCAGGAAACAGAAATGGGTATGTGGGAATACTCAGAGATCAGTGTAACTGCCTGGCAGGACAAAGCATTGTTATTCTAGTTTCTCAGCATCTCAGGATGTTGAAATCCATTAAGCTCTAAACTACACCAGAGGATTAAGACCCTTCTCAGGTAACCCTTCCTCATGTGAGGAGTATTTTTGCTTTTCCCCACAGAACAGCTGTAATCGTGTGAATCATCCCATGGGTAGGGATTGCAAGACCAACCTTAACAGGAGGTAAAATTGCACTTGTAAGTGCACAGGCTCTCCGTGTATTGCAAGTACAGAGACAGTTGTGGAAACTGAAATTGGGTGCCCAGGCATTCCCTCCCCAAGGACCAAAGTTTTCCACACTGAGAGTAAAGGAACATGCTGAGCAAAACATGCAAAAAACCACTGGGAAATGCATTCCCAGTTCCAATATTGCATTATATTCTGACATTTGACGATTTCCTAAGAAACCTGTACATCGTTGCTGGGTTTTCTATTGTTGTTGGATTTTCTATTGTTGTTATGTACTGTGTAAAGTCAGCATTGCCTACTCCACTGCCTGCTAGCAGAAATCAATCTTTTCAAATGAGGCTTTATGTCAAACCTTGCAAGACAAAAGTCCTTTCAGTTTTACAGATCAATTTTAAAAACAGCCAATTACAAATTATTAGCTAATTTATGCTTCATTACCTTTCTATTGTAGTCTGCCAGAGCATACAGATAAAAAAATTATTTACAGTGGGGTTTTAATATAAAAAACCCACTGTAAATAAAATCATCCCTTTCATGAAAAAAAATTATATATCCTGGTGTCATGATATACAGCATTCTGGAGGAACAAAATGTATCCTGAGCTAAATTTGGCTTACCATTTACACCAACAGACATCAAAAGTAGTCCTACTTTGTTAGTCCAAATTTATATCAGCATAAGCCCATTGATTACCACATGCACCGATTTAAGCTGCAATATATTACTACTGTGTGTTTTCTTACACTTAAGCTTCCTGGAGTAAACTTTTACAGACCTTGCACTGACTGGTCCGATAGAAATATCACTGCAAATGTGCCAACAGGCAGAGAAGGACCATTTTAAGAATCAACATATGGCATCACTGCTGGTTGTTTCACCAGAGCAGCTGTCACAGCTGTGAGCACCACATCTCCATGCACAGATGCTGAGCCCTACTCTTACAGGGCTCCTAACAGACAAACTACTGCACCCTGCTCCATCTCTCTCCTTCAAGTTCACCAAGCAGCCAGGGCTTCCTCTGCTTTGCAGCTCATTCAGCTGACAGAGGGAGACTTCAAAATGTCTCCCTAAACCAGATGTTGCATACCTAAACCTCCTCATTCTGGCCATGTTTGTATCTGGTCTCGCATCCACAAGCTATTCCCACCCAGCTATCAGTCTCCTTTCCTTCATTCCTTCCCTTGCTCTACCTCTCATTGCCATATCTAACAATGTGTTGGGTTTTTTTCATCAGGGGTGTGTATTAGCAGCTTCAAGCCCTAGTCACAGGAGAGAGGGGAGACAGAATCAGACCTGCCATATTGTCACTCTTCTATGGCAAAATCAGTTAGCCAGTTTCTCCCACGCTCCCAAATTCTGAGATACATCCTTTCACCTTCTCCCTGCCCAATTAAAACACCCGTTTGCTGAGAAGCAGATTGCTTATCAGGCAGGAGCTAGTACAAGCAAAGTGTTTTTCATTAGGCAGCTGAGTCCCCACTCCCACCTACCCCATTTCAGCAGAAATTCTAAATTACTTTTGGTGAATATGGCTTCCATCTCATTTTCCTAGCTATCACTGCCAGGCATTAAATGTCAGTATTGCGCACAGATCTGCGTTGTCTCCTGCACACTCACTGCTCCACTAGAAGTCAAAAAAGCACTTCTTTTGAAAGCACGTGTTCTGCCTGTCCCATGCTCTAAGGAATATCAGGACTTAAAACATTGTTAGCCCTAACTATGCCTGGAGCTAGAGCTTTTGTTATTAGTCTTAAGGTACCTGGATGAGAGTTTCGGTTTCAGTGCTCAAGTCAGTACAACTGGTTCCCATTTGGACAGCCCGTGGATGGACAAACTTTGCTGGTTTCTAAGCTTGGTCACTGGACAGCAATCAACGGTTCTTGCCATCCTATTGAGGCATAACATATACAATTGCTCTGCTCGTAGAAATCCTGTTAACCTGTAACAGGATTTCTACATATGCAGTTAATTGAAATAATATTTCATTGAGACTGCTAATCTTCCAAGAGGTAGAGCAGAGACCAAATATTAAATGTTATTTCCTTTAAGAAACTGTTCAAGGAGGGCTTGAGAATGGATTGGGTTGACTAGATCAGGCCCAAAGTAAGTAGCCCAAGTGAAACCTTCTGCAGCTGGGGGATAGTTGAATCTAAATTAGTTTCATGACCAGCTATGTATCATAAATCTCTTCATTCAGCAGCCCAAACCACTAAAGTCCTAGCAGCCAGAATAGCAACATAACAGCTTGTTTGTAGTTGAAAGCTAATTCAGTTTAGCAGCTTATGTACTTAAAATACAGCAATGATTCCCAGATAACTCTGGTATATTTCCCCACACTGATCTTAAACCATTTTAATTAGTTACAGCAACACAGGGCACATTTCAGCACAAAGGCCCATGGTATGAGCTATTCATGACTAGCTCCACTGCTATAATCAATCTTGATTCATAAAGTCCCTGTGCCCCTAGAGATTGCCAGTGCAACCTCAGGAACATTATTTACACGTTGCGCCTCAGTTGTCCTGTCTCCAGAATGGCAGATTTATACCATCAAAATACCCATCCCACAGTCATGCTGCCATACTCAGAAATCACAGTAACAATGCTAAGCAGATACGTAAAAGAGGAAAGACCTTTCCTCCAGCAGAGTCTGAACCAAGACTTTTCACTAAAATGTGTCCCTATCTGCAAGTGAACCCAGATTCACACCCAGCAAACAGACAAAACGTTTGCTTCCCAAAAGAGTTTTAGGAAGGAACAGTACAGTGCTTTTGGCATCACAAGAAAAAAGTCTGGATGGTGCATATAAAAAGCATGTATACAGGAGGAAACAGCAAACGACACAGGATCATGCAGCACTTGTGCTCCATGGGTTAATGTGGCCTAATCAGTGCTGTTTTTAAAAAGCCATGATTCATTAGACTCTTAACTTAAGCATCTTTCCTTCTGCAGCTTGGAGGAGAGCCCTAGGAAAGCAAGTGACTCTTGGAACAGCCTCTGCAGTCCTGAAATCAGAGAGTCCAACAGATCTGCTTCTCACCCCGAGCTGTTCATCGTGGGCCAGGGGCTGCAGAGGGACTGACAGCAGACGCACCCATGAAGGCAGAGACACGAGCAAGGCCAGAGCCCCCACAGGGAGGAAGCAGCCTTACCCAAGCCTCCAAAATGTGGCTTTTTTCCTCTCAAGGAAAAAACATAATGGCATTGGAGCTAAAAACCCAAACTGGCCGAAGAAATATAATGAAATACCAGCAGAGCCAGGTGCTTCTCCTTGGATTGCATTTCATGGTTTAACTCAAAGATCTACACTGAGCCAAAGAAACACTTTGCAGCTGGGTGAGTCAGGGGCAAATTGGTTTGATAAAGACAGCACCTGTAGCCAAGTCCTTTGTTTCACTGTTTAGAGAAAGTAGTTCAAAAACTATCAGAAATAATCATTATTTGCCATGCTATTTATTCAGGAGGCATCACAATTTTAGTTATGTAAAAAATGTTGTGCTGTTGTGACAGTTCGGGGGGGGGGGGGGGGAGTTATCATCCTGAACCAATTGAGTTTTACTGCAAAAACATCAATGACATCAGCAAAGGCACATCTTTAAGTATTTATCAACGTGTAGTGAGAGAGTAAGGTCAAACACAAGTCAAAACAAAGTAATCCCCTTTAAAGGAATAAAATTAGGGATCTTATTCCCTCAAAAAGGCTTTGATCTTCTAAATCACCTTTGATTATCACATAATCTCATCACCTCTAGTTCCCAGGGTACAAGGCTTAGATTAGAGTAGTTTTGTAATAGCCCAATCAAACAACGTTATAAATCCTGAGGCACCTAAGGACGTGTATCTTTTTTCCTCATAAGAGAATACTACCATAGAGAATTCTGTTGTCCCCAAAGCAGGTTCATATTCCAATTTATGCAGTTTGAGGGATTTATTGCAATTCCACAGAAGAGCCCAGGCAGGTTCTTGTTAATAAAACCACACATTATTTAAAGTCGATTAATCCTAGGGTTTTACAGCACCCACTGGAATACAGGCTCAAAATTTACTGGATCTTGCTCACCTAACTAATTTATCATCATAATTAAAATGTAATTAATCTCAGTTAATTTTACATGTTTTCATATGCAACTTTAGTGCAGAACAAGATCCAGAAGATAAAAGACATTTGTAGTCTTATTTTGATAGGAATAATTTCAATTTCTCCTACAGTTTTTATGATGGTGGTATCTGGGGCACTTCACCGTCACACATTATTTTTAACCCTTCCTGCCCACCTTCATGATGGGGGAACTGAGGTTCATCTTATGTTGTATAAGGGACCCCTTTGGATGCTGAACTACTCAGTTTTAATCTAGTGCCTTAATCACAACCATCCTTCAATAAGTTCAGTGCCATTTTAAACCACAGACACAAGGAAACCTTAATTGCTATGTCTAAGGTGGGTGTTTGGATATAAAGAAGTAACTTGCAGTTAATGGATGCATTGAATTGTCAGGGGTTTGTGAGCTTGAGGTGGGAAAGCAGCCAGCCATACACAAAGTGAACATCAAGATGTCAACAGATCCACCTTGTAATCACACAGGCAGATGTACCATCCCTTCTCAAGCTGGAAAATCTCCAGGGAGATACTGCAAAGTTTATCAGCAGGGCCAGTCTTTCCCATCATCAGAATTGTAGTCCTCTCCCTACTGCATGAAAATACAAGTACATTCTTGCATGCATTTCAGACTGTCTGTTCTACTGGCAGTAACCACCAGAACAGAAACAAACCAGAACAAAACAGCAATAAACTGGCATTTTGCATGCCTAAATGTAGCTTTGAAGATGAAAACATAACAGAGTGGGAGGACAGCTTCTGCTCAGCTACTACAGTCATTTTCTTTCCTCAGATTTCATGATGAAATTTCCCAGCACCATGATGGGTAATGAAGTATTTATTTGTATCCACAAGCACCAAATTCTGTGGTGCAAGGCTTCCAGCAGTCAAGCTGGAAGCCTTCCCACATGTGTGCTAGCTGGATATGGAGTAAGACAAAGTATCTTTCTCCAGGCTCCCTTCAGGATGTGGTACATGAGCTGGCATCCTAACATAGCATCTCTACCACTGAGGCCATGGTTGTCAGGAGGCTTATTGCAGAAACAACCCCACCTAAACACTGAAGCTGATGAAGGATTCTGATGCTGCCCTAATGATGCTGCAGCAAACTGAGCACTGTATTCAAGAAACAGAACTTCTTTGGGAGTGATCTACAAGTTTGTAACGCGAACTCATGACTATGTATAGCAAACTGATTCTCTTCAGTACAGTTAATGTGTAGGACTCCTGCAAATAAGGTATTGCAAATATGAGATTAAGAGTAACTGTAGCATACAGGAAATGATGGTTTGGCTCATCACTTTTTGGAAAAAAAAATAAATTTTTTAACGTATTACAGGTTTTTTTGGACAACATTTCCATTTTTCATGAATGAATACAACATTTATGGAACACAATTGTTTTATAAGACCATATTCAGCTTTAAGATTTATTTTTTACCTGATGTAAATAAATCAGAGTTTTTATATGCAAGGTATGAGTTTGATCTTTCTTACAATTCTGTGTGCAATCATCTTAAACCTTAGCCCAGTGTTACGTTCTTGATTCCTTCCTTAGTACCCTAATTAGTGCCCCTTGCTGTAAGAAACTTGCTGCCTTTTTCCCACCCCAGCACAAGCTTCTCTTGTTCTGTGTTTTACTGGGAGATCAGTTAATCTAGGTTGCATTTCCATTAAGCAAATAATGGCTTTTAGGCTGTAAGATCCCACCTGGACACTGACAGACCAGAGCACAGGTCAGCTGTGCTTCCCCCCCCTCCCCTGCCCTAAGCTTGACCTACCTGGCAATTTTGTACTCAGTTCAGTAGAGCTTCTATGTACAACCACAGCTACCTGAAGCACAGGGCAGGGAGTTTGTCCTATGCGTTAAAATCAGAGTGCACTCACTGCAGTGGAGTCTCATTGCAGAGGGGTGGAGCACAGAATGAAGCAGTATCCTGTTGTCAGCCAGGGCTTCATAGCCTGTTATCTTAAGTTTTCCATCTCAGATTTCCTTTTCCTCCTAAATTTGCACACAACTGAGCCAAGATGCAAGCTATATTTAGTTGAGTAAGCCAAGCACTGACAGTACTCCAAAGCATCAGGAGGACCATGCATCATCCACGCCTGTTTGAAGTCTGATAAATGGTTCTCATAGGAAAGAGCAATGACTTTAAGGACCTCCAAACAGCGGGGGTACAGGCAGGTACAAAGTTTCACTGCCTTTACTATGATCCTTTAAAGAGATTTGAGGCAATATGGGGATGCAGAGGCAGGTAAATATGTAATTTATTTCCCTACTTTTTTTCTTCAAAATTAGGTAAATGTTGGAAAATCCAAAAGGACACTTTCACTGTTGCCATGGCAACCCTGTAAGCTCATGGAACTGTTCTTCCCTGCAACGTGCTGCTCTGCCTGGGCTTTACTAACCCACAGTTAGATCCATAGCTCAGCAAACACACATGGCCACATGAAGTGTTTTTTTTTTCCTTCAGAAAGCCTCCTGAATGCATCACACATGCATTTTCTTCACTTGCATTAGAAACTGGCAACTACACATACTCTGCTGCCAAAACAGCAGAGTTTTACAGTTTGCACCAGTCTGCAAAATGTTTTTCCCTAAAGCAGAGGAGTAACAAGTGTTTTTCCCTAAGGTGGAGGAATAATAGCAGTGGCAAATGAAAATTTAAGTTTAAAAGATTCAGATTATTATGAAATGAAACTGTTTAGTCCCTTGAAAGGCAGCAATGCCAATGATCATGCAGTCCACCAAGAGTCAGAGCTGAACCCAGAAGTGCTTGTTCCAGCTATGCAGGAATTCATTATGCTGGTAAGCACTGGCCACAGCAATAAATTATCACATAGCTCTGGGCTGACTGGCACCCAGGCTGCAGTATAAATAGATTTGAGAATCCCTTCTCACCTGTCATTGGCCTCACAGTCAACTCATCCTTCTGCAAACAAGTTACAAACAACACTACTTGCCTGCTGTCCTGGATAAATAGACATATACATGGCTTTTCAAAAGCAGTGAAACTTTTCTCATGTTTCCCCTCCTTATATATAAAATCACAACTGGAGACAGCTATGAGCCAGAATGGACTCAGATTGCCAAAGAATGAAGCTTTGGAATTTAGGCCAAGTTTTCTTTGTTCATGTCTATGTTAAGCACAGAATACATCTAGTAAGACAACTTTAATCTATACAGGACCTTTGGGTATGTTGCCCCTCAAACGTGTGCGTAAATGACACCATTGTAATGACAAATAATCAGTATCAGCAGCAAACAACACAAAGAAGTAATGGCAAAAGGCGAAAAGGAGAAGAGGGCTTGTGAGGAAAAATATGGAGGACCATACTGAAGCCTCACTGGAGTTGCACTGAGGAGTATTTTAGGCCAGCACTTACTGGACAAGAGCAATCTCTAAGTTTGGAAAAAGCAGCTTTCTACAGCTGTGCAACAGGAACTACTGTCAGGCCTGGGCAGGACCAGAAGAGGGGCACGCTGTTACCATTACCTCTAAATGGAGTATCACTGCAGGATCTCTGGAGAATGAAAAAACAGCAACTGCCAGGCTGTGCAGGGAGGTCCCACGGCTGCAGAGGTCCTGCTCCTACCAGGGCCATCAGGCTGGCTTAGCTGGAGGGCAGCTGTTCCCTGGGGAAGCAGAAGCATATTTGGTTTGTCCTGGGTGATACCGACAACAAAAAACTGCCAGAATAATACAGCAGGTAAAACAATAGAGATCCTAATACTGGCACAATTCTATCCCTAGGAAAGTCATCTTACTAGTATGACCAATCTCCCTTCTTGAAACAACACAGAGGGGCTGTTTGTTGCCAAAGTTACTTAAAGGTTCAGGTCAACCATTCTCACTTCTGCCTGCATCAAAGGCAGTATGAAAGTATCAGGATTCAGTGTCAGCTGTCAGAGATTTGGTAGCAATGCAACCACTAATATTGCCATCACCACTACTTATCATGGATGAAAACAGCCACCTCCATGCAGCCCCCCTCCCTCTGCTGCAGAGGAAGAATTCAGCACCTGGCTCCAAACCCACCTCTACACTGGGCAAGAGCAAATTCTGCCAGAATCTCTTTATTACACTCCATGACCCAGCTGCATCTCTCCCACAACAGTTCCCTTCAAGTGCATTCTTTACTTCTCTGCTCCACCTCTCACAGCAGCACCATGAGGCAGCATCAATACTGTTTACAACAGGAGCCTTCAGCCTCCCCACTGTACTTTGGCCCCATTCTTCCTTCCTTATCCTGCCTCCCTGGCCACTGTCCCTATTTGCGATTAATTTTTCCATCCCATCCCCAAACTCTTCTTGGCACTGCCAAGCTCGTGCATTTACATCCCTGCAGGGGTTTGAGGCTGCACCTCCAAGAAGATTCAGGGTCCAGCTAACACATCTGCACAGCACAAGCAAACCCTGAAGAGCAGACAAACCATGCCACCAGGTACATGCTTTGTCTCTTGGTGAGAAGAAATGCCCATTTGAGGAGATGATTAATTTTGCAGACTGGATTCAGAGTACCTGGCACCAGTGTTTCTGCTTATGTAACTCCAGAGCTCTAACGACCCTTAGCACAGGAAGGTGGCACAAGACCACTCTCTCCCTGCTCGTCAGGGAAACATAAGCTTTCTTCGCTCCTGTGTGGCAGAATCCATGTTACATTTTATCCCCCACCTTCCCTTGATGACAACTTTTCCATTCAGCAAGCAAGAGGAACCATCTCTGCCAGTCAGGGTCTGTCCTGGGGCACTGGCAGGATGTAGGCTAAGAGTAAGCCAATGGACAAAATGGCCATACATTTCTTTTGCTGTACTAACCTCTGTGGGTTAGCAGCTGCACATTAAATGCAATAATCCCATTCATTATGCTGGCCCTGCAAGGGCAGCTTGCAGCCTCCTCTCTGGTGAGATTTCTGTCATCAAGCTATAACCAAAAAAAAAAGTTAGGAAGATTAAATATTCTTACCAATACTGGAGAAAGATCCAACACTGCTATGCCTGTTGTCTGTATCACCCAAACCCCTTAGTAGCTTCTTAACAACTTTTGAGACATTCACCTGTGCAAGCCTGTGGCAAGAGAGCTCACCTGAGCTGATTTAACCATTACCTTGAATTAACCCTCTGCTTGTCAACTGCAGTCACACCTTCAGCTAAACTTGCTCTCCCTGTGGTTGGAGAGGCCCTCTCATGGGGAAAGTGTTTCAGCTCAAGAGTTAAAAAACCTCAAACACCGAGACACAAACTAGTACTGGTAGGCAACGCTTTATTCACCTATTATTTTCTAAGTATGTCTATAAATACATTATTTTCCACAGTTACCAACTGAATTTACACAACAGGGGTTTTATTTTGTTGGTACTTATGCAAGCTTCTCAGCAAACATGAGCTCAGGATATAAAAATATTGAAAAGTACTTTATTATTATTGATTTTTTTTAAAGCCAAAATCAAAACGTGCTATGGAAATCTGTAACTATAAACTCAGAAAGGTAAATTGCACCAGCAGCTACTAGAGACTTGTAAACAGGTCACCCTGTAGCTTGGCACATATGGCATACACTGGTACATACAGTGCACTGCATATCCTCTGATAACCCCACCACACCTCTGGGCCAGCAGGTCCTGCTCTCTCATTCTCTGCTTCCTAAGCCAAGCCATCTAATCCTACAGCCTCAATACTTTCAAAGCCCTTCTCTTACTTTCTAAGTAAACATATATAAAAATATACATATGCCTACTACTTTGCAAGTATGTATATAAATATATTGTTTTCCTTTCCACAATTACAAATTGCATTTAGACATGGGTTTGGTTTGGGGGGTTTTTGGTATCTATGCAGGCTTCTCAGTGAACGTGAGCTCACAATATAAAAATTTAACTTGTTTTTTGTTTTTTAAAAGCCAGCATCAAAACATGGTTCATAAATCTGTACCTATATACTGGGTAAGGCAAATCCGTTCTTCAGTCACGTAGAATGACACGAATGCCACTGCCATGTCCACCTTTGCCTCCACCACTCCCACTCAGAACCTCTCCATCACCTTCCTGGTGCACATCAAGCCTTCACCTGGTGTTAAGGTCCAAAATGTCCCAGAGGGTTTTCACCACGTGCTGGGGCTGCATGGCAGCATACTCCTGCAGCCTGGAGCCCAGCACTTGGTGGAGGCTCGTTGCAAACTTGGTGCTAGGGGAAATCCCATGGGCAAGGCTGCTTGAAGGAAAAGGGGCCCAAGATAGTTGGTTGACATTCAAGGACTGCTTTTTCCGTGCTCAAGATCAGAGCATCCCGACACGTAGGAAGTCAAGGAAGAGGGCCAAGAGACCTGTGTGGCTAAATAGGGAATTGCTGGGTATGCTCAAGTGGAAGAGGAGAGTTTACAGGTCATGGAAGGAGGGGCTGGCCACTTGGGAGGAATATAAGGCTGCTGCTAGGGGATGTAGGAAGGCAGCTAGGAGGACTAAGGCTTCCTTAGAATTAAACCTGGCAAGAAGGGTCAAGGACAGCAAAAAGAGCTTTTTCAAGTACATGGCAGACAAAACTAACACCAGAGGCAATGTAGGCCCACTGATGAACGGGATGGGTGCCCTGGTGACAGAAGATGCAGAGATGGCAGAGTTACTGAATGCCTTCTTTGTCTCTGTCTACTCTGCTGCAGGCAGTCCTGAAGAGCCCTATACCCCTGAGACCTTAGATGAAGTCAGGTCGACGGAGCGACTTGCCTTAGTCGATGAGGAATGGGTTAGAGATCAGTTGAGCAATCTGGCCGTCCATAAATCCATGGGTCCAGATGGGATGCACCCGCGGGTGCTGAGGGAACTGGCGGAAGTCATTGCTAGACCGCTCACCATCATCTTTACCAAGTCCTGGGAAACGGGAGAGGTGCCTGAGGACTGGAGGAAGGCAAATGTCACTCCGGTCTTCAAAAAGGGCAAGAAGGAGGACCCGGGTAACTATAGACCGGTCAGCCTCACCTCCATCCCTGGGAAAGTGATGGAACACCTTGTCCTTGGTGCCATCTTAAAGCATATCAAGGATAAGAGGGTTATGAGGGGCAGTCAACATGGCTTCACCAGGGGGAAATCATGTTTGACCAATCTCTTAGCCTTTTATGAGGAAATAACACGGTGGATGGATGATGGCAGAGCGGTGGATGTGGTCTACCTTGACTTCAGCAAAGCCTTTGACACAGTCTCCCACAGCATCCTCACGGCTAAATTGAGGAAGTGTGGACTGGATGACCAGGTAGTGAGGTGGACTGCGAACTGGCTGAAGGAGAGAAGCCAGAGAGTTGTAGTCTATGGGGCTGAGTCTAGTTGGAGGCCTGTAACTAGTGGAGTGCCTCAAGGGTCAGTACTGGGACCTGTATTATTTAATATATTCATCAATGATTTAGATGAGGGAATTGAGTGTACTATCAGCAAGTTTGCTGATGACACTAAGCTGGGAGGAGTGGCTGACACGCCAGAAGGCTGTGCTGCCATCCAGCGAGACCTGGACAGGCTGGAGAGTTGGGCAGGGAATAACGGGATGAAATATAACAAGGGAAAGTGTAGAGTCCTGCATCTGGGCAGGAACAACCCCAGGTTCCAGTATAGGTTGGGGAACGACCTGCTAGAGAGCAGTGTAGGGGAGAGGGACCTGGGGGTCCTAGTGGACGACAGGATGACCATGAGCCAACACTGTGCCCTTGTGGCTAAGAAGGCCAATGGCATCCTGGGATGTATTAGAAGGGCGGTGGTTAGTAGGTTGAGAGAGGTCCTCCTTCCCCTCTACTCTGCCCTGGTGAGACCCCATCTGGAATATTGTGTCCAGTTCTGGGCCCCTCAGTTCAAGAAGGACAGGGAGCTGCTGGAGAGAGTCCAGCGCAGGGCAACCAAGATGATTAAGGGAGTGGAGCATCTCCCTTATGAGGAAAGACTGAGGGAGCTGGGTCTCTATAGTTTGGAGAAGAGGAGACTGAGGGGTGACCTTATAAGTGTCTATAAATATATAAAGGGGGAGTGTCACGAGGATGGAGCCAGGCTCTACTCAGTGGCAAACAATGATAGGACAAGGGGTAATGGGTGCAAACTGGAACACAAGAGGTTCCACTTAAACTTGAGAAGAAACTTCTTCTCAGTGAGGGTGACGGAACACTGGAACAGGCTGCCCAGGGAGGTTGTGGAGTCTCCTTCCCTGGAGACATTCAAAGCCCGCCTGGACACATTCCTGTGTAACGCTATCTAGCTGTTCCTGCTCTGGCAGGGGGATTGGACTAGATGATCTTTTGAGGTCCCTTCCAATCTCCAGCATACTGTGATACTGTGATACTGTGACCACAGCCCAGAGACTGCCATATTGAACAGGCAGAGCTCCGTTTCCCAGGAGGAACCAGAGCACAGACAGGGAGTGGCGCTTGATGGTTTGGGGTTTCTGTGGATAAACAGATGCCACAAGCACTGCCAGGCAAGAGAGACAGACTTCTTAACAACCTTAATGCAAACAAGAATCTACCTTTATCTTTGGTGCTTGGAAGCCTTTTCTGGCTAGTATCAGCAAGCACACAGAGTCTGATAAACCAGAAACAGGCAACAGTGGCTGAGCATCCACTGAACATAACAACCAACCTCTGAGGATCTCCATTTGCCCAAATAAGAGGCATTGATTCCACGACAGACTTAGCAAAGTGAATCACACGTATTTTGTAAATCATTTCACTATCCATTTCTGCATTGCTAAGACAAAAATGTCAAATCACTATTTATTTCTGTTAAGAAGTTGTCTAAACCAGCTGCTGGAGCTTTTGAAATGCAGTGCAGAGAAGTCACTGAAAGATTCCTAATAAAAAGGATGGTTACTTTTTTTGTGAGAAATGCCCAAGGTCTAATCTTGCAGTTCCCTTTGCTCAGCGGCACATAAGAAATGGCAATATTAAACTACCCCTTAAAACTCCAGCCCACAAAACATGTGTGCTGCTTGACAATGGAAACATCAGTGATTAAGTCAGGTCTTTGGCAGAAGGGTCTCATTTGAGCTTTTTTTTCCCTCATACTTGGTGGTTCCTAACAAACAGCTGTTTGAAACTTCAGGATGTCTTAGATAATTCCCCAGGCTCCATTGCTATGGCATTTGAGCATCTCTCAATTTTTATGGCATTTATCTTCACAATGTTCCCTGAAACAGGGGAATAGAGATAGAAAAATCTTACACTGGCTGAAATGTAACCAAAACCCAAGTGTTCCCTCTCATTCTCTCTGAGAATGTTGCTCTTAGCTCATTTCCAGAGCCAAACTATACTAACAAAAAGCTACTACAATAGGCTCCCTGTATCACAGATTTTGCTGAGATCAAAAGCTGAAATGGTCTGGAGAAAGAGTTCTTATTTTTATTCAGTGGAAATGTTATGAATTAACTATTTCCTATTCTATAATGGAAGGACCTTCATTTTCTCTATCCTGTTAATCTAGCATCAGTCATCAACATTTAAACAGCTCCTGAAAGTACCTAAAACCAATTCTGGTAAGCAGGAAAAGGGTTATGGTACCTATTGTAAAACTGAAGTTCATTTGAGTTTAAATGCTATTAAACACAGCACTTACCACAGAACTTCCAAAGAGAAAGAGCTGTCAATTGCCACTAAAATCCCTGAGATAACATCTGCTCTCTCTCGTAGCCCCAATTTATGTTCAAATGCTTTATATGAAAAAGATATAAAAATAACTGTAAAACTAAATTCTATGTTTCTGGGGATTTACTTTATTGAAATTTCTTTAAAGGCTCTTTTACATTTGCTGTGGCTAAAAATACTTGTCTGAGATTCATAATGAAGAAGAAAAATTTATGAAACCTTGGATTAAAAGATGCTGGTGTAATTAGCAGTGGATTTACCCTAATTAAAGCAAGGCTATGAATAGTCTCCTGTAGTATATATTATTTTTTTCCAGTCCTTGGCTATCATTGACATTGTAAGCTACTATTATAAATCAATTATCAGCTGCATTTGCAGCATGTTGGACATCACTGATATAAAAATAGACTGTTTGCACGTCCTGCAATGTTCAGAGTCCAATGTCATTACTGCAACACAGGCAGGCTGCCTCAGTGGCCCCACTTCAGCCCCACAGCCCCCAAATCCTGTCTTGCACAAAATCCTTGCCGATAATACGGGTGTTGAGTTTTCACCTACACAATCACCCCCAGGCTCTATAGGGTTCTGCCCCAATGGGAAAACAAGATTCATGGGAAAAAAAGAATCCTGCAATGACAAAACAGTCAGATTTTCACAATACCAATTGCCACGTATTTTTTCTAAAGGATAACCTTTTGCTCCAGAAAAGGCACCTCTTACAGACCTCCAGGATCTTTACTGTACTGCCCTTCAAAGAGCAGAGCCAGCCAGGGTATTTTTAGCCCGGCTTTTTGCTGGAGGTGGGCTGAAATGCCCCAGTGAGTGCTCAGTGCTGGAGCTCGAGCGCCATCTTCATCTCACACACTGCATGCCTCTGCAGCAGCCAGGCAGAGCCCTGCCAAATACGCCTATTAAGTGTATTTTGCAGGAGGGTCAAGCTCAGGACCTTCTGGTCTTTATCAGTTACTGCCCTGTCTATTCAGAGGCATTCCTTCTTGAATATTCCCTCTGAAGACTTTCAGACTTAGAAGTGGAGATTAGCTGAAGTGGGCAATACCTGAGAGATATTCTGTGACATCCAGCAGAGCGTGGTCGCTGAGGTAACACACTCACTGGGCAAGTGTCTGCAGCAGCAATGTGTTATCTGAAAGAGAAACATTAATCTATGCTCAGTCTTCTGAGGTTATCAGGAAAAAAAGGGGAAGGGGCTGGGGGAGAAAGGGAAGAGGGAACTGCATTTTGTGAAATCAATTTCTGCCAGACCTTTTCTTCTTTCCTTCAAGCTTTCTTGCAAGGATTTTAAATTCAAAAAGAAAACCTCTCATTTCACATGTGTAAATCCAAAAGTGACTGCGGTAGAAGGAGCTGTGTTAAACATTTCACACCAGGGCCCTCAAAATTGAAATCACATGTAAGCAGTGAAAAGATTTTGTGTCCCAGAGCTTTGCAGAAGTGAACTTCGCCCTCCCCTAAGGAAAAGGGTGAGAAGCCTCAAAAGTCCGCATATTTATTCACACTTTAAGGATAAGCTGCTGCTAAATCTTTACATTATCTGTTGGCAATTATGGACAGACTCCATGTTACTCTTATAAAAGACAGAATTACTGCTCACTGCCAACACCATCCGCTTCTCAGGGCTCTTAGCAGTCTCTTTGGTTGGTTTGTCAGAAAAACTGGAATACAAACTGATTTCCCAATACCTGACTGTCACATGTATTTGAGTTTTTCCTGTGTTGCCTGTTGTTGATTTGGGTCTTGTTTTAATTTATGAACTGTTGCCTGGATTGGTCTGCAAGCCTCCAGTCTTACTGCTTTGATAAACCAAGCAAAGCTTCTCTTGGAGGCAGAATGTGCGTGGGATGCGCTACAATACCTCTCACAGTGTCACCAGGAGTGGCATCAGTAAAGCAGGCAACCTACTTCTTCGTGAACCACTACAGAGAGAAATCCCAAAGTGGTTTTAAGTAGATACAAAAAAGGAAGTCCCTAATGATCCTCTTGCAAGCATGCAGTAAAGAACTGATCCTGCTATCCTCATTACGCTTCTGCTTTGGTAACTGTGCAATTCTCATTCACCTTTTTCAACAGACACTTGACTTTTTGCCTCACACTCTTGAAGTATTGGCAGACACTGTTTCACACTTGCTGTTCCTCCCCAGAGAGCTATCTTACAGCTGCTGCTTTGAAAAAAAAACCCACCCTGAGATCCGGGTATCTCGAAGGAGCACAAAATATCACTGCATCATTAGTATCGGTACCTACACAGATTTTCAGGGGAATGCTTGGGTTTGGGGTGGGTGAGGGGGAACTGTTTGTATGGTTTAAGTGTATAGGCACTATTCACCTTTCAATTTAAGGGTTTCAAATGCCCTGTGCATTTCAGAAGAGTAAAGCTTGAGTCAGTAACAAATTTACACAGCCATTACTTTAACTGCCTCAAGAGACCTAAAGACAGAGCAGATTTTAATGGCTGTTGGAAGCAAGGTGGTAAGCAGTTCAACTGTTACTCACCCAACTTTAATTCTCTGCACTACATATCAGCTAAACCAGAGGGCCACAGGATGAACAGTCCAGCACTTGCCATATGAGTAGAACAATCTGCTTCTCCATGTTCTCATTTTCACTGTGGTCTCCTCTTTGCTACACGAACACCTACGGGGCAATTCCCCTTCCCTTCTTGCAGAGGGCTGGTTCCTCTGGGAGCTACTGGCACTGCTGGCCTGACTCCCCAGCCTGGCATGAGGCACTGGACATCTGAAGGGCACTTCTTTCATGGCAGAGGACAGGGTAAGACAAATGTCAGAGTACACCAAGATCTACGTCTTGGTCCAATTGCAGTCTGGCTTGATTTGCTGATTTGCCCCCATCTACAAGGTAGTTCCCTCCAGTGGAATTAGGGTCTCAGGTCACAGCTAATGAATGTGTGTGGCCTTCAACTGGGACATCCAAGCCAATGTCAAGGTTAAGCTAAATAAATGAATCAGGCGTTATTTGAAAACAACTTAGTCTGTAGGAAGAATTTTGGCCTCAAGGATGGGGTTTATTTTGTTTTGGGTCTTTTTCGGGGGGGGGGAGGGTTTTTTGTTTGTTTTTACATTGAGTGAGCAAGACTTTTCTAACCAGCTTGCATTTTTGCATGGATCATTAAAGGTGACATATGAGGAAGTCTCGCATAAAACTTGGAATATGAGGCTTGTCAAAACAGAATCTCAGAGCAATGGCTGGGCTCTTAGCTATTAAACTCAGTGGAGCAATGGGGCAAGACACTTTGTTCACTTACTCTAAACTAAGAGGGTTGCACAATCCTCTAGAGGTCGGGAGGGGCTTGTCATTTGCCACTTGATTTTAAATTGTAAAGGCAGACAGTTTTAAAGCATATGGGAAGGTTTCATTCCTGCATTTTGCAGTAGAGCCTGCCTTCCCCCACTGAAGTGCTAGGAGTTGAATTTTGCAATATTTATGAGTTGCCTGTCTGAATTTTTGCAAATATCAAAAAAAAAAAAAATCAAACTGAGCAGAACCACAAGAAATATATCCCACCTTGTCTGCTTGGACCTGTCTCTGAGTAAAGTCAGTGTGATGAGACACAGATGTGCCTTGCTCCTGTTCTGACATCTGCCGGCATGGAAAATTTACAGTGATCTCTCAGAATTGGTGAGAGGGGAATGACAGAAAGCTCCATAGAAAACCCTGAAGGGATCTGCTTAGCACATCCTCTGTTAGCAGGGTTCTGTAACTTTTCCCTAACCTTCTCCCAGGCACAACAGAAAACAGGTAAGGGCAAAGAGCAGTACAGCTCTCATACCCTTCTCCCCACTTAACGATCAGGAGAGGGTCAGCAAATGTACTGGGTTCTCAAAGCAGCGGATGTGGAGAAAGTTGTTAACTCCCCTTTAAGACCTGTCTCTTCAACACTAAATTTTCCTGGTATATTCCCCCAGTGCTGCATTTTCACAGCTGATATAAATCTGTGTGGCAAGGGAATTTACAGCAGACCTTGGCTATGTTGTTATTGACTATAGAAATCTTGCCCCATGCAGAACAACATGTGGAACAAGCCATCATTTACAGCTGGATTTAGACCAGTTTATGCTACAGAAATGAACTTGGCAAATCATAAATTCCCTTTTAAAAAAAAAAAAAGAAAACAAAGAAGAAAGGTAGAAAATAGACAGAATCAGCTAATACCTATAATGTAGAGCCCTCCAGGAAGCTGTTCTGAAGAAGCTCTGATGGGCCAGAATCCCTTACCATCAACAGCAAAGTAATTAATTTGAGAATTAAATTGGGCCCAGACAACTTCCAAAAATCCCTTTGTCCCTGAATTCTAGCAAAGTTGTACTCCAGGATTTATTGTTCAGCTGCTTTTGTACCACAGCAGGTAAGCAGCACCAACCCAAAGGCTCCTCAGGCTTTGAGGAAATGCTGGTAAACATCAAAGCCTACCTGGGAACTGGTGCATAAGGACTTCACCAAACCACAGCTTCTGGTTAACCAGCTCACCAGCTACAGTCCACAGGAATTCAGGTCCTTGGATCTACAGCAAAAATGACACAAGTGATTTTCAAACTTGCCACAGAACCCAAACACTTTATGAGGAGCTTGCTTTTCTGTGGTAGACCTTAACTGGTTGCAGATGGATCATCCAGGTGGATCCAGCTTCTAGAATAAGTGGGTAAGAATAACCTAAGAGGCACAGAGAACCATGCTTGTTACAGACTTGGATCTGGTTTTCAACTGTGTCCCCTGGCTTTAGCCAACCCTACCACCCCCATTTTTTACCTAGAGAGCCACCCAGTTGTCTGTCCTTGTACTCATTGTTGTGAATCATTCATATCAACCATAAAACTGAGGTGAGAGAACACAAACCTTAATATAATCCCATTCTGCTTTATGCCCATCCTTATATTTCTGCTTTTCTGACTCCCTTATTTTTAGGTTACTGCCTCCAAATTACGGCAAACTGAAACCTGTGGTGGGTAAGGGGAAGCAAGGACCTAACTTCAGGACAGTATCTCCATATGCTTTTAAGAAACACATACCACCCACACGCATATAGTCAGTTCCTAGACCAGATCAAAAGGGAGTAAATCCAAATGCACTGATCAAAAAGTAGCTGTTAAAAGCTGTTTTTATAACATGTAAAGACACCAACATGGACTTCTGTAGTATTACTGATGAAGGAACCTGCCACTATATTTGCCAGTCCACAGCATGCTAACACATAGCTTTCGGACAGCCATAAGGGATGGGCTGGAGATGCACTGTGCAGGGCAAGTGCCTCCAGGATCCCTGGAGGATCCCTGAGAACTTCAGTAGGACCTGCTAGGCAGCAGAAGACCTGCTGCACAAACTGCAGTGGGCCATATGGTTCAGGACACAGCTCAGATCGGGACCTCATCCTCTCCATAGTGCAGGTACATATTTTACATCAAGAGGCATACCTGTGACTCCATGCTCAAGCATCCAGAAAAGGAGACAATGATGATCTCCTTACCTTTCTCTCCTTACCTATCTCAAAGAAGGGAGCCAAGGCATTTCTAACCCCAAATACATGGAGACCTCCAGGCTGACTATGGAACAAGCATTGCAGCCTTCATCTGTATTTCATAACACTCTTATTAAATTCAAAGTCTCAATATTTGAATTCAAAACAATAACTGCATTTGGGCATTACAGAGCTAAACGACTACCTAAAATTGCAAAATGAGAAACCGAGGTCAAAGCTTTTCATATTGAGGTCAGAAAGGGCCAGGCAACTCTGCTGAGGGAGCTGCCCCTGCCACAGCATGGGACAAAACCCAGCAAGAAGAAAGAGCCTTCACCACCTTTTTGACCATGAGGAAAAAGCACATTCCTCTCATCTTGTTTTAGTGGATGTAATATTAGCAGCATGCACATTTGGAAGTCCAATTCTATAAAAATGAAACACATAGTTTCCCAGGAAGAAGGGACAAAAACAGTCATGGCAGGTGCTAGTCACTTCCCTATGCATTTCTGGCAGGAAATTAAAATAATGCCTGTAATCTCCTCTCGTTTGAATTAAAACTCAGACATGATTCAGGTGATAAGCAGCACACATTCAGCTGCACACCTCCACATGATACAACAGACTGGGACAGATAAAATACAGGCAGTACTTCCTAAGCCTCTTGCAGCAGATGGATATTTCCACAGACAACAACAGCTATCAACAGATTTAGTGTTCGCTTGACTCTGAAGCGCAGAAGCCGCAGTTGAGGAGAAGCTGTGCCACAGGTCAGCCTTACCTAGCTGAGCAATGAAGGCTTCCAGTCCTTTCACAGCTGCAGCATAAATCCCTGGGTGCTTTGAGTTCACGTTCTCAGTCACTGCTTCTACCAGAGACACCAGCACTGCATGTAAGGCATCTCTGAGCTTGGATGTCATCCAAGCCAGTGCCTTCAGCACCTGCTGCTTCACTTTCTTGTTGCAGTCCTGAATCCTAAGGACAAAAACACTGAAAATCTGTTAAGAAAACAAACATGACAGCTGGATTAAAATGTCTTTGTTTCAAGAAGGGATGTGGGAACAAGCACCCAGCAATGTAAAAGATGAATGGAATCCTTTCTGTCCGCTCAGTGCTTGCTAGCACAATTTCACTCCTTTCCTGTACTCACTGTAGTGGTTGCACAACCCCATGCTGCTTAAAAGGATTTCCGTATTTTATGAAGAGGTTTGGGTGGGGACAGGATAGATCATGTGCTGTTTCTCTTTACCTACTATAAATCTTTAAATAAATCCCATCTTAATAATGCAAAATAGTATTTTTGGTATAGAGGTATGAAATCATGATGCCTCTCTTTTCATAGGCTGGTCTCAAGTACTGAGGGTAGTTCTGATTTTGCCAGAACTGGGACTGGAGGGCATCCAAGTTTTGTTTGATCTCAGAACCTGCATCTGGAGAAGTGCAGGGCTCTTTTGACTTCTCCAGGACCCAGACCATTTGCCTAGCTAACAGGCAGACTTCTGAAGTTTACTGTGCTGTGCAGTACTCCTTAGAGCAGGTCCCCTTGACAGCCATGTTAACAGGCACCATCTTCTGGAAAAGGGAAAAAAAAACAGCTGCTGGCAGGAGAAGGAAGATCTGTCTCTAACCAACTTCCTCCTCTTTCCAAAGATAACAGTGGCTCCCGAATAAGGGTGAGAATAGTCTTTCTCAAGCAGTAAAGGGATGAGGATGGAAGCAAACCAGAATGCAATGGTTTTCCACTGCGGCTGAAATCACAAAGCTTCTTCCAGCTACACAGTGCATGCAGTAGGGCAATATCCCCAGAATACAGACAATTCATGCACTAATTATGATTGCCTTGTGCATCTTTTGCATAATAGGCAATTTTCTTGGCATTACTACTTCCTTCTTCTGTTCCAAAGACTTTATTTCTAGTGACACCAGTTCCTTCATTGCCCACACATAAACAGGCTGCAGATCAACAGTTCATTCCCAGGAGCAAAATGATTCAGCAGAAGAAGAAGGAGATAAAGAAAGATTAGGCAGGTTTAATCTCACAAGAACAATCTCAGTACTTGCATAAAGGAGACATTTCTCCTGCCAAGCATTTACTTAATGCCTTATTGTTGCCATAACATCTCCCAAGTCATGTGAGAGAACAGACTGTTTCAACTACTTCTCAAATTTTTGATGACTCATGAATATACTCAGCATCTTCTGTCCATAACTTCTAACACAGGAAAGAGAGAATGGAATACAGACTATTACTGTCTTTGTGAATAAACAAAGGAAGAGTGTTAATAGAATAAGCTGATACTTTAAACTCATTATGTGCAACACCTTCATGAGAAAGTATTACCTATTCAGCAAAGAGTGAGATTTACCTCCACTTGTCATCACTGCTCTATGCTGTCAGCTGAACACAAGAGGCAAGAAGAGAACCCAGGGCAACAGGAAAACACAATTTCACTCTTACACTGTGGGTACGCTTCTGTGGGATCAAAGAATCCAGTGGGACAAGCAAAAGATATCTCCTGATGTGCTGTCAGGGCTTATTTGCAGTCTTGCTGCCATTACACAGTAATTTACCCTTCTTACTTGTGGAGAAGCCAGGACAGATCACCTCACTCATGCTTCCTATTTATTATCCTGTATTACAGGTATGCAAATGAGCAGCTAGTTGCCCATGTGTTCTTGGCATCTATCCATGGGAATTAACATTGCTAACCAAATTAAAGGGGTTTGTTGGTCTTTTGGTACAGTTATGCTAATAGGAAACATTGACAAATAACCAAACAAAATTATTTTACTATTCTGAACTCAGCTATTCTCAATATAAGAATTACTTAGGTCACAGGAATTCAGCAATGGTTCTTTTTACTGGACAACCTCATGTTACCCAGTATAGTCATCTCCCCAGACAACATTGCCCACATTGCAAAGTAATGTTCTTAATATTGACTTTACTTTCCTCTCTTTTGTGGTTTTATCATTTATGGTCCAACAGTTTTCATATTTTAGGAGCTGAAATGAAGATCATCACCTTATGTCCTGATGACAATCCTCAGCAAGTTTCACCACAGTACGAACAAACACCTCAGCACTGTAATGTGTGCCAGACAGGAGCTTCTGGCCTTCAGTTTGCTTCATCGTGGTCAGTAGCTGTTCGGCTGCACACTTCTGCACCAGGATGTTGTGGTAAATGGAAACAAGAGAACAAACACTCGGGCAGAGGGAAAACAACGGCCAGAAGCACAGGTCTCAGCCCCATTGTGCTCCCTGTCATTGCTGGGAGAAGGAGGCATGTGTTCTCGCTGCAGTGTTGGACACCTGAGGAAGATTCTGTCCTCAGATAAACACAATGCTGGCATTGTCCAGAGGCACTACCTGCAAGGAAGAGGAGGAATTCCATCTCCCTGGACTAGCTGATACTCAATATCTGTAAAAAAATTAACTCTGAGAAAGAGGGAAATGGAAGACAATTCATGCTGGCTTTTTTTTTTAACTGAAGAATTTGCTTCAGTTAACCCATGGCACTTGGCCTGTGAAGGTGTCCATGAAGTGACTCACCACCTCAAGGCTAAGATGCAGCATAAATTTGACTAGAAAGCAGAGATCTAAGGACACAACAGACAAACTCCTCTTGGAAGTCGGAAGGAGCTGTGCCTGATGTGCATGCTGTGCCACACCCCACGGTTTCTACCCCAAATGCTCCATGACCCAGCAATCCAGCAATGAGCCTCCTTATGTCATAAGTTAATGGTATAATGATGATGCATGTTTTTTCCCAGCGTCTCTGTGGTCAACATTAAGAAATATCAAAGGGTGCTCACTGCTGGAATTGCCATTGTTCCTCTTCCCGCAAAGCCACAAGGCAGTATTACCACCCTTTACAGAGACTTTCACTTCCCCATCATTCACCACATCTAGGCAGTGTGGACGGCCTGTGAGAACAAGCAGGCTATAGCAGGGCAGGAGTAGGTCATGAGGAAGGGAGGCAAGCTCATCACAGTCTAGTGTCACTGAGTTCCCAACAGATGCAGGAGAAATTACCCTCCCATTATTACCCTTCTGTCTCCCATACAAGTTAAGGTGAAGCAGATCACTAAAACAACATACTGGATTTCACCAACCATGAGAGCAGTAATTGCTTGTGCAGGAGTCATGTTCCCCACAGTGATCCCCAGTCACTGGCTACTTTCTGAATTGACATGCTGCAGTTCCCCATCCTCTGGAGCATGACCTGAGTAACCTCATCCAACTCAGGGTCCACATGCTTCTTCATGGTCCTGAAGAGCTCTCCAAGAGTCTTGAGAGCAAGGAGAGAAACCTTCCAGTGGGGGCTGTTCACCTGGGGAAGTCATGAGGGGAGATGCAAGAATCACCTTGTAAGGAAAATCAGTTCCCATAGACAAGTGTCACAGGACAAAACAAGACTTCTCACTGTGTCCAGGTGCAACATAAGAGCACACTAAGAGCAGAAGACCACCAACACAATAAAACTCTGATACTGACTTCTTCAGTGGCCTCAGGTCCACTTCTACAGTACAATGTCAATGAGACTGCAGGCCTGAAAAATATTATTTCACCTAAGACAAAGTGTGCTCCTTAGCCCATAGCATACCCTGCTTTGATTTTAGGCCCTTTTGTTGAAAGCAAATCAGAAAATTAAGGCAAGGTCTACATTTACACTATAAAGGCACAATTTGTAATGAAGTTTGAGCACTCAATGAAGAAATAGGAAACACAAGCTCTCAAGTCTACAGACTAATTCACAGCAGTACCTAGAGTCTATCTGCAGCTCTGTCACCTCAGGAGAACCCAGGCTGCTGGACTCAAGGCACGCAAGGATCTTGGAGATCACAAGATGGTGGGGTTTTACAGTATTCAGTGCTGTGCCGGAGTGATCCCTGCTGCCAAAAGACTCTCCCCCACAAAGGTAAGGAATAAGAAGCATGTCACAATCATGTGCTCCATTTGAAAGATAACTTGAAGCGCAGACCAGTGGCTCTTTCTGCCAGACATGGTTGTGCCTGTTATGAATTAGTAGAACAAGAGAGGAGATTTTCTCAGAAAATGATATAAAACTCAGATAAGTGAAACAGAAAGGGCAGCTGCTGCTAACCCTGATCTCAGAGTAGCAGAATCTAAGTCCTGTACCTCTAAACAGAAAAGTCTCAGGATTCAAAGAGAGAATGGAGTCTTCAACAGAAGGGGTATTCAAGCCTCCAACATCATGAAATACTGTATAGAAGAACTGATTTTCATGGACATGGGCTAAGTCTTACTGTCTTCTGCAAGGAAGGCAGAATGGAATATATTTGGCAATCATGTAGTAAGAGGACAAGCAGCTGGTTCAGGCCACAGACAAGGGCCAAATTGTAAATACAGCCACAGATATTATTCAGGAGTTTTAGTTCAGACCTCTTTGATGACTGAGAGATGAGAGGGTGAAGCTGTGAGCCACTGCCACGCAAACCCCTCACCCATGGGCTGCACTGCAAAATTCCACTGGCGCACAGAGGCAACAGCTCAATGGAAAGGGCAAATTATCAAAAAGCACACAGAAGGTAAAGAGGAGAAGACACCATCAGGAAACACTGGAAACAAAACACCTACAGACAATCCTCCAGGAAGCTGAGGAGGAGGATGAAGTGGGAGGAAGCTGGGAAGCAAAAGCTGCAGTGTTTAATTACAGCTTGGGCAGAGACTTGGGACCTGGCAAATCACTTGATTAATGTCTCAGTTTCTGTTTTGTGCACTGCCTCAGAAAGACACCAAGCTCAAGGAGGAGAAAGACAGATGTTCTACCTACCAGTGAACACAGCTGTATGGACAGACAGGTCTTACGGACAGGTCACACAGCTGTTAGAAAAATGAGGCCTAAAACTCAGAGTGAAGGCAGACACTGAGCACACACACAAATGAACAAGCTCATATGTACTCTACGCCCCGTGGATGATGCACGTGGGACACAGTTAGACAAAATATTCTTGCCTCTGTGGTGACTGCCAAGGAAACACCATGAAGCCTCCTAAGAAGGACTTCTGAGTGGCAGATAGCCAGGCGTCTGACACTGAAGAGCCCCTTGGTCTTTTCCTCCCTGAAAGGCAGTTTCACCAAAAAAACACTGACTTTTCACACCACCAAATGACAAAGCTGCAATTACCAGGGTGTCAGGTCAAACAAAGGGAGGTGCTTCTCAAACAGAACTTAATTAAATCATGGAACTCGTTGTGACAGAATGCCGTGGTGGACAAAAGCAGACATAAATCCAAAAGGCAAAGAGATGGTTGCAGAGTAAATCGGTTAATTTGTGGCCGTGAAACAAGAGAGCCTTTCTGAAATTCATGGCACACAAGGTCCCTGTGTTGCTGCCTCCTAGAAGCTGGGAGACTATGCTGTGTTTCTGTTTCTTGTACCCTCCCTGTATCATGTCCCTGGGATACACTGCTCTCTGGTTGGTATTGTGAGCTACTGGGACTCATGTGCAGAAGGTCTGATGCTGGTGCTGCTGCTGCCAGCATTGGAAACACAGATAAATCCTTACTCAGTCCCACCTGGGCCAGTGACCTGAGGCCACCACATCTATGAACTCATGACCACTTCCATTCTGCTTCTGACTTCAGCTAGCAAATCGTCTTGTTCCACAATTTCCTCTCTTCCCTGAACATTACGCTTGCAGCTACATGGAGCAGAAGGCAAAACTAGGAAACAGTATGGGTGGGCTGTTGCTGTAACACTGCTGTGGACCAAGGCAAAGAAAAGGCTGCCCTCTCATCTTTATACTGTGACTGCTTTGGAGTGGTTTCACTACTTCCCTGTGGACATCTGGGCTCTGGGCTCAGAGACTCAAATAACAAACATTTCTAACTTTTCCTTTACACTGAGAAGAAGGAAGCCTGAACATGGGGCTCTCTTACCAGTCATCACTCCTGAGCCATGTGAGTGTGTCGAGCAGACCCTTTTGTGCATCAGGGAAGGGTCTGGCTTCCTCGTCATCTCCATGCTCTGACAACTCTCCACACTCTAGAGAGTCCGGAGCAGTGGCCGGCACTGGGATTCCTGTAAGAGAGAGAGAGATGGTCAGACACCAGCACTGCATACCCCGGGCCGAGGCACTCCACCTCCAAGCAGTCTCCAACCCCAGCTCTCAGCCAAGAAAATCACTGGGCTGCAGACTGGCATTGACCCAGAGACTTCCCTGCTCTCTGGCTCGTTGCTTGCCCCAGCACCCAGCCATACCCCAGACACCCACAGCTGAGCACCCGCTCCTTGTGTAAATCTAAACATGGCACACACAGAGCCAGCTCCCCTGTTCATACAGGTGCCACAGCCAGCCTGCAGATTCAGAGTGCCACAGAACTCATGGTCACTGGGAGGCAGTGGTGCCCAGCAGGGCTTGCTATCCCAGGAGTACCTCCCTGTAGCACCTCCCTGTTTCCCGGAGCACTGAGGACAGAGACACCCAGTGACCTTCTGAGGAAACACCTCCATCTGCCCTCAGTGAGCACCAAGCCCCAGCCACCGAGTCTTGCTGCGCTTGGGCAAGTCCCCAGGGCGCAACTACTAGGGAACAGTGATACCTGACCTTCTAAACCCCACAGTGCCCATGTTTCCATTTACTTCAAATATCCTAGACAGCAGACAGCTGATTGCACATACATTTTAGCGTACTAGTGGGAAAGCAGCAGTTTATGGATATTGCTATTTTCTAAGCATTATGAAGATTGACTATTTTAGAGGTACCTGCTGGCTGTATTTCAAAGATGCTGAGATGACATTTATCCATCATCAAATGTACTTGTTTGCAAACTGTGCAATGCCTAAGCTTTCTCTTGTGGAAAAATGCAATTTTTGGTCTCTATAGTTGTGACAAAAAAACCTTCCAAACGTGAACTGAGAATATGAATATGTAAATATAGAAGCAAACTGTTAGCAAACACTCTCTCTTGATGATAAATACACAACACATAAGAAAATTCAGATGACAAAATTATTTGTAATGGAACCCACTGGACATCAAAAGCACCACAGGTCAACAATTTCATGCCTTGCACTCAAAAGCTCATTTTCTAAAGTGTAGATGAAGATATCTGAGCTGTCTAAAAGTTTTAAGTGTATAAGTGTTGCACAGAATCTAAATGAACAGCTATGGACTCCACAGGGGTTTATGCTACCGTGCCTGTTGTACAAAGTATAGAGGAACTGTAAAATCAAAACAGATGGGGATTGATTTGGATGTCACTGATGGCACTGTCATGGACATCAGTGATGTCATTCTACAAGCATGTAGAACATTCTGTAGGGAATACAGAGTATCCAATGCTCAATGTGAACGGACAGCCACGTCAGGCTTCTTGTGATCAGTTCTGAAAATCAGAGTAGCATCACCAGAACTTTCAGAGGATCATTCGAAGATTTTTTTAACTCCCTCTCCTCAGGATCATAACACGAGGTAGGGTCCACACAAAGGAGAGATGAGAATCACTATGGACTCACCATCTGGCGTACATTTAGTGCAGGTAGGGAGCAGCCTGCGAACACCAGGCAGCCCTTCTCCTATATGTCATCTGCTATGTACAGACACCTTATTTGGGTGGAGTGACAGAAGAGGCACTGCTTGTTCCCAATTTTCATTGCAGGCCCTGGGATGAGAGGCTTGCAGCTGTTAAGCACTTCGAGGTTCAACAGCATGATTGTACCAAGTCACTAATTCCCATGCAGAGACAACACTTGCTGCAATCAATAGGAGAGAAGCTGGCTGGAGAGCCAGACAGCAGCACAGGCAGAGAGGGCTGAGGCAGGAAGTGGCTAATTGACTGGGGGAGTACACATCTGGGCATGGTAGGCACAGCATGCTAGACTGCACCAGAGCTCAGCCCTGGAGTTACAGATGCCTCCTAGCACCAATGTTGTATCTGGGACTTTTGCTATGGGCAAAAACTCAGGCTTACCAGTGAATAGGCAGTTCAGTTCCTACAGGCCAGGGTGGGGGAGTAATACCATCTGCAAATAAGCAGCCATGAGAGGTAATTTGCTGTTTCATAACACGCACGGCCAGTTATTGCAGCTGTTTTTACTTCCTTGCTTCTGAAGGACTCAGATGCTCCCTGAGAACAGGAGTCCAAAAAAGTCATGAACACAAGTGGGAGAGACATTGGTCATAACAAATCAAAAAATTGAGAATGGGAGGGCTGTGAGATACAGCAAGAAAGGGAACAAAGGCAAAGCAGGCTCTCCCATTTTACTTTGCAGACTTGCTTTCACTCACATTGTAGTCTTTGCTTCTGTGCTGCCAAGCATGCACTTTGCACATGTTCACTGATGTGTAACTTGCTCTGCTGTGCAGATCAGCTCTAAATTGGACTTCCCACATAAAGAAGGCTTCTTGCACAACCTGAG
Source organism: Pezoporus occidentalis (assembly GCF_034315485.1). Lineage (NCBI taxonomy): Eukaryota > Metazoa > Chordata > Aves > Psittaciformes > Psittacidae > Pezoporus > Pezoporus occidentalis. The sequence goes on from NW_026916294.1 coordinate 5,657,621, forward strand.
CACTATCTCCCAAATGGTGACTTCTTCACCAGGGAAACCACTCAAGCAATTGCTCTGCAGCTGTCAAATGTAGTCCAAAGAGAAACCACACCCCAAGAGGGAAAGATTATTATTTTCAGTGACAGTTTGTGCTACGCACTGAACAGTCACTGAAAAGAAAGCCTGCTCATTCCTGCCCTTAGCCCATACCCTTCCATTGCTGTCCTTTGAGTTGTCACCACTCTGAAGGTGAGGGCTCATGAGATGATCCTTCTTCTTGGTCTGGATAGGAAGGAGATGTAATGGGGCCAGAGGTTCACGTAATTCTCTGTCAGGCTTCATGCCACCACCAACATGATGCTGGAGAACAGGCAAGATGGGTTCATGAGCGTGGAGCCCTGATAAGACACGCATATAGATTGTGCATGAGAACAGCGAGGTACATATAACCTCTCCAAAAAGATGGGGGCGGGGGGGGGTGAGGTGTGGAAGGGGTACTGCCATGCTGCACTGGGAGCAGAAATTACTTTACTTTTTTGCTCATCAGACTAAAAAACATGGTTTCTGGTTTCTGGTGAGCACTGTGATGGATAGAGAAGAGCAGAGAGATGGTGATGGCCCTTGCCAAAAAGATTTTTATCTATTCCTCTCCATTCTGATTTTAGTAAATGTCCTCTTTTTCCCAGTTATTTGTTAGTTATTTGGAAGAAGTAACACTGAGCTAAGGGCCCTAGCACGTGTGGTGACTTGCACAATGGAAACCTCTCTTCATTACTCAGCATTCAGTTTAGGCTTGTGCTATCAGAGAATGGATAGTTCCCATCCTGCATAGGCTGGATCTTTTTTGTCTTCCTTTATAAATGGGAATATTCACAAGGACATCCTGTCACACAAGGTTTCACTATGTCTCCCCATGCAAAAATAGGCAATGATCATGAATGTACTTCAGATATCAAAGGATTTGGTTCAGAAACTGTTGCAAGGGAAGCTTCTTCTCCTTCAAGTGTAGGAGGAAGGAGTGGGAACATTTCTCATTTCATGCAAAATGCCTCATTTTTCTCTAATCTTTGTGCCATTGGTGTGCAGGGAAATGAAAGGTACGAGCACAAGGTAGAGGAATGTTTCCTTCTCCTGCTGTGCTTTCCCAGGGCCCAAGGTATCCCTCCAGCTCCTGCCATTCATAACTCCATGCTGAAGCCATTTTTACCGGATCACCAGAGCACATTTCCCAGTGACTGGGCTCTGGGGAAGCTGTCTGAGCACATCAAGGAATGGAAAAGAGTTACAGGATGGTTTTCAAATGAACTTCCACAGTGCCACCCACGTGGGTCAGGATTCCTATGGTCATTTTAGGACAGTCGTGCTCAGCACCTACCTAGAGGTTTAAGGGTCTTCTCTTCACCTCTGCTGCCTGATCTTGGCCTTAAGAAAATGGAGAATAATAGAATATATGAGGAGACAGAAAGAAAGGCGGCACGTAGCATTAAAGGAGGCAAACTTTCTTAGTGTTGTCATTCTGATGAAGGGGGAAATGCAGCCTGTAAAACCAACAGCATACAGAGCTGACTGTCATTAAACTTTCTGTTGCTGGAGTCACACAGAGCTCATCGAGCTCCAGCTGAAACACAGGAGTCACTCTTCACTTTGGGCCCTAACTGTCCAGTTCTGCTCTCTCTCCTTTTGGAGCTCAGTGCCTCTTCCTGGTTCATGCATCCTTTCTGAACCAGCAAGAGATGTTAGGCTTGTCTGTATATTTAGGCATGGCAGCTATCCAGACACTATCTGTTATGCTCAGATCAGCAATGCACATCCTGTCGGACTAGTGGAACTGTAGAAACTGCTATAGCATGCTGGGTATATGAGGGTAAAGAAAGTTTATGCTTAGCCCTTCAGACAAAACCAAAAATGTGACACTTTTCAACTTCAGTCCCTGCAGTCCATTCCCTTACTGGTTTGGTTGCTTTCACTTTGAAACTCTAGAGATTTCTTTTCACCTTCAGAAACAGACTTCGGCCACCAGACAGGGCTTGGGCTTCCTGAAACGTATTAGCCTATTTCTTATAGCCTAAAATGAGAGGAAAGGGGGGATTTTGCAGAACATACCCTAGGATAAGAGATCAGGATGGTAAACCAGCAACAAAATTCCTGTAAACATCAGCAAGTGCCAATGTGAACTGCTTTGGAAAATCCACTCACAGGTGCCTCCAAAGCTCTAAAAAACAGAGTGACTTATCGCATGGAAGCTCAGTGCAGCCAGAAGGATCAGTCACAGTCACAGTTCATTTAAATTGTTAGAGAAGGAAAAACACACCTGTACTTGATGGAAGAAGCAAAGGCAGGTCCCTGTTAATGTGTTCTATAAGCTTAAAACAAATAACAAGAATGACTGTACAAGGACTTTAGGTACCCTACTATTAATCAAACTTAGATAAAACGGCATCCTCAAGCAAATTTCAATAGCAATTATTCCTATTGCAGCAAGGCCCTGTACTGCTCCACCCCTCTCCCCTCCCAAGAGACTTAGTTCTGCTCAAAAGCTGTCAAAGTGTTCATCTGGAATAAAGCAACTGATTTCAGACAGGCTGGAGTTACCTGAGACAGTTAACCTACTTCTGGCTTTCACCCTTTTTGTTTGTTTAGATAAATTCACACGGACATCTTATGGTCAAGGAATGAAGGTACTTCAAGGGGTTTTATAGCCTAATTCCTTTTTCTTTCAATGAAAGGCAGGCATTAAACACCCTTAAAAATACAAACATAGATCTACTTATCTGTGTTACATTAAAACAAACAATGGAGAACATGGACTCCTCCAACAGGTCCATGTCCTTCTTGTGTTAGGGACCCTAGAGCTGAATACAGTTACTCCAGGTTGAGTCTCACAAGAGCAGAGTAGAGAGGAAGCTTCACCTCCTTTGACTTAGAACTTAAGTTCTAGTTGGGCTTTGTCTCTTCAAATTATCTCCCTGCAATACTTCACAATATCCTTGCAGTCCTCCTGAGTTGCTGGCCCCTTCTTCAAGAGGTCATGAACTCGCCTTTTTTTCCTGAGTTCCAGCCAAAGCTCTCTGTGGGATTCGTTGTTAATGGGATAAGGCATAAAAGAGGGAATAAGGTATATTTTCTTTGGTCTCATTGTATAGAATGAATATGATCAGATATGATGTGGGCTTGCTCAAGCAAGTCCAGAGGAGTCCACAAAGATGCCCTGAGGGCTAGGGCAGCTCTGCTCTGGAGACAGGCTGAGAGAGATGGGCTTGTTCAGCCTGGAGAAGAGAAGGCCCCAGGGAGACCTTAGAGCAGGTCCCAGTGCCTAAAGGGGCTACAAGAAGCCTGGAGAGGGGCTTTTGACAAGGGCCTGGGGACAAGGCGGAACGGCTTTAAACTGACAGAGGGGAGAGTGAGATTAGACATTAGGAAGAAATTCTTCACTGTGAGGGTGCTGAGGCACTGGCACAGGGTGCCCAGAGAATCTGTGGCTGCCCCATCCCTGGCAGTGTTCAAGGCCAGGCTGGACAGGGCTTGGAGCAACCTGGGCTAGTGGACGGTGTCCCTGCCTATGGGCTGGATCTGGATGAGCTTAAAGGTGCCCTCCGACCCAAACCATTCTATATGATTTTATGACCTAATAAATATGCCAGTGGTGATTTTGGCTGGTTAAGGTCACCTCCTAAATGAAGCCAAGCATGGCCATTGCTTAAGGTATTAAAAATAAACAAGAGAAAACAGTAAGTACCAGAAATGAGTGTATCCTATAGCTAGAACAGAATGCTGCCTGTGCCACTGACTTACCCTGTAACACAAAGCCCTCCAAAGGCTTAATGTCCTAAATTCAGAGCATAGTTCCTAATTCAGGCCAGCTACATGACATGCAAAACCCTAAATTGTAGCTATGTAAGTCTACCTTTCTCCCTTGCACCTGCATCACTGTCATTGGATGATAATGGCAGAGCAATTTGCCTGCAGCCTTGAGGCAGTGCTGGATGTGCAGGATTCATCTTCTGCCGTTACTGATAGAAGCAAGCAAATCAAGCTTGTGCCATTCTCTGTACAGAGAGCAGTGGCAGTGGTTCATTGCCGACTGAAAAAAAAAAGTGTTAGGAAATGGCTTTCTGAAGAGGAACAAACGGAACACAGATGCATTTGAACAGCTCCAGGCCCTGTTGATGTTTCAGTAGACAGTAACTGTACTCCTTGTCATCCTTCCTTCCAGGTTAATCAAAAGGAAATACGTCCTCTGGGATTTTCAGCTTCCTTGGATCATTAGCATGCAGTAAATGAAAACAGAGATTATTTAATGCTATCACTATTTTCTTTCCCAACTAACAAGCTATTTTCCTTGTGTCTTCCCAGTGCAGCAAACATACAGTATTGTATTCAATACAGTTGGCCAGAGTGATACTGCTCTGGGACTCAGCACTTATGGACCAGAGAGACTGTAGTAAGGTCACTAAAGTTTGCTTCTCCTCCCTTTGCTTGGGAGTAAAATGATTCCACTTGTATCCCACATCCTTTGGAGTGAGATGCCAATGTTCAACTAGCAAAATACAGCAGTTTAAACCATCAACAAGAGCAGACTTGCTTACCATCCTGCAGGGATGAACTGTCAACCCTCAGGAGCCATATAGCAACTTATCTAAAACTCAGCAAGAGTGGATTCACAAAGCTGTTTTGAGTTCAGCCTTCCTTGATTCTACCTGGAAAACAAGTGTGAGCTCAGGAAGGATCAAAGGTGCCGGTTTTGCTTTTCTGGCTCCAGTCAGAGCAAGGTGCATTTGAGCAGGAGCTGAGGCGGGGCTTGTCTGTTTGCTCACATAGTGCAGCAAATGAAGCCTTGGCAGTCCAAGGTGAACTGAGGTGGAAGCTCTCATTCTTCGTCCTGTGGCATGCCAGAGGCCAGACTGTTGCTCTCATGAACAGGAACTTCCCTATCAGCAAACCACCCCATCTGCCCTCCAGTCCCCACCTGTTCTCCTCTTCCCTCCTTCCACCTGCCACCCCAAGCATTGCTCTTCTTCCACACCTCCCAGAATTGTGTCTCCTTCAAATGACACCGAAACTCGGCAGCACACAGCTGGAGTCATGCAGCAGAAGCCTCTCTTGTACAGCTTTAAAGAGTTTTCCAAAGAACTTTTTGGAAAGGGAAAGATAAAAGGAAAAATCATCAAATCTTTCTCCCAGATGTTACTGCCTTGTGGGAGAGGTGCTTGCATCAAACAAATTCCACCAGAGCACAGTAAAGGCAACCCCTCTGCTCGCCTCCTGCCAGCCCCTGCCAGAGCATCACTTTGCTAAGAAAACAACAATGCATGAGGCCAGGCTGCCCACCAACCTCCTTCACAAACATGTGTGTCCTTCACTTTGGAAAGCTAGCTCCACTCTGTAAAGCTTGCAGTCCCCCAGGAGCTGTAAAGCCCTACAGCAGGTTGCTGCCTACAAGGGAATAAGGATTTCTGCTGCTCCAGACCCTGTGTTTCCAAAACTGGAAGCAGGGATGGCCACTTGTCAAGCCAAACCCTTTCTCCAGGAGGACAGCAGACTCCCCCTTCAAGATGTATGAACCCAGCAGGCAAACAGTGTCACATACCAGGAATAAACAAGGCTGCATAGCAACCACTTCTCTGAAGAAATCTTGAGCGTGAGATGTAAGGAATATTTTTGGCTGCAAGCCTGGCAGCACCAGCACCTTCAGGCAGAGACACACTCTGAACTGCAACGTGCTCCCAGTCACTCCCTGCCCTTGACTGCTGCATGAGATTCATCCCTGAAGCTTTGCACAACGCGGAAGCCAACAGTAAAGTATGTAACTGACAAATGGGAGGGATTTCCACCTCCTTCACTGCAGGATTTGATGACATCTCTGGATGCTAAATTGCTTAGCTAGGCAGTGTGAGCTTGGAGCCCATCTAGGCTACATCAGTGTAAATCATACCAGCACTACAGAAATTGCCACATTCAGGCAAGAGAGGGACTAATTCCTTCAGCCTGGATGTATCCAACATGGCATGGCCACAGTCACTGCAACTCAACTAAATGCTGCCAAACTGAAATTCTCTACCACCCCCATGACAAACATTTTGTATGTCTCCACTATGCTGTGGATAATGGTGTAATATGCAATGCAGAGCTGAAATTTAGCTTGGCTACTGCACATGTTCTGTTGTTGTTATGCACATTCAAAAGGTACCTTCAAACACACACACACACACACAAAAGCAGTATTTTCATTATTTCTGTGCCTAGTTTGGAAATCTTCCATAAAAAGGCCACTGCTGCTGTTGTTATAAATGCCCGTGTACACAACAAGATTTTGTGCAGATGTGCAAGGGTTCACAAGAGGTCCTTTGTTAACCATGAGGAACAGCAGCTCAGCCTGTCTTTACAATGATTTGGATAGAGAGTGTCCAGTGAGTGCTACAAGAAAAGAAATTCAGACACTAAGCAGCTAGTCCTGAGTATTTGTATCCAACCTGCAAGCCAACAGGTTAGGTGGGAAGGGGCTCTTTGTATATAAAAATGTGCAATCATTCAGCTCCTACAAGGGCGAAGAAAAAAAAAAGAAAAAAGAAACCAACACAAAAAAAACATCTACAGGAGTTAGCAATCCTTCAGCTAGCAAAGGCAGCACGTGCACCCTGTTGTGGTATTGGGAGGTGACTGTCACCTCACTGGGTAAAAGCAGGAGCAAGGAAACCATCTCCCTGTCACTGCCAAGCCTCCTCACTGGTTCTGGCACTGTAGGAGTAAAGGATTCAGCCTTAAGCTGAGTCACCTTCAACCACACAATTCTCTCAGCTTCTCCAAGGCTGAGTTAATGAGATATGTGAGAAAATAACAACCCTATATATCACAGAATGGCAGAAAATGAGCTGACTACAGCTCATGTGTCACCAAATGTGACAATTCCTGCATGAAACAGAAGCATTCTCCCAAAAAGACTTCTATTTTTGCTACAGATATGAGGCAGAGGACTGCCCTCAGACTCCAGCACTGCTTTAGACAGAGAAAAGGAAAATTCTGCCTCACTCATGTTGCAGGCTTCAGGCAAGACTTAATCTGCTCCAGCTCCTGTCTGCAAAGCAAGCATAGCAGAAATTCTGCTTGTTAATCCAGTCTCCCTCCCTGAGCACCTGCTTACGCTTTCTTTTATTTTGGCTCAGTAATACTGAAGCTGATGGGACAGATTCAACTGAAGAGAAACTTGAAAGCCTACATGCTTACCCTCAAAAGCAGTAAGCAAAAGGTTAATTTCACACTTTCTAAAAGGAAGAAGAAATTGCAGCCCTAACTGGGGAACAGAGTACCTTCCCTTACTGAGACTAACTTTTGTGAGACCCACTTCACCTCCAGCAGACCCATGAGGCCAGGCTTTTATACCATCTGCACACCCTGTAATGACACATAACATTATGGAGGAAGGGGGAGCGTCCATGTGCTCCCACGCATCCTGGAAACGAACCTGGTGACAGCTATGGCGCCTTCTTGAGACAGCCGTGGGATAAACCCTGCTACAGGGTCAAACCATCCCTCTCACCTATCCATCCCAAGCACGTCCACCAATGTCTGTCCCCCCACCCAAGGAACAGTCCAGTCATCCCTCACAAGTTAACAAACAAGTTGCCTTGAAATCCCTTTTCTCTAGATATGAAGCATGGCCTCACTATTTCAACAAACACATCTCAGACTTATCTGGCTAAACCTCCACACACTGCTTTGAAGCCTCATGGCACCGCAAGCAGCAGCACATGGTTGAGTAGGGCTTTGCCCCTATCCACAGCAGCAATAGAAATCATGCCATCTTACATGCTTACACCAAGAAACCTGCTCTATTCCTCTCAGCATGTTTTCTCACTTGTTGGGCAGCAGAGCCCCTCTATGGCAGCCTCCTAGCTTGCAGGCAGCTTCTTTTTTGTCCACAGGAACTTCCTTTGGATTGGGAGCCCTCGGGCTTTCCCCATGGCAACCTCATTTGTGCACTGGGGAAGGGTGATGGATACCACATGGCATCCAAGTCTGTGACAGAGACAGCCCAAGTGAGCACACAGAGTAAATGTTAATTAGAGCTCAGCAGGCAGGTCTGGAGCTGGAGAGCTTACGCAGACCTTCTGGTTATGTGACCAACAGCAGCAGAAGCAGGTTATTAATTTAGTACTGGAGGTGCCAATGAAGCTTTGCAAACTGGTAGAAAAGAGCTGTGTTTCAGTAACAAGCTGTGTTCTAAAGTCTCCTCCACTGATAAAAATTAATGTGAGCTGACACACCAACACAGAGAAAAGGTGGGTCTGAAGGTCTTTTATTTTTAAAATGTTCATGTTCCTCAATCCTGAATTCTGTGAAAAGGGAGGAAAAAGCTGGACAGGAAGCAGGAAGAGTACAGATACTGCTGTATCTGCCTTTCTCCCTCTGCCCCTGTTTTGCCCAGCCCTGGGGAGCATCAAGACCTCCCTGCCTTTTCTTTATTCAATTAGACACTGTCCTCTAATCAGCAAGATCCTGAGGGCTTCAAGGGGGATACCACCTTCTACAACCCTTCGTCCATCAAGTGCTGGCATGACAAATAAATCAAATTATCTAGAGTGACAAGAGAGGTGCACAGGGCATGCACCTCAATGCCATGAAAGTCAAGCAGAGAGGAGCTGTTAAGATGCAAAAATATGCAAGGTAGAAAAACCTGCTGCTTTGGCATCGGCATTTTCAGACATCCCCTTTCAGTGGAAGACTCCTGCACCACTGAGTGCTGAGCCCAGTGCTTGAAACTAAAAGCTCATAAAAATAGTGCTTCACTTTCCTTTAAGGAGATGTGTTTTGTGAACACAGCTCATGAAAGAAAACAAGAAGGCAATTACAACTTTACAATTCAAAGCATTAACACACAGAAACACTAAGGTCAGGGAAAATCATGACAGTAACACTTTGCACTCTATTGCAGCTTCCCTCTGATGAGCCCAGAGCAGTTTGCTTTGCCACAAAAGGCACTGAACACCTCTTCATGCAGTGACTCAAGCAGTGTTAGAATACACAGGGAAACTGAAGCAGGCAGAAGTTCTCCAAACCCCACTTGGGACCTCAAAGTAAACAAACTGGAGTGAGACCAGCAAAACACATCTTTTTTAGATTTAGCAACAACTGTCTGTGGCAGGGTAACAACTGGGATAGAGTCAGCTGTGGAAGAAATGCTGAGGCATTTCAAAAAGAATAAGGGCACTATTCTCATCTAGAGGGGTACAATATTAAGAGCTGCTGGACTAGCATCATCAGAGCTTTTCATGTGAGGATCACAGGCTTTAAGGCTGATCAACAGAGAATCTTAACTACAGCTTGCCAAAGTCTTCTGATGGAGAACACAACGGTTCCACAAAATTGATGTGATCTATGAAAATGTACTTGTTTCAACTATTGCCATGAAAAGGTAAGTTTTAGAAAGGAACATTTAATCTTTTTTCTCAAATTCTTCCATGAACTCATTAAATAATCTCATTCTGAGTAGCCCTAAATCTATGCAGTGAAAATCTACCCACCAGCTACCTTAGACACATTTCCAGACCAGACCTTGATGAGACAAAAGCCTATTTCCAGCGCTTCTTGAATATAGTGGTAGAGCAGAAATTGCTGTGCGCCTGGCAAGTCATAGAGAACATAATAAGGGTTGAAAAAAGGAATTCAGGGTGCTTTTTGGACATTCATGATACAAAAGGACACAGGCAAACAATCTCCAAGCTGCAAGTGTGCCTTAGAGAACAAGGACAAGGTGTCCCAGATACACAAGCACATCCCACCTCCAATCCTCAAAGAGGACCCACCCGCAAACTGGGCAAGACCTCCATGCAACAGCAGGGAGACAGCCCAGTTTGGGATTGGCCAGAGCACCTCTAACACCTTCTGATGTCCCAGGGCACTGTACACACACGTGTTTAGCAATCCAATTCATTCAGGACCATGTGGTCCTAAGCTAAGGCCACTTGGTTCCCCACATTGCTAATCTATTTAACTGCATATTGGCTAATTGCAGGCTTTAAATCTCTGCCAAGCAGGGCATGTCAATGTCTGCTTGCTCTGGCTGCTTGAAGAGTCTGCCGCCACACAAAGCCACACCTCATCTGGAGAGGCAGAGAAACCAGCTGCCAGTGCCTGCTCTCTTGTGCCAGTCGTATATCATCTACTATACCACGATAGAGCTGTTATTAGGTAATGGGAGGGAAACAAAATCAAAGCAATGATCATTACCACAGGACACCCTTTGCAAATGCAAAATCTGGGGGCAGATAAACACAGGAGGGCAGAAAAAAAAAAAGGCAGAGACCCCTGGTCCTTACAAAGGCTCCTCAAAAGCAGGGTCAGCAGGCCAGTTTGTTAGCACAGTGTATGCAAATACACCTCTCATATACCTGAGGGTTACATATGATTCAAAAGCCCAAAGCTTTTTTTGCCCCAAGTCTACCAGAATCTAGTGCAAATAATTTAAACACATTAACCCAGTTGATATGCAGATAGACTCCACAACTCGTTAGAGTTGTAAAGTAGGTATGCTTTTATTCAGCTCTGAGGCGCATGGGGATTGCTCCTCCAAAAGCATGAGCCCCCTTCCTTTGCCACTCAGTTCGTTTATATTACATATAATGATTACCTAAACATGAGATTGCTTCACGCCTAATACATATGCAAAACCTATTCCTGTCTAACATTATAATCAGTTTTTCTGGCATTCGTCCCATTGGTGTGCCTGCGCAGTGCCTCCTGGTGGGGGTCGTTAGGGGGTCGTGAGGATGAAGGCCTGTAGTTCCTCTTCATCACCACGAGTAACCTCTTGCTTTCACACAGACTCAATAGGGTTTCAGCTCCTGTCCAAACCTCAGGTTCGGTACAAGCCGGTTTTATGTATCTTAAAGCAGAAACTTACCAAGTTTGCAAATTTTGTTACTCTGGCTATCTTTTGCTCCTTTTCTTTCTAAAGATACTATTTAAACAAGAATGTCTTAAATGTTAAGCTATGAATCTTATCTACTACAATTCTGCCTAGCAGCTGCAACTCTTAAAATTCTGCTTCACCTTTCTAGTAACTTTGACTCCTACGGTTCTGCCTCACCAAGCACAGCGACTGCTTAAGCAAGCAGGCACAATGTTAACCCTTTATTTCCCAGTCTCACAGTTGCTATGGTTTGTACTGAATGCCCAGTCTCCTGAATGTCAACATGGGTATCTGTCTCAGTGGCAGACCTGGTGCCCCTCTAAAGGGGTGGTGCACATCTAAAGGGGTGGGCAAAGTTCATTAGCTCCACCAGTGCTGCACCATGGACCACTGTTACAGAGCAACATGCAGTGCTAACTCCAGCCCTGCTTACCAGCTTCGCTGCCTTGAAGTGCAACTGCAGGGATTACAAGCCCTGATGACTTGCTTTTAAGTGCTTCACCAAGCTACTGTACAGAGAGGCAGCTGTGCAACATCAACACTACACAAAAAATAAAAGTTTCTCACACCATCACATTAAAGCCAAGGCAAGAAGCTTAAACTGAGCCCCAGCAATGCAGAAATCAGTCCTCAGACTTTAAAATCCCTCTGCTCCTACAGAAAGAGGAGTTGCACTTCTCCCACAAGCCCCATTTTTTCCCCTTAATACTGTCCATCTGCTGAGCAGAAAATCTGTCAGCACAGTTTGGGCTGCAGGGCTGAGGCTTCAGGACTGCATTTCTGACTTGAAGGAATCAGGAAGATTACACACAGAGAACACAACCTCAAAACATGTAAAGCAGGTATGTTCATGGTAATGGAGACAGACCACCATGGAGAGGAAGGACCAAGGGGCAGGGTAGGCGTGCTTGGAAGCCTGTGTTTTCCCACATTTTCCCACGTGGCAACCACCAAACCATGTTTAGGATATTGGACCTGCTAAGCCTTCTCAGTACCCACCATAGCACAGCACAGGTCGACAATCGCTGGCCCTGACTGTGCTGTGGGAAAAGTGACACACAGAAGCAGAGCTGTTTCTTTACTTTAAGACTTACAAATAGCTGGAAAAGATCTTGCTTCATTCTTTTCTGAAAGGGAAAAATGTGTGATCATTTGCAGGGATAAATGGATGGAAATGGATGGAAGAGTGTTAGGAGATTAAAAGATATGTTCAGGCTGCTGAACATGCATGTAATGAAGGTGATGGAGGCTTGAACTGGTGATAGAGAAGGGAGGAATTAGGCCTGCAACTTGTTTTACCTGCCGTGAACTTCAAAGAGGTCCTGGAAAATACTTTCAGCTTCCATCAGTCCCTGATAAGAGCTTGGCAAAGCACATTCCATGAGCTGGAGGATACCCAGACTTACAGGCAGATAATAGCCTGTCTCAGGCACACGGCGATGTAACAGCTTCCTCCTCACTCTCCTGTACTAGAGGGTGTCCTGACAAAAACAGAGACAAGATGCAGTGAGGAAGGATCCCATTTCCTTGTTAACAGCTTTCCATTCAAATCCTCAATGCTCCAGAAATGAGCTGTCTGAGCACTACAGAAAAGAAAAATAGGCATAGGCTGGCGGATTTTTCTTAAATAAAATAAAAATTAAACGACAAAATCTGTGTTAACAGACCACAATAAATTCATGGAGAATGCTGCAGTGGTAGATGGATATATTTCATTTTTCACCTTCACTATTTTAAAGAAACCCCTGTGCTTACAGTGGAGAAAAGATTTTGTACAGCTACCTTAAATTTGTGTGAAAGGGACAGTGGGTTTTGGGTTTTGGGTTGGTTTGTTCTGTTTATGTAGCTGTTCTTGAAATAGAATTGTATAGAATGCAATTTACTTCCTTTTCTTCTTCATTGAACCTGCTTGGGCAGGGGGGGTGGGTAATAGCAGGAATTAGATAGAGGACTGAGTCTGACCCTGCTGAAATAGAACAGCCACTGTGCCCAGCCTGTGGATGTTTTGAGATAGAGCTCCTCTTCCGAATCACATTATCCCTGTCAGTCTTGGGTAGAAAATGATTTCCAGTCACCAGCCCACAGCAGACAATAATAACAAATAAAAAATAGCCAAGCTGCTGCTTACAGTAGATGCCAGAAATGAAGCATGGGGGAATTCTGAGGGCACAGCACATTGGTGAGAGAACTGAGGAGGAACAGCATTGCCCCTGCCCGCTGCAAGGTGGTGGCAGCACAGTGGGAACAGCTCATTTAGCAGACAGCTCTTTCTCTTCAATCTGGTAGCTGTGTGCTGAGCCTTTTGTCTGGAGTTTGCTCATGAAAAGAGGCAAACAACGAGTGTATTGACATGCCATAAATCCTGTGTTGGCAGAGCTCAAAGCAATTTGAGCATCCATACAAACTCAGGCCTTGTGACTGCACCTAGAGACAGGCAAGTAATCAAAACAACATACCTAGAAGAGACCATGCAAGTGCAAAAACAGGGGAGAATTTAGGGGCAGGGAGAAAACCTACATGTGGAACCAGTGCTGGGTAGAGTTGACTGCTAAGCACTCACTGAGCAAGCCACTCCTCAAGGCCTGCAAAGTATATCCCACAGATCCTCACCAAAAGCATGGGTCAGCAGCTCAATGGGGTGCTGTGTTTTGTAGTGTAATTATGCCTTCTCATATCCTCTCTGTGCTCCAGCTGCAACAGTATGTTCTTCTCCATGTCTTCTTGACTGTCTTGCCCAGCTATACTGCAAGCTTGCCCAGGCTGGAGATCCTTTCTCCAGTGTTCTCCTCAGAACAAGGGAAATTCAGGAGCATGCACTTTGCTTCCACCATGCATTTTTGTGTAAGAAACTCCAGACATTCAGGCACAGGTAGGAAAGCATTTTAGTAAACTACCCAAGTAGGGTGATCCCTTTTTTGCAGATGGGGACACAGAGACACAGAAGCTGGAAACACAAGCTTTCAGCCTTGACAGTCACTAGTTTCCCATCACTCAGTCCTAAAATAATTTGGATACCACTGTGATAGCTTCAGCTGCTAAGGAAACAAATCTCTTTCCATACACTTTACTCACACGCTGCGTCATTCAGTTCCTCATCTGAGTGAGAGCGATTATGTTGGCAGTTCACCATTATCTTAAAGAAAAGCAGGACTTCACCATCTTTCTTGAACGTAAAAGTCCATCATCTAGCTAACAACATTTTCCAGGACTCTAGAGAGGCTTTTTACAAGACATGCTGCCTCTCAAGAAATAAGAAGGGCTACAAGGTGAGCTTCCCAAAGGAAACAGCTTTGTGCTCTGCCCTGTGGTGTCAAGTGCTGCTATGTATCAATGTGGATATTTCATAACGTCAAATTTGATGATTTTTGACCACTTACTGAAAGACAGTAGAGGTTTGCATTGTTTGTACCTAGGAGTAGTAATATAAGCGTCCAAACTAATAAGTGTCCTTGAAACCTGGATCTAAGGGCAAGCTTAATATGGTGACAGGCTCTGCTGGAGGCTCAGGCAGGGTCATTTTTCTCTCTACAGTTGTCAAAGATCTTTGGGTCTGTGGAGCAAACACTGACCATAAAGTTGCAATAAACCCTAGGATTGATGGATGCTGGCTGCTAATGTTTTTTGTTTGGGGGTTTGTTTGGGGGTTTTTTGTTTAAAACCATTGGAGCCACAGAAAACCATGAGATGACAGTTTAGGTCTTATCTCATTCTCATCAGTACTAATAGCAAACCTGAAATTGATTTTAAATGTCAAGGAAAAACCTTCAGCAGACTAAGAGGTGGAATAAAGCTTCTTTATGTAGCCTGTTGTCTGTGCATTTTTTTTAAAGATGCAATAAAAGCAATAAAAGCTTTCACTGGAAATAGAGTCTTCAATAAAAATACACATTCTCTCCAAATGCATACTTTGGTTGTGATCTTTTCCACAGAACGGGTAAAACGTTCAAACCAATTTTCAGCTAAGCAGCAGCTGATCTGTTTGGAAACATTTGACAAAGGGGTGCAAACATCTGAAACAAAAAAAGGCTCTATTGTTATGTCAAATGCTTGCCTTGTTAAGTTTCCACTAAATATATATATATTAGCTAATATGCCTAGTGCTTTTGTAACAAGTTTTAAGTTTTAGCAATTTCTCAGGGAAGCTACAGCTTCCAAGAGTAAGTTCTCAGGCAATTTTCTTCCTAAAGCAAAGGAATGGCCCACTGGGATCTCACTGGTCCCACTGGCTCCCAAAGGAGCCCTAAGGAGAGCCCCAGAGGAGCTGTGGAAGGCAAGCAGCGCACAGAAGACTTGCACACACTCTTGTAACCGTGACTGCCACAGTATTCAGCAACAGAGCTTTGCCTGGGATAGACTGGAATATGCCACCAGTTCAGCCAGCAACGGAGTGCACACAGAGGCTGGCTGCAGAGCCCTGAAGCCTGTTGCACTGGGCATTTAAGGCAACATTTTAGGACTGGCACGCCAGCTGGCAGAGAATGAAGATTTGCTGTTTCTGCCCATCTGCTTATTCAGCCTTTTCACCAATAAATTAGGCTTGGCTCTCCTGGGAGG
The DNA here is from genome assembly GCF_034315485.1 of Pezoporus occidentalis. Lineage (NCBI taxonomy): Eukaryota > Metazoa > Chordata > Aves > Psittaciformes > Psittacidae > Pezoporus > Pezoporus occidentalis. The sequence continues at coordinate 5,673,060 of NW_026916294.1, forward strand.
TGCTTTTTGAAACCACAGGAACTAGAAGTACACTTAAAAAACAAAACAAAACATTGATGAAAGCCAAGATTCTGCACATACTAACAAAGCTTCATGCACCAGAGAAACACACTGCACGTTAATTTGGACACACAGACCATGCTTACTTAGCTCCCTTTTCTACAAATGTCTTCTCACAAGGACTGGATTGGCATCCTTTATGGTCCCTGAGTGCACTTAAGTTCAGCATATTTCCAAAAGTGCTATCACTGCTTTACTTAAAAAGTGATAATCAAATTCTCTCCTCTTCTCTCTCATTCCAAAACTTTAAGAACATTACAACAGCCTTCCCCACAGAGAAGACAACTGATGCGGCACAAGGCAAGGAACCAATACTCACGTTCAAAGGAGCACACGCTGTGGCTTGACTGATGGATTACAAAGGCCTGGGGACAGATCCAGCCAGTGCAGACAGAGGTGGAGTACTACAGCATTTTTGTCTTAGCTGCATTTTCCCCACCATTTTGCAGAGCAATCAGCAGCTCAGAGCTGAAAGATTGAAAGAAAAGCCTGCCTTGATGGTTATTCTGTCTCTTCGAATCCCCCCAAAATATATTCTCCCTTCTGAAGGTATTTTGTGTGTTTCAGTGACAGGCCCATCAACAGAACCAATCTGACATTGGCTACCTTTCCAAAACAATCTGGATTACAGCACTATTACCAACATATCCATTTTTAAATGCTGGACTACGACTAGTCCCAGGAACACTGTTGTTTGGAAGGGCAGTTCTGAACAACATGAAGAACTGAGAGTAACCCACATCTGGTGAGCAGCTCTGGAGCAGGATTTTACTTGCAGTGCTGTCCAATATACTACTCCTCATCAGTTCTCTTTGTCAGGACCAGGGGGGAAACAAAATTTTCAGGTTGAAGTCATAGAATCATAGAATAGTTAGGGTTGGAAAGGACCTTAAAATCCTCTAGTTCCAACCCCTAACCTGCCATGGGCAGGGACACTTCACACTAAACCATGCCACCCAAGCCTTCGTCCAACCTGGCCTTGAACACTGCCACAGACGGAGCATTCACAGCCTCTCTGGGCAAACCATTCCAGTGCCTCACCACCCTTACAGTAAAGTATTTCTTCCTTATATCCAATCTAAACTTCTCCTGTTTAAATTTTAACCCGTTACCCCTTCTCCTGCCACTACAGTCCCTAATGAATAGTCCATCTCCAGCATCCCTATAGCCCCCATTCAGACACTGGAAGGCTGCTATGAGGTCTCCATGCAGCCTTCTCTTCTCCAGGCTGAACAGCCCCAACTTTCTCAGCCTGTCTTCATATGGGAGGTGCTCCAGTCCTATGATAATCCTTGTGGCCCTCCTCTGCACTTGGTCCAACAATTCCATGTCCTTTTTATGTTGAGGACACCAGAACTGCACACAGTACTCCAAGTGAGGTCTAATGAGAGCAGAGTAGAGGGGCAGGATCACCTCCTTTGACCTGCTGGTCACGCTCCTTTTGATGCAGCCCAGGATACGGTTGGCTTTGTGGGCTGTGAGCGCACACTGAAGCCAGCTCATGTTCATTTTCTCATCGACCAGCACCCCCAAGTCCTTCTCTGCAGGGCTACTCTCAATCTCTTCTTTGCCCAGCCTGTAGCTGTGCCTGGGTGCAGAACCTTGGATTTGTCATAGTTAAACTTCATGAGGTTGGCATAAGCCCACCTCACAAGCGTGTCAAGGTCCCTCTGGATGGCATTCCTTCCCTCCAGCGTTATCAACCGAACCACACAGCTTGGTGTCATCAGCAAACTTGCTGAGGGTGCACTCAATCCCACTGTCCATGTCACTGACAAAGATGTTGAACAAGACTGGTCCCAACACCCATCCCTGAGGGACACCACTCATTACTGGTCTCCAGCCGGGAATGAGCCATTGACCACAACTCTTTGCATGCAGCCATCCAGCCAGTTCTTTATCCATCAAATTGATGTCTCTCCAATTTAGAGACAAGGATGTCATGTGGGACAGTGTCGAATGCTTTGCACAGGTCCAGGTAGATGACATCAACTGCTCTACCCCTGTCCATCAGTTTCCGCAGCCCCGTCATAGAAGGCCACCAAACTGGTTAGGCAGGATTTCCCCTTAGTGAAGCCATGCTGGCTGTCACCAAGCACCTTGTTGATTTTCATGTGCCTTAGCATGCCTTCCAGGAGAATCTGCTCCAAGATTTTTCGAGTCACAGAGGTGAGACTGACTGGTCTGTAATTCCCTGGGTCATCCATTTTCCCCTTCTTGAAAATGGGGGTTATATTTCCTTTTTTCCAGTCATTGGGAACTTCACCTGACTGCCATGATTTTTCAAAGATGATGACCAGCGGCTTCGCAACTTCATTTGCCAGCTCCTTCAGGACCTGCGGATGGATTTCATCAGCTCCCATGGGCTCGTGTACATTGAGGTTTTTAAGATGGTCTTGAACCAGATCCTCTCCTACAGTGGGCCTAGGGTCTTCATTCTCACAGTCCCTGCATCTGCCTTCCAAGACTTGGGTGGTGTGGTCAAAGCCTTTGCCAGTGAAGACCGAGGCAAAGAAGTCTGTATTTAAGATGGATGAATTCAATGGACTTGAATTTAAAAGCAAAAACAAAACAAACTGATGCAACTGGGGATTGTTTTCTGAGTACCTAAAGAAGATTAAATGAAAATATTGCAGTCAGTTTAAAAACAAACAATTCCAAATGAAAAGTCAGCAGTTCTTAGAATACTAAAATGCTTCATCTGCTCCCCAATAAAAACACTCAAAAACCTTCAAAATTTCTCTTCAGTTTTTCCCTTATCATTCTCTTCACTCTCTCCCTTTTTTGTGCATCAAGTCTGCTCAAAATTCATTTTTTCTTCTGAAATTGTAGTATTTCCAAGTTGAATTGAAATCAACATTCAAACTTCAAGCTCCCAGAAAAGCAAAATATTCAGAGATCACTTCTGAGATAACAGCAACCTTGAATCAGATACACATCTCCTGAAACACAATCAGACTAAAAGGAGATCACCCACGCAGAGCAGTGACAACCATGGTTCTGACTCATGATGTGGAGACAAGGGTGGCCTTACCCGGAACCCAGAAGGAAGATGTTAATCCATCAGCCCACCAGCATGTGTGGTTTCCTACTTGGAAAAATTTTGGAAGCACCAAGAAGGACACAGATTCCACCTAGTGCTGTTCCACTCTGGCCTTAGTCGCATAGATATAAAATGCTAATAGTCCGCATTTTTCCAGGTTCAGCACATCGTGCAGCAGGCTGGCTTATGATCACTCCAGTGGGTGCCTTTGGAAGATCCAGGGATGTGCAGCCGAGCAGACGGCTGCGGTTCTGCTGTGTGCAGTTTCTAGCAGTGATCAGCGTGGCATTAATCCACATTAGAAAAAAAGTCATCTAGAAGAAGCAAAGATTGGCAAAGCAAAGGAACTGTCGCTTGGAAACTCCTTTTGCTTTAAGGTATAGTCATTTAGTCTGCACCATCCACCAGAGTTCATGTTTTTCTAGGACAGCCTTCCCTTCATCCTATTAGTTTCCTTCACTAAATGCACCTCTTTTCCAAATCTTTAATTGTATCTACAAACTCTATTTCAGCTGTGCACCTTGCTTTGAGGAGCCCAAACACATAGTAAAGCTTCCAAGCCTGAGAGGACCCAAGCTCCTTCCAACCTACAAGTGCTGGAAGCTGAAACAGTGGACACAAATCCCTGTGTTCCTACATTCCCCGAGGTCACACCAAGAGATCTTTCACATTACAGACATCACAGCACAACTCCAGCAAAAGCTTCACTGTCAACCCCCTTCCCAGAAACTCAGGCTTAGCTGAGGGCAAAAAACCCTTCTTTGATCTGATTATAGGAACTTCCAACTTCAGGCAGCTAACAGAGCCATCAGTTCCTGTACCAGGCAGTCTGTGTGATATTGTTTCTACCTGACTCACCTGTACACCACCTCTTCAGGAAGTGTCTCAAGTGGTCTCACCTGGTTCAGACTGGGAAGATTTTTAATATGTGGACATGAAAAAGATTCTGTTCATGCAGTTTCAGACAGCAACTGCTGCCATGGCCCTCCACTTGGCCAACAGCTGAATATAAAGAATGAGTTTACCATGTGTGAGAGGGCGGGACAAATGCACTAGCCCGCTCCTTTTGAAGCATGCCCCCAGGTACCAAAACGCTGTTGACTGTTTTATTTCAGGGACTTTGGGAAGTCACCAAAATAACCAACAGACAACTACTCTCCAGTGCTGATGGAAGCAGAGTCCTCCCATCCACAGATGCAGACATTAAGGGGGTCCTAATCTTTGGTGTGCAGTAACCAATAAGGGAAGAACCTAGAGACAGTGCCCTACTCTCCAAGGCCCCTTGGAGCTTAAAGGAAATGCTTTTTTCTCAAGGACAAAATGCACCATTAATTCCTTAAGTTATTCCTAAATAACTTTGAGTGCTCATTACTGAGCCAGGGTATTTGGAATAACCTAGTTAACCCCATCTCTGTGATTAGAAGAGCTTGGATAGGCTCCAGGTTTGACCGTGACTTCAATTCCCCTCCTAGATAACATGAGATTCACTCACACAAACCGTATTTATCTCTCATACCTTCTTGCTGAGCAATTCTTTATCTCGCTGCCAAAACAGAAACTGAGCTGAAGGTGCTTGGACAAAATTTTCCCAGGGCAGAGGCCCAGGCTCTCTTCTAAGCAGGATTCTCTTCATGGTCTTGATTGTGCAAGGGGTCAGTATCAGGTGGATTGGGAGAAAATGTCCAAAAAGAGACTGGTTTAGGGAGCACCTTATTACCAAGCAGCTCCCTGGCATGCAAAAAATGCTAATACAATACCAAGCCCTCATCTGATCCCAAGACAACATAAACTACAACTTGGCTATCAAGCTATATGCCATCTCTGTAATTTTCATGTGCAGTTTTCATACACCTGTGTGCCAACATTCCCACTCATCAGAATTTTCTAAGAGCTATTTGTGTATTCTAAATCTTTCCTTCTTTTCTCCCCTTCCACATCTTTCTCCTCTGTCTCCTGTCTCCAACAGCATGTTTTGCTTTTGTTAGCTGCTTCTTGAGGTCACTGAGACAGTTATTTTGGGACAGAGATGTCATTAACAAGACTAATTTAAAGGGTAAACCTAAAAAAGCATTGGAGATTGAGGGTTTTGTCTTCTGTGGGGGGGTTAAACCAATAAAATCACTTCCCACAGCATGTAGGAAGGCCAATAGCAAAACATCCACACTCCAAGTTCTCGCACAGCAGAAACTTTAACAGACAGAAGTGCACATTCCACACTGACAGCTCTTATTCCCCTACCAAACTTCTGAGAATCGGATGAAAAACTAAAATATTTAGTGAGAGGCAAGAAGAATCTCTTGCACCAAGCCCTGGTCTAGTACTAAGTCCCTTTGCAAGTAGGACTATAAAAGAGGCAAGAATGGGAGCCATAGCGTTTTACGGCACGGTGCATTTAGCAGCAATGGGATTATGCCATCCACAACGGCACAGCTCACAGGTTGCTCTTCCCGGCTAACGGAAGGAATTTTTATGGAGCTGTTGTGACACCCTCTGGACAACTGTGGTATTGCTTCTCAACACATTCAAATGTATTTACTTCTATTGATTGATTGATGGCTTGGCTTCTCGAGTGAAGATTTGGGAAGGGCTTTAACCACGCTTACTACAAGCACGATGACCAAGGGCATGTGGGATAGGCAAATCTGATTGGAAAAGAGGGTGCTTAGGCAATCAGGAAGTGTCTGACCAGGACTGTCAACTCCTGAGCAATCTTGAGCTACCCATGCACTGGTCCGCCCGCATGCAAGGTTGGATCTGCAGCTTCCCGTGCACCTTGTCACGTACCGTTTTGACCCACGCCTGTCCATACAGACAAGTGAGAGTGAGCCCTTCCAGCCTGCACAGTGGATTTTTTAGGTGAGGCGCAGCTTGCGCAGAACTGGCCCCACCCTTTCCACCTGAGGTTTAACTCCCACGGCCTAGCTAGCTAGGACAGAGACAGCAAAGTCCACAGGTCATAGGTTTTGGAAGAGTGTCCTTCTCTTTTATGGAAGACCTTACAAGGCTAGACGAGCTCCATCTGCCCGGGTTTGAAAATAGGAGTTTTCCTTCTCCTATGAGGAAGGCCTGTCTTCGCTTATGAAGATTTGGGAAGAGCTTTACCCACTCATGCTGAACAAGACTGTCATCTCCTGGGTCAATCACAAGCAACCAATGACGCAATAGCACAACATCAAGCATCTAGGTGGGATTCTTAGAGGTGGGCTTATTTACTTCTATAACCTGGAAATAAGGCCACCACCACGTGAAAAACTAGCACAAAGAGACAGCAAGGACCAAATTTCTATCAAGGACCAAAAGACTCCACTCAGATAAGCATGTCCTGATTGAAATGACTCGTCGCAAGTGACTGTCTCTTCCTCTCTCTCCATTTTTGTGGAAAACCCTCCAGAGAAGTTCTGTTCAGCCTAATGCAGAAGTGGATATTTTTTATCACACATGATTTGTGGGACAAGGAAACAATCTCTGGCACAGCTCGTTTCTGCATGGCCTTGAACACTGCCAAAGATGGTGCATTCACCACTTCTTTGGGCAACCTGTTCCAGTGCCTCAACATCTTCACAGTGAAGAACCTCTTCCTTACCTGAACTTTTTCTGTTTCAGTTTTAACCCATTACCTTATGTCCTATCGCTATAGTCTCTAATGAATAGTCCCTCCCCAGCATCCCTATAGCCCCCATTCAGATACTGGAAGGCTGCTATGAGGTCTCCATGCGGCCTTCTCTTCTCCAGGCTGAAGAGCCCAAATTTTCGCAGCCTGTCTTCATGCGGGAGGTGCTCCATCCCTCTGATCGCCCTCGTGGCCTCCTCTTGACTTGTTCCAACAGCTCTGTGACATTCTTATGTTGAAGACACCGGAACTGCACACAGTACTCCAAGTGAGGTCTCATGAGAGCAGAGTAGAAGGGCAGGATCACCTCCTTCGACCTGTTGGTCATGCTCCTTTTGATGCAGCCCGAGACACGGCTGGTTTCTGGGCTGTGAGCACACACTGAAGCTGGTTCATGTTCAGTTTCTCATTGACCGACACCCCCAAGTCCTTCTCTGCAGGGCTGCTCTGAATTGCTTCTCCACTCAACCTGTAGCTGTGCCTGGGATTGCCCTGACGCAGGTGTAGGATCTTGTACTTTCCTTTGCTGAACTTCATCAGGTTTGATTTGGCCTACCTCTCAAGCGTGTCAAGGTTCCCCAGGATGACCCCTCTTCCCTCCAGCATGTCAACTGAACCACACAGGTTGGTGTTATTGGCAACCTTGCTGAGGGTGCACTCTATCCCACTATGCACGGCACATACAAAGATGTTGAAAAGGATCAGTCCCAACAGCAACTCCTGAGGGACACTGCTTGTTACTAGTCTCCAGCTGGACACAGAGCCGTTGATGGCAACCCTCTGCACGGTCTTCCACTTTCCCCTTCTTGAAAATGGGGTTTATATTTGTTTTTTTCCAGTCATCAGGAACTTGACATGACTGCCGTGATTTTTCAAATACGATGGTTAATGGCTTGGTAACTCCATCTGCCAGCTCCTCAGGACCCGCAGATGGATTTCAGTTCATTCTCCAGTCACTGCATGTCTCTTCTCTGACTTGATTAGCATGGTCAGGTCAAACAAAGGGAGGTGCTTCTCAAACAGAACTTAATTAAATCATGGAACTCGGTGTGACAAGATACTGTGGCGGACAAAAGTGGACATAAATCCAAAAGGCAAAGAGATGGTTGCAGAGTGGATGGGTTCGTTGTGGCCGTGAAACAAGACAGCCTTTCTGAAGTCCATGGCACACAATTGAAATGACTTGTTCCAAGTGAGTGTCTCTTCCTCTCTCTCCATTTGTGTGGAAAACCCTCCAGAGAAGTTTCTTCAGCCTAATGCAGAAGTGCGCATTTTTTATCACACCAGACTTGTGGGGCAAGGAAACAGTCTCCTGGCAGGAGAAGGAAGAGAAGATCTGTCCCTGTCTTCCTCCTCTTTCCAAATAGAGGAACCCCAAAAAAGGGTGAGAAGAGGAAAGGGATGAGGGTGGAAACAAAGAGGGCAGAGTTGTGTCTGCACAAGACAAGATAAAGTTGACAGGAGCAACCCAGCCCTGTCCTTCTTTCCCCAGCCCAAACAATTTTCCTTCTACAAAGTGCCAAGCTTTCAGGGGCTGGATTTTCTTTATTTCAACCCAAATGACAGGAGGACACAGATGAAGCAACAGTAAATTCTCTCATCATCCCACGAACAGCACCAAGAGGCACCTGCCAGAGAACTACATCTGGATGGAAATGATTTGCCCTGAAGCCTGGAGTTGAATTAAATTATTCCGTCCCAAACAACCAGCACGCAGTGAGTTAACTTTAATGGTGCAGGCTGGGGAAGGGAGCTAACAGGAAAGGAGCAATCAAGGTGCCCCACATACCTGGACACTGACAGTGGTGATGAACCAGGGTCTGCTTTTGCAGTGATCTCAGAGGAGCTGCACTCCCTCCAGTCATGACTGAAAGTCCTCAGCTGTCAGGAGCCTGTAAAGCTTCATGAACTCTTCAGTTTCCTACACAGCCTGAACTGACAGGTGATGCACTCTCTGACAGGGTAAGTTGGGCACACCAAAGTCAGACCTCAAACTGCGAAACAGAAATGAGATAAGACCTTTTCGTGTTAATATCTGCAGTTAACTGCGAGGAAAACATCTCAAGGACACTTCCTAATGATGTGATTTCGGCTACATCCTGATCTGAATCTGAAAAGCAAATTGGCTCTCACGGCTATCATTACAGGAAATAATCTGCAAGTAACATTATCACAAGTGCTTATTCAGGGAAACTGAGGTACAGAGGATGGGATTCTTCTCATTATCTTCAGATGTCTTCGAGGTATTCATCTAGCATCCCTTTGTGGGGAAAAATAGGCACTACTTCCAAGTTTGAATGCCTCATCTTATTGGAGGTGTCATATTATATGGAAATTGTTACCCTGGAGAAGTTGATTCCTACAGCTGGTGTGGGAATTGGGGTAAATAGCTCAGATCCATCTGAAAAGATGAATCCTATGCAGAGAGACTGAGGCATATCAGAAAGGATCCAGAGGATCCTGCTGGCATGAGGAGACAGCAAGCACCAAATTCCTGTCTTGAATGCTGATTGCAGCATAGTGAAAAAACAGGAAAACAAACATGCTGTCCATCTTTCAACGTGGAAAGGGTCTGAATGACATGAAAAGCTGCAGAAAGAGCCCATGCTGAGACATCTGTTGGCCAGAATTGATCAAGAATTGTCCCGCTGCTACAGTCGAAGGATCAGAAAGCCATGATTCAGCAAGACCAAAACACATCCATGGAAAGTGCTATTCTGGGGAATGGCAGTTTGGCTCTAGCCTGGGACCTCTCATCAAACTACCCATTTAGAAAAGATTCCGCTCAGATAAGAATGCCCTGATTGAAATTACTTGTCCCACATGAGCGTCTCTTCTTCTCTCTCCATTTTTGTGGAAAACCCTCCAGAAAAGTTTCTTCAGCCTAATGCAGTAGTAGACATTTTTTATCACACCAGATTTGTGGGGCAAGGAAACAGTCTCCTGCACTGCTGGTCTCCACCCAAAAGATGTTACCAAGGCAGAGGCATGTAAAGCTTGTGATGTGCTTTGTCAGATATAACAGACGTGCTCAGTACCCTTCATCAGAAGGCCAGTTGTTCTGGGGCATTTTCTGGCCACTCTTCATAGACACCTTGGATTCCTTGGCAGGTGCAGCTTTGCGTTTAAGTTTTTCTATGCCCTACACATGAATATAAAGGCACATTAAGTTTGGACTCTCTGGAAGTTGGCCTACTGCGCTGGGAGTTGTTCTGGTTCACACTCACTCTCCCGGTTCCTGCACAAGGGCACATTCTTAAAAGGTAAATGGAGAGGAATGAAAGCAAACAGAAGGGAATGACTTTCCTCTGGATGCTGAATTCACAAAGCTTCTTCCAACTCCACAGTACGTGACAGCAGGGCAGTATTCCCAGAATACAGACAATACATGTACTAATTATGATTGCCTTGTGCATCTTTTGTATATTTGGTAATGTTCTTGGCACTACTCCTGCCTTCTTCAGTTGCAAATACTACTATTCTCACTTCCTTGCTTTACTAGGAGAAGAGTGTTTATGCTAGAAGGTAAAACCATTTTCTCCTACCTCCCTTTCCTGTTTGTATCTCACATCCAAAATGCACCCTCTCTATTTCTAACAGCACCAGTTCCTTCACTGCCTGCACATAAACAGGCTGCGGATCAACAGTTCATTCCCAGAAGCAAAATGATTCAGCAGAAGAAGGAGATAAAGAAAGATTAGGCAGGTTTAATCTCACAAGAACAATCTCAGTACCTGCATAAAGAAGACTTTACTCTTTTCTGCCAAACACTTACTTTCTGCCTTATTTTTGCCATAACATCTCTCAAGTCATGTGAGGGAACAGACTCTTCCAAACGCTTCTCAAATTTTTGATGACTCATGAGCATACTCAGCATCTTCTGTCCATAACACCTAACACAGGAAGGAGAGAATGGAATACAGACTATTACTGTCTGTGCTCTCTTGTGAATAAACAAAGGAAAAGTGCTAAGAAAATCACTTGATATTTTAAGCTGAATGCCAGATGTTCTTAGGAATTAACGTACTGATCTAAGTACAGGTTTGGTGATGTTTTGATTTGGTTTTGCTACAGCTGGAAACCACAGTTATCTCAAAGAGGAAATCTGGAGGTAGTTCAGCCACAGACAGTGACATTCTACAGTGATTGGGAAGAAAGAGTTGTGACTATCACAGGCAACTAAATTTGCAGAAGAGTGTCCTGGGTTCATCCCCAATTGTTATTTTTCTCCTTAGTAGCTGGTACAGTGCTGTGTGTTCAGCTTTTGTCTGAGAACAACGCTGATAACAAACCAATGCTTTTTGTTGTTGCTAAGTTAGGCTTACTCTATCAAGCAATTTTCAGTCTACCATGCTCAGCCAGTGAGGAGGGGCACAAGAAGCCAGGAGGAAGCAGAGACAGGATACCTGACCCAAACTACCCAAAGGAGTATTCCATACCACAGCACATCATACCCAGTACATAAACTGGGGGGAGTCACCCAGAAAGCCAGATCCCTGCTGGGGTCTGGCTGGCTATCTGTCTGTGGGTGGAGAGCACTTGTATTGTTCATTACTGCTGTTTACTGTTTTCTTTTCCCCTTTCAGTTTCATAATCTCTCCCCTTCTTATCTCCCTTATCATTATTATTAGAGGTGGCAGTAGCAGTAGTATTGCATTATACCTTAGTTACTGGACTGTTCTTATCTCAACCTGTGGGAGTTACATTCTTTCGAATCTTCTCCCCAACCCTCCGGGAGTGGATGGGGAGAAGAAGAAAGCAAAGAGAGTGAGGGGCTGTATGGTTCTGAGTTACTGCCTGGCCTTAAACCACAACAAAGAGGTTTACAAACACTGAATACCCTGCACTGCAAAATTCCACTGGTGCACAGGCGCAACAGCTCAATGGAAAGGGCATTATCAAAAAGCTCACAGAAGGTAAAGAGGAGAAGACATCATCAGGAAACGCTGGAAACAAAACACCTACAGACAATCCTCCAGGAAGCTGAGGAGGAGGATGAAGTGGGAGGAAGCTGGGAAGCAAAAGCTGCAGTGTTTAATTACAGCTTGGGCAGAGACTTGGGACCTGGCAAATCACTTGATTAATGTCTCAGTTTCTCCTTTTGTGAATTGCTTTAGAAGGACACCAAGCTCAAAGAGGAGAAAGACAGATGTTCTACCTACCAGTGAACACAGCTGTATGGACAGACAAGTCTTAGGGAGAGGTCACACAGCTGTTAGAAAAATGAGGCCTAAAACTCAGAGTGAAGGCAGACACTGAGCACACACACAAATGGACGAGCTCATATGTACTCTACGCCCCGTGGATGATGCACGTGGGACACAGTTAGAGACAATGTTCTTACCTCTCTGGTGACTGCCGAGGAAACACCATGAAGTCTCCTAAAATGGACTTTTGAGTGGCAGATAGCCAGGCGTCTGACACTGAGGAGTCTTTTCCTTCCTGAAAGGCAATTTCACCAAAAAGATTGATTTTTCTCATCACTAAAGACCTAAGATGCACCCTCTGCAATTACCAGCATATCAGGTCAAACAAAGGGAGGTGCTTCTCAAACAGCACTTAATTAAATCATGGAACTTGTGACAGAATGCTGTCATCTATGTAATCTATGTCATCTATGAACTCATGACCACTTCCATTCTGCTTCCAACTTCAGCTAGCAAATCATCTTGTTCCACAACTTCCTGTCTTCCCTGAACATTATGCTTGAACCTACATGGAGCAGAAGGCAACACTAGGAAACAGCATAGATGGGCTGTGGCTGTAGCACTGCTGTGGACCAAGGCAAAGAAAAGGATGCTTTCCTTTACACTGAGAAGAAGGAAGCCTGCACATGGGGCTTTCTTACCAGTTATCACTGCTGAGCCATGTGAGTGTGTTGAGCAGCACCTGCTGTGCATCAGGGAAGAGTCTGGCTTCCTGGTCATCTCCATGCTCTGACTCCTCTCCACACTCTACAGAGTCCGGAGCAGTGGCTGGCACTGGGATTCCTGTAAGAGAGAGAGAGAGAGAGAGGGTCTGACACCAGTGCTGCATACCCCGGGCCGAGGCACTCCACCTCCAAGTAGTCTCCAACCCCAGCTCTCAGCCAAGAAAATCACTGGGCTGCAGACTGGCATTGGCCCAGAGACTTCCCTGCTCTCTGGCTCGTTGCTTGCCCCAGTACCCAGCCATCCTCCAGGCACCCACAGCTGGGCACCCGCTCCTTGTGTAAACCTGGCACACACAGAGGCAGCTCCCCTGTCCATACAGGTGCCACAGCCAGCCTGCAGATTCAGAGTGCCGCAGAGCTCATGGTCACTGGGAGGCAGTAGTGCCCAGCAGGGCTTGCTATCTCAGAAGTAAGCTCCCAAGATGTCCACACACCTCCATGTAGCACCTCCCTGCTTCCCGGAGCACTGAGGACAGAGGCACCCAGTGACCTTCTGAGGAAACACCTCCATCTGCCCTCAGTGAGCACCAAGCCCCAGCCACCGAGTCTTGCTGCGCTTGGGCAAGTCCCCAGGGCGCAACTACTAGGGAACAGTGATACCTGACCTTCTAAACCCCACAGTGCCCATGTTTCCATTTACTTCAAATGCCCTAGACAGCAGACAGCTGTCTGCACATACATTTTAGCATACTAGTGGAAAAGCAGCAGTTTATGGATATTGCTATTTTCTAAGCATTATGAAGATTGACTATTTTAGAGGTACCTGCTGGCTGTGTTTCAAAGATGCTGAGATGACATTTATCCGTCATCAAATATACTTGTTTGCAAACTGTGCAATGCCTAAGCTTTCTCTTGTGGAAAAATGCAATATTTGGTCTATATGGTTGTGACAAAAAAGCCTTCCAAATGTGAACTGAGAATATGAATATGTAAATATAGATGCAAATTGTTAGCAATTCTCTTGATGAAAAAAGAAGTTAGCAACCCTCTTGATGAAAAAAAGGTGGAAGCATGGACAGGCGGCCTAGGAAGAATACAGGGATGCTGTCTGGGAAGCTCGGGATCAGGTTAGAAAAGTTAAGGCCCAGTTAGAATTAAAATTGGCCAGGGATGTGAAAGATAACAGGAAGGGATTCTATAGGTACTTTGCGAATAAAAGACAGACTAGGGACGTGGACCCTCCCCGGACGCTCTCAGGAGAATTGGCTACCCGGGATTTGGAGAAGGCTGAGGTTCTCAATGAATTCTTTGCCTCGGTCTTCACTGGCAAATGCTCTGACCACACCGCCCAAGTTTTGGAAGGCAGATGCAGGGACTGTGAGGATCAAGACCTTAGGCCCACTGTAGGAGAGGATCTGCTTCAAGACCATCATAAGAACCTGAACGTGCACAAGTCCATGGGAGCTGATGAAATCCATCCATGGGTCCTGAAGGAGCTAGCGAATGAAGTTGCTAAGTCACTGTCCATCATATTTGAAAAATCATGGCAGTCAGGTGAAGTTCCCGACGACTGGAAAAAGAGAAATATAACCCCCATTTTGAAGAAGGGGAAAATGGACGACCCAGGGAACTACAGACCAGTCAGTCTCATCTCTGTGCCTGGCAAAATCTTGGAGCAGATTCTCCTGGAAGGCAAATTGTTAGCAAACACTCTCTCTTGATGATAAATACACAACACAGAAGAAAATTCAGATGACAAAAGCATTTGTAATGGAACCCACTGGACATCAAAAGCACCACAGGTCAACAATTTCATGCCTTGCACACAAAAGCTCATTTTCTAAAGCGTAGATGAAAATAGCTGTCTAAAAATGGTGAGTGTAAGTGTTGCACAGAATCTAGATGAACTGCTATGGACTCCATAGGATTTTTATGCTACCGTGCCTGTTCTACAAAGTATGGGGAAACTGTAAAATCAAAACTATTCAGATGGGGATTGATTTGGATTTCACTGATGGCACTGTCATGAACATCAGTGATGTCATTCTACAAGCATGTAGAATATTCTGTAGGGAATACAGAGTATCCAATGCTCAATGTGAACGGACAGCCACGTCAGGCTACTTGTGATCAGTTCTGAAAATCAGAGTAGCATCACCAGAACTTTCAGAGGATCATTCCAAGATTCTTTTTTCTTAACTCCCTCTCCTCAGGATCATAACACGAGGTAGGGTCCACGCAAAGGAGAGATGACAATCACTATGGACTCACCATCTGGCGTACATTTAGTGCAGGTAGGGAGCAGCCTGCGAACACCAGGCAGCCCTTCTCCTGTATGTCATCTGCTACGCACAGACACCTTATTTGGGTGGAGTGACAGAAGAGGCACTGCTTGTTCCCAATTTTCACTGTGTGCCCTGGGATGAGAGGCTTGCAGCTGTTAAGCACTTCGAGGTTCAACAGCATGATTGTACCAAGTCACTAATTCCCATGCAGACACAACCCTTGCTGCAATCAATAGGAGAGAAGCTGGCTGGAGAGCCAGACAGCAGCACAGGCAGAGAGGGCTGAGGCAGTAAGTAAGCAGCTATTTGACTGGGGGAGCACACTTCTGGGCGTGATAAGCACAGCATGCCAGACTGCACCAGAGCTCAGCCCTTGAGTAACTGCTGTCTCCTGGCACCAGTGTTACAGTTGAGACTGTCAGCATGGGCAAAAGCTTGGGCTTAAAGCTCCAGCACTACTTTCCTCAGATGAACTTTCCTGAAAAAATCATAAGCCCTGGCCAAGGGCTGCAGCATGGCTCTGCAATGCAAGCTCCTCACCAGGGAGTGGTATAAGCAGGATAATGTTCTACAACATGAGACAGATCTTTCAGTTTTATTCAGATGTAGTTGAATTTTGTTTCTTCCAGGTTGCACCTTGGTTGAAAAGCATTCTTTTGGACTCACCCATTCCCCTTTCCTTGAGGCTACTTTCAGTTAGATAGTCTGAAGCCACAGTGTAGTTTGCAAGACAGAATTATCTAGTCCGAAAGACTTCACATGCAAAGGGGGGAAGGTGCTATTCAGTGACTCAGTGTGGGCCATGGGCACGGCACTTCATACCTCTCTTTTCATTTGGAAACCGGAAAAAAATCCTATTTCCTATCTACTCAGATGCAAGCCAACAGCATTCCAGTGCATTTCGCAGGCATGTGCAACACTATGCAAATAACAAGCAAGTGAACCACAAGGCCCACAGCTGTAGCAAGCACTTACTTTCTTCAGCTGCATCCCCAGGGTCAATATCCTGTTCCAGGAGCTGCAACGACTTTTCTCTTTCTTTCTTCCTCTCTCTACACAGAAGCTCCTTCACTCTCATTTGCTGCCAATCGATCTTCTGAACTGACGTGGACAAGGTAACATCGATCTAGTTGCAAGGGAAATACATCACAGAGCATAAGAGAGATACACAAACCATACAGAACACCTCATCACAAACACAGTTGTAGAGTGTCATAGTCTTTAATGCAGCCACATAGACATCCCAAGAGCTTCAGAATAATTCCTCCTTCCCTCACTTTGACATGCAATTACACCCAGAGATGTGTAACACTTCATTGCCATAACCTTTCACTTGTTCAAGCCCTGCTTGAACCAAGAGAGTCACAGGAGTGCTTCCAGGTGTACAAAGACAAGTGCACAGGAGCTTAGTTCCTACAGGCCGGGATGGGGGAATAAAAACATGGCTGCAAGAAACAGCCATGAGAGGTAATTTGCTGTTTCTTAACGTGCACACGGCCAGTTATTGCAGCTGCTTTTTATTTCTTGCTTCTGAAGAACTCAGCTGCTCTCCAAGAATAAGTCCCAAAAAGGAAGTCATGTGAAAACAAGTGGGGCAGACATTGGTCATAATGAATTGAAAATTGAGAATGAGGGCAGCAAGAAAGGGAACAAAGGCAAAGCAGGCTCTCCCATTTTACTTTGCAGACTCGCTTTCACTCACATTGTAGTCTTTGCTTCTGTGCTGCCAAGCATGCACTTTGCACATGTTCACCGAGTGTAACTTGCTCTACTGTGCAGATCAGCTCTAAATTGGCCTTCCCACATGAAGAAGGCTTCTTGCACAACCTGAGCACTATCTCCTGAAAGGTGACTTCTGTATCAGGGAAACCACTCAAGCAATTGCTCTGCAGCTGTCAAATGTAGTCCAAAGAGAAACCAGACCCCAAGAGGGAAAGATTATGATTTTCAGTGACAGTTTGTGCTACGCACTGAACAGTCACTGAAAAGAAAGCCTGCTCGTTCCTGCCCTTAGCCCATACCCTTCCATTGCTGTCCTTTGAGTTGTCACCACTCTGAAGGCGAGGGCTCATCAGATGAACCATCTCCTTGGTCTGGATAGGAGGGAGATGTAACGGGCCACAGGTTCACATAATTCTCTGTCAGGCTTCATGCCACCACCAACATGATGCTGGAGAACAGGCAAGATGGGCTCACGAGCGTGGAGCCCTAATATGACACACATACAGATTATGCATGAGAACAGCGAGGTACAAATAACCTCTGCAAAGAGATGGGGGGTACCACCATACTGCACTGGCAGCATAAATGGCATTGGTTTTTTGCTCATGATCCATCTCCTTGGCCTGGATAGGTAGGAGACGTAATGGAGCTACTGGCTCATGAAAACCTCTCTCAGATGTCTTGCCACCACCAACATGATGCTGGAGAACAGGCAAGATGGGTTCACGAGGGAGGCCTGGTAAGACACACATACAGATTGGGTATGAGAAAACCAAGGTCCATGTAAACTCTTCAAAAAGATGGGAGGTACTGTCATATTGCACTGCCTGCAGAAACAGCAGTACTCTGTTGCCCACTAGACTCAAAACCACTGTGTGATAAAGGCTTCAGCCCTTGGCTTCTGGTGAGCAGCTGTGTTTGACAGAGAAGAGCAGAGAGATGGAGACTGCCCTTCCCAAAAAGATTTTTATCTGTCCCTATCCATTTTGATTTCAGTAATCTTCCTCCTTTTCCCAGTTATTAAAGAGCTCCTGGGTTTTAATAGCTGTATGCCTTTGTAAGGTAGGAATCAATATTTCCTCCTCTTTGCAGGAATATTTTAGAGGGCCCATATATAAAATTTTCAGATTGCTGGAATGTTACCAAAACCAGAATTGTGTTATTGAAGCTACAGAATTAATTTTCCCCAAGCAGTTCCATTCTAAATTGTAGCACCTTTGGCCACTTTTTGGGCAGCCTGACTAAAGTGTGATGTTCATAATGGGAATGAGCACAGTGAAACTCATTCTGAAATGCTAAAACAGCTGTTAAAACTCAAGAGAATCATTCCTTACATGTCTCTCCCCAGCATCCTTACAGGCCCCCTTCAGATACTGGAAGGCTGCTATGAGGTCTCCATGCAGCCTTCTCTTCTCCAGGCTGAACAGCCCCAACTTTCTCCACCTATCTTCATACGGGAGGTACTCCAGTCCCCTGATCATCCTTGTGGCCCTCCTCTGCACTTGTTCTAACAGTTCCATGTCCTTTTTATGTTGAAGACACAAGAACTGCACACAATACTCCAAGTGAGGTCTCCCTAGTTGCATTCAGATATTCTAGCTGCATATCAACAATAAAGGAGTCATTCCTTTATTATGGGGCATGCCTATTATCTGGCAGAACTAACACTGAACTAAGGGACCAGGGGGTATTATCCCCTTTCCCACATCAGCAAAATTATTTGCTAAATTCTCATCTCTCCTATCATAACAAACCCACAGATGGCAAAGGGACAGCAACGGTGTCACTGAGGTTTTCAGCTTAAAAGTACTGGCTGACACCAGCTGCACCAGACACTGCATTTTGTCTTGCAGAACTCTTACTGCTAATGACAATGCAAGGCAGGGAGCATGGAGAGGCCAGTTGGCATGGCCTACCGCAGGTGCAGTTTGCAATATTGACATACACAGACAGAGTAGGGGAAGATATTTGTAATCAATAAACCTAGCACATGTGGTTTGAGGTAAATGACTTGCACAAAGGAAACCTCAATTCATTACTCAGCATTCAATTTAGGTTTGTGCTGCCAGAGAACAGATAGTTCTGATCCTGTATAGGCTAGACCCTTTTTAAGTGTCTTCCTCTGCAAACCGAATAGTCACAAGGACTTCCTGTCACAGTTTCACTATTTCTCCCCATGCAAAACTTTAATGTACTTCAGATCTCTAAGGGTTTGGTTCAGAAACTGCTGCAAGGGAAGCTTTTTCTCCTTCGAGTGTAGGAGGAAGGAGTGGGAACATTTCTCATTTCATGCAAAATGCCTCATTTTTCTCTAATCTTTGTGCCATTAGTGTGCAGGGAAACGAAAGGTATGAGCACAAGGTAGAGGAATGTTTCCTTCTCCTGCTGTGCTTTCCCAGGGCCCAAGGTATCCCTCCAGCTCCTGCCATTCATAACTCCATGCTGAAGCCATTTTCACCGGATCACCAGAGCTCATTTCCCAGTGACTGGGCTCTGGGGAAGCTGTCTGAGCACATCAAGGAATGGAAAAGAGTTACAGGATGGTTTTCAAATGAACTTCCCCAGTGCCACCCACGTGGGTCAGGATTCCTATGGTCATTTTAGGACAGTCGTGCTCATTACCTACCTAGAGGTTTAAGGGTCTTCTCTTCACCTCTGCTGCCTGATCTTGGCCTTAAGAAAATGGAGAATAACAGAATATATGAGGAGACAGAAAGAAAGGCAGCACGTAGCATTAAAGGAGGCAAACTTTCTTAGTGTTGTCATTCTGATGAAGGAGGAAATGCAGCCTGTAAAACCAACAGCATACAGAGCTGACTAACTGTCATTAAACTTTCTGTTGCTGGAGTCACACAGAGCTCATCAAGCTCCAGCTGAAACACAGGAGTCACTCTTCACTTTGGGCCCTAACTGTCCAGTTCTGCTCTCTCTCCTTTTGGAGCTCAGTGCCTCTTCCTGGTTCATGCATCCTTTCTGAGCAAGCAAGAGATGTTAAGCTAATCATAAGTCTGTATTCAGGGCAATCTCTATACAGCTGCAGATGCCTAACTTTGCCTGGTCATGCCTTAAACTGATGAAAGCATCTTGTGACACATGGTAATACCACTGCTGTCTCCTGGGAATACTATTACACCTCCCTGCTCTTTCAAGAAGGAAAAGGAGGTTTCCGACTCAACTCTAGGCAAGTGTACTCAGACTGCACTTCAAAAGCTGTGCTGAAGCTTTTAAATTGAGACTATATTTCTATGACTCCTTATTTATTGTTACAACAAGGATAAAGTTGACAGGTAGATTTCCTGAGGCATATCCAAGCAAATATCTTTCCACCAGTTACAGCCCTATAACTGTTCTCTAGCACCTTGTCCACTTTGATCTTAAAACCATATTTAAATATTAAACCTCCACAGGATTATACACTTCTAAGCCAAGATTTACCTGGGCTCTCATTTCACAGTGAAGGCCCAGACACAGCAGAAGTTACAACAGACATTTGCAGAAGCAGCACCTGACTCTGCAGACAGATATACAATAATCAATATTTACCCTACAGGTACAATATTCCTACAGGTACAGAAATTGGCAAAGATGACACACAAACCCAGATGCTGTATTCAGAACCATGGAATACAGTTCCCAAATGTCATCACAAAGATTACAGAATGAATCAGTATTAGAGCCCAGCAGAGGACCTGATTTTAAGATCCTCTTAAGCCCTGCCTCCTCCTCCCCCCCTGCTCTCAGAGTGTATGTTGTTGGTATGGACTTTCTGCTGGATCATCATAGATAAGTGAAATGGTGAACACACAGAAGTTTGCATAAATATGTTGGAGAGCTGACTGGAAAACAACCTCATGAGACAACAAGTGTGAGGTGAATGGCATATTGGAGAAGCAGGCACCCTGGCTTACCTTATCTCCAGAGTCTTCTGAAAAACCAGGTGCTGAGAGCTTGGGAGAGGCACTGCAGTGCTGTGAGGAGCCTCATCCAATGGTCTTGCTGACTTTGGGATAGGGGGAATCAAAGGCATTACCAGTGACATCTTCTCATTCCCACCACAGCAATACCAGGATCGCTGGGAAGCCTGGAGATAGGAGAACACGGTGCTCAGCATCCAGCCTTCCCCACTGATGCCACAACAAGTGGCTAAGCCATGCTCTTATCTAGGAATTGTCAGGAAAAGTCAAACCGATGGAGCAGGGTGGCCTACAATGGGCAACAGGAAGGGAAGTGGCGAAGGAAAGACTGTTCCACACTGCTGCCAGCTATCTCCCCTCACTCACCGCTTTGACAGTGGCTGCATTCCCACCTGGCATCCACCTGCTTGGCATAAGGACGTTCTGAGCGCTGCTGCCTCCATCAGCCTTTTGTATTGTATGGGAATGGATTTAGATCCTCTCAGTGTCCCTAAAGCGACCTACCAGTCGGCACTGAACTCCAGCCACGTGCCCACAGCCATTTTGCACGTTGCCAACGTGTGCTTTTCTCAATCCCATGATTTTTTCTGCGTCTGCCCTTCCTACAGCTCCCCCCCAGCCTTTTGGCCCAGATGCTTATGTGCTCTCTGGATGCTCAGTTCTATCCAGCTCCCACAAAATTCATCATCTCAAGCTCACTGTCATTTATTAAGTTCAGCAGATCTCCCTAACCTGCTGGTCCGTCTAATGTGTTTTCAACTGCTGAAATTACTTCAGGCTCCCCATGCCATGGCTAGGAAGGGGGATGAAGCGAGCCAAGGCAGAGGCACACCCCTCCTCAGTACACCTTTCTTCTTGGCACAGCTAAAAAGCCAAATCAGGACCTGTTCAAACTCCAGTGAAGCCAACAGAGTTAATGTCAGGGATATATTTGGCTCTGGATCTGCAAGGCTGAAATCAACTACTCTAGCCTTTTACTGGTTATCCTGTGTACACAAGCTGTTCCTTGTCTGCATTCTCCTGCCCACCACAGCAAAACCAAAGCAACTGCAGCTTCTGCGCCGCCTGCAAAGGCAGTCGAGGGGATGAGGTCTGGACTCCATTCCCCATGGCCAGAATCAGCAGTTCCCATCACTCACCCCGGGCACACCCACAGCAGAAGCTGAAGCTGTGCAGAAGTCACGCAAGTCTAGAAATCGTACTAGAAACAAGTGGGCAGAAGGACACAGCCATACAACTCAAAAGCTGAGACAATCTAGACTTGTGTCTGCAGGACTGCCTGCTCCAGCAAACATCTTTTCCCATCTAACCTTGACAAAGCTGATTTGAAAAACCTCCAAGACACTGGTGTGTCGGCAGCAGTCATCACAGTGACACAGACGGTTCACAGATATGTGTATTTTGCTAACTGGACAAGAATATGATTGACCCCATTAGACACATTTAGTTGCTCCAATGGGTTGATGGTGTTTTCTCACTCATAAAACACAGCAGGAGCCACTAGAGAGCACAGCAATGATTTAAAGACCTTTTGCATTGATACACACTGAGGACATGAAGTCTACACTCGGCACGCTGCAAAGACAGCCTGAAGCTCAATGTCCACTTGAGCGCTTCCTTGGCTCAGCTGCTTCCCTGGGCCCGCACCACAGAGTAAGAAAATCTAAGAGCTCTGTCTACAGGAAATAAACTGAAGATCTGTGACACATGACTTGGCTTGGTGCCATGTGTCCTTACTTTATAGGCTTTTGGCATTGACATCGGCTCCTTCTTTCCATCACTGTCCTCACTGTCTGCTCCTGGTCTCCACTGCTTCTGCTCTCCGTTCCTCATCCTCCTGCAGTCAGTCAGGCCTGCAAAGCAAAGACGCAAAGCATAACAGAATCAGCACTGCAAAGCTAAAGCACCTGAAGCTAGCTACTTCATTGGACAGATCTCTTGGAAACTGCACAGGGAAACTTGCCCGTGCTAGCAGTCACTTGAAGCAGGGCAGTGGACAATGCTTACCCACTTCCACAGAGCCACCAGAGGAACACCGGTGTCCTCTGGGCTCCCATCAGACAACAGGGAGCCCACAGGTCTCTTTGACCTCACACTGCTCTGCACTGAGGCATTCACACTCCAGAACTTTGACACCTCAGTTCTACACATTTGCATATGTTCCACTTGTTGCCCATCCACTACTGCAGGATTTCCTTCCTCTCAAAGGGTGGCAACCCACAATGGTCTCTAGAATTTGACAGTAACTAGTAAGGACATGAGTTTCAAAGCTAGTTTGCAAGTCCTTCATTTATGTAATTCCCACTCAAGTTTGGGTTGGGTCTTGCTTGGGGTTTATTTGTCTTCATAATAAAGGAAGTAACAGGACACAAACAATCACCAGGAGTTATAACTAAAAGAAGGTTTGCATTCTGCACTAGATATGCTAAATATGCAGTGGGATTATTGGATTAGTGTATCTCTATGGATGCAGATTGTCATTCCAAACATTCTCCTTTGTTCTGCTTTGCTGTTACAGGGGTTTATTCCCTGCTTTCTTTACTGCAGAGACACTCAAAGCCAACATAAACATGGCTTGCCTCAAAAGATTTCTGACCTTGGCTGTTCCTGAAAATGCAGAATTATTCACAGCATGTTTCCCTGCCCCTTGCTGTGGACAACGTCTTTCCCCATTAACCAGTCTCTAAGGCTGGGCTCTCACTTGTACACCATGAAGAACAGCTGCTGCACTCACCAGTTATCTCCAGGATCTCCTGATCAGTGTTTCGAATACAGCTTTTGTACGTGCTCCGCCTCCCCAAGCAGAGCAGCATTCCTAGGTACCAGCACTGCTGCTGTGGGCAAGCATCTTCCAGGCAGAGGCTGCGCGAACAGGACTGCAACAAGCCCTGGCTGCAGTATGCTGCAGCCCTTCACCTGCTGCAAATCATCTTCTGTTGTCAGGGGGTGAGGGCGATGGATTCTTTGCAGATGAGGACCTACTCGATGTGCTACTGGTTGCTGGGCCTGATTCACCTGCCAGTGGGGTCCGCTGCACTATCAGGCATGGAAAAATAACACTGCTAGTGCTAGTGCTAGTGAAAGTGACAGCCACTGATCCCTGGCATTGCCCTGCCCACAGGGTTCCTGCATACTAAACTGCTCAAGTCAGCTGCTGTTAGAACAACATAAAAACACATTTAAGCCACCCATTTTCCACATTCTGTCAAAATCCTGGCCATAAAGTCCAAATGCTGGAGGAAGACTGCTGTCAGCATAACAGGGGAAGCACAACTCCATCCCAGCAGCTGCTCTTTCCATGGCTCTATGGGCATGGCACCACAGGCAAGTCTCCCAACGTGGGCACTGCTGCTGGACTTAGCACAGCATGGTGAGAGTTTTGGCCACTGCCTCATGGTTTCACACATTTGATAACAAAGATCTATAATATCACACTGGACCTGCCCCAAGAACATCCTTAAAAACAGGGGATGCAACAGTTTGCTCCTTTTTAATGCAAGCGTACCTGGATTGCAGGGCCTGCACTGGACTAGTGATACTGGACAGTGGCATGTAATCATTCTCCCTAGCTCTCCCCACCAATCTGCAAGAGGCTTTTCCATAGAAAAATGTCGATGCTGTAACACATGTATGAGTTATTTTGACCAACAACTCAAACCACAAGGCACATATTTCCAGATATGCCATCTTCCGGGAAAGAAAAAAACAATTGAAACAGCCGCCATTGTAGCTAAGGCGCCTGCATTTATAGCGTTGCTGCGTTACCTACAGCACCTGCAGCACCACAGAAAGCCCGAGCAAACGCTCTGCCACAGGGCTGAGGAACCACGAGCTCTTTGCCCCAGGGATGGGGAACCACAAACGCTCTGCCACACGGCTCAGGAACCGCGAGCGCTCTGCCTCAGGGCTGAGGGAGCACGAGCGCTTTGCCTCAGGGCTGAGGGAGCACGAGCGCTTTGCCTCAGGGCAGAGGTGCGGAGGGGCCGGCTCCGGTGCTGCCGGCGGCTGAGCGTCCTGCGACGGCTTTTCCATCCGCCAGGGTGCCGAGGAGCCGACGGGGCAGCAAGCGGCTCTGGGACAACCCCGGCACCGCCCGTGTGTGTGAGCTCCATCGCTCCATCCCTCACCCGCAGCACGACTCGAACGCTGCGGAGGCGCGGAGGGCGGTGTCCGTTTCCGCCTGCGGAAGGCGGGTGAAATGGCGGCGGGAAGCGGCCTCTGAGGTAGGGGCGGGTGTCCGCCTTCCTCCAGCTGCCTGTCTCCAACACCAAAATCGCCGCAGAAATCGATCGAGAAGCAGAGCGGTGCAGAGAGGGACTTCAGTACTTTTTTAGCTTAACTTAGGTTGTAGAAAGAGAACAATGTTTATGGTGTATGTCTGTGGAATGTAGTGGCCCCACTAAACATGAATTAATTGTTTCACACTAGTGTTCTAAAGTATCTTTAAAGAACAATGTGTTGTGTGTGGTGAGGTAACAGGATTGAGTGGCCCTACTAAACATGAATGTATGATTTCACACCATCCTTCTACTTACCAGTTAGTTTAGAGACAGAGCCTCCCAAACATCTGCTAGCTTGGGATACCCCTTGTCTGCCCATCCTTTGCAGGAAGGTCACACTGTTTTAAATCTTTACTAGTTAACAGAATAATTACAGATATAGCTGGTTGTGTGATTGCTGGGGGGTCCAACTGTGCCCAAGGTGAAAAGCACACTGTGAGGAAGATTGCCTACTTCATCTTGAAGACCCCTACTCACAAGACTGTTTACTTCATCCTCAAGACCCCTGCCCACAATTACCTCAGAGCAGTGTGCAGACACCAAGAGGAGACTTACGATAATAAATTCTTTGAACTAGTTATAATATCCCCCCTGCCTAGACACAGGAATTATGAATATGTATGTAACTAATGTAATAGTGAAGTATATAAACCTGTAACAAATACTAACCACTCACGCCTCTGGCTACGGTCATGCGCCCAGCGCTGTTGCTTTGGCTTTATTGACTTTGTCCCTCAACAAAACCTTGTTATCTCATTTAGAGGAGTGAGTTCGTATTTCACAGCTCCAACCTGCCTCCACAGCTGGAATATCCTCATTACATACACTCCATGACCCAGCTGCATCTCTCCCACAGCAGCTCCCTTCAGGTGCATTCTTCTCTGCTCCACCAGCACCACGAGGCATCATCGACATTATTTACACACACACCCCCCCCCATACCTCATCTGATTGTGTGTTACTATTTATGTATAACTAGATAATCTTTCAGCTCCTTTCCAATCCAAACCATTCTATGATAATTCTGTGATTCTATGATAATACTCCCGCTGTTCCCTTCATCGAGACAGCTGGTAGGCTATCTATCAACTCTCTTAATCGTGGCATCTTTTTGTTTTGGCATGTTTGGTCCCCTTTCTTTTTTCCCGCCTTTAGACTTCAGAAGTTGCTCGTCATCTGCTAGGAATTTTTGTGGAGCTGGTGTGACACCCTCTGGCCATCTCTGCTATTGCTTCTCATCGCATTCAAAATGTATTCACTCCGAAAACCTAGAAATAAGGCCACCACCACATGAAAAACAGCAAACAAAAATCCCTTATGCTGTGCAACGATGTCTACCTTAGAGGTACATTGGGAAGTGGTGGCAAGTGTCCCATGCCACCACTGCCTATACCCAAACAGTGCCAACAAGATACTCAGCCTGCTCTTTGGCCCTAACCCAGGGCTCCTACTTCAACCTCGGGAAAGGCTGGGACACAGATACCGGAAGGACCTTGCATGATCAAGACAACTGCTCCTTCTGTTACTCCATGCCCCAAAAGCTCAGCAGAACAGCACTTCAATCACACACCTCTTTCCTGATTGGAAGCCAGCCAGGAACATCAGTACTGGTTAAAAACACATCGCTTCAGCCTAATTTGGTGGCTTGTGAGGGTACAGTCAAGTCTGTACTTGCACAAGCATTCTTCTTCACAGCATCTCAGAATTCAACTAAATGTCCAGCAAATTAACAAATTATTTAGGACACTAATTTACTGTCAGTTAAAACCATCAAAAAACTGGAAGCCTCTGGCCGCTGCCCTTCTACCTGCAGCTTTCCAAAGACTGAATCATAGAATCAACTGTGATTCGATAAATAGAATCAACTAGGTTGGAAAAGACCTTTAAGATCATGAAGTCCAACCATGTCTCTTCCAGCCTTGTCAGTAACACAACCTGTTAATGCCTCCAGACAACACTGCAACTCCACTTCTGTTCCTAAGCAGTGGGCATACCAGTGAACAGGACCGAAACACACAAGCTAAGAAAGCAGCAACAACAGGTGCTTTGCAGAACATCACATAACATTTTAGGTTGGCTTCCTCCTCCACTAGAAATGAGCTTTTTACAAAGAACACTTCATCCTTAATCACCCCCCATAGCTACTTAAGGTCTCTCTCAACAAACACCACGGGACAGGTATTTGGTAAAGGAGATGTATATTTATTCACTTTACAAAGAGGGTGGTATTTACTTGCAACAGCTCAATTTATAGACAAATATATTATTGTACATTATAGTGGTGAATGGCTCAAACCTTTACCTTGTTTTGCTCTTAAAAATGTGTTTGCACCACTTCAGCTTCCATTAGCTGAGCAAATAGCTATCCTTGTTCTGCCACTGAGAGGTAAAAATCCGTAATAAAGGTATTGCTGTGCGCTACATATTCACAAGCATTCACCTTCTCATTTCCCAGTGTTACTCCCATTTCCTCACCCAATTCAACAGTCTGTTTCTGGGTTAGCATTAAACTTATATACAGCCTCCATTAAAACAAAATTAGGAGCCAGTGATAGTTCTAATGTCCTTCTGAAGCACAAGAAAAGTCATTGATTTGTACGTATAAAAGTCTTGAGTTCAAATTTGTTAAAAAAAAAAACCAAAAACAAAAACCCAAACCCACGCCATTTGAAGTCGTCATTTAGATGTTGCCAAGGCATGGCTAAACGAATGGAGGATGGGGAGGGGAGAAAAGAATTCCAGTAGAGAATTAAATATTACAAAAATATCTTTTTCTTTTTTTTTCTCCTGTTTTCCGTTTCATTTTTATAAAAATGCAGCAGGATGCCCCCACTTGCTATGCTAACTGAAGCACGGAAAGAAGGTACAGACCGGTTGTCTTTGATCCTCGAATAGCAAACAAATTCAATATAAAGCTGAACCAAGTTTACCACACAAACAGCGGTGGCAGATTTATTTCACTTGAGATACAAATGCATGTCCACATGACAGGCATAATCTGACCATGAGGCGGAAGAAATGTTTCTATAAGTAAGCGCAGGGAAATAGGGCGAGAGAAGGCTGGCATGGTTAAGCATTCTGGATTCAGAAATGCACCATGCCCCACAGGTGCCTCTGCACATAGGCTGTGCACAAGTCTGCACTCCCAATATGCAAATATGGCATCTTTCCGCAAGATGATCCAGAATTAAGAGTTTGGTGGCCCACTTGTTTAAACTGTTAAAATCATCCTTCTGTGCTGTTATTCTTCTTCACTTTCATTTTCTGGTTCCAAATCAGAATCACCATTGATTTCCTTTTCAACAGTCATGTCTTGTTCATCAGATTGCTCCGCTTTTTCTTCGTCTTCATCCCAGTTTTCCTGGGGAAAAAAATAAATAGGAATGTTTGAACCTTTGACAGTCACACTATTTCTTCTGCTACAAGCAAACGGGAGAAGACCTGATCCAACTCCACTTACATCAGACTCCTTATCTGCAATCATCTCATCATCTGAGCCTTCTTCCTCTGAGGATTCTGCAAAGAGAAAGCTTTCCTTCAGTCTGGACAACAGACTTTAAAATGTCATTTTGCAAACAAAGCCCAACCCCACATGCTGTTAAGTCTCCAAACTGTGCTATTTCAATTCCAAAACTAATCCTATCTGAAGATTAGGCTGATCAACAAGAATCAGGAACAAGTCACTTCCATTATGAATATACTGTATGAAGCTGTAGTAGAAAAACAGGCCAAATTGGAAGTGCACACTTGCACATACACTTACATTTACTGCAAACATAAAAGTACCTTGACCATATCTACCTTAGCAGAAGGGCAGCTAACACTAAAAACGTGAGGTTGCCAGTTACATTAAGCAGCATACGAAACTTCCAATTAACCGATTCCTTAATGTTTGAAGCAGAAATGGGAGGAAACAGAAGAAAAAAAGAAGGCATGGGAACAACCAACTACAAGCTGCTCACATCATTAACCACTGATTTTCCTGCCACGGAATTGCCACAGAAACTCTCCTCGCAGATATTACACTAGTGGATAAGCACAGGATCATGATGAACAGCCATCATGTATCAGCTGCCATGTGAGTTCAGGAGCTGAGCTCCACCTGGTATCCAAGACTTACCATCCTCATATACCAGCTTTGCAGTCTGATTCATCTCAGTGACATCCTGAACTGCTTCCGATGCTGCAACCTGAATAGAATTTGCAGATTAGCCTTAGATGCAGTTACATATTCCAACCTTAAAAGTCAGCAAAACTCATAACAATGTTTAAATGAAGTCTACATCAAGTTTAACACACATGAATTCATTTATAGTAGTAGTTGAACAGACAAATACAAAGGACAAAGCAAAATTTTAGAGATATCTGTTCTGAAGCAGCCCAGTACCTCCTGTTTATTCCCCTCTAAAAATCTATGGGCTAGTAGACACACTTGGCAGCAAAAATGTGTGTAACACTTCCAGTGAGCACTGACTGACTAGACAGTCAACTAAGTGTACTGCTTCAACTGTTACCAGCATAGCTGTATAGCACCTGGATTAAGTTCCTGATGACCAGTGCCACTGGATGCAATCATAGGAGGGAGGTTAAGCCTGCAAATAATACCTCTCCTGCACAACCTATGTTATTTAGCTGTAACTTACCTGGGTGACAAGAATGAACAGTCTTCCATGCAGACGGGAAAGTTTTTGCAAAGTTTTTACTCTGCTCTCCATTAGCTGGTATAGCATTCCCAGCTGAGGAATAAGGTCTGGCAACTTGGGAGAAGAAAAGGATGAAGAAAAATGAAGCTGTTAACACCACCACAAACACCTTACTTTTAAACTATCTTTGTACTTCTGGAGCAAGCAATCCTTGCTCACATTCTTCAAGACAGAAGGGAGAGCTGAGGGTTCACAGAAACCACCTGCAGCCTGATCAGTTAACATTTAGACATGTTTAGAAACATCATCTACTTTCAAAACATGGCAATTCCATTCCTCTTCCTTTCCACAGTCACTGCCATAAGCAGGTGTCAGAGCACCATTTGGAAAGCTGTGTAAATGAGAACTGGATATACACCAATGTATGAATGCAGCCTCCGCAAGGTGTGCAAGTTCTGACACACCACAAAATTGCATTAAATGGAAAGGACTAACAATGCTAAAATGCCTTTTTCTTAACTGAACAAGAGTGCTTTATCCATCCCTTGTAAGACAAGGCTGGACCAGAAGCTACAACATTACTTACTACGCTAACAACTTTGGCACACCATTACCCCACAGCCATGCCTAAGACAGTCTCAAGATGAGCATTACAACAGCAAGGCAATTTAGTTCTAAAAGACTTAGTGACACAGGCCAAATCACTCTCCAACATTAATTTTTTCCCCAACCTCACAGGTATGACACAACTTATCTTGGTTTGACTTTGGAATGACTATAACTATGCCCTGAATGATCAAGGCAAACAATTTATAACCAGTGTGCAGCAATTAAGCAGAAGTGGCAGAAGTACACTGAACTCTGTACACTGATTTGGG
Organism: Pezoporus occidentalis; assembly: GCF_034315485.1. Lineage (NCBI taxonomy): Eukaryota > Metazoa > Chordata > Aves > Psittaciformes > Psittacidae > Pezoporus > Pezoporus occidentalis. The sequence continues at coordinate 5,703,367 of NW_026916294.1, forward strand.
CACTGCCATATATGGAGAGCAGGAAACAGATTCCCAGAGGAAGAACACAGATTTATTCAAGCATTTAAGTCTAGTTCTAGTTATGTGCACTAGCATTAATGCAGAATACTTACTGTGGAAAGGTAGGATGCATGTATAGTAAAAACAGACTTCAGCCATCGAACCATTAGGGAGGCACTGGAAAAGAAAAATAAACAATATCAAAGAGATATTGGCAGAGAAACACCAGATTCACCTTCTACATGTTAAACAGTTCTATAAAAAGTGCTCCTCTTTCATTATGGTAAAAAGATAAATTCAGGCAGAAACGCAACAGTTTGTCTATCCAGATAAGATACCTATCTAAGTTATTTGTTTGGAAAGACCCAGACTTTTAAGTGAGGATTAAACTACACGTGTTCAGGGGTCTGTGTTTCTGACATGTTTTACAGGAGGCGTCAATGAATGAAAGATCAAGGCATAATACTTTTTTTCTCCACCTACAAAGAGGGAATTTTTGTTGAATCAAACCAAACCAAACGAAACTCTTGAGGACAGCTAGTCTCTGCAAAACTATCCTTACAGCAATATGACAAGATGAGTGGAAGGAGGCTGGTTTTGTCATTAAACACACCACCACGAGATTTCTAAATATATTTGAAAATCAAACCAAAAAAGCTATACATCAAATAGTTACTTTGTCAGATACTGATCAGGTTCACAGTGTTGATATTTAGGGCTTTCAGATACATTCTCAAGAGTTATATGCTTATTTTAGATACCATTTTCTTTTTAATTTCACTTCAGCCATGCTGCTGCCTTAATAAAAGTTCCTCTCTGCACCCAAATCAGCTGAGAATTTTTCCCTCAAGATGCTGCAGTTTAATTACAGTTACTATGGACATCAGTCACATAGGTGGAGGGAAAGAGCATAATGCACGCATTAGAAATGTTTAATGTGAATTACACTGTAGTTGAGTTGTCTCTTACCTGTATGGGTTGCCTTGCAATCTTTTTGTAAGCTAGAAGAACAAAAATAGTCAGTAGTAAATAACACATAGGGAGTTTAAAAAAAAAACCACAACACAGCATTAAATCCATGTGACAGCCCCAATACTGGGGTAGAAATATCTCCAGGCAGTTGAAGCCTGCTAACGTTAATGATTGTCAAGCCCCAGAGTATTACATTGCTGGCTCTATATACACAGGCTGATGACTTGCAGAAGTTGAGCTTCGTTATTACAATAAATGCAGAACTCAACAGGCAATATATCCAGTGAAACTTAAAGCTGGCAGGAGCAAGTGAAGGAAAATCCCCCCATGCTTATGTCTCTGCATATCTGCTCAGTAGAGCAGCTGAGACAAGGTAGACAAGTTGGGGAAACAAGTGAAGGTAGTATCAGGTAAAGGCTATTTCACAGAATAAATCTCAAGCTCTGCAGAAGACAGTCACATGAGGGCTTGTCCATCCACTGAGATTAGAGTCGAACACTTAATATCACTGAATAAGCAGTTCACAAGCCAAATTCCGTTAAAAATTATTACTAAGTGATGTCACAAAGCTTAAAAATAGCAACTGGCCACCTGAGCTATCTTCAAAGGAGGAAAGAAACTGCTCCTCAATTTCAAAGTGCTATCTAAACTCACTGAAGTACATATTCTATTTCTCTTTCTCTCATATGAGTATCTAGCATATTGCTCATATAACTTGTTCTCGCTAGCACTGCTATTTTCATGTTTCAAATTAGTGTTCATTTTAATAGTTTTAAAAAAAGATGCAATGCTAATTGCTTGCCACGGACTAAACAAGCTTTATCCTTACCTCTTCTTTTTCTTTTTCCTCACATAATCATTTAATATAATATCACATGACCTAATGCTCTCCCTAGCTTCCACAGTGACACTTTGTCCTTTGGTTAAGCTTCAGCCAGAAAAGAGCCTATTAGAGAGAAATTAGGAATAATTTCTGTCCTGTAAAACTACCAAACCAACTTAATAGCCAAAAATAGAGAGACATATCCTGGATTTTCCCCAACTAGATTGCATACCAATCGTAGCTGGTACAACATACAAGAAACACACTCTCCTACCTCATGTAGTAGTGGAATGACAGCATGTATAGGCATTCTGGATACTGTGTTCTTTATTACATTATCTTTTCTTGTGTTAAGCACTCTCTGTTAAAATGCAAAAACATGATCAGAGAATCAGTCAGTTTGAACATGTATATGAGCAATGAGCACAATCAAAAATTCCTGGCTTTAAATCTTTTTCTACTCCACTACCTTTGTACACTAAAATGAGGATTATGAGTAAAAGAAGATTTACTATGAAAAGGAGTTCCATTTTTCAAGTCAGCTACAATTAACAAAACACGTGATTAACCAAAACAATCTAGCATTGCCTCTAGCCCACCCCATGTTAGAAAAGCATCAGCGTCAGCGAAGCATCAGAACACATTAAAGTTTCCTTTACTGTTTTCTGTGCTTGACTTCTGTAAATAAATGCCTTTCACCAGTATCTGTGACATTTCTATTTAGCACCAAATTCTTAAGATTTTATTTTCCTGCTCCTGAACTATTATTTTTCTCCTAGTATAAGTGCAACTATAAGCTTCTCAAGTAAAACTATTGACATAAATGCATTTTCCAGACAGTATCTACTTGGGAACTGTACACTCAGGAGACTAAGCATGAACTGACTCAGAACATAAGGTAGGTGACAACAAAAAAAGTAATACCACTATCACCGTCTATAATATCACTGCCTTGAGCAGCAACTCAGCAAAAAGCAGCTGGGACAAACAACAGGTTCTTGACTATTCAGCCTCGCCAACTTTCAGGAAGGCTACTCACAAGTCTCAGTGAACAGATTAAACAGCATACAATGATTTCGTAACACTTACATTTAGGATTTCTGCATCGTTGCTTTCCAAGCCCTGAACCAAAAGTACCGCGAAGCTATCTGTTTGTGGAAGGCCACCTGGAGTTTTGACTTTGCTCACATCAATATCCAATGCCTCTAAGCGCTCTTCAATGCTTTCCTGCAGACAAAAATGGGCAGTGCTGTTTAAGTGCAGTTTCTCAGAAACTAAGTACTAAGTACTTAAACTACAGCATTCCCTCTGTTGAAATTGAGGATTTCCAACAGGTTTCTGTTGGAAAATAACACCAATTTTGTACTGGGAGAGAACAGCCTGAGAAGAAGTTCTGACTGAAAAGCAGCAATATACCTTAGCCCACAGAGACAGACACAAGCCTGGGACAAAGTTTTGCAGAAACATGGCAAAACTACAGGCAAGGCACCCAGGGCTTAAATGAGGGAAAGGTTTTGAGCAGAGGGAAGTTACTTTCATGCAAAAAGGTATCACCAAGCTTGCTTCCATGCCAAACAAAGCGAGCTCAGTTTCATCTAAAGAAGTTGTAACAGTGATTTACGATTCTAGTTTCTCTATTACTGTTGTCTTCAATAGAGGAAGCACTTTACCCCTGTCTCTCCTGGTTTCCTCTTGTTTTTCTTTTTCTCCTTTCCTGAGGCTGGAGTTTTGACAGCTGTACTATGTCCTGGAATACCAGGCACTAGCACTTTGGCGTCCGAGTTCACAACAGGCGTTTTTACCTAGTAGACGGAGATAACCACATTTTGCATCAATTGCTAGTATCTTGAGCTTGCTTCCAATTTAAAAACAGTGATTTTAATCCCAGTCTCTCACATACACAGTAAACCCAGCCTATTACAACCCATTTCCTTGATATACATATTAGTTAAATCCTACATTTTTAAGAGTAATTAATAATGTCAAACAAGTCAGGTAGTTTTCATAATTTAACTAAAGCAACTGTCTCACTGGAATCACCTGTGAATCATTCTTCTTACAACACTCAAACCATGTGCTTGTATCCAACAACAAATATTTGTATCTTTGCTAGCAATAGATACCACATGTATTAATAGTCAGGCCCCTACACCGCATGCAGATTAATCCAGCTTCTACTGAAAGATAAGAACTGATCACGAATAGCAGCACAATGTAACAAGTACCTGTGGGAGGCATGCTGGATGCCCACTGAAGCAAAACAAATATAATCTACTACAGTGAGCAAACCAACTTCCAGATGCTGTGTGTAGAAGTAAAAAATAGTAATAATAATAAATTGGTTTTGTAGCTCAAGAATTTTCCTGTAGAACAGCAATGGCATTGAATGCTACCCTCTTTGCTCACCACACTGACCGCTGACTTTCTCTCCACAAGGCATGCTCAGACAGCCAAGAGAAATGCGTCTTCACTGGAATTCAGCAAAAAGCGAAACCAAGATGGGCATCATCACTGCATGCCAGGGAGTTCCTACACCTCTCGCTGTATTTCAGCTCTGCTACCCACCAGCTCCAGGACTGAGGAATCAGCACAAAGTCCCGCTTGGCTGATGGAGCACCAGATCCAGTAGGTACCTTGAGGGTTAGAAAAGCAGCGCTGTCTGCTCACTTCATGAATACAGAAGGCGTTTGCAAATCTTCAAGGCATGGAATTTGCACACTGATTAAGAACTTCACAGTCTATCTCTAAACCCCCAGGGGAGCCGGCATGAGAGAAAACAGTGGCAAGTGGCCCCAGTGGGCACTGCTGCCATTTAAGTGTCTAGCCCACATTCCCAGGTGCCATAACCCTGTGAGTAGGAACACATGAAGGCCACCTCGAGAAAGAGCCAAAAGGACATCGCCTTTAAGGCCTAGTTTCATTTTATTTAGGCTCTAAAACAAAGGCCATCCCAACCTCACCCCAAATCATCAGGGTCGAAGAGGGTGTACACATTGACAGATTCTAGGGGAAGAACTGATCTCAGGCAGAAGAGAAACCATCAGTCAGTATTGTCTATCAGGCAGACCTGCTAAGAACAGGACTTGCTATGAGCTATAGGATGGCAACTGTGTGAGAGCACACTAGGACACACAGCAGCCATGAAGCGCAGTTTACCCACACCTGCTCGAGTGCTACAGACATCTCTATCTACCACTGCAGCTCTGAGCAGGTCCATCCAGAAATCCAACCTCATTTTAAAATACAGCAATGAATTCTACCATTTCCAAAGTAAACAAGAGAAGCAACAAAATCACATTTCACACAAAACTCACCTTTGTTAGGGCAACATCTGTTTTAAGTGACAACACTTTCTGGATGTCCCTTATCAAACATATATGGGATTCCATGGTGTTTAAAGACTAGAAGGACATGAACAAAAGCAGTTAACATATTTAAGATTCACTCCTGTGATTCATTATGCTACTGAAAGATGAGAACAAATTCTGAAGCTATAAAGTAGAAATAACTTTTTTCACTCTAGAACAGCAGCTGCTTTGCACACCTGTCTCTTGTTACCAGATCTCTATGCTCTCCAAAGAGCATCACACAGGTACACCGAAACAGTATTAAAAGCAGTTTCAATGGTTTTGATTGAAACAGCTGAAATGGCAAGAAACAGCCAACAATAATGTCAAGCTGTATTTTAACTGAAAGAATGGAAGAATACAAATTACCTTTTAGAACAGCTCAGGGGCAACAGTCATAGCTCCCAGAAGAGGGAGAAAGAGTAAGTTTTGCCTTGTTACCACAACTTGTAAAGTAAAAACAATCCCTCCCATTGAGAGCAGTACACAGTCCATATTACAAACCCCAAAACCTTTCCAGTCTGTTTTACATACCACTTTCTCTATGATGGGCTGTAAGGTGTTTCCATACACAAGCAGCAGAGACTGTTTGTCTGAGCAAAATGCAGCTGCCAGAATAGGGACTGGTTTTGGTGTGGAGTCCCCATCATTTCCAGGCGTTGCTATCTGGATAGTACAGTTTGATGTTAAGGGTTTTTTGCAGTAACTGGAAGGAGAAAAAAAAAATAAAAAAGAAAAGAATTCCAAGTGAATTCTTCTGAATTCCCTTAAAACTTAAACACTTCAATATCTCACACATTTAAGCAAGCACCTTTTGTCAGCAGGTCCTCAGCAAACTTAGCTGGTTTACACCTTTTACAACTGGCTAAGATGAGGTACACAGACAAAATCTTGGCTAAAGCAACACTTCCTACTGATGTTCAGCACAGCCCCCAACAACTAAGTATCCCAAGACAAAGAACCAGCTGGAAGCTGATTTGTGAACAAATACAATGGCTCAAAGGCAGCAGCATGGAAAGACTAAATTTTGCCTTACAGTAATCCCAGCTCTCGCCCCCAAAGACACCCTCAAGATGAATGCTAACTTACCCATTTAAGATATGCTCAAATAAATGCAACTGCCCATCTCGGCAAACAACTGCTAACTTCACAGGCTGAAAGAAGGCACAGTGAAAGATTTTTATTAGATCAAAAGACAAACTTCCTGGACGTACAGGACATGCAGAAACAGTTGCATGGCTACGATTTGACTTTTTTCAGTAACTAAACACATTAAAGATAAAACTAAATCCATAAGGAAGATCAAAGACACTACATCTCAGGAACATTTACTACAACTGTCAGGAGACAAAAAAAGTAACTCATAACTGTATTTTACTGTATCACTGCTGATATAACCAAATTTGAACAGTCTGCACAGTAGCAGACACATGTCATGGTAAGCAGCAAAGTTCCATAAATAAGGCACCTAATATGTCTAGAGGCATGGGTCTACAGAGGTGCTGACATTGTAAATACGCTTAGAGGAAAGAAACTGAGATGAGTTCCCTGAGCAATTAAATGACAGGTGTATGTTACAGACATCTCTTAACTCCAATACCTGCAGTAAGAAGGCACAACTGGGAACATCAGAAAAAACAGCATGAAACACTGCTTTTAGAACAGGAATCTAAAGGCAGCAGGAGAAAAATGGTTTACATAATTACTGAAACACTGTGTAAATGGGTTTCACACACTAACATTTTTCATAAGAAAACTGCCTTGAAAGACTTGTACTTGCTGAAATATAGAGAGCTGGGGAATGTATGCTGCTACTTTAACTCATTAAAAGCTAGTCATTTTAAAACGCAGTCATGCTGCCAAAGCCACCTGAGGTCAGAAAAAAAACAGGACCATACCCAAACTGGATTTTCTGAAAGATTTTTTTCCCTGTCCTTTTTGCTGCCAAGTTCTAACTACCATTTTTTAGCCTTGTTCTAAAGAGGAAACAACTGACGCTTCTGCCATCACAAGCAAAATTTCTGGAGAAAACACCGAATTCACACTTAATAGCTATCCGCTTTATAAATACACCTGTAATAAATACCCTTACTCCCATTCGAATCTCATCTCTGCATAACAGAACCCAAATACTTACCAAACTTCTTTCTTTATACCCTTAAAAGGAAACTGACTTGACAACTGAGAATTGTTGAATGTGTTTGGTTATAAACTATTGCTCCTACCTCTTCTTTGACTTCTGATACAGTCAGGTCAATAAAAATTGGTTCATCTGTTACTGTGAAAGACATCACGGCATTCTTTTCTTTACTATCTGATCTGACCTGCCTGAAAGACAATACAGTTCACATTATTTACCATGGCACAAACAGCACCCTCTGCCCCTAAGAAGCAGCATAAAGCCTATAAATCACCAGCAGCATTACTTATGCCGTAATTTCAGATTTCAGCTTAGGAAAAGTGTTCTAAATTCCAAGTGCAAAGTAACTCCCAAGTGAAATTTAGCAGAACAACTTAGCTTAAACGTTACAGTAAGTACTAAGAACAAGGAAGCCTACCACACAGTATGCTCTTGGTATACACTAGCGATTCAAACAGCAAATGGAAACAGACACAGACAATTCACATCTTCATTAAACAATCAGAGTTTAAAGCACTATTTAAGAGATCATCACTGTGTTTTTCCAGAGTGTCCCTTTTCTACTTAACCTTCTGTTTAATCACAGATTTCGGAACATCCTCAATACAGATCATAATCAAAAGGTGCAAAAAATCTTACATACCATACACTCAGTAATCGGTCATGTATGGCTCCAGACAAGAAATAAAGCCCTGTAATTCCATCAAAGGGCTTATTTTCATTCATAGGTTTCACTGTGGTAAACGTTAATGATGACACTGATGTAGCATGGCCTGTGAAATGCTAAGAGGGGGGGGAAAAAAAGAATCTTTCAATAATTGCCATAAGCAGCCATATGACAAAAATGAACACATTAGTTTACACACAACATTAGGAAAGATTCAAGTGTTGCTAAGTCAACAAGGACATTTCAGTGACTTTTTTACCAACTTCCCTCCATTTCTGTATTTCAAGGATTTTTTTTCTGACCCCCCCAGATATTTTTCAGAATTTTAAAAGTTAAAGGAGGAATCAAAAGCAAATTTACTGGGACTAAGCTCACGCAAAAGAAATTGCATCCACCTGTACTGCTCTTAAGTGTTGAATGCACTCCCCCGCTACCACCTTTTACACTTCAACTTTTATACTGAAATTAGACACCTAGTTGCATTCTCACTGTGAGATGAATGCACTGGTCTGCTGACACACTGATGCTGTTCAACACAACTACAACTCCCCAAAAAAAACTCTTGCTCTTCAATCTACTTTTGTAAACAGCAGTTTTGGTTATCACAGGATGCAAACATAAATGATAACTGCCGTGTGCCAGCCAGTCCAGAGTAACAGCACATGTGCACACACCAACCTGACAGCAAGTACGAGATCAGAGACTAGCTGTGTCCTACCTGCTAGCAGGCAAGAGACCATGGCCGTGTCCACGTAACAGTTAAAACACAGTAATCTGCTCATGTCTGATCCCTGCTCAGGAACATCAAGGGGTTTGCCCCTATGCCTGCCAACTGTTTTAACAGCAAAACTGATAATGCCACCAGATACATGAAATTTACCAAAGAAACCTGAAGGAGGAACTGATGTTTAGTATCAGATAGCTCATGCACAAACCCACACCAGCAGTAACTAATACTGTGGCGAACTGAGTTCCCCTGCTAGGATATCAGAAAAGGACCCAGTGAAAAGAGAACAGCATCCATCTTTCTGGTACAGGCTTTAGAAGGGGTGCTGGAAGCATGCTCAGACACAGCCAAGGAATTTAATGTCTTCATTCAACACTCAGCAAGTTGAAACCACAATTGAAGGTATCATCACAGCAACAGCTTCCAGAAACCCCGAAATTGCCAGTTGTTTCCTCAAACTTACTGACATTTTCAGATGTCCTACCAGGAAACACCAGATACATAATGGCATCAATCAAGGAGGGTATTTTTTTGCATCTAATTCAACAAAGTTACTTACTCTGTAGACTTCTTTGGTCTCCAGGTCCCACAGTTTTATAGTTCTACCAGCTGACAGCAGCATTTTCCCATCTGGACTAATGCATAAAGAGGTGACACTGCTATTGTCACCTTTCCACTTGCTAGAATATGGATGGAGGTGTTGTACAAAGGGAGAAAGATGGAGAAACAGGAAGAAACAATACTCATTAACATCATCTCAAAATGCATAACAACCACGCTGAACAATTTAAGGCAAAAATTATTTTAAGGAATACTAATTTAGGTGGTCAAAGATGAGGTCAAAGGTATTCTGTTTCTGCTCCTCTCCTTCAAATTAGTTTACAGAAAAACACAGCAACTCAAAAATACGAAGTTATTTTATACTGAACAACTGGCAACTTACTTTTTATTTGCCTATTCTGATACGAATTTCTACTTCAAATTCTCTATTACTTAAAACAAAGCAAAGCAGTATGACTGCAACCCACCCCGAGTACCTGTACACTAACATACATGCTATGGGATATCAACAGGATGAATTCTATCTCCTTGCACAGCTTCAGAGCTGGGATCACAGAAAAACACTGGGATAGCCTTCACAACAAGAGAGATGCAATTAATGAACCTTTAGGAAGGCACTTCAGCAGGGACATGCCAGGAAGGTAAAAAGGAAAGAGGTTTCTCCACACAAAAAGACAGCATGAGTGCATGGAGTTTTCCTCTGAAATAGGTGAAGGTGAGCAGAAAACTACCACCTATTGCAGAAGGCTGGCTTGCCCAAGTGGGTAACTCCTAACCCAACTCAGAAACACAAAAAAAGAAATATAGAGAAGGGGGAAATGGAGAGAGGTTACACACAGGAATATACTGTCCACACATGCAGGGACAGAATTAGCCAAAACTTAGCTGGCGTTCAAACCAGCAGGGACTACGAAGGCCAAGAAAAGGATATCAGCAGGAGTAAGACAGTGACTGAGGAAAATGCAGGCCTCCTCCTGAATAGAAGAGACACAGAAAAGACCAAAGCACTGAAGAGCATATTCTCTCAGGCCTCCCATGAAACTAGAGCCAGAGGGAGCAAAGCAATCTGCGTAGTAAAGAGAGATCAAATTAGGGATCATAGCAAGCCCAAGACATGCAACTCCTTAAGACTGAACAGGATGCATCCAGAACTGTTAAGGCCATAGCTATTACAAGACCACACTATTGTTTTGAGGAGCCGCATAGCTCAGGAGACATTTCTGATGACTTGAGAAGAGACAAATATCCACAGGAAGGAGAATACAGGAAACAACAGGAAGGTTATAGAACAAATCCACCTGGAAGCCATTTCTAGGCACACAATGTCAAAAAGTGACTAGGAGCATCCAGCAGAGATTTACAAATGGCAAATTTTGCCTAGCCAGCCTGACTGCCTTCCTAATGAGACAGACATCCAGTGAACAAGAGAGCCACATATGCCATGTATCTTGGCTTTTGACAATGTCTCACATGGTGTCCTTGCAGCCAAATTGGAGATATATAGACTGAATGAATGAACTCCAAGGAGGGATAAGATCTAGCTACACTGAGTTCAAACAGTTGTGATCACTGCTGTGAAGTCCAGCTAGGGGCCAGTTTCTAGCCTCACTCACTAAGGACATCCCAATACTATTTAATATCGCCCAGATCTTCATTAATGACCTCAAAACAGGAAAGAATGCACACGTAACAAGTTCACATTCAATAGCAAATTAGGAAGAACAGTTGATATGCTGGAGGGCAGGGCTGCTACCCAGGGACATCTCAGCAGTCTTGAGAAACAGGCTGTCCTGGGTTCAGCAGTAGCAGTCATTTTTTCTCCTTCTCAGTAGCTGGTGCAGTGCTGTGTTTTGACTTTTGACCTGGGAACAGAGCTGATAACACTGATGTTTTGGTCTGGCCAAGGACTTTGTGAGCCTCATGCCCTGTCAGGGAGGAGGGGAAGCTGGGAGGAAGCAGACACAGGACACCTGACCCAAACTGACCAAAGAGGTATTCCATACCACAGCATGTCATGCCCAGGATGTAACTGGGAGGGACCCAGAAGGGCTAGGACTGCAGGGTTGGATGAGGTATGGGTTGGTGCTTGGTCGGGCTGGGGCGGGGGGGGGGCAAGTTATCAGTCAGCTGGTGGTGAGGTGCTGTATTCTCTTCCCTTGTTATTTCCTTTATCATTATTATTATTGGTGGTAGCAGTAGTGATCTGTGTTATACCTCAGTTACTAAACTGTTCTTATCTCAACCCGTGGGAGTTGCATTCTTCTGATTCTCCTCTCCGTCCCTCCAGGAGTAGGAGGAGGGCAAGAAGGTGGAGAGTAAGTGAATGAGCTGTCTGGCTAGGTTTAAACCATGACACAGGCTGTCAAAACCTCAGAGCTCAAAGGAAAATGTACTGTCCTGCACATAGGATGGAAATATCCCAGTACAGGCTGGGAATGAATACCTAGAAAGTAGCTTTGTAGAAAAGAAGTTTGCAGTCCTCATGGCCGAGTTGAACATGAGTAAGGAAACCAATTTCTCTCCTCTGTGCGACACTTTTGAAACTGCATCTGAGCACCATGTCCAGTTTGGGAGAGTAGAAGAAATCACTAACACCCTGGAGTAAATCCAGTGGAGGGCCATGAAGGCGGTTGAGGGACTAGAGCATGAAATGCAAGAGGAAAAGGTGAAGCAACTGGATGTGTTCAATCCTAAAAAGAGAAGGCTAGAGGGAGATTTTAAAGCCATCTTCTACTTTACGTCAGGGTCCTAATAAAAACCCAAGGATGCATCTCTCTTTATGAGAAATCACAGAGGCTACTGATGATGGGCTGTCTGAAGTGCCCACACCAACTTTAACAAACCAATAGAGCTGCAGTAAGAATAACACACCACTGGGAAATGTCACAGAAAAGAAATAACATAAGAGAAGGATCAAGGTGCCATCATACACTAAGCTCTTACTGAAGTAGTATAACCAGGATTGTTACTAGAAATCTTTGCTGCTTCTTTAAAAACAGTTCAGACTTCATTACAGAAAGAAAGTAAATGCCTTCACCAGACATCTTGTTACTTTGCACTAAGCTCTATTTTGCTCAACCCTGTAAATAGTAGCAGCCTGCTCAGACAGCCAAGTGGAACTGTCCTCACTGCACATTAGTAGTGAGCGAAACCAAATGGGTTATCATCACAGCAAGGCCCTTTTGAGCGAAGCTGGGTGCATGTAACTGATTTAATTGGAATTTGGTGTTCCAGTATCTGCTCCCCCACATCTCCAAGGATATTTTCTGGGATTTAGATTTTTCAGCATCACAAAAGTGACTGGAAGCCCATGTGCCAGTAACAGTTAGTATGGAGGGACCCAAATCTCTCAGCGCAGTAACTCCTTTCATCTAGTCTTTCCAATACACAAATGAAGAAACCCTGCTAGAATTATTCTTTTATCCCTTAATAAAACCACTTCCAATCTCAGAACAGTAATAGTCAATAGTCAATTCTGTGCAGGGGGCACGAAGACTGGATAGCAGAGTGAAGAATTTCCAACAGGCCCTCATTAAAACCTGTGAGTGAGGAAATACACAAAAGCAAGTGCGAACAAATCTGACTGAAAACCAGCACCACTTACCACTTTACTTTGCAGGTCTGTGTGTTCCATTCCACAATGTGTTTGTCCTCTGAACAGCTATACAAGCAGCAGGTGTCTTGATGCCATCTCACACAGTTTACTCTGTTGTCATGACCACCATCCTGCAACAGGTAAGAGAGGGTCAACTAATTAATAAATGAAGAAGTCTTGAATATTGAGTCTTCCCCACACTAGCAATGTGAACAAACTGCTGAGAGCTAAATTCAGACCACTGGCAACTTAAGAGACCAATATACATGTAGAGTTGTACAGGTTAAAGATATTTCATGTTTTGATACATACACCTAAGTATATGAATTAGTGACACATAACTATTTGAATTCATTTTTGTTCTAGCACTTCAGAATGAACACAAAAATCGTCCTGCCCACTATTTTTATACACACAGCCAAACAAGGCCGTCTAACAGCAGGAAATTTGTTCAAATGAAAGTCTACCACAGATGTCTTGCTGACAGTCATTGTCATGGTTTAACCCCAGCCAATAACTCAGCACCACACAGCCACTTAGCTCACCACCTCCCCGCTTCCCAGGTGGGATGGGGAGGAGAGTGGGAAGAATTGAGATAAGAACAGCTTAATAACTAAAGTACAACATAGAGATAATAGAAAGAATACTAACAATAACAATAATGCTAGTAATAAGAAACAACAAGAGAAGAATTGAAAGCTTAGAAAACACAAGTGATGCACAATACAACTGTTCACCACCCACTGACCAATACCTAGCCTGACTCGAGCAGTAATCGGTCCCTTCTGGGTGACTCCCCTGGTTTCTATACTGGGCATGACATGTTGTAGCATGGAATACCCCTTTGGCTAGTTCAGGTCAGGTGTCCTGTCTCTGCTCCCTCCTGGCTTCTTGTGCCCCTCCTCCCTAGCAGAACGTGAGAGACTGAAGAGTCCTTGCAAGCATAACTTATAAGCAACTAAAACATCAGCGCGTTATCAGCATTGTTCTCAGACTAAAGCCAAAACACAGCCCTGCACCAGCTACTAGGAAGAAAAGTAACTGTTACAATTGAAACCTGGACAGTCATCTAAGTGCGTGCTTGCTTAAGTACATTCAGAGGTGAACAGCCTTCCTTTTGTACCCAGCATTCAAGAGCAAACTATTGTAAGAAAGAGAAGACCCTACAAAGGCATATCATTCATCTCTCAACAACCAGCTCAAATATACCTTTTAATCATTTATGAAAATATTTCCTGAAGTTTATAAAATTTCACTATTTGAATTGGCACCACCCAGCTCAGACTGCTCCCTAAAGTGTCACTGCAAATCAGCCTTGAGCAAGACAAAATACATCACAGCAAAACAATCTGTTCAATAAGGGCAGCTAAAAGTGACAGCTCTTATGCTAGCAGGAATAATCTTCTTGTTCAACCTATCTGTAAAAAATGAAGTACTCATCTGATACGCTGCTCCTATAAAAGAGCAGCCAGTGTTTTCACCTGAAACTCGTATTTCTTCATAGTTTTCAAGCATAAATACAGCTTTTCCATAAAACAGTTGATACTCATTAGCTAGTGTCACCTGCATGTATCATGATTTTAAGAAGTCATTGCTTTCCCTAAATTCACGTACATTTATCATCCTACATACAACTAACAGCTTAGAAGCAAAAGTATGTGCAAGTACCTCAAAGTATTGCACAGAGTCATTCATACAGATTTATTTTGTTTAGTACATAACCCAAGACTAAAACCAAAGTGCTCAGGACTAACAGGGAAGCTCTCAATGAGAAAGGAAGAATGAAAACGAGCACATCTCAGTCCATCAACATGACAACTTCCCAAGAATCAATGGGTACTTCAGTCCTGCCCTCCTCTCCCACAGTACTGTGCAGGAACTGAGAGCATGACACTTCCACAGCGCGCTTAACTCTCCAGTTAGGCATTGCATCATTGCTGCTAATTTGAATGACACATAACAAATCCGTGCACAATGGTACAATGTTAAGATAGCACATTAACTTCAAACCCAAGATTTCTCAATGCATACATACTGCCAACAAAGAAAAGCACCACTTGAAGATTCCCAAGCACCTGAATTAGTGCACCTCTATCGATATACACAGCTATTAAGAAAAAGACACATGTAATTAGGTTAGTTTATTCTATTTTTGAGCAGCAGAAAGAACAGCATAAACTGACTGAAACCATCAGTATTTGGTAGCATGTGATGAAAAGTGTATTACTTACTAGCTTGCTCTGTAGTTCTCCTTTTACTGTGCTGTACAACAAAATGCTACCAACTGCTGTACCAACAGCCAGGATATCTAATTGCCTGTCCACTTCTGCAACTTCAGACTTCCGTTTTTTCCTCTGTGGACCATCCTGGAAAATCAAAAATAAAAACAAAAGATGAAATAAATTAGTCTGACCAGCTACTCTCAGTGTTAAAGCAGAAGGGAAAAAAATCTTCTCTAAGTCTGAAACCCAGTCAGCCAGCACAAACTCTGCCAAGACACAAACTGAAGACACTGAAGTGCACACCAACCTAGAGACTCAACTGGTACCTCCATGAGCAAGGTATCCAAGTGCTATGAGTCACCTAGAAACATTTGGTGGAGGCCATTTTGCTAGCCTAGTGATGACATACATGAAGGGAAAAAACAGTTAAGTTTCTCATAGACTTCATATCCCAGAGGCAGAGGTAAAGATTAACATAATCTCAATACTTTACCCAGAAAATGGAAGAGTTGATCAAGAATTATGAGGTTTTTCCCAAAAGCTATTCAGAAAACTCTTGCAAATACGAAGTATTCATAATGCCTCAACAAGAAAGTGCTATCCTGCTCTGCAGAGGACAGGAAGGCATGCTCTCCAGATTTAAAAACAAATACATATCCACAAGCTAACACTTCCTCTAAGCAACAGACATATTTGCACTGATGAGCAGCCAGAAGAAGCCAAAGGAGTCTGATAAAATGTGAGCAATCAGCTCTGTGCAAGCTCCATGTGGTGCAGCTAATCTGTCATACAGCAGACATCACACAGTGAGTAATTTTTAGTCAGGTCCAGAGATTTAGGAGTTTTCACCACAACTAAGATTTAAAAGTTAAACACAGGAGGGTAAATACTTTGGTTCTTTGAAGGGGGACTTTCTTCTCCTCTGCATTTAACACATCTTCTGCAAGGAAAAGTGCTTTAGTTTAGGCCAATAAATACCAAAATGCTACATAGATACTTTTACCTCAAAAGCAAGCTCTTGAGAAAAGAGATTACATTGGGGGTTTTGCAAGCATTTGTTTAGTCTTCACCTTTCCTGGGAAAGAAAAGTGTTTATGAAGATACTACAAAAACATAGATGCTGAGAAACCATCGCAGTCATGATGCACAACCAAGTAAATCAACCAGGTTTTAAGACAATCTATGAGAAAAGACTCAACTGGCTAAATTTCTGGCAGCAATGCCATCTAAGCCACCTTGAAACTGCTGTCCGACATGCAAAGACAAGTGCCACATAGCCAGTGGAGGTGTAAGTACATAATACAGTTTATATGATTTCTGGTAGCTCTCCATCTCTTCATACAGTTTTACTGACTATCCCACACACCCCCACTGCAAAGCAAAGCCACAGTTAAGAACAGGTTTTATTCTTTTTCCTTACATAAATCTTTTAACTAAAACTTGTTCACCCTCCATTTCAGTTTATGGTCAACTTCCCTTGGAACAACCCAGAGGTACAACAAAATTCCCACTCAAGTCCACTGTTGCACCCTTTATTCATGGGTAGGACAGGCAAGCTGAACTATACCAAGTACCAACTTCCTTTTAGTTACTTTTGTTCAGATTGATTTGAACTCAAGCTTATTTAGAAATCCTTTGCCTGAAAAGCAGAGTTTTAATTAGTAGAGATGACTACGAGAGGCTGTTTGGAAAAGGATTGTGCACTCATTTGTCTATAATGTTCTCGAGTAGGTCAGCCACTGAGACTTAAAAAAAACAAACCAAACCAGAAATCCAATCTCTGCTGCCACACGTGAAGGAAAGCACTTAACACACTGAAATGGGTGGGAAGCCTAAAGAATCTTGAGAGCTCTAGATGACAGAACAGTTGCAATTTAATAGGGAGAAAGTGGAAGAAGGTATTTTGAAAGTCTGGTGGTCCACATACTCTTCCACAAGGCACTACTTCACGGAGCAGGAAGAGGTGAACACTGCAGGCAGGAAGTACTGACACTACAAAAGCATGTGTGCAGGGAACATCCCAATAAGCCACCACTGCATCAGCAATTCCAGGGCCTGCAGCTCAAAACTGAATTCCTAATATTTCCATGTAACACATGGCCTTCATTAACATGGTAGCAACCCAAAACATACTTAGATTAGGTGTAATTTGGCCAAACACCATTTACAGATATCTGGTGGCATAGTTTTACTCCTGAAGATCAGATGCTAGTACTGCCCAGAGATGCCAACTCTCCAGGAATTAAAAAAAGGAAAACCAAGACTAATGTCAGAAAACCCACACTGAATAAAATGTATTTGCAGAACCATCACAGCTTTAGTTCTTCAGTTCAGTATAAGAACAAACCAATGACTTATAAAAGTTTATGGCATAATTATCCCAAGAACTGGTATGTTTCCAGCTGTATTTGAAAACATACCAGCTTTCATTCAGGGGAGAACATTCAAGCTACTAGAATAATATAAGAGCACTGAAAGGTAGCCAAATGCTGTCTGATCAAGTCCATTTTCCATACAACCCTAAATCAGGTTAAACTGGAGCATCTGTGGGGTTTAGGGGTGGGTCTCTAGGAAAGGGTTAGCTTTTAAAAGTCACTCAGAATCCTCCTGTGCTTGATTTAGAGCACCACAGCAGTGCACTATATAAGCTTTTAGTTTTATTTCACACAGGATGGATTAACCCTCAGTTACAGGTATTTAACACTGAAGAACCACCTACACAGCCCTGCAGTTAATGCACAGATCCTTTTTTATTCAAAGTTACGTGATGAATGAACAGGTTAAGGCCAGTCTAAAACTGACCTTTTCTGCAGCATTCTTCAAATGTTATGGGAGTTTTCAGAGTTCAGCGACTAAGATGCTCAACTGAGAAAAAAAGAGATTATATTGATTTCTTCTGGACTGGCAGTCTGTGCTGAGTGTTCTGAAACATCTCTTACAGCATTTCAAATATACCAAAAATCATCTTTAAAAGCCCTCCCTACATCTTATGATAAAGGGGTGGTGGATTTCACACACTTTATCCAAAGGATACCATTTCCTGAGAAAAAATAAATGTCCTAACTAAAGAAAATAGGATTACTTCAACACAAAGAAGGTGAAAATGTACCTTACTATATACACTATAGATATTTTCAGGTTGAGTGTTCACCTGAGGTGAAGTTAAAAAGACAAACTCAAGGTAGAGAGCATTCAAGCCCTCCAACGTGTGCTCTGAATAAAGCCACCAACCTTCTCACAGGACTCCTGAGCTTGAGAAGATCCATCACAGGCAGCATAGCAGCTTGAATGCAGATGCTTCCAAGGGTAAGGAAGTATGGAGAGACACTGCCTTTACTGGAATGTGAACTGTAAGCTAAGTGGATATGCACAGCAGCCAACCTGCTCTGCAGCATCCTTTTTGAATAAGGTGAGATATGCCATGAAGTAACATACCTTGCTCCTTCAAGGACGGCTTCTTCCATGCAGGTTATACAGAAGATAAATGATTTTACAGTCACAGCTTCTGCTAACAGGCACACTGCCCCCCCCTTTTTTTAATAATAATACTAAAACCTCCAGTGCTGCTTCCCCCACCACGTGAAACCTGCCTTGTGAGGACTGATGCTGCAAGGCTCCTCTGAGGGGAGCAGAGCCCCCAAGCACCCCCCAGACACACCAGGGGACATCAGGCATAAACATGCCCAGCACCTTCGGCAGGGTGCCCTGACTGAACCTTGAGGAACCCCACGCTTGTCCCTAAGACCTGAACCCCATACTCGACCCTGGTGAGGCCACACGTAGAGCACTGCCTCCAGTTGTGGGCTCCTCAGTATAAGAACAGACAAGGAGCTACTGGAGAGGGTCCAGTGGAGGCCACAGGAGGTCTGGAGCATCTCTCTTATTGAAGAGAGATTGTGGAAACTGGGCCTGTTTAGTCTGGAGAAGACTGAGGGGATCTCATTAATACATGCAAGTATCGCAAAGGTGGGTGCCAGGAGGATGGTGCCGGGCTCTTTTCAGTGGTGTCCAGCGGCAGGACGGGGTGCAATGGCCATAAACTAAAACAGATGAAGAAGAATTTTATGCTGAGGGTGGCAGAGCACTGGAACAGGCTGCCCAGGGAAGTCGTAACGTCTCCCTCTCTGGAGACATCCAAAACCCTCCTGTGTAACCTGCTCTGGGTGGCCCTGCCTTAGCAGGAGAAGCTGGACCGGATAATCTCCAGAGGTCCCTTCCAACCCTGACCACTCAGTGTTCCCGGCACCCATCCACCGCATCTCCACTGCCCGGCCACGCCGACCCCTGCCACATGGCGCCGGGAGGGCGGGGTGAAGCCGAGCGGGCCGCGGTCACGCGTCAGAGCCACTCACGGCTCCACCGTTCCTTCCTTTACCTCAGCATCCCACCGCGCTCGCTTCCTTCCCTCACGCACTCACCTGTACCTTATTGGGGGGCTGCCGTCCCCCCGGCGGGGCCCACGCCAAGCAAGTACAGGCAGCACTGAGGTGAGCGGAGGGCACGTACTCATGCTGCAAGCGGCTGTTCACGGTCTCCCACACCCGCAGGCGCCCATCCGAACTGGAGATGGCGAAGAAGCGGCAATCGCGGGGGGAAAAGGAGCAAACGGCCCCCACCGGCGGGGCTGCCGCCGCCATGGCGCTGCTTGCCCGGCCCTCCGCGTGCTCGCTCCGCGCGCATGCGCCGCGCACACCGATGTACGAGCGGCGTCATCGGTGCGCGCGGCGCAGGCGTGAGGGGCAGCGGTTGGGCGTCTTGTTCCCCGCCTCCCTCCACATGAGGGCTTGTAGCGGGCTGAGGGGAGCCGCCTTCTGCTCCTTCTCCACCGGAGAAGGGGTGGGCCCTGGCCGGAGGCCTCTGAGGAGGGCATGGGAGAAGTCGTTATCACCGCTGGAGAGGGTGAGGAGGATGCTGCCGCCGGAGAAAGCGGCGGAGGTGGGGCTGTGCGCGGCGGCTCCTCAGGCTTCCAGTGAGGAGAAGGCGGCCGCTTCTCCTGAGGTGGCAGCAAGCCAGCCCCGTCCTCTCCGCGCTGGGGAGCTGGTGCTGGCGGAAATGAGGAGGAAGTACAACAGGACGCTGAAGTTGATGTGCCGGCTGGTGGCGGGCTCGGTGTTGACTAGCAACGGCGGTCTCTTACCCCACCGAGATATCATCGGCCAGATGCCCGGGCAGATGCTGCGTACCTCGAGCGGTGCGCGGCTGCAAGTGAGGCGGCCTTCGCTGGAGGAGTATGTGCTGCTGATGCCGCGAGGGCCCACTATCGCCTATCCTAAGGTACTGGCTGCTCACTGGGATGGCTGGTGACCGGGAGCAGCCGCTGGCTGAACCTCACTCTTGGTTTCCAAGACTGGTAATGTGCTAGGTGTTTTCTCACCTGCAGGATATAAGTGCTATATTAATGATGATGGATATCCACCCGGGAGACACCGTTTTGGAAGCTGGCAGTGGGTCTGGTGCTTTGACCTTGTTTCTGTCAAAAGCAGGTAAGAAGCTGCTTATATAATACATGGAAGCAGGACAATTGTAGATCCCAGGTTGGTTTGGATTGGAGGGCACCTTAAAGCTCATCCAGTTCTAACCTCTGCCACAGCCAGGGACACCTTCCACTAGACCAGGTTGCTCCAAGCCCCCTCCAACCTGGCCTTGAACACTGCCAGGGATGGGGCAGCCACAGCTTCTCCGGGCACCCTGTGCCAGCGCCTCAGCACCCTCACAGGGAAGAATTTCTTCCTGATACCTAATCTCACTCTCCCCTCTGTCAGGTTAAAGCCATTCCCCCTTGTCCTGTCGCTACAGGCCCTTGTAAAAAGTACCTCTGTATATTTCTTGTAGCCCCTTTAGGCACTGGAAGCTGCTCTTAAGGTCTCCCCTTAAGGAGCCTTCTCCAGGCTGAACAAGCCCAGCTCTCTCTGCCTGTCTCCAGAGCAGAGCTGCTCCAGTCCTTGGAGCATTTCTGTGGACTCGCTCCATCAGCTCCATGTTCCTCTTGTGTTAGGGGCCCCAGGGCTGGATGAAGAACTTCGGGGGGGGAGGTGGGGGGTGGTGGGGAAGAGGGTCAAGTCACACATTTGTGAATGGATTCACAGTCAGATTGTGTGGGTGAGGGAAGGAGGGAGCCTGGTGACTCCCATCTAAAATGTCCAACAAAGCCCCAGAGTCCCACTCCCTGAGCTCCTGATACCTGACAGCTGCTTTCTCCCATTACAAAGTAGCAAGGAGAAAGAGAAGCTAATAGTGTGGTAGTTTTTAGAATTCAAGAGTAATACAAGGATCAAATAATACAGCAAGACGCACCCTGTTCTCTGTGCCTGGATATCCCAGTAACACTGCCTTTATGGACATTGTGTACTGGACCTGGATTTCGGGGTAGGAAATTTATACTTACAGCCAGTAATAAATTATTTTATTACAGTTGGGAAAATAACAGGAAAATAACACAAGCCCGTGTAAATTAAAGAGTACACTTGAAAACTTGTCTGTGGAGCTGAAATCAGTAAGCAGGTCTGGGGGGGTTTCTCAGCCTTTCCCCAACCCTAAGAAGAACAGGAGAAGAAAGAACTGTGCAAGGAAAACAGCAAACGTGCATGAAAATTAGGGTTGTCAAAAAACCTTACTAACAACAGAAGCCTCACTGTCTGTAGCCACCAATGTTGCAGCTTCCTCAGCTGGTATCTCTGGTAGCTCCAGCAGGAGAATTGTAGATTGACAGGGAGGGCCATAGATGCTCAAGTTATCTTCTGCTGCAGGAGTTGTTTGGGAGGACATCTAGGGAACAGTTTGTAGTACTATAGCTGTGCTTTTTTTCACCTGTGGGTTGATGGATTTCAGTCTATAAAAGAACTAATCCAGCACTTTATTTGCATGTGTTTGTTTTAAATATAAAGAAAAAATAAATTGTAACTGATTGTTTCATATGTGATTGTTCCCTAAAGTGAAGTTAAAGTTGAAAGGTGTACTTCCGATATTTACTACACTATTTTTTTATAATTCTTTATTACGGGAGGGAAAAGCAATAAGCCTAGTGTCTTTGTTTGTTTTCAGTTGGGCCCAAAGGACGTGTTATAAGTTATGAAATCAGAGATGATCATCATAGTTTAGCTAAGAAGAATTACAGGCACTGGTGTGCTGCATGGAAAATAGGACATACAGAAGAGTGGCCAGATAATGTGGATTTCATTCTTAAAGACATTTCAACAGCAGCTATGGATATGAAATCACTAACACTTGACGCAGTAAGTCCAAAAACTCCTCCCATTTTATGTTTATCTTCTCTGCCTAAATTCAGACCTCGAGCTGCTCACACTCACAGTGGGATTCCCGTATCTGGTTGAATGTGAGAAAAAACAGATCTTCATCAGTGACAGAAACATTCTAATTTTTTTGGTTTTGGTCATGTTACAAGTATTTTTAAGGTTTCAGTTACAGGCTGCCAAACTCAAGACCAGTGTGGCTGTGGTAGAGAAATACCACAATTAATCACTTCTGCCTTGTAGGCAAAGACAAACTTTCTTGTATTCTTGAGAAACAGATATTTTTGTATCTAAGGTGTATATTTCAAACATTAGATTTAAAAATACATAAGCTTAATGAAAATATAGTAAACGCTTTGCTATCAGCTATATAGAACCCACAAGGTAATGAAGGCCTAAGTTAGAGTAAGGAATGCCATTGCTCGCTCTCTTGTCCTGCTTTCTATATCCAGATTTTGCTAGGGAAAACAGCCAGATGTTAACCATTCTGCCATGTAAAGCAGGAAGTCTACGTACAGCAACACTTTAAACACATGACAGTTGTGTTAAATGCTTTGAGCAAAGAAATAAAATACAGAGCATACACACCATTCTTTTAAAACTTGAACAGGGAAGATCAGATAGCGCCTGTCCCATTGTTTGCAGTTTGAATAGTTTTCTAGCAGAAGGTGGATAAACTGCCACAGACAAAAGCTTTCTGAATCTTGAAACAAAGAGCAAGTTAGACATTGAGGCTGCATTGCGATCCCTTCATCATAAGGATGCACTTGAACATTTATTCTTTTTTTACATTTGAAAACTAAATACCCAAAGGTGTTGGCAAATGCAATCTTCTAAACATTTTTTATTAATGTCAACATTATGGAATTAGTAGGAAGTTTAATGTTAACATGGGACTACTGCACTGGAATGACTCTGGAAATGCTACTTCCTGTTTCCAGATTCATCTGGAAGTAGCAAGGTCTTTGTCTTGTAACTGTGTGGACCTCGGGTTTCTCTGAGGTTTTGAGAGGCAGTAATAAAACTAGTTTGTGATTACATAATGCTGTTGTATGCGTTCATTTCCATAGACGAACATTGTTTTCAAGCACTGTTACAGGAAAAAATGATAGATTATATTAATATGTACTGGGAAAATGTGTCTTCCTCTTACAGGTAGTTCTGGATATGGTTAACCCTCAGTCTGCTCTGCCTGCTGTACAGCCAAGTCTGAAACAGGGTGGTGTGTGTGCTGTGTATCTAGCAAAGTAAGTATTTACTTCTGGCACTTAGACAGTTGTTTGGGCATCACTGAACATTGTCACAAAACCAAACATCTTTAAAAAAATACATCCAGCATCAATGAAATGTTTAATGAAATTCTGTCTTTTGGGAGTTGCACTCAGTATAAATTACAGTTGGCCAAATCCTTTGGCCTTCACTTTGGGAATGGTCTTGTAATCAGTGGGAGTTTAAAGATATCCTCAAAACAACTACTGCTTTCCAAATCAAGTAGTCAGCTTACTAGCTCCTTTACCCTAAAGTTGAAGGATTCATGTAACCTCAAAGGCAGAGAACGTGACAAAGGCAGCAGAACTGAGAATAACTGTGTATGATTCGAGTTTTCAAAATACTACTTTATCCTTTGCATTTCTTCAAAAGCATCACACAGGTTATTGAACTTTTAGACAGAATACGGACCTCCAGGCTCCCTTTTTTGTGTGAAAAGATCATCGAGGTAACTTACAGAGACTGGTTGGTGCTCCCTGCTAAAATCAAGAATTTCAAATCAAGCCAAGTGGTGGAAACTCCAGAAAATATTGACGAAACACTTCAAAACGAATATGAAGAAAACTACATTCAGGATCAAGTAGTTCTTACAGAAAATGAATACAATGGTAAGAACATTATTGCTAATGAGAGATCCTGTTAATGCAATTTGATAATCCAGGGATATAATGATGGCAAAGTTTGTATGAAGAAACAGTTGTTTTGGTTTTTTGGGTTTGTTTGTTTTTTTTCCTTAGGTCAGCTGAGATTGCTGCAAAGAACAGACAAGCCTTTGGTCAGCATATAGCTTGTCAGATTTGGAAAAGGATATATTAATGGTTATTTATGTTTAAATATCTTATTAAACAAATCTAGACTAAAAAGAAAATATATTGCAGTCTGCAAATAAAGAATGACTGCCCTTCTGCTGTTTTCGAACTGATGTTTCTAATAAAATTCAGTCCTCTACTCTTCCTGTACCTGCTTTAGAGGACCCTGATAGGCTTAAGGGTTCTATAGAAGAAATGTTGCCAGTGTGCTCTGTTTTGTAATTGTGCCCTTCTGGCTCATCCAAAAAGATGCCTCATGCTAGAATAGATTTGCAAAATCCATAGTAGAGCAGAGAGGTCTGAATGTGCTGATAGGCGACAACAAAGCACTTTGACAGAAGAAAAAAATAAGATGAAAGTATGTTGGGGAAAATAACACGTTATTGCAGCTCTAGTCTGCTTTTATGTTTTGAACTTGCTGGAAAGATTTAACAAAAGAATGCTGTTTCATAGAACCACTTTCTGATGACACTGAAACACACTGCTCGGTGCCTTATGTTGCTCGACCATCTTCCTGGCAGGATGCTCATTCAGGTGAGACCCTTAAAAATGTTTTTTTTTTTAATCTCAAATGTTTAGTGGTATTTTACTTTTAAAAATGCTGTTGTTTTGTACTAGCATTTGATACATTATCACAAAACCATAAAACTTATAATAATAAAATAATCTTTATGTATTGAAATACTGAAGTAGTAATTTGCTTTGTTTTTTGATTAGCATTCCTTATCAAGCTGAGAAAGTTTGGACCACTGCATGCTTGATGCTGCTGGGATGTCAGCTGCTACTCTGAGTATTGTATCAGAATAAAATAAAATGTTACAAAGTAGCTGCTACATTTTGCCAGTTGTATAACTTTAAAGTAATGATGGCTATAATTTGGCTGGTCTAGATAGTTTGAACCCTCACCTACATTTAAAGGGAGAAGTTTTAACAGAATCCTCAGGTAGGTTGTCTTGCAAAGCACAGTATTTGTTTCTGTCTCGTCAGGTGTACTTCATTCTTCATTGCTTGTAAACCACTCCATGGATTTGTCTTGCTTACAGGTGCTACCTAGTCTCCTTTTGCTGGACAGGCTCTGACAGTCTACCAGAAATAAGGAGAAAAAAATTGAGTAAGAACGTAATGGATCAAGGTCTGTCATTCGAAATGCAAGTGAAGCTGCTTCTGACTTCACTGGCTACCAACTGGTGGCTGTCAGTTTCTTAAAGCACAACTGTAAGAGAAACAAAAACTTACTGAATTTGTTCTCTTGATAAAGCTGTGCTTATTTCAAGAAAAAGAAAACATTGCTGACACACAGAGCTCTGGTTCGTTTACAGCATCTGTGCTGAAAGCTGCCTGGTTTTCTATGAACTTTGCTTTATATAAAACATTCCCAAACAGTCAAACTTTTTTTTTTTTCCTGACCTTGTCAGATACCAAAAGCAAGACCCCTCAGGTAACTAACAGATTTTTAAGTCTTTTAGAGCCTCACATAAGTCTCCATATAACATGTTAAGCGTGTGGTGATGTTTAACTTTATTAAATGATGTGTTGTAGACATGTGACTTGTTCTGTATCTCAAGGAATATTTAAATGCCAAATTTTTCAAAGTGGAGGGATTCCTTGAGAATCACAGTTGTACTGAAGCTGTCAAAAGAAGTAACAGCTATAATAGTTAAAATCTGGGTATTAGTTAGAACACATACAAACGAAAAGTAGAGCTATAAATAACTGGAAACCCATGTTATATAAGGATGCCAAGAAGGCTGCAGTGGTTAAGTGCATGAAGGAAGTCTACATCTCAGGTGTGTTCTACTCTTAATTAAATTATGAGCATTTGTCCCATAACTGCTGTATGTAATGGAGGCTTCTCATACAGAGGCTCAGAACGCTATTTGGAATATGCAGAGATGCAATTGCATAAAACAGTTTTCAGACTAAATTTTTGGATTGCTTTATACTCACACCCCAGTCTTACAAGGAGATCTTGCATAAGCTCTGTTAACACTGAGATACACTTAGAGGAAAATGCGAGTTGTGATTTAATGTGTCAAAACTGAAGACAGCAACTGAGCAGCCTGCCTTTTCTAAAAACAGTGCTCTCAGCAACAGCCTTTTAACTCATGTGACCCACTCCATTATTTTCATTACTGCCTCTAGCCAATCCTATGTGTTTAAAATAGGATTCTCAATTTAATCTGAGATGCAGGAATAGTAATAGTGCCTAAATAGACTGAACAAACCCCAAAATCTACTGTAGTAGATAAAGACAATTTGAAGAGACTCATAATACAAAGCAGGTGGTACTTCAGCAAATCAAGAGGCAAGAAGTGAAAATGGAAACTATGGCAGTAAAGGCACAGTTTTGCCAAGGTAACTGCCTTTGTAACAGAGATGCCTGCTCACGCAGAGATATCGTGCCTTGCCATACCAAGGGTAAATATGGCCTCAGTTGCCTCAAACTAATTAAAAATTATTTGCAATTTTTAAACTATACCTTGGGTGTAATTCAAAGGAGAGTCAACGAGCATTTTTTCAGTTGCAATGGTGTCCTTCAAATTCTTTGTTGATTGTAATTCCATCATCTCCAAAGTGTCAGTAGATGAGGAGGAAGATGATGATAATCCTAGCCGTACAAATCTTCCTTTCTTACCACAAAGCAGGCAGTCTGTAGGAGTAGCACTTGGTCCTCGGGGCAGCTGTGCTTCATCACCACTGTAGTTTCTCACAGCTCCACTGTGGTATATGGAACGCTCTCGCTGCCACACATAATGTGTTGGAGCAATAGCCATCACCTACCAAACAATCATTAGATCAGATGCCACAGGAACAGGAAAACAAGGGATCCAGTTCACGTATGGCAGAGAATAAATTCTGTGTAGCTGAAATAGGGATCATCTGTAGTCTATCTGCTGCTGTCTCACTAGAAAGTTTGCTACCTTAGGCACAAGCAAATAGACCAGTTGTAAATCAGATCTGGAAACACAACAGTTGACAGCCTTGTATATTCATGTGAATCATCCCAAATACGAGTGTATGTTTCTTATGTTGGCCAGAAGATAGCGACTTTTACCAACTGCTGAATATCAAGTAGAAGGATCTTCTGGTTCATGACATGACTGCACTAATGATGGTTGGCAGCTGGGAGGGTGTGGTGGGAGAAGCATTCTGCACTTGTCTTGTTCTTTGCACTTTTCCCATCAGCATCTCATTCACCACCAGCCAACCGATAACTCGCCCCCCCAGCCCGACCAAGCTCTGACTCTATCCCCAGAGATGGATTCATGGGTGCTGTGGTATGGAATACCTCTTTGGTCAGTACGTGAGATTTTCTTTTCACTAGCTGTAGTAAACACGTGAGATTTTCTTTTCTACTAGCTGTAGTAAACATTATGTTCTTAGAACGTGACAGGGCTTTTCCAGACAAATACATTCCACCTGAAAACGTGAGGAATGTCTTTTTTCCCTTCCTAAGAGGTTTGGAAAACATGGTTTGTAATACTGCATTTATAGTAGAGAACATTAAAAATGCGTTCTTCTGTTTCTCTTTTTTTAAATGCAATGAAAAACCCTTATCATAAAAAGCCAATTGAAATTACATTATTCATTTTGAAGCATTGAAATTTCACCTGAAGTGCTGGGATTTTTATTGGAAGGTTTTAATTATGCACAAAGTTGTAATTTGTAAAGCACAAACATGCACACAGAAGTATTTCTCAAGTGAATGAAGGGAAACAACCAATGGTAAATTTAAAATAAAAATTATCCATCAAGCAGAAGGATTCTTGTCAATAAAAACTTCACTTTTAGCACTTTTTTGCAGTGTAAAATATTCTAGTTTACCTTAAAAGCGTAGTGTTAAATAATATATTTTAAATGCAGAAGAAAAATAAATCATAGAGGATAAATGGGCCATTACAAGTTAGCTGCATATTTTCTTTCCCATGGCTTGTCTACATACTGTAAAGAAGAAATTATATGGACAGAGCAAGATTGTTAGCTGGTATTAACTATTGTACTTTCATCAGCTACAAGATTAAAACCCTCCCTACCTCTTCGCAGCAGCGTCTGCTTACAATAGCCCTGTAGTCAAGTCTACTCCACAGCTCATCTCTTAACTTTAAGAAATCAGGGAAGAGCTTTCTCCAGACTTTTCCCAGAGCCCATGGGAAAATGTCATACTTTGATTCTTCATCATCTTCTTCAACTGTATTTGCCAGATACCTTCAAACATATATATGTTTGTGATTGTAAATATTATTCAATCTTAAATCACTGTATTAGTATGATTTCTAATATCAAAAGACATAATAGTAAAGTAATTCTTTTTCCCAGTATTGTGAGAGTAACCACTAACAACATACAGCCCTCTGGAGTAGTGTTTTGTTTCTATTCTACAGAAAGTTCCATATGCATCCTTTGGGTAAAAAAAACTCTTAGAAAAATTGTGTTACCCTAGAGGCTCCAAAATTTGTAGACAATGCAAGAACTAACATATCCTGAGAGCTTTCTCCAGACTGGCAAGGTGTCCTTGCACTAAAATGGAACAATGTCTGATTGATTATCTAAATAATGTTTAAAACTATCTTACAAAATGTTAAACTTTACATTTTCTACTTTATGGATTTTTAGCAATTCTTGAAAAATTACATTAAATTATTAGTAGTAAACAACTAAATACAGGTCTCCATTCTTGTGTGAATTAAAACCTTAAAGGAGTTTTTTAATGTCTATATTTCTCCCTTCCTTCACTCTGTGCTACTTCTGGTTCTGGGTGAACTTCTCAGACAAGAGGAAAATACTTACTTCCTCTGGATCCACCTGATACTAAACTCTTGTTTACCTGGAAAATTACAATTTTTAGTGTCCTTCCCTATTTTCTCACTTGCTTTTAACTCCAGTATTCCCTCTAGTTGTCCATGTCATGTGTCCTCCCCATCCCCCCCCAGCCATTTGTCCCTTTCTAATCCTCTTGCTCTTCTGAAAGAAAATCCTGAATCACTCTATAGGTACAGCCAAATATTGAGAGATTATATTGGCTTGGTAAAGCACCTCTGTTTCAAAGTATGGAAGTTTCAGAACTGTTCACAAAAGGTCTCAGAAATTATTTAGCAACATTTTTACAGTTGACTTAAGTTGACAGAATAATAAAAAGTTACTCCTGAAGTGCAAATCATGATGAAACATTTGAGTACAAATGACTTAAAAGCTGCCAAAGATACAAAGTAGGGTCTTGTAACAGGCAGTGTGAGCCACACAGATGTTGCCATGTATTGTCCTGCATGTGCTTCTTGTTCAAATTTCACAGGCTTAGTTTGGTAGGCAGGATGTCACACAGTGTATCACTGCACCAACACAACATCCCCTCGCTGCTGCTCAAGCCTGTTCCACACAGGTGGTGTCAGAGGAAGAATGTTTAATTTGCATTGTTTAGGTATAGTTACTAAACCTGTTACTAGACCTGTTACTGTCGTGACAGGACAAGAGGTAACAGGTTAAAACTTAAACAGGGGAAGTTTAGATTGGATATAAGGAGGAAATTCTTTCCTGTTAGGGTGATGAGGCACTGGAATGGGTTGCCCAGGGAAGTTGTGAATGCTCCATGCCTGGCAGTGTTCAAGGCCAGGTTGGACAGAGCCTTGGGTGACATGGTTTAGTGTGTGAGGTGTCCCTGCCCATGGCAGGGGGGTTGGAACTAGGTGATCTTAAGGTCCTTTCCAACCCTAACTATTCTATGATTCTATAGTTATGTAGATTATGTTTCTATACTTCATATAGAACCCAAGCAACTACGCACTCATGCAAGAAGTATTGTCATATATCATAATTATCAGTGGCATAAACAAAGGGATAAAATCACACCAAGCTTATGCTAATAAACCCAGGGAATTTAAAAGTACTTACAGAGCGACAAAGAAATTGATTCTGGTATGCTCATTTATTGTGAAGTTAGCCCTCTTGAAATAAACGAAAGTCATGGCCAAGAGATACTGTTTGGAAATGTAAAATAAAGTATCAATATATTATTTCAGTATATAATTTCCTAAAATATTTCACACATATATCTTGCACCAAGATATTTCCGTAATTTTTTAACAATTATTAAAGCATATATTGAGTTTCTTGAAGCTTCTATATAAATACATTAGAAAAAAAAAATGATGGTCTGTATTTGCATTACGGTATCAAGTGATTAAGGGCAGATTTTTCACTCAATATATGTCGTATTAAGTAATAAGGAAACGTACTTACTTTGTCTGCAATTTTACAGCAACAGTCCATCCAAAGGAAGTCTTGGATTAGGTCATCATCTACAACAAAAGGAAAGTGTAGCATTTCAACCACCATAATTCTTTTTGCTAGAAAGTATTTGTAAATAAGACATTCCTGGTATTAACCACATAAAACAGAAAGAAGCTAAACCCACCAGCAGAGAGCAGAGAAGCTGACAGGAAAAAGATTAGGAATTAAAAAACTCTTCCTGCATTAAGTGTTTCCATCTAACAGCATTCCAGTATTTCTGATGACCTGCAGACTGCTGAGATCTCTGCACCCTGATGACCTGACAGCCTTTATAAGGCAATACTTGATTATCTGTGGTCAGTGCATCACAGTGAGCATATTCAGGGAAGGGTCATACCAGGTTTCCGACTGTGTTCTCTAGAGAGAGGAGAAACACCTCAAATGGTAAATGTACAAACTAACAACATCTCTGTATAGAACAGCCTGAAATTGGGAAACGGAGCAGCAGGGTGGAGAAATCCTGTAACAGGATTTCCATAAACTCACTCTGATTGACTTCTGTATTCAAAGTTCAAATAAAACCCAAGTGTACTCTTCCACTGTTATTAAATCTCTTCAGTAAATTAAATAAATACAAAACTGTATATGAAAGAGACACAAATGCAAAAGAAATGCAGAGAATACTCCTTGGATTTTCTTCCCATTCCACTTCTCCCCCTAAATGCTTATTCCCACAATAAATAACACGTTTGTAAGAGTGGGAGCTGAGCCTTTTTTAAGCCTTTTGTAAAATGAGATACACATTGTTTCACATGTATTTGTTGAAATATAGGAAAAAATAGGAAAGGGAAGTGATCATAAAAGGATGTATCTTACCACCTCGGTTTCCTTGTAATTTAAAAAGATAATTTTTCATCACATTGCTAGCCCTTTGTGTATTTTTAACTTACCATTAAATACTTACATACTAAATACACCAACAGAATAATTTAGGCAATAACATGGTCATTAGTATTTATGTCAGAACTCCCCAAATCACCAAGTTGAGAAAACATACTTGCTTAATAGTTTCCCACTCTTCAGTCAATACATTGATACCCATCATTCGTAGCCTACCAAATAGTTTAAAGAAAGCTGTCATTTCCTGGCGCTGAATAACCAGACATGGTCCCTTTGGACATTTATCTTTATGAGTAGAAGCCTTTTTTTCATGTTTTACTTCGTGGTCTTTAAGAGAAGACCACTTCAGTCTGATATGGGGTTTTTGCTGATGTGATCTGGATGCGCTTGATTTAACGCGAACAGTGATGGTGGGAGGTGTCTGACACACCATATTCTGCTTCATTTTGGCAAGTAAAGGTTCCTGTTAAAAAAAGAAGAAATTAACTGCAAATATAGTCTGAGCAGTAGTTCTTATTATTTCTTTTGTTCAAATGAAATGTTTCGGTAATGCTGGTATGTCAGGTGATACAAAAATTAACTGTATTCAGTACTAATCATCCAAGTTTGGTACCCTAAGCCAGCTATCTAGATTTAATTTGGTTCTCATTTGGTAAAACTTTTTTTTTTTTTTCAGTGGAAGGAGCCTTCCATCTTTTTCCATTCAAAATTTTGAAAAATGGGGAAAAAAAAAAAAAAACAGACCACCATAGCCCCTCACAGCTTACTTGGGTCTACCAAAAAACTCTCTATTCCTGCCCCTCCAATTTGTGGTTGTGCATTGTTTTCAAGAACGTTAATAGAATTAAAGCGGCAGAACCATAATTGTTTTATTAACCCTTGAGTAGGACATACCAAAAGCATAACCAAGGAAACAGACGTTATGTATTTGTAACTAAAGCTCAAGATTACAAATGGAGCGTGGAGAAAGGGATGTTTAGGTGGGAGTAAACGCGTTTACTTCTTCCGCGGGTCCCTCCACAGAGCACAGGGCTGCCTGAGGCCAGGCTGCAGCCACCTACCCGGCTGTCCGGCTATAAGTCAGTTCCATATAAACCCCAGAGAAGCCCCTCACGCGTGGCTACGATCACGGTACTTCAGCTCCCAGCAGGAGAGCTGGAGGCTCTGGCACAGCCCCGGCCTCAGCTGGCCTGGCCTGGCCCACCCTGCTCCCCTCCCCTCCTCACACCAGCCGTCCCCTCACGCCACAGCCTCCCGGCCGCGCAGCTCGAAATGGCGCCTCTCGCAACCAACCGGAGCGCGCGACGCAACAGCCTCAGCCAATCGGATGGCGGAAAACTCTTCCCTCCGGCGGAGCCTGCCCGGGGCCCGCCAGCCAATCACAGGAGGGCGCGGCAGTTGGTGGGCGGGGCGGCCGTGCAGCCGGGTGGAGGCGTTGAGGCGGGGCGCTTGGGCCACGGGGCGCTGGAGGTCCCACGGTGCAGTCCGAGGCCTGTGCGGAGCCTCCGCCACTGACGAGACGGGGTGAATGAGTCTCGAAACCGGCTTATCCGGGCCGGACCGAGGGACTGTTCGGGTCCCCTCCAACCCGTTCTGTGATGCTATTTGCAAACTTGACTCGGTCTTCATCTCTCACCTGCCCGACAGCTTTGGAAAAGCTTCTGTAAAGGGTCTCCCCATGGGGGGTGAGAAGGCATAGGTAACATTTTGTCCAAGATCATTAAAAATACAGGTGCAATATACCCTGATGTTACTCTTCCACATACGTTACACAGTTAGTCTAAGGCAGCCTACTGAAACGTAGTAGCAATTAAAAAAACCCTTTGCTAGTAAAAGCCCCTCTGGAATTAGTAAGAGCTAAAGATTTATTCTAGGAAGATGGCAAGAAATACACACAATTTCATTGTTTCCTCCTGTACAGGCGAGTTAAAAGTGTAACTAGTCACATTGGTCATGGTAATGAGATGAGAGGCCTCGTCATACCTCATCTTTTATCAATAACTTGCTAGGTATCTTTATGCAGGTGCTCAGAGTTAGTGAGCATATTCAGGGAAGGGTCATACCAGGTTTCCGACTGTGTTCTCTAGAGAGAGGAGAAACGCCTCAAATGGTGAATGTACAAACTAACAACATCTCTGTACAGAACAGCCTGAAATTGGGAAACGGAGCAGCAGGGTGGAGAAAACACCAAATACTTCAGTTGGGCAAAAGTCTGTTTCTTTGAGGTTCTCTCCTTATATACATGTTGAGTATTGAGGTTGAGTTACCCTGCATTAAACTGTTCTTTATGTGTACGTAATACTTTTCATGTAAGGGACTCAAAGCACACCTCAATGAACCAACATTTGGTCGACAGCTGTGGAAAACAAAGAAAGGATAAGTTACGGAAACCTTCACATAACTATCTAAGCTGTTCAGACTAGGAAACAAGCTTCTGTCATATTTTTTGCCCTACTGAAAAACATAAAACTCCAGTGATAATAGTGCCTTATCCTTAATATTTGTATTCCTTGGCTTATCCATACAAAGTGGCTTACAAGGTAGTTTTTATCCACATAGAGCTTTTCCAGGGTTTGTATGTTGGGATTTTTTTTCCCTGTAGTTCTCCCCCTTTTTTTGAGCTGTTGGATCTGCAACAAAATATTAAAAGTTTGGGTTTTTTTTCTGTTCACTCTCAAGTATCTGTTACAATCAGGTTACTCAACAGGTACTGTGACTCTCTAACCCCTACTGTACTGTCCCCTGCCATCCAGTGCTCTGCTCTGATACAGACCAGCTGCCTAACCTTGGCTCAGCCCG
Organism: Pezoporus occidentalis; assembly: GCF_034315485.1. NCBI lineage: Eukaryota > Metazoa > Chordata > Aves > Psittaciformes > Psittacidae > Pezoporus > Pezoporus occidentalis. The sequence goes on from NW_026916294.1 coordinate 5,737,673, forward strand.
AAGTTGTGAGGAAAAAGCTGTGAGAAGTCCAAAACTTCACCTTTCTTTCCTGCAGGGCTCTGCAGTCTGAGGCAGGACTGTTGAGATGGGGGTAACTCAAGGATTCGACTTGGAAGCATCATGGAAAAACATCGATGTGGGAAAGGTTGATGCCTGAACACAGTGACAATAAGGAAACAGGACTTTACCTGACTAAATCCTCTCCATGATACAGTGGACTTAACTGCTTCTCAACTTGGCTTATTAATAACCACATTAATAACTAAAACTCGTGGTTTACAACTACCTTGCAGGACATCAGGGGGCACTGTTTAGCCACCAGCAATTTAAACTAAGCCAATGCAGCATTTGTCTAGGACAATACACTGGATTTCATGTTGTACTTAATTCCTAATCCTTCCTATAGGTGGAAGGTTTAGCTACTCTTCATCTTTGTGTGTTATAGAATGGTTCGGATTGGAAGAGACTTTAAAACTCATCCAATTCTAACCCCCTGCCATGGGCAGGGACACCTTCCACTAGACCAGATTGCTCCAAGCCCTGTCCAACCTGGCCTTGAACACTTTCAAAACTGTTATCACAGTTAGAACTGATTTTTATATAATATATAATGAATAAGACCTGGGTTTGAAAGGCCTGGGATTCTTTTTTTTTTTTTGGGGGGGGGGAGGGATGGGGAAGAGAGAATCCATTAATGTAGTGGAACTCAATTACATGAAGTGTGTATACATAGTTACACAGCTATCCAGCACCTGGTCCAAAAAGGCAGCTGCAGAGCAGTTTGCTTCCTTTAAATGAAAAAGGACTTAAAGTTTTTCAGTGATTGAGTTGTTTACAGATACGTTAAGAAACATCACTGACGAAAAGCACAGGGCTAGTATTTTAGTAAATTATATATACATAGTTTCTTTTTAATCTTTTAATATTTGTGAGGTAGGAAAATGAATGCTTTTGGCCTCTGATATATTTTCTGGTAAACTGTATTTTTTATTTCTTTAAGAAAGATAAAGTACCATAGGAATGACATCTGGTATTTCTTCTCAGAGTCATGATGGAGAACCACTGGTTTTTCTAAATACAGATCATTGTTCATAATAAAACATGTATTTTTTTAATTATAGATTTTTTCTATTTATTGTAGAGTATGAAATGAAAAAGCCTCTCTTTGCTGTAGGGATGACTCCTGACATTGCTAGGGAGAACCTGGCCTCTCAGTCCAGGATGTTCTAGATGAAATGCACACAGGCTGAGAGCTCCATTCCCAAAGACCATAACGAAACTGAAGCATTTGGATAAAAATCAAATGTTGGATTATGTGGTTAACTGTTTCAGAATAGAGGGTGTAGCTAGTCACACAAGTTTCAGTAAATTAAAAAGGAATATAAACCACCTGAATCCACATCTATCACCAGAAGCCTGGGGTTTTTATGTGGGAAGAGAGTAAGGATTTAGATGAGTTCAGATGAATTGTGGTATCGTGATGTCTGGACTAAGCAAAACAGGCTGGGTGTGGCTTACCTGTTTGCTACTTGAGATGGCAAGTAAGGATACTGGGAAGGCGCCTTACAGCTAAATCCTTGTACTGACAAATGTTACAGTCTGATTATAAATACAGATGGTCCAATGCCACTGCAGTGTATGTCACTGATAGATGAATGAGCAGGAAAACTGTTTTCAGGTTTGTTTACTTGAACTTCTGAGCATACAGCAGGGTTTTCTAATACTGAAGTCCAGAAAGCGGTAATTATTCTCAGATCCTGAGAAATTCAGGAAAAAGAAGAAAAGAAAATCATTTGGAAATTATGTAGTGAACAAGTGCTGAACAGACCAAAACAGCAAATAGCAGAAGAATGTGAAGGCTGCCAGCAAACACTGCATGTTTGAACATGCTGCTTCTACGTACCACAGAACAGTCAGGTACTCTGCAGCACCACATCTACATCAAGCTCTGGGGATGTAAGTTTGAACTTGCTGTTCGTTTCTATTGTAAATAGGCTGAGATATCCTCTATGAACTTTAATTCCAAGCAGAGGAATAGTTTAAGGATTGGCACTTCTGTGCTGGTTGTAAATGAAATGAAGTAACCTTATCTGAAGAGCTCCATTTACGTCAAAATAAATAGATAAGATAGAATATATTAGGCCTTCACCATCACGTCACAAAATGGCAAGTGATGAATGATATATCTCTCAACATCAGTAACTCAAACTCTGAGGGCATATTTTGTGTTAAAAGGGAAAGCAGATGTACAGTACTCCTTTAACTGTGAGGTTGTTGGATGTTTTTCAACCGTTTGATGTCCCCACTATATTCTATTGTACTCTGTGTTGGCGAGTATTTAATAACCATGATTATTCGTCACCCAGTTGCGCCTGTGCTGTTTCTTCATGCTGTATTCTGCAAAGAGCACTAATAAACAGGACTCCTGTGTACCAACATGACCCTGCAGCCACTTGTTCCAGCTGCCAAGAGCACCAGGCTTCCCAGGAGCAGGGAGCAGGCATGTGTCGGCCGAGCCCAGGGTGCTGCCGGTGTGTGGCACATGCACAGAGCGACTGGATTGTCCTCGTCTGCACTGAAAAACACAAACTCTTCAGCTTGTGTTTTAATCCTCTTTTTTTCTGTTGTAATATACATGTACACGTTGGTACACAAAACCCCAACAGATCCAAGCAACTTACTATGCAGGAAATAGATCTGAATTTTATCGAGGGACATAAAAACCAGAAGAACTTTGGTGCTTTCAAAATAATGTCCTAATTCTTCTCCTGAAGGCAAGTTCCCCATTTCTTACTAATTCTGTTTCAGTGGATAAAGAATAGGTGGGAGCCTTCAAACTCTCAGCTAGCTGGTTTACAATTGGGCAAAGTGTGTAAATTGTATCAAAACTTTTTCACATCATTTTCCAATTTCAGAGTTTACTGGTCACATAATTCAGATCACAAACTCCTTCAGACACAGGGTTTCTATATATTCTCTGCTTTTACACTGTTGAATACAACTGAATCTTTGTCCGTGACCACAGCCCCTATAATGTGAAACAACACTAGTAATTAAGACAGGACAATTTCTCTATTGTCAACAGCCTTATTTTCATGGCACAGCATTTGGAAGACTCACCCCATGAAAGGATTAATCAAAGGTAATGTAACTATAATTTCTGATGTAAGGGAAAATTATATCCATATGCAAATAGTTTGGCTCCAGTCCTCTCATACTGCAACAAAGGGAACAGCATCAAGTTCAGCAGTGGGAAGACAGAACTTCAAAGACAGCCCTTTGCAGACTAAAAGCAGGCACGTTAAAATGTGAGCTGGAAAGAGTCTGGAACTACTTTTTTTTCCACTCCCATCCAATGGTCCAGGCTCCACATGGTTAAATTAAAGTTGCCACAGTTTGTTAAACATTGAATGCCTCTCCCAAGAAACAATGTGAGCTATGATTACTCCACGGCAGGTCAAAAAGCTTTCTTGTTTCTCTGAATTTAGTAATCACAAGTTGTAAAAGTTCTCTCACTCAGAGGTTGAAGCAATAAAATGACTAGTACAAGGGCTGTAAATTAAAGTGCAAAGAGAAACAGTTGAACTTTGGTAACAGCTACTGAAAAAATAAGGGAAACCAATGAACTGGAAAGTAGGCACAGCACAAAAGCAATAGATTTCCTTGAGGAAAAAAGACATTCTGTGAGCTACAAACACCGCTCTCTGCTGTCCGTTGTGTTGTGCTAAATGGCATTTGTGGGATGAGATTTTTCTGCTCTGCTCATGGGTGTATTTATTCACCTTTGCTTAGGGTATGACTTCACACACCAGTTAGCATGAGGCAACAGTGGGTGGGGATTTACAGCATGTTGGCAGCTCCCTGGAAACCACCTGTGTGCATGCTCTGGCCCTGTTTTCCTTGAGGAGTAAATGTCTTCTGCTTACTGCTGGGTACAGCTGTGCTACTGCAGGTTACCCGACACACTGTAAATCCACACTCTAGGTAGCCTTGTAGGGACCTGTACGTATAGACAAGTCTGACACAGAGCAAATTTAATGGCAGACATTTTCAGGTTGTGAGAAATGTCCTGCTGCTAACACCATACTGAGAGACATGACAACTTTCTGTCTGTGTAACCATCTGCTTTGGCTCTGCCAACAGCACAGAGATATCATGTGACAAAATATGCTAAGAAGTATTTAGGACTCTCTCAAACAGTTTTTAACAAGTGTTTTGACAAAGTTCCATCTGTATCTTCTTTCCCAGAGAATGGCTAAAAGGGCAAAAAAAGTATCTTATATGCTAGAACTGAAGCAATTCTAGTATAAATGGAGCTTCTCTTGCTACAATTTCTTTTCCTCTGAGCCCTTTCCAAACCCTACTAAACCAGCACGTGTTCTGGAGGATTGAGCACTTCATGGAATTAATAGGTTTGCCTCTCTGCTACAAAGTAGTCTGGATGAAAAGTTATTCAATTTTTTACATCCAATGCTGCTCATTTTAGGCAGCTTTGAATGCTAACAGATGTTCTATCTAATGCTGTCAGTGTAAGAGCCATGGAGATGTATCTTCAGGTAAATAAAGACAAGGATGATGAGCCTGCTGCTGACCCCACCCACTGGAGCTAAGACTAAGCCCTGGCAGAGAGGTGAGGATGCCACAACATATCACAGATTGGTTTCTATAATCTTCAAATACACAAATAGAACATCAGTTGCATGAGCACTTCCCTCCTGTGGCTACACACTGTCTAGTTTTATGAACCTCTGAACCAACAGCCCTTTACCTCTTAGGAGGTACTCTTACTTTCAGTCTCAAGCCTGATAGAGAGCCAAGCTGTGGGCTTCTGAAGCTGAGGACAGCTTTACGAGTGTCATCACTGCCTCAGAATTAACTTTCATCTCCAGTGTGCATGACAATTTCAGCAAAATACAGAGTTATGCTTTAAACCGTATTGTTATTCAAAGGGATTAAAAAAATACATGATCTAGAAACAGGCTAAAAATAAAACATGTAAATTAGCTTTTTGAGTGTTCAGAAGTGGTTAGACACTCAGTCTAGCAGAAAGACATGACTGCTCGTTTACTTTCTTACTGGCGCTATGTTTGACCAGCTTCATATAACTGAAACATTTAAATTGCCTGTAACTCCAAACGTTCGCATTATTCAAATCAGGGTGACAATACTTACCTGTTACATGGTTGTTTTCAAACCTGCAGGAAAAATAAAATATGCAGAAGCACCAGTTTCATTACACATCTTTGAGCAGCAGCAGCGTATGTCGATTTGTGAAGGCATGAACTCTTTAGAAGCACATCATGGTCAAGATTATATAATTTCTCAGTATTGTCCTCTTCATAGGCTTTATTCTCTGCAAATGGTGCAGTCTGCAAAAACAAAACCAAGTTGAACACAAACATTCTAAACCTGCCCTAATAAACAGTTCCTGAGTCTAGAATATAGATAATGTATATAGCAATGTCTACCATCCTACCATCCAAAAAACCTGTTGGCACTTTTGAGTGTTAAGTCTATTTCTGGTCGCTTCTAACTTTGTCAGCTGTAACCAGTTAAAAGTCATGATGGATTTTCAAAATTCCTTATTTTTGTTAAGTAAACACAAGACTATGTTTTGCAATTTGGTACCACATGGCCTATTTTCTAGGGATGAGACTTTGGTTATCTTTAGAAGGGTACACCCAAACCAACCAGGTTTGCAGGCTCTGGAGAATCTCAGTTAGAGCTGGATTGCCAAATCCTCCAGTGGTACTGATCTTTCTCTCTCCACTCATCTCCCTGATCTGCTGACCACAGTGCATGTCACAGCCCCACCTCGCACTGTTTCCTGATACCTCAGGAGTGACTCACACATCCTTGCAACTTTCCCTGAAAGCAGATTTTGTCCACTTCCTGTGCTGGGGAGTATCACAAGGCCCACTTTTACCCAATTTCTAGAGAAGACCTGGAAATGACCCCGTAAAGGCCTAGGCCAGATCCCAGTATTGCTCTAATTCTTACTGACTTCAGGAAGAGCTGGATTTATCTCCTTGAATCTGATTCACAGTTCACTGAAGTCAGGAGAAAATCTCCCACGGCATCAGCAGCTCATGAGTACATGAGTGAACTGAACTTTATTCTCCCAACACATCTGCATCAGATGGAATTACAAAGCAAAATCTTAACGTAGATCACAGGAGTTTTCCTAATGTAAGTTCACATACTCTTCAGGACCTGGTGATAAAAACTTTTTGTTTCATTTTCTGGCTATGTGACAGAGCCAGTAATGTGCTCCTAGCATGAAAATTATAATTTGGCTAAGCTATAATTATACTTCAGTAAGTGTAAACCACAACTAGCCCACACTGCACTGCCTAATCAGCATTCAGCTATTTGATAAGTGGAGGTATCTCCAACACTTGATAAAATTATCCTGCTTAAAACCAGTAAGCAAGGCCTTATCTTCCAAGCTGTATGCTGAGGAAGGATTATTTAGAATAGCCATTGAATAAGGTCACGTATGCCGGCACAAAGACTTATGTATTGCCAAAAAAGGTACAAAAAGACATTGCACTCCAACCCCCTAGACACTAAGGTATGTGTTTTAATGTAGCTTTAATGAAAAGTAGCTTTAATGAAGCTACTTTGATACTTGGGCCTTTTTGTCTTTTTAACCATGTGCCTGCTCCACTGGCTTTGATTCTACAGAGAAATTTCCCTCAAAATAACCTGGAAAGAGGGAAAAGTTAATACTACTATAAATGGTCCTTCCCAGCCATTGTTTTGCTGGAGAATTACACTGTATAAAGCAACTCTCTCTGCTTCGAAAATACTGAGCAATATATCAACAATAATTTCTTCAGATTTGGAAACCTGGAGACATTATAGATAACAAGCTCTTTATGAGCTCCTGCAAATTGGAACCAAATCAAATGCTGTACTACAAACAACAACATAATGCACCTATCTTTGCACCACAGTTATGGTAATGCTTTCTACAGGTGATACCTAACAGCTTAGGGAAAACATAATTGTCACACTAAAAAACCAAACACACTGTAAGAGGCTGCTCTGGTCAACACAAATACCCTAGACCATTCAACCCTTAGACACTAAAGTTTATGGCTGTTTCTTTGTATACTGACAACAAAGATCTGCCTGGTACTTGGAGGTGGTTGAAGAAGCAGTGCTACTTTCAGTAGTAGCTACTGAAAGGTTTCAAGACTGCAGACTAAGGCTTGGATTTTTAAAACTAGGCACAGGGTTTTACCTACACAGATCAAGAGCCAAGAGAACAAGGAGGATTAGCATGCACCCAGCCTGTTCTCTTCTCCATTTACATATTAAAGAAAAAAGACTATCATAATATCCACCATTCATTACTAGCAAGGATCACATAGTTTAGCTTGGTGGTAACAACAGGGTAGCGCTTACCTTGAACAAAACTCTGTATTTACATAGAAAATGAGATTTACAGTAAGGCAGGCATTCCTGAGCCTATTGATCCTGCTCATCCTCCTGAAGAACACCATCATTTGACAGCAGCAATGAGAAAAGTCTATATCGGAGACTTTAAAGTCTTCCCAAGTTTTCAGTTGCTAAGATCATGCTCTTATTTCAGTCTTGGCCAAGTGTACTGGAAGAGCATCGAGAAGCCAAACAAAACTACAAGAAGAGAATCAAGATAAATGCTGCAAAACTCCGATTCAGGCCATACCAGGAGCAGACCCAAAGAACAGTCATTTAACTCAGACCCACCCAAGACAGCACGTACCTAGTTTCAGCAAGGCGCTGTAGACAACAGTAAATACAAACCCCAAGATACAACACAAACAGCTGCACACAGAGACAAAACCACAAAGAGAGCTGATCTACACTTTCATTTCAGGTTTCAAACAGTTTCATTAACTGAGGTTTCCATGTTCAAAAGCATCAACATGTTTTTATTGTATAGCAAATGTGAACAATGGTAAGAGGAAGTTCCAAGTTTTTGGAAAAGCTGGCAATTCCTCATAGTATTCCTCCTCCAGTATCTGAAGGGGGCCTACAAGGATGCTGGAGAGGGACTCTTCACTAGGGACTGTAGTGACAGGACAAGGGGTAACGGGTTAAAACTTAAACAGGGAAAGTTTAGATTGGATATAAGGAGGAAGTTCTTTCCATAAGGGTGGTGAGGCACTGGAATGGGTTGCCCAGGGAGGTTGTGAATGCTCCATCCCTGGCGGTGTTGAAGGCCAGGTTGGACAAAGCCTTGGGTGACATGGTTTAGTGTGAAGTGTCCCTGCCCATGGCAGGGGGTTGGAACTAGATGATCTTAAGGTCCTTTCCAACCCTAACTGTTCTATGAGTCTATGATATGCCCAAACGGACTTAGAGGGATGTGATTCTGGTTTTACTCTATTAAAATAATTTATTTTATCTAGGTCACTATGGTATCTTTCAGAAAGATCTATGCCTATTTTTTAACTGAACTGATAAACTCAAAAGCCTTCAGAAATATTTCCAGTGTACCATACCTATCTTTTGTCCTCTGTCTTGCCATTGCTTTTACACTTTGGGAAGCCATTTTAAACCCTGCAGCAGACCTCCCTACATTTCCTCCTCGGCAACCTCGCGGGGCTCTGGCACTACCCTCCGTTCTGTAGGTTCCCACAAAGCTGTGCTGCTCCGAGACAAAGCACAGGGAAGCGCAGTCCCCAGGTAGAACTATCTGATGTGTGTTTTAGAAAAGAAAAAAATCCTTACAAAATCGTGTGTTCCGTGCAGACAGGTGTTCTGGATTTTCTCAAGTTAACTGAGGGCTTACGATGATTTGTTTTCAACACCAAGTCCTCATGGAGCAGTTCAAAGGGCACCTCTAGATGGGAGCGAGCCTTAACTACAAGGTGTGAATGTTTATTACCGGCTCTTGGCTTGCCGGGAGCAGACTGCGGGAGCGATCCGTGGCAGCTCGCCCGCAGAGGGGAGGGAAAACACCCCCCGTCTGTCTCCTGAGGGAAAGGAGAAGCCGAGCCCGGAGGCCGCAAGGCCAGGGCAGATAACCTCGGGGCAGCCACCCCCGGGGAGTCCTGCCCGCGATGACGGTCACCGGCGGGATCGATAAGTCCCAAGCGGGGAGAAGGGGAGGCTTTGTTCCCCTGGCCAGTGTGTCACCGTGCGGCGTTGTCTCCTGTCCTGTCCCCTCCCCGCAAAGCAAACACGCCCGGGAGCTTCCCCGGTGACTAACAGTTTCTCCCTCGGCCCCTGACAGACACCCCCAGGCCCCAGCCCTCACAGCACGGGCGGGGAGGTTTCACAGCCCATCCACCGCGACCAGCCGCACCTCAACACACCCCTCACCTCTCCCCCTCCTCAGCCCTGGGTTAGAGGCTATATTCGGGGCGGGCCAGGTGAGGAACCCGCCCTGCCACATCCAGTTTCGCCCAGGTGCGGAGGGCAGGGCCGATGGTGGACCAGTGTGCCCAGCTGGCCCGGGAGGAGGAGCCGCCACCACCACCATCACCTGCGCGTCCCAGGTGTAACCGGAGCCGGGAGGGCGCGGCGCAGCCACCACCACCTGCGGAACCTGTTGGGCGGCTCATATCGGCTTCGCCGCCGCGCACAGACCGCTCCGGCTCCTCCGCTGACTTTGCCCCGGCCTCCCTCTGCCCCGCCAACAGCCCGAGCCATGAAGCCGTTCTGTGGGGCTGCGCTCCTGCTGCTGCTCTGCGCTGCTGCCTGTGCCCAGAACTGTAAGTGCCCGCGCTCCTCTCCCCCACGGCCACCCCTGTTCCTAACCGGGCTCCACGGTCCCCTTCTGGGGGAGCCCCGCTTCGACACAAAACAGCGCCCCCCGCCACCGGGGCCGTTGGCTGAGGGACAAGGGAGGGCGGGCTGGGGCCTCCGCGTCCCTTTGTCCCCGGCCGCAGGGGCCCGCGGCGAGGTCCCGACGGAAGTTCTCGCCTTTCACTGGGGACGGGCGGGGGGCCAGGTGGGGAGCGGCAGGTCTGGGTGCGCCACGCCCGGCCGGTGAGGGGCGGCTTTGTCCCGCCGCGGAGCAGTGGTGCCCCGGGGGTGCCGGGGCTCACGGCCGCGCTTCTTTTCCAGCGTGTATCTGCGAGAAGAACAAGCGCGTTAGCAACTGCAGGCTGAACAGCGGCGATTGCTGGTGCGACGCGGTGGGCTCCGGTGCGACTGTGAACTGCAACACGCGTGAGTACAGAGCGGGCGGGCCGGGCGTGCGCGCTGGTGCGGGGCAGCGAGGGGCAGTGCTAGCCGAGCGCGAGGTGATGTGTGAAAATAGCCTTCGAGCTCTTGAATATAAGGGAGGCAAGGAAGGAAAGCTGCTTCCTGGTCCTCCAGGTCAATCTATATTGAGGCAAGCGCCCTGTCCGCCTTAGTACTTGGCCTGTAATGGCAAGGATTTCTCAAAGATTTAGCTTCCTTGTAAGCACATATCATGACTTTTCTTATTCATCCAGACGTGGCAAGAGCCTTATTTCAGGACCTTACTGTTGGTTCACGCTCAGCTCAACTATAACCCTCATGCTGTAGGAAATGAAAGCTGGCTGGACCTCTTAAGCATCTTGAGAAACTGACACAGCCCAGTTGTGTCAACTGATCCACCACCTACGTGCTAGACACCCGCTCTTCATTGTAATAGCTTCAAACTGGTTGCTTCTGATGTAACCTTGTGTTTTTATAGACCGGGAGCTCTGTTCTGAACATGTATGGTCTGATGCTGCATAACATGACTTTCTGGTTATTCTCAGTGACTCCAAAATGCCTGCTGATGAAAGCAGAAATGATGGGCTCAAAATCAGGTCGCCGTGAGAAACCAAAAGATGCATTTGAGGATACGGATGGCCTTTATGATCCCGAGTGTGAAAACACTGGTATTTTCAAGGCAAGGCAGTGCAACGGGACTACCTGTTGGTGTGTGAATACAGCTGGTGTTAGAAGAACTGACAAACATGATGCAGACTTGAAGTGCAATCAATTAGTCAGAACATGGTATGTCTTTCAACAGGGTGTGCTGTGAGGTGAAAACATTGCTGCACTAGGTTTTGTGTTTTAGAGGGTTTATCTGCATGAATGTGCTGGGGATGAATGGAGATAGAACAATGAGCACTTGAGTACTGCTTTTCTTTTTTACCTTCAGCAACAAGGAGCCATTGACGGGTTTTGGAGGGGATTTTCTTTGTTTTTGTCTCATTGCTTTGTGGGGGGTTTCTTTTGCCTGGGGTTATATTTTTATTATGCATTGTTACATGTACATGCTTTAAGAATATTTATTGTATTTTTCCTGTTGCTTCAGGTGGATCATAATTGAAATGAAACATGCTGACAGAAATACTCCTCTGAACACGGAGTCTCTAAAGAAGTAAGTGATGATAGTAAGATGTCCTGGCAATACCTGCATGCACTACTTGGTACCTAGTGTATTTCTAATCAAACACTTAAAAGTATTGTCAAAATTGTACATCTCACTTTTAAGATATCTTAAAAGTGACCTACAGATCCTTAATGGAAATTATTTAATTTTTACTGGGGATAAAGTAACTGCCAATGAGTTTCATTTCCATTTTTAACTGATAGCTAGTTTTTATTTTACCAAGTCAATGTACTGAAGAAGATGGAAGGTAATAAGGCGAAACTACCCAAAAAGTAAACTGAAAAAGATGGTGGAGGGCCTGCATAGCAGCAGCAGCAACAGGGGGAAAAAGAACAGTTTGGTTATTTTTTAGCTGAAATAAAACCTTACTTTTCTCTGTTAGAGGTCATATAGCAAAAGGAAAAAGTGCTTGTAGCTATACCCCACACACCCCTTCCCACCCAGAACAAAGGTTGCTTCTCTAACTCCTCTTCTGAATTCCAAAGACTTCAAACTCTTGTCTCCAGCACTGCAGGAATTAACAGAGCTCTAGTATCATAATGAGTGTACTGGGTTTGGTTGGGATGGAGTTAATTTTCTTGGTAGCAGTTGCTACAGTGCTGTGATTTAGACCAGTGACCAAAACAGTGTTGATGCTAAAGCACTGATGACTTCTTGCTGAACAGTGCTGACTGTCGAGGGTGCCTCCAGACTCTCACTCTGCTGGCCCAGTGAGTAGGTTGGGGGTAGGCAGGAGGTTGGGAATGAGACACAGCAGAGGTGGTTGACCTGAACTAACCGAGGGGAGATCCCATATTGTATGGTAAGTAGTCATTGCTTAGATTTGGCTGGGCATCAATCTGCTAGTGGTGAGTGGTGGCTTTTGGGGGTTTTTAATTTCACCACCTAGCCCTTTCACTTAGTAGACTGCCTTTATCTTGATCCATTGAAGTTTTTTCTTGCTTTTGCCCTCTTGATTCTCTTCTTAATCCTGCTAGGGGCAAGTGAGTGAGAGATTAGGTGAGGGTATAGCAGCCAGATGGGGATGACCCACCACAAAGAGACTGCAGGAAAAAAATAACCAATTATACTAGTCTTCCCTGCTTTTGAAAATAGATGTGTAAAATAGTACTGGTTTTAGAGCTATGGTTTTAATATTCTTACAGGTTTTTCAAGGAAACAATTAGCAATCGTTACATGCTGGATGGACGCTATATAAGCAGTGTTCTGGTAAGGCACATAATTTTTAAACAAGTATCTGAACTTTATTTAGTTGTGGGTAACTTTGAAAACTCATGTTTGACAGATGCAGTACAGCATGAGTCTTACTGGAAGCTCTCAAAATGGTGATGCTGAGCAGCTAGCAAATAGCTGTATCTCAAATGAAATACTAAGAAGCTACATATTGTTCTCAGTCAGTAGATAAATTCTTACTTTGTTTCACTAAAATCTGAATCCTACTGTAAACCATTGGCTTAAACAGTATCATAAATGTGATTCAGAACGGGAGTTCACTAGTTGGAATAGAATACGTAGCTGTGTATTTGATAACTGGATTTAAATTGGCCCTTTCTTAATACCATACTATATCTTTTTGCAGTATGAGAAACCTTACATTACTATTGATTTGAAGCAAAATTCCTCAGAAAAATCTTCTGGAGATGTGGATATAGCTGATGTGGCCTACTACTTTGAGAAGGATGTAAGTTTGTCACGGGTGAAGTCTGCCAAAGACTTAGATGTGTATATTGCATTGAGTAGCCTTACTGTATACTTGCCAAAGCAAGATGAATTATTGCAATGCTTAGATCTTTCCTATCTGTTCTTAGGTAAAAGGTGACTCCATCTTTCATAATAACATACTCAATGTCACCATTGATAACGAAATGTTGAAGCTTGAGAAGACAGTGGTCTACTACGTTGATGAAATAGCACCAGAGTTTTCCATGAAGTCTCTGACTCCTGGCCTCATTGCGGTCATTGTAGTCATAGTAATAGCAGTAGTTGCTTCAATTGTTGTTCTGGTAAGTTCTAACAAAGCTGCCAAGCAGAATGGGTAACTAATTCAGGAAATATGTCCAGGGTAATTGGACACTAATGGAAACAGTTTTCCCTGTAAACTGGTTTCTCTTTTGAGACTTGGGAGGTGGGAAAGAGGTGATGGGCACAGCATCAGTGTTTCAGGTCATGACTGAAGGGTGGGAAATGAAAGTAAGAGGGAAAACTAATTGAGGTGAGGAAAGTGCTTCTCTTGCCTCCTGGTTTAAAGTAGTTGAAAGCGATAGCCTCTCGCAAACCTTCCTTTGGAAGGATGGGGAAGGGACAGCTTCAGGTTTGGAGTTTTAAAGTCTTAACCAGATGAAGGTAGATGTAAGTCAAGACTTAAAGAGAACTTCAAAATTATTCTGTCCTTCTCTTGCAGGTCCTCACAAGGAGGAGGAAAGGGAAGTACGTGAAAGCAGAGGTAATTAATTTCTGTTCATGGTGTTATGTGTGGGGAGGAGGTTGGCCAGAATCCAGAAATTTCCCTTAGTTTACTGTAGGTTAACAGCTTGCTGTGGGTGCTTCAGATGGGTTCAAGGAGACTGAAAGCATTCGAATTCTGTAACTACTTTTCATATCTATATAAGAGCTCAAGTTCACCACCTTCCTTTCTGCACTAGTTTCAAAGGCAGCTGGTGATCTGCATTTCCCGTGGTGAGGGCGGTGCTAACAGCAAGTACTGGTTTTACATATCTATAGCAAGGGCCATACAATCCACAGGAAACACTGATTGCTTTGTTCTGTCAGGAAGACCTTAACTTGAGGTATTTGCATGGAGTTTGCAGTTTCTATTGAAGAGCTACTTTCCAATGGAGTAGTAACAAATGGTGCTGGTGCAGGAGTGTTTCACCCCAAGCAAAAAGCCTTTTGAAAGGAATCTAAAGAATTTTGTAGCTTCATAGGTTTTGTATAGGGAGCACACTGTTAAAGAGTGCCATTTTCTAAAAAGTATTAGAAAAGCTGAAGTGTTACCATGGTCTTGTCATGTTTGATTCTGTTAGTGTTACATCAGATCCCTTTGCTAATGAAAATCTGGGATGTTTGTGCATCTTGGGTCTTAGTTGGGAAGCAGCACAAATGTTGATCTTCTACCTCTTCCCCTCCAGGTAAAGGAAATGAATGAGATGCATAGAGGACTGAATGCATAACATAATCAGCCAAAGTAAGATTCAAACAAGATGATGGAATCATTGGAGGCATGGATCTTAACTCTTTAATGATCCCTCTTGAAAGGGGGGCAGTTGTGCTCACTTAATAATTGTTAAAACTCTTAACAGCCAAGACTGGTAACTATGCTATTACTCTGAGAGTTAAAAACCAGCCCCATTTTACTCAAGTCAAACCTAACTATTGCTCCCTGATTTTATTTTTTTATGAGGATGAGATTAGTTGACAAATGCTGTTACTAGGGATTTGGAGCATAGATGCTTAAACAGGTATTTTACCTGTGTGGGAGGTTTATTGAGAATAAAGATTTTTGTAGCCAAGTTTTAACAGATTGCCTCCTGTATAACTGAACATGGTGTTTTTATGGCTGTTTGTACATATTTGAAGTTGCTGTAACTTTTTTTTTATTACTTGAATTAATAAAACTTTGAAACAGGTTTCTAATTGTTCCATGTTGAAATGATGATGATCTGCTAAATTCTTGTGCTTACAAATTCAGCAGTGTAGTACTGCCTTAAAGCAAGCAACCAACCTCAGCATAGGTGGAAATATTCTAAACTCTAATTAACTAAGTTTGTATTAGCCACCTAGTATCTCAATAGCATGACTTTTTTTAAAGCTGTGAAAAGTAAGCTTTACCCTCTTTTCCACTCTTAATGTGCACCACAAGTAAAATGATGAAATATGGATTGCTTGTATAAAAAATAAACATGCTGTGAATGTAGCAATTTCAGGAACGTGCAGACTGCTCTTTCAAATTGTATGTGAGTATTTATTATAAAATGAGCCTCTAATCTAGAACATCTCTGGTATAGGGTTGGGAATGGGTAGCCTATCATCTGGCAGTGGACCTGGAGAAGAGCTATTGCACCATTACCATAATTTGTGTAGCTACCCATTGCCTGGTTGCTACACAGCTATAATCTGTTTCTGCTGTTGTGTGCTGTCCTGTTGGCTGACCAAACTTACACAGGTTATTTACCTCTCAGAGCTTTGGATAAAAGAGTGTGTTTTGGCAATCAGTAACCTGTGAGGTATATTGGCTAGCAAAGAAACATGTATAGTCTGTCCAGCATATCTGATTTATGAAGGAAATGCTGTAACTCCTCTTGACAAAGAAATAATGAGATACAAGATAAGGGACGGAATGACAAATGTGATTACTAATGCAGTGTTTGTTTTGACCTCCCTGCCTAAAGCAGGAAAACTAGGGTAAAGTACTAGTAGAGAGGATATTCTACATACTGTGTTCATAAAATTTAATGTGAAATGCTCCCTATTAGCTTGTGTGTCTGCTAAATATAACAGGGAAGCTCCTGGACTCCAATGTCGCAGGTCACCACAGGCTTTTGCCTTTGAGCAGGGATGCAGCTGATGTGCATGTATTGCTGTGTTGGATGTTTAAATGTAGGCAGCTGTTCCCTTGGCTCTTCCACGGTCTGGTGCTGTGAGCTTTGGTACCTGTGTGCACTGTAGTTGGGCAGTGTGCCGAGGTATGATGAATTTCATACAATTCTGTAAGTTGATAAATGAAGCCTAGTTTTCAGTAAGCTGGTCTTTAAGCAATGGTGTGGGTTATTGTCTTCCCTAGTTCTTCTCTCTCTGTATCGTATACTTCCTTAAATGTCTACAGTATGGTATCCTTGTCACTTGTTTCTTCTCCCCAAGGTCATAATGCTATTGTTTCCTCTCCTCCTCTTCTTACCTTCCCTGTTTCATACCTTATTTTTGGCTTGCGAGATGGAAAGATGTGTGCTGTGGCTGGGCGGGAGCTACACATGTGCTGACTTGACTGGCTGGTATGTACATGCTGTGTGGCCTGCACCTTGTCCCAGTCAGTTGTTTGAAAGTCATTTTCTCCCTACTTTTCCCACAGTAGGAGAAAGCTTTTAGATACTTCTCCCTTTTTTTACCTAATGGGGCTTTTCACGGTAGATGTAAAGCTTAATGTCTCTAATACAGTCTTCTTCCTTGTCAGGTTTGAAATTAGCCAAAAGGTTAGAAAACCATAAAGTTTATGGAAATTAATTAAAAAATAGAAGAAAAAAGTTTAACTAAATCCACAACTGAAGGGACTGTACTGTCATTATCTGTATCTAAATTCCGTTACTATGGTACAAACATAATGCTGTATAACTTTCAAAATGGTGGTCAGTAATATGCTTTTCTGAGTAGTTTTATTGATCTTTATATTGGCTTTTATTCTGTTTACTGACCGCTGCACTTGTGCAACAGTCCAGCTGCATAGACGTGTGCATTTATAGGAAAATAGGGAAAAGAGAAGCTTGTGTATCTGCATCCTGTAGCTTTATTATGTTAATATTTGATAGAGGAGGCTAATGTGAAATAAATAATAAAAGGCCACTATCAGTATCAACTCTCCACCTGTGCATGTGATGTTTCTTCTCAGAGCAGTTTTGAACTGCTGACAAAAATGATTGCTATTGAAAAATATGGTATTAAATAGCAAGATACTCTTCTCTATTTTAATAATTTGAAAGCATTCAGCAAAGTTAAAAAGCAACTTTTCTGTAAAAGAAACAAACCCATAGAACTCAAAAAAGTACTAGTCACTGCATCATTTTTTGACAAGGTAACCACTTTGATGCTTCTGTTTGCCTAATTCATTAACCTCCTTTTGTAAAGGAGCGTGGGTTTTCAATCTAAAATTCTACACAAAGTTACAATACCATGTTCCTTCTCTTTTAATGAGGGTCAGTGTGATAAAGGATATGATGGGCAGACTGAAGATTATTAAATATTTAGAGACTGAATAAATGAGAGCTTTTGTTAGAGAGGATGGATATTTATCTTAATGCCTATGTCCAACATGGAAAAACAGTGTTTGTATAGCCATGTGCAAATCTATTACTTATGGATTATTACACTAGCATATATATATTTATTATTACCACTGATCAAAATTAAATAAATGTTTATGCAAAGAAGATGAGAGACTTTTTAGAAGATATGCAAATAACATATTTGAAAAAGCATGACCACTAAAGTCTATACAGCTTTCTTCCAAAGACCTAAGCAATCCCTACGTGTAGTTTCCACAACTACAAAATGAAAGGTCATACATTGTGTATGTACCGTCTGTTGACAACAGCATGCTCATAACCTTCCTGCACAATCATAGTGAGTTCAGTAAGAGAAATAACCTTGTTTGTGAACCATGTTTATTTATATCCTCACCTACTGGACTTTGCTATAATATACACTGGCTTTGGATTACAGGCTGCAGCCTGCTTGACATAGCCTGAAAAATATTGTAGCAAACCAAAAATGCTAGCAGCTCTGCTGCTCCAACTTCACAACTGCTAGTACTGAGTTCTAGCAGCTTCCAAGAGAGGCTGCAGCCTGGCACTAGAGAGGTCCATCGCTGGGCGCAATGCAGTCAGGCAAGCTGTAGCAGTGCCTTGTGTGTTGGGGATAGATCTCACCCTCACAGAGCTTTATGAACTTTGCTTTGTCTTAGCAGTGATATGTCTGGCAGATGTATGCAAGGGACAGGGTGATAAATAAAAGGAGGTGGTGTGTAATGTTAGAATCAACACAGCCTATAAAAATGTCATACGTGTAAGAAGTGGGTTTTGCTCTACTAATGGTGAAATGTTCCACAGAATTCTTACACATTCAGGTGCCTGCATGGCTGTGCCAAATTGGTCAGAGTGAATAAAGTGCATACCAGAAAGTTAAAAGGTTCTTTGCATGGCAATAGCCACATTTTATGTTTTCAAACTTAAGTTAACTAAATATTCTTATCTTGTTAATATTAAGTCTCTGCTGCACTATATGTGTGCACACATACATACACATCAGTCTGCTGACATCCCCACCAACTAATCAGCATTAGAGCTGCCACTGATCACATGTGTACACTAATTAACCTTTGGTGAAAAAGGATTTCTTTCTCCCTTTTTTTTAATGTAGAGTTCTTAAAGTACAACCATTTTCCTACCTGAAAAGCCATTGCAACTTTTGTCCATATGCTAGTTATGCATAAGAAGGCAAGAAAATTAAGGTCTAGATTAGCATCCATTTTCCATCTGCCATGTGTCTAACAATTACAACCATCTTCTTATTCTCCTGCTCCTGGTAAACAAGGGAGAAAGCAAGAAGCACTCTGCTAGCAACAGTGCAATAAAGCAACCAAGCCTGGCAACAGGGAGATGGTCCCCATTCAGAGTTAAACCTCTGTGGGTCAGCCAGTGCACGGAGCTGTCCTGGAAAAACAGATGAGGCAAAGAAAACAGCAGAAGCTCAGAGGAAAGGTGATCAATCCGTGATGTTTTGTGCAAGAGCTGTCACACCATAAACGTTTTTAATGGTTGCCACTCTTAAGAGCATTAGCAGCCGGTTTGGGTGGTGGCTTTCTGTGAATGGGAACCTGCAGCTCAGTACAGCTGCCTTGAGCTAACTGATGAGCAAAGAAGTGTAACCAGCCCAGAGGAGAGAGAAGAAAGCACTGCAACATGCAGCAACTGCAGTTTAGCAGACATTTTGTCTCATTAGAAGGTGGTAAGAGGTCTCTAGAGCCTACTTCCTCTCCAGTTCTTTTTTTCCTATCTTCTGCCTAATCTGTAGTCATCGGTATGTATAAAGACAAGCACTCCCAGCTATTCATAGTGTATATTTTGGGCTGACCTGGTATTATCACCTCTTGGCAAGATTGCCTAACAGTATGATTGCTCTGCATTTGCTAAATGACAATTATTTAGGCTGACTTTTCCTAGGTAAGTACTGCTGCAAGCAAACACTTCTGGTGGAGGGAGGTATTGGACCAGATAGTTCAGCTACTTCTGAAAATAAGGTTAGGAAAAGTACACTCACTCATACTGAAAGTAAATCCAACTGCCCTGCCAGAGGAATGTCATTTTTACAACTGTTATAAGAGGAAGATTTTTGGGCAACTACAGACCTCTCAATGTTTGTAGTAATGTTATGCTTTGCTTCTTCCTTCCCAAGCCAAATGAAGGCAGATTGGACTTCATTTTCTCTGCCAGTGTTCCTTCACCGAGTGCATTTGCAAAAGGGCTTTGAAGGCCTTTTCTGGAAAAGCTGTGTTACCTCAGGGGTACAGAACTGGGATTTGGGTGGGGAAGGCTAACAGCAGCTGAGGTGTGGACAGGCAGCCCAGGGTGACATTGGGCAGCAGCAGGGCAGAGGTGGGGACAACAAAGTGTTCCCTGCGGAGGGACTGCCAGCACATGGTAAGACCTTCAGATGGGAGGTACCAGGGTGGTTCCAGTGGTAAAAGAGCAGTGTGAAAACCTGAAGTAGTCCTTATGTGGGCCTCTGAGGGCCTTTAGGAAAGCACCTATTGACACCAGGAAATGTCAAAGATGAGCACATTGATTCACTCAGTGGAAAGAAGAGAGAAGTTAGGTGAGAAATGTAGCAAAAGCGGTCCCCAAAGTGTGCCATAGCTGGGACCAGAGGGCTGGAAGAAGCGTGGGAGATGAGGTTGGAGAAGCTCAGGTAATATAAAAAGGGGAGAGAAAGCAATAGGATGCACACAAGGGCATGTTCTGAAGCAGAAATTTACACAAATCAGAAGGGATAAGCGCTTATGTAAGAAATGTTTAAGTATGTAGAATTTAAGACTAGTTTTGTCTGTAGGTGATAGGGTGCAGGCAGCTGAATTGAGGTACAAGAATCATAATTTAGAGCTGACTGGAAAAAAGAAAAGCAGTGTGAGGCAAGGGACGTTTCCAAAAAGATTTGATTCAGCTGATGAAACCTGGGATTTCCCATTATTCTTAAACAATAATCACTAAATGAAAGATTGTCAGCTATAGTTTTTATTCCTTTATGTCTTTAGCAGGAGGAAAAACAATACTTGGGACAGGGGAAGGAAAAGATCACGAAATATCAAGAAAACGAAGCACTCTGGGCACAGGGACCCCCATGTAGCCAGAGATCACGTACCTCTGAGCACCGCGGGGCAGTCAGTGCCCTTTCTGTACCTGAGGAGGATGACCCGCTGTGTACACTAGAGCCAGATCTTGTTTATATGGGCCGTTTGCCCTCTTGTGCCTTGCACTGCCCGGGAGGAATGACCGTGAGAGCTGCTTTCTCTTTGCCCGAGGGAGCACACGGGATCTCTGGACACCATTCCCTCGGGAAGCAGAGGAGGGCCCATTACACCACAGCCTCCTGCCTCCCGGCAGCGTGAGCACGGCAACAGCCCTGCACTCAGGCTGCCTTACAGCATTCGCCTCCTGCAGCTCCTCGACACGCTGAGCCCTGAGGGCCTCCGCGCTCCTGCTCCGGAGGAGTCCACTTCATAGAGAAGGGGAGCGACCACCTCAGCACTGCTGCCGGGGCCGGCTCCCTCTCTGGGAAGCCTTTTGCTCACACACACACACAGCCCGCACACGCTCCCGTCCCTCTCCTTCCACAGCAGGTGCCTTGGCGCGAAGCTGAAGGAACCACGGGGCCTCTCCTGCCTCACGGGAGCCCGCCGGGCCTGCGGGGGGCGCCCTCACAGATCCGGCGTTGCCATGGCAGCGTAAGGCGCGAAAGAAGGCCCCGTCCTCCGCGCTCCCGCGACGCAGGCCGCTCGGTATAGGGGCGGGGCGAGCGTGACGCGCTGCGCAGGTCCGGCGGCGATTGGGTGGTGCCGCCGGCGCGCGCGTTGCGCGGCGGGCGATGGCGGGAGGTGGCAGCATGGCGGCGGCAGCGATGGAGCCGCCGCGGGACGCGGTGTGGCCGGAGGGCGCGGGGGCCGAGGCGGGCTTCGTGCGCGCCGTGCTGTCGCTGCCCGAGAAGCCCGACACCACCGTGCGCTTCTTCGAGCGCGCCGACTACTACACGGTGCACGGCGCGGACGCGCGGCTGGCCGCCCGCGAGCTTTTCCGCACCCGCGCAGTCATCCGCCAGCTGGCGGGGACATCGGGTGAGTGCGGCAGGTACGGGGGCCTGAGAGGCGGCGGGCAGCGCCGGAAAGCGGCGGGGGCAGCCCTTCCCCCCGGAGTCGGTGCAGCGGTGTCGGGTTCTCAAGGGCAAGGCTTGCGAGATGTCGCTCGGGAGCTGCGTGTTTTCGGCCGTTGTACTCCGCGGTTACCTCGGGCCTAACTCCTTCGCCACGCCGTTCTTCAGACGATGGGGACGTTGTCAGGGCAAGAGAGTATGAAGTGCTGGTGTTCTCTTCCCGCTCTGGGTCGCTGCGTGACTCTTGGAGCCTGCCTCACCCCCGGTACCCGTTGCTGTTGTCTGTGTTGGTGCGCGTGGGAAGGAAGGTGTCAACAGGTCTCTGGGTTTTAATGTCTGATTCATTTCGGCTTGGAAAGAAGCTTGGCTGAATGCAAATCTTTCTTCTTCAGCCTCCCGCGGCTTTGGAATGATAATTAGTATCCATTCTGAGTAGGATGTGTGTGACAGATGTAGGAGTACGGCCGTGGGAAGGTATCTACAGCACGATTCTGAGTATAGGCTTCTCGTCACGTAAGCTCCTACTACAGGACTGTCAGATGTGGATAGTTGCTTGAACATAACCTGTTGCATAGGCTAACAGCAGTTAATAACATTTTCCGGTGCCTCCGTAGATTTCCATTTGTGAAAATGATTGCAGGGTATTTTCTGTGGTGACTGAGAACAGGGCTCATACAGTTCTGTAGTTCAGGTGGCAGATAAACATCACGCTTGATTAGTGATGGCCTGCAGAAGTAAATAACAATTACGTATTGCGTAAGTTTTTCTCTTCCTTTCACCCCCTGCTGCTCTTTATTTATCTCTTGGTATAAGACAGGGGAGCTTGCAGATGTTAAATGTAAGAGCATCAAGATTAATTATCATGTCAGAAGAGGCAAACTTTAGTGTTATCCTAAATCTCGAGGAACATAATGCTGGAAAGTTGTTGGCTCATACTTCACAAAATCTGTTTGTGAATGGTTTTTTTTAATGTGTTTGTGTGATGGCATCAAAAAGAGAATCATATTTTATGCTTCTCACTTTCTATTGCAAGTGATGAGCTAATCTGTTAAAAAAAAAAAAAAAACAAAAAACCAAAAACCCAATTCCTCTCCAAACCCACAAAACCCCCCCAGTTCATGGAGAAGTTGTAGAGCTTGATAGTTTCAAGTGTACGTCTTCCAGACTAGAAACACAGGCATCAGGATGATTTTTGTGTTCCATGTAGAAGTGATCATTTCACAGATGTAAGCCTGTGACTGTTAGCTTCAGTTTTAAGACCTTTAAAAACTTATCTAGCAGATCCAACCAAAAGTTGGCATAAAACTACATTTTTTACTTTCAGGATGATTTCAAAGCACACATAAGCTACAGCTACCCCCTGCTAGTGTAGTACATAGTTTCAGCTGAGAAAAAGGAAAGTTGTGTTTTGTTGGACAGTTCTGCACTGGGAACAAGAAGCTCATTATGTGGAATTGGTTTTCTACCTACTTTTTTTTTTTGCCTTGCTAGAGATTTGAGGAAAGACAATAAAGTAATAAAAAGCCTATTTAAAATAAGCCCGTAAGTTCTTGTGGGTGTGGAAATTCACTATTTAACATCTTTAATGTAAAGAGAGGAAGAGCCTCAAATGTGATGTAGGCCTGCTACTGAAATAGGGATGTGATACTCCCTATTGGTTCCTTGTGCTTACTTTTTATGTCATTGATCTCTCATGTATCTGACACGACTCTGATATTCCACTCGCTTATGTGGTAGAAAACTTACTATACCCACCCAAAACCTCAGTTTGTGTAGTAGTGGAATTATTCTGTGTGTGGGTTGGCACAGAGGTGGCATGGGAGGTGGGGAGCTTCCCTCGGCAGGTGTATGGGATTGAGTTTGTTCAGCTGTATCATCTGCCTGCACCCTTAGAGGAACAGAAGCAGGAAGTTTGTCAGGCACTTTCTAAGTAATTTGAATGTAAACTCTTAAGCTTTTCTGAGAATGTGTTATTTTTACAGTATATATTTGTGGTAAAAGTGAAATGTCTTGGCACTTGTGTCTTGTCATCTTCCGAGGGTGATGGTCTGTTCTGTTAACAGAAGTGGATTATCCAGGAAATACAAGATGTTATTCAAAAGGAAAACTTGTAGCAGGCTTCCACCAGTGCTCATTAGATTAAAATGTGTGAAACACTAATTAGAAAGCAAAAGTTCGGAGAGGGGAAGGCAGAGAGAAACAGATTTCTTTGTATATATGTATGTGTAGTTTAGTGAAATTTGGAAATGAATATTGTTTTTGTTTGGATATGGAGTATGCTGTCTTCATTCTTAATATTAACCAGTTGAATGTTGTGGGTTTGTGTTGTTTCATGGATTTTACATGTTTGTTTCTTTGAAACCAGGATAGTGTCCTCCCTGAGGGCCGTTCTTGGGGATTTTGATTACGGGAAATAAAAACTGTATGAACAAATTTAGGTGTGTCATAATTTTATTTCCCTTTTTGTAGGAACTCAGAAGCTTGAGAGTGTTGTGCTTAGTAAAATGAACTTTGAATCTTTTGTGAGAGACCTGCTTCTGGTTCGTCATTACAGAGTTGAAGTTTACAAGAACAAAGCAGGGAGTAAATCTGTCAAAGAAAATGACTGGTATTTAGCATACAAGGTACGTTTTTCAACCTTTCCTTGTGATGGTGAGATAAAAAAAAAATTATGATTCTTTTCTGAGCCCCTGAGCTTGGAGTTTGGGGATTTTCCGGGGCTGATGTTGGTGGTATGATGGTAAATCGTGCTTTCTGTTATATATACCTGTATCTTCCCCTGCTCTAAGGCTGCAGAAGCTTGTTCTGTGTCTTTGCCATAGGCTGGGAAATAAAGAAAACCTGAAGTAGCTCACTTTGTGTGGATGATACGTAAAATTTTCACGGCTAAAAACCCAGAACACCTGTATATTTT
Organism: Pezoporus occidentalis; assembly: GCF_034315485.1. Taxonomy (NCBI): domain Eukaryota; kingdom Metazoa; phylum Chordata; class Aves; order Psittaciformes; family Psittacidae; genus Pezoporus; species Pezoporus occidentalis. The sequence continues at coordinate 5,762,068 of NW_026916294.1, forward strand.
ATATTAATGGACTGTTCAGTCTTTATCAGTTGTCCTTTTCAAAGGGGTGGTGGTGGGGGAAGTATATATGTGTATATGCAGTCTTTAAAAGTATATTTCATTTCCAAATAGGGTTCTCCAGGAAATCTCACCCAGTTTGAGGAAGTTCTCTTTGCCAACAATGACATGTCAATGGCCATCGGGGTTGTGGGGGTCAAACTGTCAACTGCTGATGGACAAAGAGTAGTTGGAGTGGGGTATGTCGACACTACTCTGAGGAAACTGAGTGTCTGTGAGTTTCCAGATAATGATCAGTTCTCAAACCTTGAAGCTTTACTGGTTCAACTAGGTCCGAAGGAGTGTGTGCTACCAGGAGGAGAGACTGCAGGAGAGATGGGAAAACTACGACAAGTAAGGGAACCCTTGTGGCTTAGAGTTAGACAAAGCTTTATCTAAAAAGCTGTATTCTTGCTTATTAGCTAGGCTCCATGATTTCTGGAAAAATGAGCAATAGTTTAACTCCAAGTTTTTGACTTATGCATCCAAAGTGTTTTGTCTCTTGACCCATTTGTGTTTTCATCAGCAAAAGTTATTCTAAGGCTAAATCTTTCTTGACATTCTCTGCAACCTAGCAGTAAATAAATACCTCTTCAGGATTTGCTTCTGTGTGATGAACATCTATCCCTGAATACTGAAAGTAATTGATAACTGTGTGTGTTTGTGAATAACAGGTCATTCAGAGGGGAGGAATCCTGATCACAGACAGGAAGAAGGCTGATTTCACAACAAAAGATATTGTTCAGGATCTCAATCGCTTGTTAAAATCAAAGAAACAAGAACAAATGAATAGTGCAGCCTTGCCAGAGATGGAGAAGCAGGTGAGCAGTGTTTAGTGTGCTCTTGGTTTTTAGAAGCAGGGTGGTTTGTGTACCTGTTGTGAGCTATTCTCTATATTCTTGATTAAGTGTTTGGCAGTTCTACTCAGCTTGAGTCTGTGTCAAAGCTGGATTCCAGGGGTCCTGGAAAAAAATGAGTAAACCCTTCACTTACCTCTTTAGAGTACTAGACTCTGGTGAGCAAATAAATCATGCACAAGGGGTGATTCCTATTCATAATCAACCTAACCTAAGGACTGAAATGCAATACTTTAATTATTTTGCATGACAGGAAAAATGGTACTTGAAAACAATGTTTATGGTAATATTTTTGTGTTTTATATCATCTTATGGCTCAAGCATACAATTTAGTGCCTGCATGTGAACTGAACATGTTTGTTCTTAGCTGCAAGCAAGAGGTAATTTGCTTGAGATAAATATGTTGTAAAATGTTCTTCACTGCTGATGCTCACTGCAGGTGTAAGGTACAGAATTATTCTCTCAATGTGTGATTTCATAACAGGTTAAAATTGTTTGAAGTGTGTTGCAGCTGAACAAGTTGCTCATGCTGCTGCCTCTTTTGAGCTGGCACTAGCATGTGTAATGCCATGCAGTGAGTCAAGCAGATGCTTGTTCTGGCTGAAAATTAAGCCTGAAACCATGTTCTTCAGAGATGATCCATGATATCTCATTTATCTGCAATAACTTCTTTGTATTTCTGAGCCAGAAACATCCTGATAAGAGGTTTTGAAAGCTGGCAAAGTATGCATGTCACATTTTGTTTATCAGCTTATGCAAATGCCTAGTTTGTGTCTCTTGCACCTACCTAGAAAGACACGGGTGCCACAGAACATCCCTATGAAGATGAAGTCTAGCCAAACAGGATGAGTCTCTCATAGGCCTGCTGGAATCAACATGGCTCAAAGTCTTCCCAATGGTGTTTTTTGTTGTTTTTTTTTTTCAGGGGCATTTATCAAATACTCTCAGATTCATGAGTATTTCTAACTAGAACGTGGTGTGTTTTGTTTGTTAAACTTCAGGTTGCTGTTTCGTCTTTGTCGGCCATTATCAAGTTTTTAGAGTTGCTGGCAGATGAGTCTAATTTTGGACAATTTGAACTGACTACTTTTGATCTTAGTCAATATATGATTTTAGATAATGCAGCTGTTCAAGCCCTCAACCTTTTTCAGGTAAGAAGTGCACACTTGAATTGGTCATTTGCCATACACTTATTTAGCTGCTTGATAAGTAGCCTGACTGCCCTGTCACAACTTCCCAGGTCCTTATTTTTAGTAACTTTAACATTTAGCTTTGTTTGCAGCTACTCCTGTACAGTGGGTGTTATAAACAGTTAGCCACTGTTTCCACCATATTTTGGTTTTGTTATGTTTTAATGCAGAACAGTTGATCATCAGGGAGGTAGGAAGTGGCCACAAACAAGCATCTATGTGAAATGCAGATATGGGAAGAGCTGTAGAAGTACCTCATAGTTGTAGCTGCTGAGGAGTCTGGCTAAGCAGTGAGGAGAATGCTTTCTTTCCTTGGTTTTTGTCAGAGAAGTTCACATTCCCAATGGCAGGAGCAGACCTGGAGTGCAGGAAGGAAGCAGAGTTCTGTAGTTTTGTGGTATGATAGGGGCTTCCAAAGCATAGTTGCTTAATACTGTAGTGCTGGTTTTGGGAATGAGGGTAGAAGCCTGAGTTAGTATTAGGGGAACAGGAAACATGGCAGGAGCACTGCTGTTGGTGATTGAAAGGGAGGGCTGGCTAGAGCAGGCAGGGCAATGAACAGGACAGTGCTTAAGAACATTCTGAAAGCATTGTGGCATGCTAACTGGCCAGTGTCAATTTTACCTTTTACACAAGTTTTCTACAAATCCAAGCAGGTTGCCGGTGTCCTCCATACCTCTCACTCCCACCTTGTCTGTTTCTCTGCTTTTCCCCTTTTTGTAGTTTTAGGAAAATGTGGATCGAAGTGGTGTGTATCAGCTCTTTGTTTTCTGTTAGTAAATCCTGCTTAGTGATCCTTGCTTGGAGCTAATTTACTTGAGTTTCAGATTTATAGGAAGAAATGACAAATAAAGTCCCCTCTTTACCTTAGAGGGATTTCTGGAGGATAAAAGAGATTATATTCAGTATCTGATCTGGTTAATCCTGGAGAGAGCTCTTCTGATGCATTTGTTTTTTCTTTATTTCCTGATTCTCTGTCACTGTCTAAAGAATGAAGCAAATATTGCATCTCTTAAGCTTTATTGAGGTTTTCTAGGAAGTTCAACGCCGTGTTGGCTTCATCACTTTACAAGTCCTTGCATATGTTACATGGTTTTTAGTAGAAAATACACTGCCATTCTCATTAGGGGCTGTGAGCTTTGGACTAAGGGGTTTGCCATGTAGCAGGAAGCTGAGTTGTAGCCTGTGTGACAGGCTGTTTGTGAGGAATATTTTAGGCAGGCACTAAAGCAAAGGCAAAATAATCTGTAATTTGGGTTGCTCTGTGAGATATGTAGGTAAAGTTCTTACAGTGCAGCAGATGCAGTTGATTATATGAAACAGTGTTCTTCCAACTAGGTTATTCGTGAATAATACATACTCTGTGACACTTTCTTGGATTCAGAAGGCTTTCAAATGTAATACTGCTCAGAACACTGAAAACAGACGCATCCACTTTAGATGTTAGATTTTCCAGGGATTAAATGTGTCAGTACATCTCACTGCATTCATTTCCTGTCGTCGTGATGCTAGTTCAACATGCCAGTTGTTTCCAAGTATCCAGGCTTGCTCCTGGTTGAATGCTTGCCTGCTATTTTATTTGCAGGTGTTTGTGGGTAGAGGGTTGAGATTTTAATTTCAAAATGAGTTGAAACAAGCTTGGTTTTCAGTGTTAAACAAAGTTTTTGCTTTCTAGCTATTTATGCAAAACCCAAACAAAACCCCAAGCAAAATGCCCCAAAGTCTTGAGTCCAGTTAGTATTAAACCTAAATTACTGATAGTAAACTATAAACTGAATGGAGTAAGTTTAGAGATGTTTATAGTACTCCAAAAATGATCTGGGGAAGCTTGAGAGAAGTTGGGCAAGTGTGCTCTTTTCCTTTGCCTCATTCTGTTGTGTCCCTGCCCTGGCATCCCCAAACATCTCCAACCAAAACCCTTCAACCAGGCCCTGTTTCTTGATGCTTTTTTTTTTGGATGGATAAAACCCCTATAATTTGACCTTACAAAGGGAAGCTAGCAAATACCTAGGTATATTTCCACTTTTCCTGTTCAAAGGGCAAACTGTCCAGTGACCAGGTATGTTTCTAACTTTCCTGTTCAGTCAGGATTATTTTCAGAATAGGCAAAGCTCTTCCTTGCTTGCCATGTTCTACAGACCAGAGTGTAAATGCTTCAGTGCTGTGTTATTTCATTTGTCTTTTTTGATGGGTGCTGAGTTGAGTACAGAAAAAAAACACTGATCTGTTCCTAGGTATCAAAGTACCATTCGTTGGGTGTTAATAAACTTCACTAACTCTCTTTTTTTTCCCTTTCCAGAGTTCTGTGGAAAATGCTAATACTGCACAGTCTCTAGCAGGTTTATTAAACAAATGCAGAACCCCTCAAGGACAAAGATTAGTTAATCAGTGGATCAAGCAACCACTTATGGACAAGAATAGAATTGAAGAAAGGTAAGAGTATTATGTTTGATAGAGTTACACAAGTTTGTAACTTTTTACAAGAGTCTCTTTCCTTTTAAGTTCAAAATCCTACAGCCAAGAATAAGGGTAATTGTAGGTTTTTGTGTGCTGTCCTGTAAGACACTGTAGTTAAACAGAGCAGAAAACGTTCTTCCCTGAGATGCTTATGGCTTACTGCTTACTGCTAGATAAAATGCATTTTACAATTATGACTTTTAAAGAGGAGGTAGGATAAGTTTAGAGGGTCAAATGATTCATACTATAGAATAAAGTAGTGTAGCAGCCGCTTCCTAAACTACTATTTATACTGCAAATGCTCAGTCTATGTACTGATACTTTGATGTCACTTCCAGTTTACCAATAAAAAAAGATAAATCAATGGAACACCCAAACAACTAAGCAGTAGTGACCTCTTCCTGTTCCTAGAAAAAAACTCCTTTGGTTGCAGTAGATCACACTTACCATACCTTGCCAAGAATTGGTCTTTTTCTTCCTTGCTCTTTTATACTGCTGCCTGTCACCACATGTGCTTGTAAGAAGTTTCTCTTCAGCTTCCTGTAAGTCCCCTGTAGGTATTGGAAGCTGCTATAAGATGCTATAAGGAGCATCTTAACAGTCTTGCATACTTTGAAAAGCATTCTTTTTTTAATCCAAAGGAACAACTATAATAAGCTGTTGGTGGGACTCATGAGATGTATTCACAGATTCAAATATATTTGAAAGATAAGGGGTCTCCAAGTTGTTTTGTCTATACTTTACAATATATTGTAGCTGTTTTAAGAATTACAAACTATAATTTAGAACATATTTAGAACATTTGAGAGGGAAATATCTGGGCTGCTGTTCCTTTTACATTTCCTTTGTTGTCAAGGGGAGTTACTGATTATTTCTTAGCTTGAAGTGTGCCATGTTGACCCCATTTAATGCAAACCAGTGCAAAACGCTTATCAAACTAGGCTGAACTACCCAAATTGGACTGATGTTAGGTGACAGTTTTGAAGTAAGCCTGTTTTGCTTATACAGGAGGTATTTTGACTTAATGTTCATTGCGGTAATGTAGAAATGGATGTCTGAAAGTTCATTTAGAAAGTTTCTCTTGTAAGCCTCTGCTAAGACCTGTAGGTGGTGCAAGTCATCTTTTGGAGTTAAATGGATCAGCCTCTTTCTGTAGTTTGTAACCTGCAATATGTTAAATTTATGGATAAATAGAACACAAGTGTTACATCACTAGTACATATTAACCATCAACAGTAACAACACAAATTAATGTACATAGTGCACATCAGGTAAAATAATGTTTATCTACTGCAACAGAGCTAAGATTACAGGGGTTCCTGATACTTGCCTGTCTTGAAAGACTAGGGATTTTGCCCATGTCTGATTGATTTTTCCATGATTAGGAAGACATAATTATCAGTCATAGGATATAAGATTCAGCCTTGCTTTCTCCCATGTGGTATGTTCAGAAGGCAGTACATGAAGCTCTTTCTCCTTGCTTTTATAGTCAGCATATTTCTGAAATTAAAATGCAGTTGCTGAGATCTCAGGGCTTAAAGTCTGTATTTGAACATCACTTGTCCTGATTCAAGCCTGTTTTGAGCTTTTCTCCTGTGTTCCTATATATGCTGCATGGGGGGGACACAGTAGAAACTGTTCTATCCTGTCAGAGTCAGAAAGTAACAGATTTGGGAAGTTTGAGGTGAACAAATGGCTAGGAGGGTAAAAATTCCAACTTTGTAGAACATTCTCATGAATAGGTCTTGAATGACAATTGAAGTAGCAGCTTGTTTAAAAATGAAAAAAGCCTAACTTGTTGCTAGCTTGTGTAGGCAGGCTTGAATGCTTTTACAGTGCTTTATTTAGCAGTAAGTTAACTAACGTATGCTTTCTCAAGCAGATAAATGGGGGGACAGAGTGGGGTAATGCATATGGGGTAGCTTGGAAAACTGGAAGAGCATCTCAGGTGCTTGCAAATGCACCTTGTGATTGAGAAATGGCCAGGTGAAATGAGAATTCTGTGCATTGCAGGCCTGTGAGCTCCCCTGAAATGCCATCATGCAACTGGCAAGCTGTAGTGTGTCCTCTTGATGAAGGCAGAGTAGGGAAGGTATAAGGGGTGTGTTTCTGCAAAGGTATGGCTTAAACATGCAGAAAGGGTATCAGGCCGATTGTGAGCTCGTGGGTCAGGATTAGAGAAGGGACAGCAAAGTCAAGGGGGGTTATGGTGAACATCTACATTTCCCCATTAAGGTGGGGAGACTGTTCAGTGGAAGGCCATGACCAGGATCATGGGCTGCAGCACATGGTGTGTGAGCAGAGTTTGAGGGATTTGGGTTTGTAGCCTGGAGAAGACTAAGGGGCGGACCTAACCACTGGTTTCAGCTGCCTAGTGGGTGGGAATCAGAGGGTGAAGCCATGTGCTTCTTGCAAGGTCACAGCAAAAGCATGAGAAAAAGAGCAACTTCACCAAAGGTTGTTGGTCTTTATATCCGTCTGGATATAAAGAAAATAAACAAACTTTGCTCTGAGGATGGTGAGGCTCTGGAATGCGTGCTCAGGGAGATGGATCTCTGTTCTTGTTAAGTGTTCAACTGAAATTAGCCTTGTTTTGAGCAATTGCTGGAACTAAAGGCCTTGAGTTCCCTTCCCATGTAAATTGTTCTGCATTAGGTTTTCACTGCTCTTTTGTGTTCTTTCCTAACCTGCAGCAGTCCCTGCAAATAGGCTTTGTTGCTTCTGTCATTGTGGTTAGTGACTCTGGGAAGACTTTCTGTGCTTTTCTGAGTGCAGGTCAGTACTTCTCCACAGCAACAGACTGATTTCAGGCAGTTAAATTAGGAGGTGGTGGCCTGTGTCCTCAGTAAGGGAGGGGAGAACATGACCAACTTGGAGGTTTGTCTAAATTGCTTAACTGAAGTGCAGTTTAACATTCTGGGAGTGCCCTTAATGCCTGTGAAGTAAGCTTCTGAAATACAGGTTGAATGTGAACTGGCTGGAAGACAGAGATGTGATTTGTTATTGTCATGGAGATCATGATGCGGTATGTATTTTGCATGAAAGAAGTTGTCATCCCAGCGACATGAAATGGTGTTGGCTTCCCAGGTAGGCTTCTAGAAATGTTAGAAAAATGTCATCTTTGTCATTCTGAAAGTTGTCATCAGTGAGTCCCCTAGAAACATGTTTGGAGTTTGAAGCTCTCAATGTTGCTTCTTTAACCCTCTTCTCTCCCTTCACCGATGGTTACTGTTTTCAAAACTAGCAGATCACCTGTGTTTTCATTTGGGTTTGCTTGTAAAACCAGGGTTCAGAGTGAGTTCTGTCTAGAAACATTGAACAAAAGCTCTACTAGTCGAGTAAATGTCAGGCCACATCACTAGGAAACAAACTCCATCAAAATCCCAGGCGTTTGAAACCTGTTAAAAAGCTTAGATTCTTGCTTTGCAAGAGACTCACTTTTAGTTTTCTTGGTTGAGGAGGGAACAGGGGATGTAAATAAGAGCTGAGGAAAAACTCCTTTCATCACACCTTCAGGAGTGGGAAAGACAATGTTGATGTTGGAGCTAGAGAAGTACCTAAAAGCTGTTCGTATTTTGCATGATTATCCAAATAACTTGTCTTCTAGGTCAAGGATCAGCAACCAACACTTCAAATCAGTAAATTATAGGTGACATTCAGTGCTGCAGCACTGGAGCAGGTAGTTCTAGGTGATACTTCCAGATTGCCCACTTCAGTTCTTCCCTATGAGGGTAATGAGGCACTGGCACAGGTTGCTCAAAGAAGCTGTGGCTGCCCCATCCTTGGCAGTGTTCAAGACCAGGTTGGACAGGGCTTGGAGCAGCCTGGTCTAGTGAAAGGTGTCCTTGCCCATGGTAGAGGCTTGGAACTGGATGAGCTTTAAGGTCGCTTCCAACCCAAACCAATCTATGATCCTGACAAGTCCTTACTTTATGCAAAATAAGCAGAAGTATTAAGCTTTTAGTCAGTGTTTTGCATCTGAATTTTGAGGCTGAAGGGAAATGAAAATTCAGTTCAAGTGTCAAATTGGTTTTCAGTTTTTTAAGAAATAATGAAATTGCTGTTTATTTAGGGAAATGCGAATCTGTAGTTGCCATACTGTTCTTTTGCTCTCAGCCTGCCAAAAGGAGGTGGATGGCAATTGCTGCAGTTGTTAAATTTTACTTAGAATCTGTGTTTAATTATTCAGGATTTTTTTCTTTTTTAAATGCAGCTGTAAGTTCATGAAGTTTCCAGTTAGAGTGTGACCATATGAAAACGTTTGTATTCTTGGTGGTCACTACTTTGAACGTTGTATACAGGTATGTGGTAGGTGCATTCTCCATGAAAGAGCAGTGAACATACTAGTGTTTCTGCTTTGTTTAATTTATATCCACACACATTAGAAAGGTGGCATGTTAGGAAACTGCAGTGGAAGTTGTTGGCAAGATAATTTTGTCTCGACTTGTAATTTCATTTCATTTATCATGTGTAAGGGTTGTAAAGTCTTTAATGTTTTGTTTACATACAGTTTTGAGGGTTCTTTTATGGCAAAGAAACTTGTTCAGTATGCTCTTAGTCTGCAGAAGTTTAAGGAAATGCACAGGTTAGCAATTTAAAAGATTGTTAGTGTTTATGGGCTCATGTAATAAACTCTTAATTTTAATAATGTGTGGAAACTTGTAAGGAATAAACCACACAAAAATAATAATGGAAAACTCGACTGCCTCTAGTCTTTGGAGACCATGCAGTAATACTGTTGTATCACTGGATCCCAAAATGCTGTATTTAATTGAAGACTGGCACTACACCTTTCTGGTGCCCAGCATTATGCAGAGAAGCAACATCAGTTGCTTTCCATCCTGGAAGGTTTCGGGTGGGGCAGTTTCACTATATGGAGTTTACAGATTTGTCCATGACTGGATAGTGCTTGATGAGTTTTTGCTCTGCTGTCTTCACTGTTCTTCATTATCCTATAAGAAATGAAGGTTTGTCAGTAACTTGAAGGTGGCCATTGGTTTTCCAGAAGCCTAAATACTGTGTTGATGGAATGGTGATGTTCACAAAAAGTATTGTGGAACTGGTTGTTCTTGTCTTCCTTCAAATAAGGGTATTTTTCCCTTCATGTCCCTGGCACTTGCTCACACTTGGTGTTCTGTGTGTAGGATTTCTTTGTCTTCAAGTGGTCAGAATTGTGTGAAGGTTTTTCATTTAGTTTTGACTCTTTACGGATCATGCAGCAGCCTGTGGTCGTGAGTTGTTTCATAGTTTGCTGACACTCTCTGTAACCACTTTAAATCAAAAGGGGTAGTCATGCTTCCCTGACCATGTATTGTTACCAGTTCCCTTGTTATTGGCGCTGGCACTAGGGTTCATGTAGCTGCTTGGTTCATCTCTAGATGGAAAATTTAGCATGCTAAAATAATCATCTGATTATTTGTATGTAGCATCTAATCCAGTAAAAGTAGGCAGTGGTCAAAAGGGGCAATTCCAGTTCCCCTCTCTGGCCTTCAGCTCCTTCTGCTCCTTTTTTTTTAATCTCATAGCTACAGAATAATTTGGTTTGGCTTCTTCACCTCACGAAAGCTAGTACATGAAGTGATGAAAGTTGTCATCTAAAATGAATCGTTCTGCACCTCTGCAGTGGTCCGTGACCTGCTATCATCATAAACATGAGAAGATTAACATCATCTTAAATGCAGATCAAGCAATACTAAAAGCCTGTTTTTTAGATTTAATAATCTGACTTGGCAGTGTTTGCCTTCTCTTGGTATCTTGACTCTTTTAGAGTTCACGCTGATTAATTTGTGTTGTAAGTTGAATTATCCTCCTGTAACAAGTTTGGTAAATTGGATATGTGCTTAGCCTCAAGTTGGAAAAGTGTCTGAATCTGTTTAATGGAGCTGTTCACTACCAATAAACCTGCTGCTTTCCTGGCAAATTCACTATGAAGATGCTGCTTGAATTATTTTCAGCTCCTAGAGAAGACAGTGGAAATGTTATGAAAAATAATGTATGCATGGAAATTAATAAATGAAGTCTTCTGTAACATTGGGAAGACAGAAAACATTTCTCTGACAAAGCAGGAGATACTTAGAGAATCTTGTTTTATGAAATACCCTCTTATCACTTTTGTCTGTACAGTTCTTTCAGGGTAAGAGGCTCTTCAGTCCAGCAAGATTGTGCTGGGGTCTTGAGATGGGAAAGGATTTGCTGTGTAAAACATCTTATGTTCAAAATTCAAGTTGGGTGATGGATCTGCAGTGTGGTTTTTTGTTTTTTTTTTCTTCTATAAACATATGCATTGAAAAGTTTGGAACAGTGTTTATCATTCTGTGAAGCAGCACGTTGCTGCAAGGTGGAAATTTTCCCTTTTTATCCCAGCTCTTCTTCTGTGGAGCTGTTTAATTTCTTTAGGATGATAACTGTTATTTCTTAACGGAGATTGAGGAGGAGTGGTGAATTGAATCTAAATAGTGCTGTTACATAAAGTTCTACTCTGAATGGCAGTTCTCAGTAACAATTAAAAAATAAACTTTACTCTTATTTGGGAAACGTAATTTGTGAGAAGCATAAATGAAAGTTTATTTTACTTCTCTATTACTTGGATAGCTGACTGGTACTGTAAGTAATATATCCAGGCTGTGGAAAGGTATATTGATTTTGGTTTGAACTGTGACTGGAGTGATCATGTAGGTGTAGGTGGGATGCGCAGGTGTGCAGAAATTCCTTTAGAATATAAACAGGAGTAGTAGTTTTTGTTTTAAAATGTGTTAATGTTTTCAGGACCCAAGCCTTGTAGAGCAGAGCTGGTCTGCCATGGGAGTGTGCAGTAGTCCCAGCTGCAAAGCAAGCCGTCAGCGGGAGACGGTGAGAGGCAGATGGTCACAGTAGTATCAGAGATGCTGCCAGCCTTGCCTTGCAAATGAAGAATAATGTTTCCTTTCTGCTTCTCTTACTTTTCGTTGTAGAGAATTTGTGTGCATACCTTGGAGCCCTGCAGTTCTTTGCTTTGACATGCTTTCTGGCTAGAGGAGGCAAAGCAGAGCTCTGCTTGTGTGCGGCTGCTGTATTTGCTTATGCTTCCGAATGATGCCAAGCGCTCCCTTCCCTCAAGGTCTAAAAATATTGCTGCTGCAGCAGTGTGCTTCAGGAGTGAGATCTTAATTGCATCAAGTAGTACCTTACTGGCAAGGATAAGACCCAAGATCTTATTTTACTGCTGAAGGATTGTTTTCTTCACTTTGCCTAATCAGCTGGGGTTGGAAAACATTTAAACACTTGTGCAAAACCAATGAATTATTGGTGACCTATTTCAGAATGCATAAGACTGCATTTAAGTATCTCTGGGGGAGGGAGGGAACCCCATTATATTGGAGTTAATGATGCTTTTTCCAATAGTTCTGTTTTGGCTTTTTATTCTGAACTCATTAGCTTGCAGCCTCACAGTCAATACGTATTGCTTCCAAAGCTTTGCTTGGTTGTTACAGAAAATAGTGTTGTGCCTGGTACCCCTTCTAGCCCCTATCTTGGGGCTTTAATTTACTGTCTTTAGGTTTTAACATAATACTCAAATGATACCTGAAGGAATGCATATAGGGTGGGAAAGATTCTTGCTTCCCTGATACCTGTTAATTTTATGCTTTATATATATATGCAACTGATGTAGAGGAGCAAACTCTGACTATTTGGAAGAATGCATTTATTTAATTCAAAAAATTATCTGTAAGTGGACCATTCTGAGGTTACAAATATCCAGTACTCTTTTCATGGTAGGATGGTTTGGAGTCTAATTAGGAAAATCAGAAAAGGCAGGGGACTGATGCTGGGATATGGCTTTCTCTTATGTTGCTTAATCTTTCAGATTAAACAGCAGGAAGCCTAATGTGAAGCATTTTTGTCCAGCTGCTTAGTAGCACACTTTGTGTACCTAATACTCTGGAAGTGTGTGCCGTGTGATTTCTGTGGCTCTCCTAGGCTCTAAAGCTGTGCTTCAAACCTTGGACTCTGTATTACATGGGACTACTTCAACAGAGCTGCAGAAAAAATAGTCAGCATGTTTATGGTTGCTTAAAGTTATGCATTTGAGATTAAAAGGCAATAGTAGCAAATTAAACCCAAAGACCTGCCCTGTAATAGTGGAATGAGGGCCAATTTCTAGTACTAAATACATCCTGAGGGCATCAGATACTTGCCTGGAGATCCCTTGATTTTAATTCACTTCTGACTTGACTATTGGAGTACGGTGATTGCTGTAATCTTACTGGGATGACAACATTGCCTTTGTAAGAATGCATTCATTACAGGTAAACTATAAGATGCATCATCACGGGGCTGTTTGTTCCTGGTTTGCTGATTCTGTTAATCTGCTCTGTTATACAGTATCTTTTAATTGCTAGAAGCCTGTAATTTCACATCCCCCATATAAAACAGCAATGCATTTTAAATGCTAAACTGAGGATGTATATACACTGCTGTGCCCCTTCATTGTGGTCTTGAAAGTTTTGTTATTTAGGCAGTCTGTATCTTGTAGTTTAGCTGTGAGGTCAATTCATATTACAGAAGTTTTATAACTTGTTCTTAACTGAGGAAACAGAGCCAACTCTTTGTTCGGATGCTAAGAAGGAACAAGAGCAGGTTGCATGGTTTGGGCAAGAGCAGGCAGGAAACAGAACAACTTGAGCTGTTTATCATGGAGGGAGGTACATATGAAGGTGCAGGCTCCTGTTTTTGGCAGAGTGGGAAGAAGCCTTGCTTGCCTGGGTGCAAGCCTCTTGCACAGGCCTTTTGGAGTTGCCTGGGTTGTCTGCTTTTGAACTACAGGCCCTTGTGCATGCGTGTGATTTAGGAGAGCTGAAAGAGAGCTTATTCTGATGGACAACTTGTGACACTCAGACATAAGATTTTGACCCTAATGATATTTTATGGTCAAATTGTACCAATTTCATTAAATAACAGACAGATTTTGACCCCTTGACTGGAATAACTCTCATATGTGAGATGTGCTCAGGTATAGATGTATGCAACTTATCCAAAGAGCAGTGTTCAGAGCTGTTGATGAAACGGAAACCTGGATTCAGATTTTGTGTCTTCAGATTACGGGAAGAACTGGTGCTGTGGTGAAACCCCTGCAAGCTGGAGGCTTGCTGCCAGAAATCAGCAACTTCTGTCTGCCCAGTGTCCTGTGTTAGCTGAGTGTATAAGTTGAGTGGGGGACTGGGAAGTTCAATGCTACTAAGCTTCTATGAGTGGAAAAAAATGACTTTTGATGGTATTAATCTCTCTGAAGCTGATGGTTCCTTATTCATAAAATCCCACACTGGTTTGGGTTGGAAGCGACCTTAAAGCTCATCCAGTTCCAAACCCCTGCCATGGGCAGGGACACCTTCCACTAGACCAGGTTGTTCCAACCTGGCCTTGAACACTCCCAGGGATGGGGCAGCCACAGCTTCTCTGGGCACCCTGTGCCAGGGCCTCAGCGCCCTCACAGGGAAGAATTTCTTCCTAATGTCACATCTCGATCTCCCCTCTGTCAGGTTAAAGCCATTCCCCATTATCCACAGGCTTTGTTATTTTTATTTCAAATTGTTTACAGTAATTGCTCCAGTTTCATAACAAAGTCTTTTGTGCATAACTGAGCACTTCCAAAAGCATGTGTGGGTTGGCTAGATGTTTTGCATTGTTATTTCTTTGTGCTTATCTGGTAAATTTGAACGTTATCTGTATAAATGCATGTAACAACTCTGATTGTATTGAGCAAAATGACGGAGGGATGGTTTGTGTGTTCTTTATGCTGCCAAGATGTGGGCTGGAGTGAAGTAATTATTAGTATCAGCCTCAGATATCTGGTCCAGGCTCCTGTGTGTCCATCTCAGATGTCTGGTTTAATACTTCAAAGGCTGTAAAGCATACTGGGGTTCTTTCTCATGAAAAGAGCTTTGCAATTTTAAGGTGATACTTACTGTTTACCCGAGGTGGTGGTAACTAGACTTCAGCTGGGTTTTGTGGGACAGATGTTCGCCTAGGGAACGATTGGGTTACCAGGGAGTTTAGCACAGTGCCTTGCTTATTTCTGGCTGGAAACCACAAATGCTGGTATTAGTTAGTTACAGCAACTTGCTCTGGTGCTGCCTTTCTCCAGGGTGTTAAAATCCCAAGTGCTTTGTGTAGAAGAGAAACAGAACAAGTAAGATGGTGACTTGGCTTTGCCTTGCACTTCTGTAGAAAAGGCAGTACCTGAGGCTGCAGTCTGTTGCATTATTCTGGTAATTTCTATGGGATTAGAAAAGAAGGATTTACCAGTTTTACATCTGGGTTAAGCATGTCCAGGAGGGGGTTACCTCTGCTACGCTGGATTAAGAAGAAACTCAAAGTTGAAAGAAACCCAAGGGAAACTAAAATAATGGTACATGATGTGTTTTCCACTTTCCCTTGCATAAAGGAAATATGAAATAATATAATGGTGTATATTCTGAAACTTTTGTGGTGAGATGAAAAGTCTTGGTGTACCTTAAAGCAGTCCTTCATATGCTGCTTTTGAAAATGCTCTCTAATCAAGTTGAACTGTTGGCCAGAAAAATTGATCTTACTCTGCAGTCATAGAAAACCTTTAGCAGGCAGAGAATACAAATACGTGATCTTCAGAAGACTCGGCTGTTGCATAGCCATGGGAGTTCCAACTTTTAAGATCTTCTGAAGTCAGCTTCTCCTGTAAGTGCATTCTTAATTTAATTTCAGTGTTAGCATTGTTTCCTTATGTTGTGTGGAATTTTTAGGTAATAGTTTCCCTCCTAAGAAAATAATCTACCAGAATTTGGGATTTTCAGTTACTACTCTGTAGTTAAATATATATTATACTCATTATTAACTATTGCTCATTATATATGGAACCAAGTTTCGTAATATGATAAAAACCCCCACAGAGTCCCTTTTTTGAGCAGAGGTGCTTGGAAGAAGCATTCTCCTTCCTGCATGCACAGAGAAGTGCAGAACTGCCCGGGGTTTTGCAGGAAGTTAGTGGAGGAGAGATTAAAACCTGGGTGTTTTACAGCTCAAGTTGTACAGCTCACTGATTTGTTAGGGGTTTTTGTGCTGGCTGATCTTGCTCAGGCATTAAAAATATTCTGTTCATTCTATCTCTGGTGTTTTGTTTTAATTTGTTAGTTTAGTTACTATTTCTACAGACAGAATTCTTTTCACCCTTCTATTAAATCTGTATACAAATCAGGCTTGATTCATGTTTTGCCATTAAGTTCTACATCTAGCTCTGTGAAAGTCTAGAAATATAACTAAACCTTCCTGACAACCTCTGTGTTGTGGCAGTATTGAGTGCAGTAACCTTAAAATCGTGATGCAAAAACGCTGCATAGATGTAGCAAAAGAAGAAGCAATCTTTTCTGGTGTCAAGTGAGGTGTCAACCTTGGTGGAACAGAAGCTTTGTGATGACACTTGGGAAAGCGTGTGCTGTTTATTAGATCGAAAACAGGTTTTTGATGTCTTTTTTGGTGTGGAGTGTTAATCTTTTGTCTGTTAATAGTAGATCCGAGAGATGCCTCTTACCAATAACAAACCATGGAAAAAGGTGAAGTTATTTCTGTTGGATTCCAGAATATCTGGCAGAATAGGTAGTTACTTTGGTTCTTCCCTAAGAGCACGCTAAGCCTAATGTTACTTGTTATTGCACAGAATCCAAAGTGGATAGATGGCCATAATTTTGAATAGCAGGAAAAAAAAGCGAGTTGTCATTTCCAAGTTAAAAGTACTTCGTTGCTTTTCACTTACATTAGCTGCAGTCTTGTTTGCTGGTTTTTGTGGTTTAATTTGCAAATTTCTATAACTTTCTTGGAACAAAGTTCATGTGCATTCTAGTGTGGTTTCAGTAGTTGTAAGTGTTTCTGTTATCTTGCCTGTGCTGCCTTAGATCTGTAATGGAAAGTTTTACCTCATTTTCCTTTCACTTTTGGCTGTATGGCAGAAACAAATTATCCAGTGTTGTCAGCTGTTGTTTGATTAAGCTTGCTTGGATTTTTTTGTTTGGTTTTGTATTTTCTCTTTATTATTTCCTCAGTCAGGCATTATACAAAAACCAACTTATCATTTGATTCCATTATTTCTTGTGAGCATTCGGCATGGCTTACAGTTGCATTATCTTAACGTAGCCCTTCCTATTCAGCAACCTTATATGTATTCTTACAGAGCAAATTACGTGAAATGTGGCATGAAACAAACCTGTCAGACTAACATTCATGGTTGGCAAAGATGGGGGTGGGAAGATAGAACAGTACTAGGGAGGTCATGAGATGTTAGTCTAATTAGCATGGTTGTGACAGAGAAAAAGTGTATCATGCTGATCTGAGAAGTCTTTGAACTTGTCATTGTTGTGGACAAAGGAGGGGGTGAAAATAAGAATAAATTAGAGCTTTCAAAAGGCCTTTGACAAGTTCTTATCCAAGAGGCTGTTGAACAAGCTGACGAAGTCGTGGGATGAAAGTGAAGAGTCTTTTGTGTAAAAGGCACAAGCAAAAGAAAAAAACAGTTGGCAAAGGTAAGCTCAAGAGTTCAGATGCTGCACTTGAGATATTCTAAGGTAATCAGGGTAGTAGCTGGCTTGTAGGTGACACTACTGAGGACCAAGCTTCTAATGAAAACCCAAACAGGCTGATTGATTTGATAGAACAAGGATAGTTTGGTTTTTAATAAATATAAAGCAGTGTGTATAGAAAGAATAAACATAATCTGCCTGTATCTTACAAAGCTTTCACATAGATTTCTTGTACAAACCTTGTTCTGTGTTCTTGCAGTAGGTATCTGAAGTATGTTCTTGTCTACTTCTCGCAAGCTCTGTATGTATGCATGCTGAAACTTTATCCTTTAGAGTTTCCCCATGTTGCCTAAACTTCTTGGAAATAAAGCACCATTATGGGTCAGTAATGTCCAATCTTTAAACTTACTTGTTAATGCAATAGTTGAATGGATAAGTACAGAGGTGGGTTGCTCCATCCCTGGCAGTGTTCAAGGCCAGGTTGGATGGGGCTTTGAGCAACCTGGTCTAGTGGAAGGTGTCCCTGCCCAAGTCAAGGGGTTGGAGCTAGATGTGCTTTAACGTCCCTTCCAACCCAGACTGTTCTATGATTCTTCTCTTGTCTTTTTCATTGATTCTGTTCAGAATAATATAGGAGGTTCACTGGAGTGCTGTGGGTAGAACACTTGCTGCAACAGGACATTCCTTTGAATTTTTCATATACCAAAATGTACTGCTGCCTGACCAGAGATCTATCTCTATTGTGTTACCTTAGATAAAATCTTTGTTTCTAGAGTGACTTTCTGTACTAATTAGCTGAGGCAGTGTACCATGTTAACGTCTGTCCTGTTTCCAGTGGCTAGAGTGCTCTGCAGAGCACTGCATGGTGTAATGTAGATATTGCTGCTTTCAAAATGACAAAAAAAGAAGTCATTTCCAATGCAGTTTGTTAATGCAAATGTTCTTGTTACTGAAACTGATGCTTTTTTCTGCCAGTAAGTGTAACAGTAGAATAACGTGGTGAGAGCTTGCATGTCTCTAAATGAAATTAACTTCCTCGCTGAAGCTAAGATATTGATAGATAGCATGTTAATGTGATTAACCAGAAATCAGCACAGTATATATCACATCTGAAGGGGACAGAGTTCTTCCTTCATATTCCTAAAGAGTGACCAAGGAACAGACTTCTCTGGCATTCCAGACTGAACAATATCTGACTTTATTTAACTGCAAATGCAAAGTAAGTAAAGATGGCAATGTTAACTGATGCAAAAAAGCAGAAATGTGGGGAAGTTCACTTACATTCTAGTAGGGAAAATATAATTTAATGCTCTGTCACTTCTTACTGAGATTTATGTTTGCTTTCAGCACTTAAAGAATATTTATTTCACTGTTTAAACCCTAAACCCAAAATGTCAGGGAGCATCAGCTAGGGCAGGCTTAAGAAGGCAAGCTGGGAGTCAACAATTACAGCAAGGTAGGCAGAGGCAGTACCCTTACTGATAAGGATGCAGTCCCCCAATATCTGTATGAAGCAAACAGGGTATACTTTGGCCATGAGTTTGGGTCTCCAGGCAAATCTATAGTGATTGTCTGAGATGGAGCAAGGAAGTCAAGCCAACAGGTCTTGGTCTGGATCAGTGGGGTGCATGGCCAGGCACAGGAATGGCTGCAGCATAGCTCACATGAGAACCTGAGGACAAGTGCCTCAGTTTGAATGCAGCTCTTGAGTGAAGGTGAGGAGGCCCCAGACAGGGCTTCTCGCGCCTCTTTCTTACACAACTCTTCATAGTGGTCTTTAATGGTAAGATTTGCCTTCAGGAATCCCAAGCACCTGAAACCAGTGGCAAAGTCTTGAGCAAACATGACACTACCTCATTAGAGGAGGATCAGGTTATCAAACATTTAAATGAATTGGATACATGCAAGTCTGTGGGACCCAAGGAATACACCCATGAGTGCTGAGAAAGCTGTCCAAAGTCATTGTGCGGTCAATCTTGATTGTCTTAGAAAGGCCATGATCGTTGGAGAAGGCTTCTGAAGACAGGAGAGACATTTGCTTTCTTCCAGTCCTCAAGAAGGTGGACTGAAACCATCTGAGCTGCCAGGCTCAAAGGGTTGTGATCAGGGGCATCAAGTCCAGCTGGGGGCCTGTCACTGATGGTGTACCTCAGGGGCTGATAGTGGAGCCATCCTTGGAGATATCCAAAATGAGACTGGATACCATCCTGGGCAGCTGGCCCTGGCTGACCCTACTTTGAGCAAAGGGGTTGGAGTAGTCCATGTCCAGAGGTGCCTTCCATCCTCAAGGATTCCGATTCTGTATTCCGGGGTTGCACAGCTGCAAAGTGTCAATGTTGGCCTTGACCACAGGCAGCTAAGCTCTGCCAAGAGAGGAGTTTTTTCCTACAGTATGGGGTTTTCCTGCTTAATATGTGTTCTTTCACAGACTACTGGATGACTGTTTTTAGGTACAAGGAAAGGATTAATCTCAAAGTAGATTCTGGTCTTCAACATACTACAGAAGAGATGTTTGTGCTTGAAATGGTTTCACTCCAGTGCTGTTCATTAGATACCTCAGCTGTTAAAAAATACAGAAGCATGATAGAGGCTAAATGTCCTTGCTTTTTCAGCTCATGTGTTGTCCTAGTTTCATTTGGGTTTTTATCAGGAAAATTTATCAGGATATAGCCACGGAGAAAGGATAGATGAAACTGCCAGATAAATGTTTTCATAGTGACATAAAAGAATTATAGACCATTCCATGCTAATCATTGTTACTGACTTCTTATTCAGGTTGAATTTGGTTGAAGCTTTTGTGGTGGATCCAGAACTACGCCAGCGCCTTCAAGAAGAGCTCTTGCGTCGCTTCCCAGATCTTAACCGGCTGGCAAAGAAATTTCAGAGACAAGCAGCAAACTTACAGGACTGTTACCGAATGTACCAGGCTATTAATCAACTGCCCAATGTTGTACAAGCACTAGAAAAACATGAAGGTAATGCTACCCCTGTCTGTTTTCAGCGTTTTATAATACACTCACGATGCAATGAAGTAGTGTGTAGATTTCCAAAGATTCCTTTTTTCCTATGTACTTCTGTTGCAGGAATAAACATTAAAGACATTTGGATTTGAAACAAGTTGGAATTCTGATATGTCAATCAGATACTTAAACATAGCCAAATCTTTACATGAAAAAGCATTCTAGTTAGTGTGTAGCTGAAGTACTTAAACTGGTGGATGACGGTCTGGTAATCTTTGATCTCGACTTCTCTCTAAGAATTCTTGACCAATTGTTTGTGAATTATGATCATAGAAATAAGATATCCTTCATACAATAGGGTTCTGTTCCTTTTGCAAACACTATGCACTTTTGGTTGTAATTAAACAAAAAAAAATCCCCAGTTTAAACATTATTGGTATAATTTGAATGACTTTGGTTTGGGTTTGGTTTGTTTTTTAACTTGTCATGCTTCTGTATTTGAGAAGAGTAATGCGGCAAGGTTTCTTCTGATCTTCATTACTAGGAAACACAAGGCTATAACAAGCAGGTCTAGAAAATACAAAGGTTGCTATTCCTTTTCTCTAGGTGTTATTGAGAAAATGCAGAATAAGATTGTTCAGCCTAACAAGGGGGTTGATTCAGTGCAGCAGTAGCAATCCTAGCCTGGTAGAAAGCATATTTTTGTAGAAGCCCATTATTTAGTTTGAAAATCTCTCTACATAAGGCAAACGCCAAAGCTTTAAAGAGAAATACTGTGAAATGGTATGGTTACAGAAATTTATTTCCTGTGTGTATATATGTATATGTGTGTGTGTGTGTATATCTGTCTATCTGCTTTTCTGTACTACAGTTTTATGACTTCAAGTAATGAGACTTGTTTTCTAAAGTATTGATCTGAAGGTGAATTAATTTGTGATTGCTGGCTGTGTTATTTCCAAAAGCAGTTAAGATCTAAAGCTGGGAAGAACTGACAGATACAATCTTTATTTTATTTTATGTTTTTGTGAAGACCTGTGCCATGCTTCAGCTGCCTCAGTCCTGTCCCTTGGCTTTTCTAAACAGACTCTGCTTGTCTTTTGCCTTGGCATGGAGCTCTTGGATTTCTGTCTTAAACTGAGGCATTAATGCAAAATGCTCACTTTATCTTTACTCTTCCTATTAGTTCTCATTTGAATTGACAGACGTTTCTCTGTCATAATACTGGGGTAGGAAAACAATTCCATTTTTAGAAGTTTTGAGGAGCAAGCTGTGTAAGCCAAACTGCTGAGATGACCATATGGAAAAACTAATAGGCTGCAAGAGATTCTTGCTGTTTTCCACGTGAGTCAGTTGGCTTCAGTAGGGCGTTCATCAGCCGTATAGCTAAGATAATTTGAAATCGTGAAATGTGTTATTTTTCTTTTTTCTCTGTACTTGCATGCCCTTGTTTAAAGTACAACACTGGTCTGGTAATTCTGAGTGTACATGGCTGATTCAGACCGGATGTGCTCGTTTTCCTATTTTGGACTCAAATATTCTTACTCATCAAGAGATGGAAAGGCAGAAAGGTTTTTTGCAACCGAGTGTCTGCCAGTTTCAGAACGTTTTCTCGTGAATGGCTGTGAGGAAATAGAGCAACTACACCATGAAGTGATCAGCAGTGATTGCCTTTCCCTCAGTATTGAGGCATTGCTTTGTTGAAATACTTGTTTTAACAGATGAGGAAAGCTGAGGAGAGGGGCAGTGAGTGAAGATGATGTTTTTATTTTTTAGACTTCAGAAACCTGTATAAGACAGGAAAGGACTCTGAGTCATCAAATCATTTTGCTATTGCTGGAAAGAGGGAGCAGTTGTTCATTACTCAGACTGCTGGGATGTAAAATCTAGGTACTTAAAAGATGTATATCTTCAAGAAGCTGCTGAAGCATCTTCCTTTCCACCTCAGAAGGACACTGTTTTAAGCCTGTTAATATGCAAGATGTGGAAATTGTAAGATGGATTCCAGGTGTTTTTTTTTTTACCATATGGTATACAGTGGCTTGAATATCCCCTTACTGCTTTTGGAAATGCCTTGTATTGCATGTTCCAGTACAGGTCTTTCCTTGACACTGGTGTGTTGTAACCATGTTGTGATTGAACTTGGCTGTTTCACATTCTTTGACATTTCCTGCTGATTTATTCCCCTGCTTATAGTGGAAATTTGTTTATTTGTCAGTGTGTCATCTCACTGTTAAATGAAACTTAATTTCTGTTAGCCCAGTTTTCAAGGTTGATCAGTTGTGTTCCTGATTTATTTTTCCCAATTTCATCTGCTGATGCCTTCTACATTGTATATATTAGTGAATTTTATAAGAAACAGCCTTTTGTGCATTAATATTATTGATTCAGACATTTTAAAAAGATAAATGCTGGTATAAGCCCTGGAGGAAGTGTGTTGCTGGTGTCCTTCCAGCTCATCTTTTGCAAGTCGTTGATGTCCTCTTTATCTGCTTTCTGATCATTGTATTAATCACGAATCTTGCAGCTTACCATCCCATGTGACACCATACTGAATCCCTTAGAAGAACCCAGATTAGGTCTACAGATTTCCCTGTGTTTTAGGCAGTCACTTACCTCAGACAGATGTTGTACTATGTAGGTATGGCCTGCCTTTAGTAAATCTGTACTATATTTTATCCCAGTTTTCATTTTGCTCCTTGTTCTTTCCTCATTATTTTTCCTAAGACCTTTTGTACCATCAAAATTTCTAGTTCAAGTGCCTTCAGTTGTCGAGATTTGTCTGTTTTTTCCTTGATAGAATAGTGTCAGTTGTCATAGTTCTGTTTGATGCCAAACTAACTATATAAACATTTCAAGTTTTGAGGTTTAGTGCTTCATTTTAAATTTCTATACAATGTTTCAAACTATATTACTAGAAAAGTCTTTAATTCATATAAATAAATACTTATCTGTACTTAAGTAATTTATGGTTTAATTTAAAAACTACATGGGATCAGATAGGTTTTGTGATCAGTATGTATCCCTGCTTTTGACTGTACGTAGTTCTCTCAGTGGTTACCTCATGCTAATAACGTTGAGTAGGTGCAAAAATGTTGTTTGTTTTTATCATACATCTTTTGTATGAGTTTATAAATGCAGGTGCAATCCAAGTGAGAGTTTAATTTTTTCAATGACTTCAATTACTGCTCCTAATCTCTTAATGGCAAGTATTATGCTTTTAAGAAAAACATCCACACACAACTTCTACAAATCCTTAGTACTCACTGACTCCACGATTTTACTTCCTTGGATACTGAACATGAAGTTGGATTGAAAATATAAATCTGTTTTGCAATGTATTAGTTTGAACCATATTCTAGACATGTATAAATACGTTAGTATTTTATTTACTTAATAAATTAATGTTTTCTAATTTTTGAATGTGACATCTTCCTATGGTGTTTGGAGATGTACTTGTTCAATAATGAAATGGTATGAAACTCCCCTACTTACAGTTTCTTTTATTGGAAGGAGTAATTGCTACTTCAGGTTCAAGCACATTCATTTTTCATTAATTCAAGATTACTGAAGATTATTTAATTGCCAGGCATTCTCTCAGCTGGTGTACTGGAAACATGCTCTGAAGAACGGACATGAAACCTCTTTTTGTTCTTCAGGCTCTGCTTTACTGCCTGCTTTTATTTTCTAGGTTGGTTCAGATGGGTCTCGCTATAGGAGGGGTTAAAAAAAAAAGAAGACCAAGCAAGTGATTTGAAATAAAAGGCAAGATCTTTATTGCAGATATCTCTTAGTTTGAAGACTTTTAGTCAGCAGAAGACTCCAGTTTTTACAAGTTCAGTAATCTCTCAACAATATACAATTTTTACCTCCATTAATAGACACTAACCTGTTAAGAACTTTAAAAGCCTGAGGGAGTGAGGAAGCAAAAAGGCACAGGAGGAGAAAGAAACAAAGCAACCTTTTACTTTTTACTTGAGTTACAGTGCTGAGAGAGAACAGAGATTCCGTTGGGTAATCGTGTCCTCATTGTGTGACTTACGAGTTTGTACAGACATTCTTCTTAGGGAAGAGTAGGACCTTTTCTTTAGTCTGGTAAGAAATTGGGAGGCTCTGGAATAGCCAGAGATTAGTCCTGTGTTTCTCCGTTAATGTGCAAAGCATTGCCTGTAAACATCAGAAGCAAATACCATAATTCTGTACCTAATCCAGTGACTAGAAGCTTGTAGTATTGGGTACTTTTTGAGGCATTTTGTGGAAGTCTTGGAGTCAATAATGCTAACTTTTCTGTGATTAAATCATAACTTGAAGTGGCTGCAAAGGTGTGAACATTTGTTTACTGGCAGTGTTTTCACACCAGGCTGCTGGATAGGTACTTATTTTTAGGCCTGAAGACTTTCTTGATAAAATCAGCATTATCTGTGTGTGCTGCGTTAAGGAAAATGCATGCTACATCAAAGGGAAGATGCAGTTCGCGGTTATACTTGGTGCTACAGGGTATCTGTGCTAACAAAATACATTGGAAAAGACTAAGTTAATGTTGATGATTTCCTGTTTAGTGGAAAGATCAGTGACTGTAAAGATCTGGTTAGAGCAGATGTTTGGCTTTTTTAGGGAAAGCAAAACCAAAACCCGCACACCTCAATTTCTGTTTATGTCCGTATTTTAACCTACCAAATGGTTCCAATTTTTGGTAATTTTGAAGTAAGAAAAATGAAAAACTCATGAGTGTGGATGATGAAACTTGCACTTTGTATTTTTAAAATTGTTTGGTGTAGAATATGATTTTTGCTAAAGCCATTTCTCTGTGTTACGTGCAAGATGGGTAATGTTCAGACATCAGGTTTGCTTTCAAACTATTGTTTGTCTTTAGTTTTACTCATAGTAGAAGGGAATTAATGCCACCAGATGTGAACAAAGATGACAGAATAGGTAAAAGCTTAATCAGAATATAAATGATGCCAGTTCTGGGAAAAGATATGTGCGTGTCAGTGAAATAATCATAGCCACTCTTAAAAAATAACCAGCTATGTAGTTGTGCTGCTCATCCTGGATAAGTGAATTCTGGTAAAGTTAGGGGGTTTTGTGAGTGATGATTTTTTTGTGTTTGTTCTTAACAGGAGCTCACCAGATGTTGTTGTCGGCAGTGTTTATAACACCTCTTAATGATATCTACTCTGACTTCTCAAAGTTTCTGGAGATGATAGAAACAACATTGGACATGGATAAGGTATGGGCTGGTGTGTGGGAGGGGGTTTACTTAGCAATTAAAGTTTCTTATTGAACTTTGCCATCTGCTCTACACACTCTAAATTTAATTGATCATCTATATTAAGTAGTTAGTGGTAGCTTAGCTGTGGAATATATGAAGATTTATTAGTATAGCAGTTGAATATCAAGAGGATATCCACCCACTGTCTGAAATTATCTATCCAGTATAAAAATGCTGCAGGTACATGGATGCTGTGGACCTGAATCTGTTTTGTAAAACCTCATCAGTATTACAACTGGAGAAGTTATTTTGGTACTTTTCTGCTTTTCATATTTTCAAAGTTACTGTGGTGTGTCTCAAATCTGGAATATAACCAGAATGTTTATTATATATTTCTCTGCTTCTATAAAGTTCATTAGACTTGGTTCTATTTTGCGTGGGGTTAAGTCTTCATTACTAATGGACTGCCTCTCTGAAAAATGACTGACTTAGGTATAAAGACTTCACTTTCTAGTGTAAAGACATTTCTCATTAGAGAGAAAGCTGCTGCAATTATCTTAGCTTTGCAGCTACACTTGCTTATGAAATATTACTGGTGATAGGACTATGCTTGCAAGGGAAAGCTGGCATTTTTTCAGCAGAAAAATTGGCCAAAGAAAACTGGAAGGAACATTCTTGTTCCTTGAATCTGCAGCGGAAAGGAGAAGGGATGAGTATAAATGCTTTGTTATTGTTTAATGCTGAACACTTAGGACACAGGCAAAACGAGGAACCATTGATTAACTGGGTGAAACAAGTTATTTAGTGAGTTTTGTCCGTAATTTTGTCCCATTATATATTTGTTACAGAACTGGTGAGACTCGTTTTGAAATGTACATGCTTGGTTAGAAATACTCCAAAATCGATCATTTTGGAAATTGTGGGAGACTTTTAGGGTTGTTGTGTCAATTTCGGCTGACTAGAAATACGAGAACTGCCTAACCATGTGTCAGGCATGGCAGTGAGGGCAGTGTTGAACTTCTGAAAACTGCAGTGGCTTTAAGACTTTGAACGTGTGTGTTTTTCTGCAAAGGCAGATGCACCACATTTTACCTCTTTGTATTGTGCATGCATTCATCAGTTGCGTTTCATGGTTTAAGGACAGACTGTTTGATTGACACGTTGCTGTAATTTGTGATATATGCTAATGAAGAAATTTATAGCTTTGTACTAGTTACAGACCATCTGTTGATGCAGTTTGTGTGCCCTGGGACTCTGTTTTCTTTAAAGCTAACAGCTGTTCTAAGCCTTCACCCTTTATAGTCCAGCTCTTCAAATCTCTCTTCAGCTTGTTTTGTTGTCCTTCTAAACAAAATAACAAGTGAGTTATTTTTAATCAGGGCCCATAGAATCCAGTGTGTCAGATTTGGTTTTGTTTTTTGTTTTCCCCTTCAAGATACCGGAAGATGCTTATAGATAAGCCAGTGCTGGTTTTACCGGAAGAAATACACCTTGTCCATATGAATGTTAAGGTTTTTAACATTGACTTGAAATTCCTCTTGGGTTTTTAGGGAGTACAAACAAAATACCCAGCTCCATTCTGAGTGTGATTGGAAGACAGGTTGTTATAGCAACTAAATTATGTCAATAATCCATTCCGATATAAAAAAGAAACATCTAAGTTCAAAAAGTGTGGGATGTGGTTATTCATTTACCTAGCTGTAATAGAAGTTGAGAAACTGTCACTTCCTCTCCTGTCTTTTCACAGAATTGTAAGGTTCCTTTCAGAAACCATCTACCCCAACTCCTCCTCAAGTCAGGGCAACTTCGTTAATGCTTTTGGTACATAGTATTTTGGTTTGAGTATTGAGCACAGCTCTACAGAAGGACTTGGTTTTTCACATTAGCTAGCTCAGCATAGAATTGTAGGATTGACTAGGTTGGAAAAGACCTTTAAGATCAAATCCATATAGTTCCAAAGTCTGCAAATTATTTGCTGTCACCTCATTCCTTTGAGCACCCCTTGGAAATGTGACTCACTTGGGTCTTATTTCATGTAAGTAAACATACATGGGTATTAAAGTGGTGTTAATGCTGGTCTGCTGCTTACCACATTAGATATTTAAATATTTAAATACAATGACTGGAATGTTGGAATGGAAGGTTACAGGCTCTTTAGAAAAGACAGGCCCAGCAGATGGGGAGTAGGAGTTGCTATTTATGTTAGGGATAGGCTGGAGAGTATGGAACTGTGTCTGTGGAGAGGTGAGCAGTCAATAGACAGTTTGTGGGTCAGGGTTAAAGGGAATATAGCTATGGGGGACATTACTGTGGGGACCTGTTACAGACCGCATGATCAAGGAGAACCTGAGGATGAAGCTCTCCATAGACAGATAGGAACAGACTCACGCTCACAGGCCCTTGTTCTCATGGGTGACTTCAACCACCCTGACATCTGTTGGAAGGATGGTACGGCCTGGCGCAAGCAATCCAGGAGGTTCCCCGACTGTGTAGAAGACAACTTCCTTCTGCAAGTAATAGAGGAGCCGACAAGGAGAGGTGCCATGCTTGACCTCGTGCTCACCAACAGGGAAGGGCTCGTTGGAAATGTGATGCAGCCTTGGATGCAGCGATCATGAGAGGCTCGAATTTGAGATCCTCAGGACACTGAGAAGAGCGTGCAGCAAGCTCACTGCCCTGGACTTCAAAAGAGCAGACTTTGGCCTCTTCAGGAGCCTGCTTAGGAAGGTTCCATGGGATACAGCCCTAGAGGGCAGGGGGCCCAAGACTGTTGGTTGATATTCAAGGATCACCTGCTACAAGCTCAGGAGTGTTGCATCCCAACCAGAAGGAAGGGCAGCAGGAGGGCCAGGAGACCTCCTTGGGTGGATAAGGAGCTGCTGAGGAAACTCAGAGGGGGAAAGAAGCTTATGAAAGGTGGATGTGAGCACAGGTGAACCTGGGAAGAATGCAGGGATGTTGTCTGGGAAGCTAGGGACCAGGTTAGGAAAGCTAAGGCACAGTTAGAAATAAACGTGGCTAGGGATGTTAAGGATAGCAGGAAGGGATTTTATAGGTATGTAGCGAATAAAAGACAGACTAGGGGCAACGTGGGCCCTCCCCAGAAGCTATCAGGAGAACTGGCTGCCCTGGGTTTGGAGAAGGGTGAGATTCTCAATGGCTTTTTTGCCTCGGTATTCACTGGCAAATGCTCCAACCACACCGCCCAAGTTTTGGAAGGCAGATGCAGGGACTGTGAGAATCAAGACCCTAGGCCATCTTAAGAACCTGAATGTACACAAGTCAATGGGTCCTGATGAGATCCATCTGCAGGTCCTGAAGGAGCTGGCAAATGAAGTTGCGAAGCCACTGTCCATCATATTTGTAAAATCATGGCAGTCAGGTGAAGTTCCCAATGACTGGAAAAAGGGGAATATAACCCCCATTTTGAAGAAGGGGCAAATGGATGACCCGGGGAACTACAGACCAGTCAGTCTCACCTCTGTGCCTGGCAAAATCTTGGAGCAGATTCTGCTGGAAGGCATGCTAAGGCACATGAAAAACAACGAGGTGCTTGGTGACAGCCAACATGGCTTCACTAAGGGGAAATCCTGCTTGACCAATCTGGTGGCCTTCTATGATGTTTCAGCGATACTTTGTGCTTCTGTATATTGTTGAAATATGATTATGCCGAAGGGGTATTATTTTGGGAAGATGAGAGGGGAATGAGTTGGGTTCACTGATAACTTCCTCCCATTTTTCTGGTGAGGTCTAGCCTTGCTGTACCATAATTGATGGTAGATTGATTAGATACAAAGCACAAAGAACTCAAATACGACATTCCTGTTAATGCTTGTCCTGACAGATTGTTGTTGGCTGTGTTCTCACTGAAGGCTGCAGAAGAGAAAAGGAAAAGTTTGCTTTAAGTGACTTACATAATTAGATCTGAGATACTGCTGTAGGAGGAGCGCAGCTTGAGAAGAACGTTAGAGGGTAATATAGTTGTGGGTGCCTGATGGTTTTAGGTATTAATTAGTAGCACAAGTTTTTAATATTTTTAGTAAACCAGTTAGTTTACATTCCTAGCAGTTTAGCTGAACTTTTAATTTAGTTTTAAAATGTTTTAGGAAAAATTTCATCCCCAAAAGGGCAGTTGGGCACTGGAACAGGCTGCCCAGGGTAGTGGTGGAATCACTGTCAATGGAAGTGTTCACAAACCATGTAGATGAGCCCTTCAGTGACACAGTTTAGTGGTAGCCTTGGCAGTGCTGGGGCAATGGTTGGACTTGATGATCTTAAAGGTCTTTTCCAACCTCATTGATTCTGTGATTCTATGTTTTCTACTCACTTCATCACATTTGGTTTTCACTCTGAGTGTAGTCAGATGGATTTTCAGGTTGAGGTAATGGGATATAGGCTGCTGGATGTCCTGAAGACTTGGTGTCTTCACCTGGAAAAGCCACCACGCACTTACCCTGGGCTGCAGTGCCTGCTTTGCTGCGAAACGGTTCTTGAACTGCTGCAGTCCCTAACTCAGACTGTGAATGTGAATGGAAGCTGAAGTAATTTTAATCACCTGTCCTGAGACTTCACAGGAGTTTAGGATTTATTTCTTGCACACTAGCAGCCTCTGGGTTCATTTGTCATCACAGGTCTATTGGAGCTGTAATGGACTTAGCAACAAGCACGTGAAAACTACTCCATTCCCCATGACTGCTGGATGGAGCAGAGGGTGAGACAGTAATGCAGCTCTTTTGCACATGTATAAGCTTTAGCCACATATGAATCTTTGCTGGAAGTGAAGTGAAAGCTGGCTTGCAGTGAGGAGGTCCAGAAGGTCATAAGTGCAAGGCATAGCTTCAGTTCTGGTTAGCCTTTCTGATGTGGCTGTATGGGTGAAGGCTGGAACTGACAGTCAGAGTGGGTGACCTGCCAGAGTGTTATGGATCCTTGGGAATGTTACCTTCCTGTTCCCGAGGTTATGGCATTTCTACCCTTCTGTTTCAGGGTTCACATAATTACTTGAAGATGCGAAAAAAGTTACCTTTCACTTGGCTGTCAGCCTTGGTTGTCTCATGAATCCAATTGTAACAAGGGCTGGCATGTGTGGTGTTTGCATCCCAGCCTTTCTAGCTCCTGTTTCAGATCAGGATCTGCCCTACCAAACGAGAAATGATCTTTTCTCTATCATGGGATCATAGAATCACAGAATAGTTAGGGTTGGAAAGGACCTTAAGATCACCTCACACTAAACCATGTCACCTAAGGCTCTGTCCAACCTGGCCTTGAACACTGCCAGGGATGGAGCATTCATGACTTCCCTGGGGAACCCATTCCAGTGCCTCACCACCCTAACAGGAAACAATTTCCTCCTTATATCCAATCTAAACTTCTCCTGTTTAAGTTTTAACCCTTTACCCCTTGTCCTATCACTACAGTCCCCAATGAAGAGTCCCTCTCCAGCATCCCTATAGGCCCCCTTCAGATACTGGAAGGCTGCTATGAGGTCTCCATGCAGCCTTCTCTTCTCCAGGCTGAACGGCCCCAACTTTCTCGGCCTGTCTTCACATGGGAGGTGCTCCAGCCCCCTGATCATCCCCGTGGCCTCCTCTGGACTTGTTCCAACAGTTCCATGTCCTCTTTATGCTGAGGACACCAGAACTGCACACAATACTCCAGGTGAGGTCTTACGAGAGCAGAGTAGAGGGGCAGGATCACCTCCTTCGACCTGCTGGTCACGCTCCTTTTGATGCAGTCTAGGATAGAGTTGGCTTTCTGGGCTGCGAGTGCACACTGCCTGCTCATGTTCATTTTCTCATTGACCAACACCACCAAGTCCTTCTCTGCAGGGCTGTTCTGAATCTCTTCTCTTTAGAGAAAAGTATCCTGTCGTAAGTGTTCATTGCTGTTCTCTCAGCGGAATTATGAAGGGAATGGGAGAAGCAGGCCTATCAACAGGGGCTGTAGCAGGGAATGAATTTGTTCATACCCCTTTAACACTTCCAAGTTTCAAGATGGTCTTCTAAAATCTCATAATCCTTTATTTTGTGGAGTCCTCATCTCTGCTTAAGCAGCTGGAGAACTTTGCTGCCTCAGTATGTTTGCACACAACACAACTGGGACTAAAACATTGTAATGCCTTGCAGTGCTGGTAATTGCACAGAGGAAATAAGCACCAGTGGTTCAGTTTTCTATGATGCAGCTTCTGTGGAAGATAAATTATCTGTTGGGAGATGATAATTCTCAGAATAAAGTAGCGATCCTTTAAAAATACAGTAAGCTATGTAGTTAAGCTGTGTAGTTTCTTTATATGATCATTTACTTGTCCCCCCAGTTCCAAATTCTGAAATGTATAAGCCCTGTGGCTTTCATTTCCAGATTGCATTCCCAGGTCTTTGTTCCAAGCTGCTGCCAAACCTGGGAGTCTTCAGTCTAATGCTTTTACACTTGTTCTGACACATTAAGATTTGAAGTGCTTCTTGTGCTTAGTAGAACAAGATTCATGTGGTGGTTCTTGCAGTTACAGTTCCTCTTACTCAGTGCTTTCTAGTGAGATACTTTTACTGTCTGGGAAGGAGTAACGGAATTGTGTGAACCTCCCTTTCCTCTTCTTCTTTTGCTAACTTATACTTGTGGGTATAAGTGAAATTGTACATAAACCACCTTTCAGTGTGTTTTGCGAAGTGTTTGTAGTTGCTTTGTGTACAACTTTGCAGATGATTCCTGCTTAGGGGAAGCTCTGTAAGTGTTGTGTGTGTTTGGGGGTTTTGCTTGTTTCTTAAACTTAATTAGAATAAATAAATTACTAATATGAAAGCCAGTGCTTCGTTTCCATGTTGGACAACAGTGCTAATATTTTGTTGGTTGTAAAGCTTTGTATATTAAAAATGGAGTTTCTTTTACTGAGCAGTTGTAAGTTGTGCCTGTGAATTAAACCCGAGACCTGTAAGGTCATCAGGAGCACACACCTGGCAGTGGAAGCTTGGGGAAAGGAGAGGAAGAAGATGAAACTTGCTTCATTTGTGCTCTGAAAATGATTAGCTTGAAGGAAATGTATATGCTTTTCAATTCAACTGAGTTGAAATTGGGTGGAATTTTTGGTGGTGTTATGTAGGTTCCTTCTGTAATCTCTTGAGTGTGTTTTGGACAGGAATTACTGTTTCAGAAACTTGTGTTTCCAAATACTTCTTGCATTGAAACACCCCATTCTTGATTAGCTGCATAAGTCCAGCCTGCATAACAGTGTCATTTCCTCTGACTTCTCTTCTTTCCTGCCTACTGCTCAGTTATTTGTATGCGGATGAATATGTGGACAGCTCCATTTCGAAGTAAAGGAATCGATTAAAAGGGTGTATTTAGCTTCTATAAAGTATATTACCTGAGAAGACAAGTGTAAGATATATATTTGTTTTATGATAATTGCTATCTGATTCAACTACAAACAGCGTTGTGTTACAAAATTCTGTTTATAAAATAAATAGAATAAAAGATAAAGTAAATTCATTTCACCATGTATGATCAGGGAGGTGATTTCGTTTTTTACTACCTATGTTCATAAATATTTTTTGTTATTTCTCCCTAAGGTGGAGAATCATGAATTTCTTGTCAAGGCTTCTTTTGATCCTAATTTGACAGAATTAAGAGAGAAGATGAATGAACTGGAAGAAAAAATGCAGTCCTTGTTAAAAAGTGCAGCGAAAGAACTAGGTAGGGTATGAGACTGCCTTTGATTTTTACCTCTTCTGTGA
Organism: Pezoporus occidentalis; assembly: GCF_034315485.1. NCBI lineage: Eukaryota > Metazoa > Chordata > Aves > Psittaciformes > Psittacidae > Pezoporus > Pezoporus occidentalis. The sequence goes on from NW_026916294.1 coordinate 5,795,025, forward strand.
AATGTTTTGAGATCAAGTGCTGAAATGAAAACTGGAACAGAGGAGTTAAGGGATGTTTGTATTATTATTAATGTGGGGTGACTTTATTTGTCGTGGTAGAATCTGTTGAAAACTAAGTGATTTTTGGTTTAAAATTTGGTCTTTTATTTTTTTTTTTTCCTTAAGAATGGCATTCCAGGATATTTCAGAAATTATCCCTTATGTTGCAAGCTGCTGGCAGAATTCATTTTGTAGAACTCGCCTAACTCTTGGTTAGGCCTAGTTCTGTTTTGCATCCTTTTGAGGACATACGTTGAAACTCATACAAACTGGGGATTGGTGAGCAGAAATAGTACAGGGTTCAGGGTTTTTGGGTAATACAGTTTTCCTTTTTTGTTTTCATCTAAAAGGTTTGGAAGCTGGCAAAAGCATCAAACTGGAGACAAATTCACAGTTTGGACATCACTTTCGAATAACGTGCAAGGAAGAAAAAGTTCTCCGTAACAATTCGAAATATGAAATAGTTGATACACAGAAGAATGGTGTGAAATTTACTAACAGGTATGAAATAATCTCTGTAGTTTTTCAAGCCTGTTGTGAAAGAAACAAAACTGTTCTTTCCTTTATAACAGTGCCAGTAAACTGGTTTCCCTAAGTCTTGAATGGCTGAATTTTCACCTTTTGAATTAGCTCACAGATTGGTATATTGAGCAAGACTGGCACGAGGGAATAGGCATCATACAGTTTCTGTTAAAAGCTTCATTCCCTATTTGCTTTGCCAACTGTTAGCTATTTTTGGTCCTTTGACTTGGGCTAATTTCTCTGTTTTAGCTGCAGCTAGTAGCATAATTGCATTCACTGAGTGTTTATACAGACACTTTCACAAGCTGCAATAGAAAAACAGCTATTTATGTTTATCACCAAATATGACATGCAGAAATTTTGTTAGTAATTACCTTTTTTTGTTGTTCCAAATCACGCTGTAATTTCTTGTATACCTATGTACTGGCCTTTCTGTGGCTCCCTAGATAAGCTGCTTAAAAATTTCATTCTCCAGGCTAATTGCATTGATGCTGTTTCAGTGGCTCCTTGTCTGAACAAAAGATCTATATTCTCTGTTGAAGTTTTAGCTCTTCTAGAGCATTTTAGAAGGAGCAAGGGCTACTTGAGAGGGTCATTAGATGTCCCTCTCTCTAGTTTGTTATTTTTACATGGGGCAAACAAGGTAGGAAATTGCACAGAGCAAACAAGGCAGACAGTTGCATATGCAGAATCAGGTAATAACTTAGGTTGAAGGTGATCTTTTGAGGTTAATTGGTCTAGCCCCTCATTTGGAGCAGAAACACCTTGGAAATTGGATCCTATCTCAAAGTTAGATGAGGTAGCTGGAGGCCTTCCCCAGGTGCTCATTGTCCAAGCATCCTTCACAGCCTGGTGGGGCACAAGTTCCAGTGCTGAACCACTCTTTGTAAAAACTTTTCTAATCAGTTCTAATGAGAACTTCCCTTGCAGAAGCTTGATATTTTAGTATCTCATGCTTCTGCTGTGCATCTCCAAGAAGAGTCTGGTGCCTCTCCTTTCCAGGCTGATTTTGGATTCTCTCAGATTAGCTCCAAATTTTGTGGTGGCTATTTGCTCCAGGTTTGATGTCCGTCTGACACTGGGAAGACAAAACTGGGGATGGCACTGCAGGTGTGGTCTCATGATGCTGAATAAAGGGGAAGAATCACTTCTTCTATTTGCTGGCTACGCTTTTGCTAGTGCAGCCAGCATAAGCTTAGTCTTCCCTGCCTCAGGGGCACACTGATGGCTCCTGTTCACCTTCTTGTCTACAGGGTCCTCCGACTCTTGGGAATAGATGTTTTATAGCCTTTGGGACCCCAGTTTGTAATGTTTCATGGAGTTACTTCATTACAAGAGCAGGACTTTGCACTTGCCTGTGCTGAAATACTTTCCCAGTTGTTTTTCTAATCTCTATGTATCCCTGTGAATGGCAGCCCTTTCTTCCAGTGTGCTTACAGCTCCCTTTAACATGGTATTGTTCATAACCTTGCCGAGAGTGCATTTGTGAGTGCATTCAGTCCTGTCATTCTAATTGGACTTAGTTCCTGACAAGTTCCTCCTTGTCACTCTAAGTCTCCTGCATGTGTTATATATGGAACGGTAAAGATAGCAGAGATTACCATATTGTAGGGTATTTCAGACAAACCATGCTGCTGTTGCTTAAGGTATAACAGTTCCTGCTGGACTTAGTGAAGTGACTAGAGAAGTGAGTTTATCGAGAGAGAGATTATTGATTGACAGACATATATGAGGAGCACTGTCTATGAGGCAAGGCTGTTTTCAAGCCAGTGCTATCACTAATAGTGACTGTGTCTGGTAATCACTCACTGTCATTGTAATAAATCCTGTGCTTTGAAAAGTATGGCAAGCATATGGGTTCACACCAAGCAATATGTTGGTGTATTTAGCACCAACAGTTTAGCAATTTAGCACAAATTTATTTAAATGAACAAAGTGTAAACCTTAATTGCATTCTGATTTAACATTTATTCAGAGGATATTCTCTCTGAAATTTAAAACGGCTTTTTTTTTAATGGTTCTAAATATGCATCTAAATATAATGATGAAGTTAGGTTTTTCTGTAACTGAGAAGGTGGTACTTAGAACTCCTGCTGTAAGTGTCATCTGTTACTTTCCCGTAGGGAAGAAGCCCATTAATAAAAGTGACATCTTTGTGCTTAGTTAAGTTCTAGCACCATCTGCAGAAGCAGCTGTAAGCATGAGGCTGTCTTCTGCTTACAGTGTGGGTCCACTACTTGACTGTGTTTGAAGATGAGCTTGGTAAGAACTCGAGAGAATTAAAACTGTCTCTTGATTTCAGCTTACCTTATTTTGAAGGCTAGAACCTGTTCTTAGTGACAGTAGTTCACTGAGAGTTTTACTAAATGAAAGGAGTCAGTGCTTTCAGATCTGATAAACCTGTTGTAGGACTCTGGGCTAATTACACAGTTGCTTAGCAGCAATTTTCCTCTGCCAGTTCTATAATGGGCTACATCTTGTTGCAAAATGGCCAGAAATTCAGCCTTAAGAGCAAGTCCTTATGACATAGCATGTCTGTAACAAGCAACCGATAGAAGATTTTTCAGAATAATGTGTTTGGAGATGCTCAAATCGCTGGTTTGCCCTTGTGGGTGATCTTCAACATGGAATTAAACTTACTGATACCCTGGTGTTGGATGAATCATAGATTAGTTGCTTTGTGTTCCTGGTACTGAACCTTGCTGTTAAAAAGGTGAGGAAAACTGGTATTGACTCATAGATGAGCTAGCCAGAAGCTTGACATTGTAGCAGAGAAGACAGAATGTCACAGCTTCTAAATATTGTGGTTTTGTTCACAGCAAACTGAGCTCCATCAATGATGAATATATAAAGAACAGAGAAGAGTATGAAGAAGCTCAGGATGCAATTGTTAAGGAAATCATTAACATTGCTTCAGGTGAATATATCAATGTTGATGTGTATCAGTGTCTGGAATGTTGAGAGGACTTGCAGTTAATCTGTAGGCTCTTGATAGAGAACTGTAACATTCCCCAAAGACTTAGTGTGAAAAATGAGGTTTGGCTTTTAGACGGTTGGTGAAAGTTTGAAATACATTGTCTTCTATGGTCAGCCCATTTCCTGATGTTGCTATAAATATGCCATGATAGGGTGTATGCAAATGCTAATCCCATAAAATGAATAAAAATATACCCATGAAGGCCACATCTATCCTCCTCCACCTACCACCCTGACTGCCACCCAAATGGTAGACTGAGTAGAAGGCAGAAGAGGTGAAAGACAATAGAGAACTGAGGGAGTGGGACCCAAAGTCCCTGAAGTATGGTGAAGAACTAACACTGATATGCGGTATAAGATCAAGGTAGTCATTGCTTATATGGTACAACAAAAGATTATTGTTTTCCTAATTTAATTTCCATATATTTTGCTCTAAAATGGCTTACTTACAGGACACATTCTTTATAATCCTTCACCAAAAGGAGAAGAGACATTGGGGAATTTGGTCTGGAGGATTCCCAGGATTTACATATCACCTCTCCCAAAGGCACTAGTTCCAGCAGAACACATCTTAGCAGAACAAATCTAGATATTTGAAATCTCTTCCAAGAGAGAAGTGAAAAGTGAAAGCACTAATGGATATTAAACTAAGGGGAGATGTATTAAAGATTAAAAAACCCACCTTTTTAAAAGATGATGTATTAATATATTTGAGTGTTTATTAAGCTGCAGTGGAAGTTTTCATAAGCTTTGGCCTCTTGTCGTGCTAAGGAATTTGCCAGTATATTGCAAAATCAGTAGCTTGTTAGATTATTTTTTTAATACCCTGTTAATTTTTAAGTGGGTTTTTTTGTATGTGGCATGCTAAGGCTTGTATATTTATGTTGAAAGCAAAAAGCTAATTGGGTATTATATAACAGGATTAACTTCACTATATCATCTATAAATACCTAGTATGTTTAATGAAGTCTTTTGCTGCTGTTTAAAGCTTCTGTGTTGTGCAGTCATAGACTTAAAAATGTGTACGTGTATTTAAAAATCAGTTTTCTTCCCCAGGTGAAGCTAATTTAATGGAAAAGACTGGATTATGTCTATAATTCTTGAATTAAAGTGTCCAGATCCTCTTAATGACCTATACCTAGCCGGTTCAAGAGGCAGTGTTAGAACAGTAAATGTACTTTGTACAGAATAGGACTCTTTCTGCAGGTCACTGCTTGCCTCTTCTGACACATGCATTCCCTTTGCAGTTGTTAGATGGTTTACCTATATAGACTCCTGTCCATCATCCCTTTCACTGAAAAAAAACAAACACCAGCACTTAAGAACTGATACTGGGGCTGCTGGGCCACCTAGACCAGTTGTCTGGTCTCATGGGCACTCTGTCTTACCTCTCCATACCATCATTCACATCAGTGTGAAGGGTTGCTGTGTGTGAATTGTCAATGCTGTCTCTCTATTGTCTTTGCTTGCATGAGCGTCAAAATACAGTGTATTATTGAGGAAGGAAACTTGGTGGATTTCCAGCCATCTTTTCATGTGAGCATTTGCCCCCCTGTACTAAGATAAGCTATTTCTCGTTGTCTAGTGTTAAGGCAAAATAATCAGCTTAGCCTCACCACTTCCTTTTTTTAGTCTGAAGAAGTACCCTTTGTAGTCAAAGCATGGAAACTTCAGGGTTACATCTTAGACTCTCCCAGAAGACTGCTATCTTGAACAAAATTGACTTCTAATGCAAATGAATTAATTTTACGAGCTCAATATAGGCTTTAAGATATCTGTTGGCAGGAACAAAAGAAATTCTAACTGTTCAATTGGTGTGTCTAATCAAAACCAGGTTATGCAGAACCAATACAGATGATGAATGATGTGATAGCCCAACTAGATGCAATTGTAAGTTTTGCTCATGTGTCAAATGGAGCACCGGTGCCATATGTCCGTCCTGTCATTCTGGAAAAGGGACAAGGAAGGATTGTGCTGAAAGGTGCCAGGCATCCTTGCATTGAAGTACAAGATGAGGTGGCCTTCATCCCCAATGATGTTACATTTGAGAAGGGCAAGCAGATGTTCCACATTATTACTGGTACGTGTTTCTGTTCTCTTTTTCATTTGTTATGTTATTTCCAATAATGATGTCTTTAAAAAAAGCAATCCAACGACAAGCAAACAAACCAGCTATCCAAAAGAACTGTGAAAACAATCCACAAAGGGTGAGTAGCCAGCAAGTATAAGGTATAAGATTTAGCTTGGGAAATAAGGGAGGGTAGTGAAAGCTATTGTGTTTGGTTATATTAAGAAGCTGTCCACAACGTTTTTGTGAAACATTTCCTTTGATAGCTGATATTCTTTTATGTTTATACCTATACAGACATATTTCTCATCTTCCAAACTAGTAATCATGGAATTAGTTGTTATGATTGTTGTTACAGTGCGCTGTTTGGAGAAAGTGATTGCTTATTTAGACAGTCATTTGGGAAGAAGAGAGAAGCTGCTAGAACAGTAGAAAATAAGAAACTAGTTCTTCCTTAACATATGTATTCTTTGCCTTAGTGAACGTAACTCCACAAGATAGGCAACCTCAGGAGCTGGCGAACTTGAACCTACTTAAGTGATTTGGAAAATTCCACTAGGCCTTAATTGTACTGTAGCCACGTAGACACCTTCTGTAGGCAAGATTTTAAGCAGCCTCTTTGTTAAGGTTTTCTTTGTTTCATATTTAAGTCAGTTTTAAATGCAAAACATGTTTTAATGACTGTACCCTTTTTCCCCTATTCTCTGGTGTAATTAAGGTAATTTTACCACACAGGAAAACATTTTTTAGTGTTTATAGATTTAATTGAATGTTAATTCCCATTCAGATGCCCTTGACATACCTTCTGAGTAGCAAAGACTGGAAATTAGAGAATGATTAATGAACACTTCTCATACAATCAAAAAGAAAAACTAAAAATCTGAATAAATGCATGGTAATACGCTTGTTTTTGTGGTCAGCAGAAGTGCGAGGTTGGATTTAATGATCAGTTTTCTGGAAAATACTTTTCATTTCATTTGTACTTCAGTTAAAATTAGCTGATTAATATTTGCTTTTGCTGATTCAGAAACACTTTAGATTGTAATTTAAATCGCCCATTAGTTTGTACCCGACCTGTAATTAAGCTATTTCATTTTTACAGACCAATTGTAATTGTTGTTTGAGGTGAAAGCAGATTATTTTCATGCTCTTAAGCAGCACTACTGATGACTTTCAACTTCAAGCTTATTAGTTTTAGGTATGGGCATGTGTGTTAAATGGTTGCTTATACTTCTGAAAAGTCCCCAAACTTATGAAGGCCCCTAATGTTCTTTATTCACTTTTCTTTTGACAAAAGCAACATTCAGTAAGACATGCAAGCAAGCATTATTAGTAGTGGAGCTACTTGTTGCACCTGTTAGACAAGTCTGCTTCTCCTTCCTGGCAGAGAGTAATAAGTTTAAATGTCCTTTGTTTTAATTTAGAGCTTGGAACTGCTGAATTGTAAAAGATGATGTTGCTTAAATTCATTGGCAAAATTCCTTATTTAGGCCCGAACATGGGGGGAAAATCAACCTACATCCGACAGACAGGGGTGATTGTCCTCATGACCCAGATTGGGTGTTTTGTACCATGCGATTCTGCGGAGGTCACCATCGTGGACTGTATCCTGGCTCGGGTGGGAGCTGGAGACAGCCAGCTGAAAGGCGTGTCTACTTTCATGGCTGAAATGTTAGAAACTGCTTCAATCCTCAGGTAAGACCTGTGCTTACATGATTTTGTTGGTTGGGGTTAATGGGGAAGGGAGGTGCTCTAAGAAAGATGCATTTAAGATTTCCTTTTATGTAGGATCTCTAGTGGAGGATCTCAAGTAATCTGTAGCAGGCTCATAAGTTCTTGAAGTGGCCTTCTGTTTATTTCAGTGGTCATATAGAGCTGCTACCAGGAGGCTGAAGTCTAAATGGGGCGAAGAAATGAGTTTGGAAAGACCTGTGAGACAGTGTGTGCTTCATTCATATGTTGTTATGTAAATACAAAAGCTCTTTAGCCTCTTTTGTGCTATGTCTCTGCAGCATAACTTGTGGTATTCCAATATCCAGAGTTCATGCAGTTCTCAAATGTTATAAAATGCTCTTGTGCTTCTAGGACAGCATCTGAAAACTCCCTGATAATCATTGATGAGCTGGGAAGAGGAACTTCTACCTATGATGGCTTTGGCTTAGCATGGGCTATTTCAGAATACATTGCTAGCAAAATCTGTGCTTTCTGTATGTTTGCTACACATTTTCATGAGCTGACAGCTCTTGCTGACGAAGTGCCAACAGTAAATAACCTACATGTTACTGCTCTGACCAGTGACAACACGCTGACAATGCTTTATCGTGTCAAGGAAGGTAAGACTGTAAATGGTGAGCAGGGCAACTTAATTTCACCCTAAGAGAGGAAGATATCTTAATGTAAAAGAGAATTCTCATGTTTCACTTCAGGCTTAGGGTTTACAATAGATATATTTTCCTCTGTCCATAGACAATGTGTATGGCAGGAGCTATGTCCATGTGTGAACACAGCTGGTGATGTTGATTATTTAAGACTCCTAGGTTATTTCTGCCACTCAAGTTAATTCTTTTGAGGTTGGATCCTTTTTGTTTCTTAAAGAGCAGAGAGAAGGGCTCCAAAAGGTTATTTTCTGTTTTCCAAAATCAGCCATTTTAACCTGCTGACAGAGTAAAGGCTTATGTTCCTTAAATTGGTCTTTTAAAAGAAAGTAGTACAACTTTTATGTGCTGACTATTTTTAATAATGTCTATTTCATTGTAATAAGGTTTGATCATTAAAGAAAGATGTTGCCCAATTTATGCAGTAGTTGAATATAGGCAAAATCACATTTTTAGCAAATGGCATAATAGTAAAACAACAAGTAGCCTGTTTTGTTAGTGTAAGATAGGTCAGATGTATTTAAAATCCTCTAGTGGAGCCAGTTATTCCTTTTGGTAATAGATTAGATAATTTTTTTATGAAGCATAAACCCCTCTGTTAGCTGCAGTTAGTGCTTCTTCCTGCTTCTCTATATCCCCAATCTTTTGTTCTTTCTCCCTTCAGTGGGAGCCTGTATTTGTGCTAAATAAAGCAGGGCTGTGTAACTGTGGTTTACAAGGTGTGGTCATTTATGCCATTCCACTTTGTTTGTGAACTCTATTTTGTTGTTCCCATAAGGCCATTTTGTTGAGGTTGCCAACCTCTAGTCTAAGCTTTTTATTTAAAATGTGGGCAGAATAGCATTACACTGTGTTTTCACTTTGGAATAGCTTTTGATTTCCTTTTCTGAGCTCCACAAGGAATGAATGAGTTAGGTGCCACTCAGAGTGATAGAACATAACTACTATAGAACACTGGCTGTACTGGATCTGATCAGCAACTTACCTTGTGGAGTGGTTTTGTCTCAAATAAGTATTTGAGGAATTAGGCTACTATCTTTACTAAAACAATTACCAAATATAATCCATCCTTATTAAGGCTCAGATGTTAACTTCGTCTCATATCTCAAGTCATGGAAACTGATGTTTTCGTGTATTTTTAGTTTCAGGTTTAATCTTACAGGTACAATTGCTAAAATTCATTCCTCCTTTTAAAAGCTGTTTTGTCATGTTGACACAATACCAAATACTTTTTTTCACTTGGCGAGTTCATCCTAATAGCTCAGCATTTCATGATCAGTGCATATTCTGTGTGTGTTATCCTGGAACTCTCTCCAGTATTTCCCGATTTCTTTAGCCAATTTGGGACATGTCAGTTCATTTCTTCTGAAATGAATGTCATATGCTGTCCAGTTATTAAATTTTACTATTATGCTTTTAAAGATAATTTTTATTATCTTCACAGGCTATCACCATACTATTAAGTGTCTTTAGATAATGAGTTTTTATTATATCATGATCTGAGCCTCATTCAAGTGGTACTGTGCTAGTTTTACTCCCATGACATTACTAATTGACTGTTTCTTACTCATTTCTTCTGCATTAAAATCTATGAAATTATTTCATTTGGTGCCCTTTGTATAACCACTTGTAATTGTATATTCCCCTATGGCTATAGTCTTACAATCAGGTTTTGGGTACTTTTCTGTAAAGCTAGGAGGCTGCTCTGGACGGGGGAGTCAAAGCATGACTTGGAAGCGCTGCTCTCCTCTGGCTTTACTGAGAGTCTACTTAAAGCTGGTTAGAATGTCTCCAGCTGCCACAGTCTTGTTTCTTTTAATTCTTATGTCCTTGACTTTTCTTTCTTAGAAATGGCCTTCGTTCTCCTTTTGTTCATGCATTTATTCTAGGCAGTGCCTAGGCTTCTGAATATCATTCCGAAGTTCTGTGGCCCTGGAACCCAGCTTGTTCCAGCGGATAGGCAGGGTCTGTGGTTCTTTTGCAGGTTGCTCTTTCCCATTTTTTCCAGCACATACTGAGTTCCTTCCACCAAGTGAAGGTTCAGAGCCCTGAGTGCCTTGCTGAAATCGATGCCTTAAATATGACTTAGTGTGGCCTGGGAACTTAAGTGTAGTCATAAATTGCGGCAAGCATACATTGAAACTGAGTGTTTTCAGTGCAGTACAGTATCTTCAAACAAGCTGTCTTCATTTAAGTGCCTTATTTTGAGTGCTTAGGTTGGGCAAAACCTAAGCCTCATAGTGCCCCATTATAGCCCCAAACCTTACAATTCTTTAACACCCCCCGTGTCCTCTTCTTTTTTATGTATATATATATTCAACCAGTATTAACTCATCCATTCTGGTCCTAGTAAAAACTCTATAAGCCTGGTTTAATATTTTTCTTCAGTCAATTTTGCTATTTTCAGTCATGCACATCTTTTCTTTCTACATGCAATGTCTTTCAACTCTATTTTCTTGGAAGTGCTGTTGAGCATAGAGGCGCAGTAGTTTGTATCTACCTAGTTAAACCTCTGCCAAATGAGACAGATAGATACAACATTATGAAATCTTCATCTTAAAATACCTCGTGTCAAATTGGATGTCTTTCACTCAGGTCTTTGCATGTAGTGTTGTGCCCTTTCCCTTTTGGATTGGAAGGGTTATGTGGTTCAGGCAAGGATGTATGGACAGCTCAGATACATCTGGCTTTTTGAAACAAGTGTTTCACATCATTTGAAATGTCATGCAAGTTATACAAAGAACTCTTATAGTATTTTCATCCCTGTCTTCATGCTTCAAGAGTGTTGTAGGACAACTGGAAGAGGAGACACAGAAAGTACTGTTGTCTATGCCTCTGCTCAGGATTCTTTGAGCAGGCACCCGAGTTTGTGTCTGGGGTGGTGTGTGCTTTTAATATAAAATCAATATGAGGTCCAATTTCTGCTTAAAAATGTTGATTTCCTTCAAGAATCCTGAGAGATCGCAAGGTTAATGAAACAGAAAAAGTCTAAATGCAAAATTTTCCTTCACCTATTCTTTAGTTACTCAATATTTAATAGATGATTAGTTAAGAATAATTTTACATACGTTATTTGTACCTCCTTGCTGGAGACCAGAATTAAAAGGATGTGGTAATATTTGTGGGTGGCCAGTAGGAATTATGGTAATGTAGATGAATGGAGTTGGCAGATTGTATCGGAGGGCTTTTGAAACTGAAGTGAAAATTTTTATGTAGCTATGTATAATTGGTATAATTTGAGCAGTTATGAGAACTTTTCTTCCTCAACCAAATATTATAAAGTGTATTAATTGAAGGAAGTGTGAAGTTAAAGTTGAAAGGTTTTGACATAATTAAAGATGGCTCTGAAGAGTTAGGAGGTACTGATGCAAAGGAGGATGAGAATGATTGAGAATGCGGCATTTTACATGTGTGAATGTATATATAAAAATACTCAAATATAGAAAAATGTGAGAAATGTAGTTCACATAATTTTTAATATACTATATTCTACAGGCTGTGCTGAAGTACTTTAATAAAAAGCATTATTCAGTTTCATTCAAGTACTAGAGGGGAATTCTTTCAGCCTGAAGAGTTTTCCCTTTCTTCTTGAATCACTTTTGGAGCTCTGCAATTACTGTTCAAAGAGAGCTTAATTAAATAAGACCGTGTTCTTTAGACTCTGTAGTCCAAAATTGAATCAGAAACTGTTGGGAGAACCAAACCATGTCATGCATTTAATTCTTCAGAACAGAGAACTATTACAAGTTTGGTCATATAATCTGTGTAGCCATATTGTCTCTTGTGAATTCTTTACTGTTGTTTTTTTCTCTGCATCCAGGTGTTTGTGACCAGAGTTTTGGAATACATGTAGCAGAGCTGGCAGCTTTCCCAAAACATGTGATAGAAAGTGCAAGAGAGAAAGCATTGGAACTGGAGGAGTTTCAAAACATTGGCAAGTCCAGGGAATCTGAAGGAGAACCACCAGCCAAGAAATTCTGCAAAGAAAGAGAGGTTTGCTATCAGGAATGCTTTTTAAATTTGTTTAGCTGGAGTAGCCCAAGCAAAATAGTTTATTCTCTTCTCCCTTCGCTTTCTCTTAAAAGCAGCTTCATTAGCAGGTAGTGTAAAGGAAAACAGTAGCTTGCAAAAAGCCTTTTCAGAATAGCCTGTGTTGTCATCTTAAGATGGCTTAAGAATCCTTACAGTGACATCTGTTGCAGCCTCCTAGAAAATGCTGCCCTTTATAACTTCTGTTGTTTAGTGCCAGTAGTCAGGTCCTCCTTGCTGCAGGCATATAAATCTGGTTAAGGATCTTAGTTCTGTGTCCCAGCAGTTGGCCTGAAACTTCAGCCTTGTAACTCATTTATCTCTACCATCAGTGGTAGTCTTGGTAATGCTCCAGTATATGGAAGCCTTGAAGTGTTAGCCCATATCCAAAGCACTTTCTGCATTTAAAAAGCCTTTGCTTTAGGTAGAGGCTGTTACCTGTTACTTTATTTTCAGTTTTAGAGGTCTACTGCATTTGTTCCTGGTTCAGTAAGTGGATCTGATGTGGATGAATGCTCTCTGGTTTGTCCTACTTTTTAATGCCAGGATGTTCCCTGTCCAAGTATCTCAGTTGCTCCACTATTACCCTTCATTTGCTAGATTGCTAGGTATCATGGTATAGTATTTTTTAGATTAGTGGATCTGGCTGTGTGGTCATAAATTGGTGTAAATTAATGTGGCAGACACTCTGACAAATACAGCATTGTGGGTTTTTGCTTGGGTATTTCAGTAATACATAGTATTTCATAAACTCTCTAGGCAATTGAATGGCATAGCCTTAGATGTTTCTGGCTTTGCTAACATCATATTTAGAGGGGAAGTGTGCTATTATGTTTCCAAGTCCTTTGGAGATTTCTGCGCTGAAAGCATACTGCATTAGTTTTAAATGATAAAACTTTATCTTGGTGGTCTAAAATGCAAAATGCAGAGGATGGGGCAAAATTCTGTATTCTGGGCAAGCTGTTTCTAATACAGGGATCCTGAATACTGTTCATTGAAATGTTTGTTCTTCCTGTTCAATTCAGATTGTTTAGAAGCTCCACTTTGCCTGTTTGTGTAAAAGCATATGCATGAAGCTTAATTATCATCTGTTCTCCTTGGTGACGGCCACTCTCCAGTTGCTTGGTTACAATTTGTTCTTGCATTTTGCATATTGAAACATTGGTTTTGATCTGCAGTTCCTCCAAAAAGTGACTAGTTTGTGGAATATGGCTATATCATTGCTAGCAATGCTCACCTAGTGCAGTTGCACACCGGAGTTAAATGTGGAATGCACATAGGAGGTATCATTGTTAAATACTGTATTTCTACTGATCAACTGATGCTTTTTGCTCATGGATTGAAAGGGGAATAAACTCCTGATACCAGTATAACTGGGTTGTCGCGGTGTTGAGAACATGATTGGATGTGCAAAAATAACCATGGGTTTTGCCTACAGAAAGTTTCTGGTGATGAATAAACTTGGTATCTTTAGAGAATTTAGAAAAATCCTGCTTGCAATCTGAACATCGTATTTTCTTTTCCTTCCCTTTCCTCCATTTCAGGAAGGTGAAAAGATAATTCAGGATTTTCTTTGTGAAGTGAAAGCATTGCCCCTGACAGATATGTCAGAAGAAGACATCAAAATCAAGCTGAAACAGCTGAGAAATGGTGTGTTGGCAAAGAACAACAGTTTTGTGAATGAAATAATTTCCCGAACAAAAGTTACATCATGAAAGGTGTGAGAACAGGATACAGCTCTTGAAGCATGTTTTGCGTTGCAAGAACTGTCATTTTCTTGTCTTGTAGCTTTTATACTTTAAGATATTTGTACTCATTTATGTAGGCTTTTTTTTTTTCCCCTTGGTTTGTAATTAGTTTGTAAAAAAAATCCTGAGCACGTCCTGTACCAGATTCCTGCTTTAGTTGGGATCACTGTGCCCTTTTAGGAGTTTTCAATAAAACGCTTTTTCAGTACTGAGAGAATTACTGAGTGTACAAACAAAATGCATAATGCTTTATGAGGAAAGTATGCTAGAAAGTATAGCCATTGAGGTGGCACATAACTAACACAGCCTGGAAAAGGAACCGAGCATACGCAAAATCTGTGTCCTGTACCAGGGTTCTTTATTGTACGATGGAATTCGTTAATTAAAGTTTTATTAACGCTGTGTTAGTGCTCCATTAGAAAAAAACCAATGTGATTTGTTGTAAGTTCTTTTGTATGTGCACTTGCATGGAGATTGGGGAGAGGAGGGATTTTTTTTGTTTGCTCTGTGGATGGCAGTGCTCTGGTCAAATAGACTACGGACCTGCTCTTCATGCCTGAGTGGTGACAACTCTTGCATATTTTGGTGAATTTGTAATATAATAAAGGTTGGGGTGAATTTAGTTTAACTGGAGCTTCTGAGTTGGTTATGGTGTAAGAGGTTTCTCTGTGAAGAAAGAACACATTCCCATGGCAGGCGGTTGGAACTAGATGGTCTTTTAAGGTCTCTTCAGACTATTCTGTGATTTTTTATCTGGTGGGCTTCTCACACTGAGACAGTTTGAAAGCATGCAGATACGAGTTTATATTCTCCTTGAAATTTAGCATTTTAAATTGTAGCTCACAAATGCCTTACCTATATTTAAAACTGTCAGTGTTGAAAGATTAATGGGAAAAGGTGTTTATTGCATGAGATTATAGGAATAAAATCAAGCTGAAGATGCTGTGCAAACTTGCTGTGTTCAGAGATTGCATCAGTGGGTGTGTGCTGGGGACAGCAGCGCTGCTGTTAAAGCTCTGCTGTAGGGATTGTATCGGGGATTAATGTGTTGCAGTGGTCTGCATTTAAACAGTTCAGCTGTAGTCATAAAAGAGGTGTAGTGTCCAACTTGCTGTTGGGTAGCATTGGTTTGTCATTGGACTAGAACTTGGACATACTAGATCTACTTGAGAAAAAGGCTTGTTTGAGGGGTTTGGATTCTGCATAACACTTTTCTGGTCTTTTAAATTAGAATGCATTCTGCTTGTAAAGACAAAAATAGACTTGCATTTACAAACAGCACAGTTGATGCATGTATTCAGTAGCTGTGTCTGGAAAAGTGTGTGAATGGAAAAATCTGTTACATAAAGTAATGAAAAATGTAGCTGGTTTTGCAAATTCAGTTGATTCAAACACAAGCTTTCAGAATTACACATAAAATAGACAATGAGAATCAATTCAGAGCATCAAATCCTGCAGTGACACACAATTTGTATTGGATCAAAGTGCTTTAACTGTTGCTAGAAAAAGGCAGTTCTTCTAAGGGACTGCAGTGGCCGATACTTCGAGTTGCTTCCTACACGTGCTGAGGTATCTGTGGTTTGATCAGAGATGCCCCTTGCCTGATTTCCTGTTCCTAACCATGGGAACAGGCATAAAACTGTCAGTGGTTTTCTCTTCCAGGAGCTTCTCTGTTTTCCCCTAGACATTGTGTGAGCTTCCAGTGTCTACAACACTCATAGCCAAGTTATGCCTCACTGAGCTGCCTCCTGCAAGAGGGACCGTGACTTTGCTTTGAACCTGGTTGCCAGTTTCATTCAGTGGCTTAGTTTTTAGCCTTTGTGTCCACTGTTTCTGCTCTGGATGCAGTGCATCAGTACAGCATGTCTGCAGTATGCTGAGGAAAGGCTGCTTTTGGTTTTTTGTGTTGCAGTTGGATGCTGATAATGCTGCTCCTGTGTAACCAGATTTGCTCATCTGAGAGTGAAAGCACTACTCATGTGCATTGCTTAGGAGTGATGCAGCTGGTACCCTGACTGGACCAGCTCTGGGCAGCACTTTTTCCTCTGTGCTTCAAAAAGGGTGTTACACACTTGCAACAGAAAGGATTCAGTTTTTCTCATGCCTTTCATCACTCACAAGAAAGAAAGGTAAAAGTTAATAGGATTTTAAACCTTATCCTCTCAACTATTTTCTACACTATATTTCCCCCCCCTCACTGCAGCTGCTGGATATAGGCAAGAAAGGATCAGGCAGAGTTTAGTCTCCATATGTCAGTGCTGCTTGCAAACTGGGTTACAGGTAGTGTGATTTCATGTGAGCAGGAGGATGGCTATTTTTGCTAGTTCCAATTTAGCTTTTCCCTCAAAAAAGTACTTATGAGATGGGAGCAGTTCCAGAACTTGTCTGAATATTACAGAGCTGTACCAATTGGATGCAAAGGTTGTCAAAGCTTCAGAACAAAGTAATTTGCTGTTTGAGGAGTGGTGAGGCCACTTACTGTCAGCCTTGAATGGAGATGCAAGTTTCTCTTTATTCATTGACTTAAGAAGGCTTGGCACTGAATGCTTACTGCAGGGGTGGTGGTTTTAGTCTGTGCTGTTACTGTTCCTCTGGAAGGCACTTTGTGAAGAACACTGTATTAGATGGGGTGAAAGAAAAGAGCAGACATGATCAAACAGTGAAGGAATTATCTTCCTTTGATCACTTCTGCTCCACTGGAGCTGGGGTAGGTTTAGAATCGGAAATGGCAGGACCATGACATAAAACAACCCCTTGCCTGCTGACAGATGCACTGAAACTGGCTGGAGGAGACTTTCAAGCCTCGGAGAACTGGATACCTGCTCACAACCATGTTATTGGCCTGGGCTTTGTTGAACATAATGACTTTGCACCAGCTCTCAGTGGATGTAGCTGTTCTGGCTTGATAACCACTCTGGAAGTGTTCATGGTCTTAATTTTTCCAGATTTAGGGAAGCCTGTGTGCGAGCTCATTGCCCTGCTGGAGGGGATGCTGCTTTTGCAGCTCAGCTGAGGTCTGGGACTGTCTGAGCAGTTTCATCTGTTTTGGTGCAAGATTAGGATGATAGTTTAAACTGATTTTCATTGCATTTAATGAGCTTTCATATATAAAACCAGTATGTAGGCTGAGAGATTTCTATGGCTAAAAACCAGTGTGACATTTGGCCTTATTATCTGCAGTGTGACAGATTTGTTTGAAAAAACAAGGGGGAGTAGTTGGCTGCTCTGCATCCAAAGTAGCATGAGGTCATGCACTGAATGCTTTGCATCTTTCTGACCTGGGAACAAGGAAAACAAGTGGCCAGAGGAGCCTGGAGCCTTAAAAAGCACTGGGAGAGGTGCTGCCATCTCTGGGAGATGGCTGCAACCCTTGCAGGTAGAACTTGACTCTTGATGCTGCCTGTTTGCTGAAAGAAAGCCTTGTTTGCAGTTGCATCTCCAATGTTCTTATTCCTTTCCTGTCCTGGCAGCCACCTGTCCCAGACTATTGCCTTGCCTTTCCCTACTCCTGCCAGGTGCCTGCACTGCTTCTCTACAAAAGGGAGCGCCTAGCATTGCTACATTTCATGTATGTGTGTCTTTAGCTATAAGCAGTGCTTTTTGTCCTTTGCATGAGGTGGGACAGGGGTAGATATCATAGAATCACAGAATGGTTTGGGTTGGAAGGGACCTTAAAGCTCACCCAGTCCCAACCCCCTGCCACGGGCAGGGACACCTTCCACCAGACCAGGTTGCTCCAAGCCCCATCCAACCTGACCTTGAACACTGCCAGGGATGGGGCAGCCACAGCTTCTCTGGGCACCCTGTGCCAGTGCCTCACTACTCTCATAATGAAGAAATTTCTTCCTGATGTTTAATCTCAGTCTCCCCTCTGTCAGGTTAAAGCCATTCCCCCTTGTCCTGTGCCTACAGGCCCTTGTAAATAGCCCCTCTCCAGATTTCTTGCTTTTCTCTCTGTATCCCTACATGCGCTGCTTTGTCAGTCAAGTTGGGAGGGAGCAACTTCTGCTATTGAAGAAGAAAGTGACAGTTTCTGATCATTCTCAGTGGCCACTGGGACTTGGCCTCCTGCCATGGACCAGCAGCAGTGGCTGTAGCTGAAGGAAACAATACCATAAAGCAGGTGGCAGATTGTGTTTGCTCCAGCAGCTGGAGTGTGTAGTGCTTTTCTGGAGGTGAGAAAATGTATTTGCTTGTTCACTATTGTGGAAAAAGGTGCCTTGGCACCTGGGTCAAGCTGCTGGATGCTCATGGCAGTTTCTGTAGGGATGTAATTTGTCCTTGTAGGGATGGTTGGAAAGCTGAAAATAGCAGTGCCAAGGGAAAAGCGGAGAGTAAATAGCCTGTGTTTGGGGAACATTTTCCCTGCTGATCCACGTGGTCCTGCTGCATACTGCAAAGCCATAGAATCATAGAATAGTTTGGGTTGGAAGGGACCTTCAAAGATCATCTAGTCCAACTGCCTGCATTGAGCAGGGACATCTTCAACTAGATCAGGTTGCCCACAACCACATCCACCCTGGCCTTGAAGGTCTCCAGGGATGGTGAATCCACCACCTCTCTGGGCCACATGTGTGCTTGCACAGCAGGCACCTTTAATTTGCTCTTTATTTTTCCAAAGAGGAGAAAACTGTTCCTATGCAGGTTGCTGTGGGCTCTGGCACAGGCCTGGCTGCCACAGCAGATCTTTAGCTGGAGCAGAGAGGGCTGTAGCAGGTCACACTGGTCCCATCTCCAACCAGCTGCTGGACCATGCAGTGGGGGAGGCAGGAACCTGAGCAGCACTCCTAAAGAGTGTCTGAGCTCGCCTGAAGTTGCTGGTTTGCACCCTGAAGGACATGGGTTCATGTAGATATTGAAATAATACCTTGTTTTCTTCTGTCCTGCATCTTGTGCAAAGAATTGGTATAAAACTTCAGGAAAACATCCACCACTATGGGCTTTAGACCAGAGATTGTTGGTCTTTTCAGCATGCCAGCTGGTTCCCCTTGTGTGGCTGTTCCCACAGCACTGTGATGTCCCTGACAGCCCACGGTCCAGGCTTGTAAATCTCTCTGCATCCCCCCAACCTCATCAGGAGCTGCCTGGGATCTGCTGTTCCTCTGCAGGTGCAGCCGGGCTGGTTCTGTAGGGGGCTAGAGCTGAGTCCATCAAACCTGGCCTTGGGCTGTACCTCCTCCCCAGGGCCTGTGGTTTTAACAACAAAGGATCAGAAATGTAGCTGTCATCACAGCTTGGTCCCAAGTCTTGCAAGGAATGACAAGGTGTGTCACCACAGTGCAAGCCCTGCAGATCTGAGGTGATCATTGGAAATGCTCTTTAGAAGCAGTCGTCTTCCCCCTGGATATTTTTGTTAACTCTTTCTCATGCCTTTCTGCTGTAGGTTTTTGCTGACTTAAATGTCCCTTCCTTGGATTTCAGGGTCACAGGATAATGGCAAGTAGTTTCCTTATGCTTTGATGTGCTAACGAGGAAGGTAAAAGCGAAAATCAAGCTTCATATCAATGTTCAACACCAAAATTAACAGTAAGGTTATTCTGATGCTGATTTTAGTGCAGATGCTCTGGCTGTACAAAATCTTTTTATTGCTGTGGCCTGGGAAGACAGCATCAGAGTTTCACTTCCTATACCCTCTGATTGCTTCTCTTTTCACCTTGGGCAGTAATAGGTTTTTCAAGTTCCTGCTCTCTTTCTGCTTGCAATTGGTCATCTCTCATATCGTCATTCTGCTGTGGCATTTATCATTCAATTCAGGGACACAGGATGCAGTGTAACAATTCACTCACGCATTAAGAGCAATCAGTGACATTGAAAGAAAAGAAAAAAGCCTGCTTGCTCTGTGCCTGTGTGCTGTTTTAAAGGATGTGTTTTAAAGTGCAAAAGGCTAGTGATGGAGGTGTGGGAAAACAGGGATGTGCACATGAGCTCTGTGAGATGCTCCTTTCTATGGATGTATGTCCACACTGAAACTCAAGCAGCCCCCTGGGTTTAAAACCAAATCAGCTTCTTAACCTGTGAGCTGTGTGTGAACCTGCTGAAGGTTCCATTTTCATACAGGTGCCAGCAGCTTTACCATGAAGGATGATGCTTGTCTCCCTGCACACATCAGCCAAGGGTGAGAGAGATGGTTTGGGATGGGGGTTGCAGTACTATCTCATTACTTCCAACCAAGGAACCAAAGCACCAAGTCCCACCTCCATCCATGCAGTAAGCATGAGAGATGCCAATGCAGTTATTTAATCTTATGTTGGTTGCTGTGACAGTACCCTGAGCACTGCGAAACCAACCAGGCAGAACAAATTGCAGAGCAGGGCTTGGCTGTCAGCAGCTCTGCACTTCTCCGGTCTGGCACGAAAGGCCAGGCCTGCAAAGTGACTGCAGTGGCTGGGAGTAGTAGCTGGGGTAGCTCCAGTGGTGCTGGCTGTGTGATGTTGCCTCCTTTGGTCCAAGTCACTGTAGGATGCCTGATCCCCAGCACGGGTTGTCCTTTCTCTGCAAGGGCTCTTGAAGATGCTGTTTCAGCCGTCCTATGGCCACTCATGTTTTGTTCTGGTTACTACCTTTAGTCAGTGAGAACAAAAATACCTGTCTGAGGTTTCTCCCGAAAATGAATAGCACTTAGAATCATAGAATAGTTAGAGTTGGAAGGGACCTTCAAAGCTCATCTAGTCCAAGCCCCGGCAATGAGCAGGGACATCTTCAACTACATCAGGTTGCTCAGAACCACATCCAGCCTGATCTTGGGATGGGGCATCCACCACCTCTCTGTGCCACCTGTGCCAGTATTCTACCACCCTCATTGTAAACAATTTCTACCCTAATTAAGCGGGTGGTGGACCACCAGTGCTATAAAGCACTTGCATGGGTGGGTAACTTGTTTAAGATGCTCAGTCTTCTGAGGGGGAAGTTTGGCCTCCCCAAAACATGAGTGATGCTGAAGGCACTGGACGGACGGTGCTCTGCAGCCTCCATGGGACCCCAGCCTGGACCTGCCTGCCCTGGTACAGTGAACCCAACTCACACTTCAACAAAGCAGCAGCTAGAGCAGAGCTAAACAGGTTGTAGCAAACCTGAGTCTTATTCCTAGTAATCTGAAACACATTTTCACCTATTTTAGCTATTAAATATATTTTTCTTCTTTTTCTTTCCCCCGGGAAGGAAATCAATTTGCAAAAGGGCAATCTTGCAGCAGCCCCTTTTTCTGTGCTGTAGGGGCTGCATTTCAAGCACAATATATTATAGTACAACACTGGTTATGAGGAAACAGCAGTGCTGTTTGTCTTGCTGCTGTAGAGGGACACAGGATTAGCTCTGTGTAATCTGTCATGTAAGAGATGTGCTCATCTGGTGTGAATTAGAGGAACTGCATGAAGTAAATGTTGGGGTTTTTTTTTCCCCAAGATTAGACTGGCTGTTGATTTCATCTATGGATCCATGCTAATGCTGTTGTGCTCTTACTAGTTCTCAGTGGTTTAATCTCTCTCTCCCTTCCTATCTGTAGATAAAAGTGTAATTCTCTTACAGGAAAGCTTTGGGAGCTCATGAACATCTTGCCAATTACTATTGCAAGGTGCAGTTTTACTGAGTTTAAGGGATTCCAGCCATGCCTCCATCAGTGACTAGATGCTCCTTTATTCTGTGCACATAAGAGAAAAGAAAACCATTCAGGAGTTCCCGGTGCCTCCCATGCATCCTGAGGGATGCACTTCATAGGATCGATCTTTTCCTGTTTCCCTATCAAAGGAAATCAGGTAAGGCGTCAGGCTGCTTGAAGATGTTTTATGTGAACAACAGATTCCTTAGGGACCACAGGAACCTGATATTTGCAGATAATGCTAGAAAACTTGCTCTTTGACCCTTCCAGGAGGACGAGTTGGCACGTGAGGGATGTCTGGTGCGAGCCCCAGAGCTCAGTACCTACCCCAGGAGTTGCAGGCACTGCACCCAGGGAGTCTCCATCATAGGGATGGAGCAAACACACCCACCCAGTAAACCTAAGGGAACCAGGAGCAACTGCTGCAGCTGCTGCTTTAAGGAATAGTAGGGTCTCTTGCTTTTATTCTTTTAAATTCAAGCTTGAAGGCAGTGTGTTGTGGTGTCCTCACAGTTAGCCTGCTATCCACTTGGCGCAGAGCTATCTTCAACCCAACAGAGATTGGGGCAGGTCTTTTGGTTCAAGTGTGATGGGGGGCTATAGATAGAGGAGAACACAATGTCTGCATAAGGGGGCTCTGGAGCTTCGACCTGAACCCAGAATATGCAAACAAAGCAGGGTACTCTGGGAGGGTGGTGTGGAAGTAGCTTGATTTCACCCTTCAGAGTCATCATCCCACTATGTTGAACTGCTGTGAACACATAGGAGTTACTCCTAGCTCCTGGATGTGATTTAGAGGACCTTTAATGGGAACTGTTGTTTGCTCTTGCCTTGTTCTTGCTCAGTCCATTAGACAAGACCTTCTTCACCCTTCAGGTGGGCTGATGCCAACCTCATGAAGTTTAACCATGCCAAGTGCAAGGTCCTACACCTGGGCCAGAGCAATCCCAGGCACAGCTACAGGTTGGGCAGAGAAGAGATTCAGAGCAGCCCTGCAGAGAAGGACTTGGGGGTGTTGGTCGATGAGAAAATGAACATGAGCCGGCTTCATTGTGCGCTTGCAGCCCAGATAGCAACTGTATCCTGGGCTGCATCAAAAGGAGCGTGACCAGCAGGTGCAAGGAGGTGATCCTGCCCCTCTACTCTGCCCTTGTGAGACCTCACCTGGAGTATTGTGTGCAGTTCTGGTGTCCTCAACATAAAAAGGACATGGAACTGTTGGAACAAGTCCAGAGGAGGGCCACAAGGATGATCAGGGGACTGGAGCACCTCCCGTATGAAGACAGGCTGAGGAAGTTGGGGCTGTTCAGCCTGGAGAAGAGAAGGCTGCGTGGAGACCTCATAGCAGCCTTCCAGTATCCAAAGGGGCCCTCTAAGGATGCTGGGAGGGACTCTTCATTAGGGACTGTAGTGATAGGACAAGAGGTAACGGGTTAAAACTTAAACAGGAGAAGTTTAGATTGGATATAAGGAGGAAATTCTTTCCTGTTAGGGTGGTGAGGCACTGGAATGGGTTGCCCAGGGAGGCTGTGAATGCTCCATCCCTGGCAGTGTTCAAGACCAGGCTGGACGAGGCCTTGGGTGATAAGATTTAGCGTAAGGTGTCCCTGCCCATGGCAGGGGGGTTGGAACTGGATGATCTTAAGGTCCTTTCCAACCCTAACTATTCTATGATTCTATTCTAATTGAGAAGAAAGAAGGAAAGTAGTTACCAAATGGTGGTTGGACTAGATCATTAAAGGTCCCTTCCAACCCAAACCATTCTGTGAAATGAAGGTATGATCTCTGTTTCCAAATGCTTGGCTGCTGATCAGGTCCTAGAGCGATGAGCACTGCAAAAATAGAGAGAAATAATGCTAAAAATAGCTTTTATCCTCTGCACAGGAGAGCTGAGTTCTAGCACAGCTGTTAACCTGTGTGGCTTTGGGATGGCCAACAGGGAAAGCTGGGGCTCACTCTGCTGAGATGGTGTAAATAGAGATGTGCTGCTCAAGGCTTTGGCTGCAGAGTGAAACACGTTTGTTAGCACAGGAGATGGCTGCTAATCCATTTTAAAAGTTGTACAAATTATTTGCTGGTCTTCAGTGCTTGTGTTTCTACTCGTTCAGTTTGTTGGCTCTATCTGTGGTTCATTACCCACCACTTCTCCCAAAAGACAGTGATCCCCCATTCAGATCTGCATAAGTATGATCTTTATCCAAACGGGGAAATTTAGTCTGGAAAGTGGATTGTAACACATCTGGTCTGTAAGGGAACAGGCAACTATTAGTGCATTTGACAGGAGGCTAAAAGAGACCTCCATAACCATCAGTGCAGGTGGTTTTGGGAAACCTTCCCATGGCTGTAGGGGTCACGTGCCTTGTCTGCCTTTGAGCTGGTACTTGTTAGCTTGGGTTGCTGAAGCAAGGGATGCTCTCCTCTGCCTCTCCTGCAGTGAAGTGGACCCCCAAATGTAGTGTTCTGCTTTGTGCTGTATCAAGTACGTGTGCAAATGGACAACCTAAATTCCTCTGGTTTTAGCACCATGGAATTGCACAGGGAAACAAGGAGTAGAGGAGGAGCTCATCTAAGAGGAGCATGTGTTTAAATGGTGATGGTACAAATGGAGAGCCACAGGATTTTCACTTTATATGCCACAGTCTGCTTGATTTTATTGTTATGGGAGCGAGTGACAACAACTTGCATTGATCTGAGTAGAGCAGGACAAGGTCACCATGCACCTATTTCATGTTCTAATTCCCACCTCCTTGTGTACTGAAATCACAAGTCCTGAAGCTTTTGAGATCAGGTAGGTTCCTGAGACAAAAGGCTGAAGTGTGGGGCTGCAGCAGCCCTGCTCAGGCTCTTGCTGCAGAGGACCAGTGGGTGAGCAGACCAGTGCAGAGGCCACCTTTGAAAGCATCTCAATTAGATATCAGTCTTTTATTAGGCACCTAGATATTAGGAAGAAGTTCTTTACTATGAGGGTGCTGAGGCCCTGGCACAGGGTGCCCAGGGAAGCTGTGGCTGCCCCATCCCTGGCAGTGTTCAAGGCCAGGTTGGATGGGGCTTGGAGCAACCTGGTCTAGTGGAAGGTGTCCCTGCCCATGGCAGGGGGTTGGAACTGGGTGAGCTTTAAGGTCCATTCCAACCCAAACCATTCTGTGAGTCTATGTTAGTTGGAACAGAGGCTGGTGACAAGGGAAGTGCATGCTGTGGCTGAGCAGTGGATAAACCCTCCATGCGGAAACTGGAGAGTGACATGCTGCAGGTTTTGATGCC
This sequence comes from Pezoporus occidentalis, assembly GCF_034315485.1. Classification (NCBI taxonomy): domain Eukaryota; kingdom Metazoa; phylum Chordata; class Aves; order Psittaciformes; family Psittacidae; genus Pezoporus; species Pezoporus occidentalis. Next base: position 5,819,637 of record NW_026916294.1, read on the forward strand.
CTTCACATCCTGCTGTAGAAAGGCCAAAGAAACAGGGGAAAAATGGGAAAAAAAAAAAAAGCAATGTCTGTTTGCCCTCAGAAATAGCCCAATTTCTGCGTTAACAAAATTGTCGACACTAGCGAAGTCTTTCAATTGCAGTTAACAAGGAAAGAGGCTGCAAAGATCAATGCTCCTGAACTTGTGCAGGCAGAACACCTTTGGGACGTGGATGGCTGAAAGCTTGATACAATCAGGTTGTCTTGTGCCTGCTGAAAAAACTGCCTTTCTAGAGATGCAATGGGGGAAAACTGAGGCTTGAGATAATGTTTGGAATAGGCAACCTGAAAACTGTGGTGATACACAGAGGTTAGCCCATTCCTCAGATGCCTTCATGCTTCCTCAGTGGGTGGATTAGAAAGGAAAGCCAGCAGGAAACCTTTGGTATTTTAAGGCACCCAAGTGACCTATTAAAATCACTTACGATCACCTGTTAAGATGTAATAGTAACAACCACAGCACCATGTTGGGTGCTTATGTAAGCTTAGTATAAATTCCTCCTTGTGTTTAGATTATGCTGATATCCTTGGTCAAGAGTTAGGAAACACCTGCAAAATTCTTCCCTGTGAGGGTGCTGAGGCGCTGGCACAGGGTGCCCAGAGAAGCTGTGGCTGCCCCATCCCTGGCAGTGTTCAAGGCCAGGATGGACACAGGGGCTTGGAGCAACCTGCTCTAGTGGAAGGTGTCCCTGCCCATAGCAGGGAGTTGAGACTGGATGGGCTTGAAGGTCCATTCCAACCCATACCATTCTGTGATTCTATATTAGTCTTTATCCAGCTCATAGCAGAAAAGTATATGAATCCTTAGAAACATCTTTGCTGATGTCCTGATAGGAGATGGGCTCTTTGCCTCTCCCTGCAGCAGGACCAGTCACTGCTGTGCGTGACAGTACCTTAAATAAAACCATTTGAGTGTCACCCTTGCCCCCTCACTCAGCCCCTCTCTGGGGTCAGCAGCAGTTATTCCAACCTGTAATTTTAGTAGCTTGCGATTCAGTGCACTCCCTAGAAGTGCCCATCAAGAATATATTGGGATTTGAATGACTAAATTCATTGAGCAGCAGGGAAAGAAAACCCTGCTGAGCTTGGAACCTGTCAGTTCCCTCTCCCTGGGGCAGCTCGTGGGTACTGTGCTGTTTACCTGCAGCAGAGGAAACCTTTGGGGTTTGAATTAAACACCGCACCACTCAGGTGAATCCTGTATCCTTGGGGCCTCTCCTCACATCCTCAGCATCCGCCTTGCAGGGGCTTTAATAATGTTCACAACAAATTTCCTGCCCACACAAGAAAACACTGAACCAGGCGGGAGGAAGCTCTCTGAAGGATGATGCTGACTGGTAGCGCTCAGATTCCCAGAGCTGCAGACGTGGCATATGAAACATTAATGGGGTACTAGAAAGACATTGGAGGGTGTAGGACTGATGCTAATGATGCCCAGTTGCAGTTTCTGAAGTTTTAAATGATTTTAGAGTGAAGATGACTGACAGTGATGAATGATACAGCAGACACATCCTCTCCTGACTGTGTGGAGTGATGCCTTGGGCCTATCAAAATCAGCTCCAGCACTTGGAAACCTTCCTCCTGGCCCTGGGCGTCTGTGGGTGCCAGCAGCGGCTTGGAATGATTTGCTTTGTGGAGGTTGTTTCCCTCCTGGCAGGTTGTGGAGACCCTCCATGTCATGACATCAGATTCTTATCAACAGTGGGAGGTGTGGGGACGGTGCCTGCTGCTGAGCAAAGGGCTGATGGGCAGAGCTGGAGCGAGCAGCCATGTCACCCTGAGCACCAGGGTCCTGCCAATGCACCAGCCTTCCTTGCCTCTTGTCTGGCAAAGACAATTTCTTTAAAGCCCTTTAATCAAATTAGGCTCATAAAAAAAAGTGGCTCCCCAGTCTCCTCTGCTGGACTTTGTTATTTATTTGCTTGAAGGGCATCCAGGAGAACTTCTTTGGGCACCAGTGCCAAACCATCTTCTGCTTGCAGATAGGATGGATGCCAGCAGTGCTCTGGATGCTGCCCCAGGGCTGGGTGGAGCTGAGCGGTGCTGTGGCTGGTCTGCAAAGCACTGGGGCTTCTCGTGCCATGCTCAGGTCCGTGGTGATAAAGCTCCTCAGGAGCCTGCTTGTGAGGGAGACCTGGGCATCATGGTGGTACCTGTTCCCCTGCTCAGGGTTTGGGTCCCCAGGTGGCCTCATCAAAGTGAGGGGCAGAAAGGGGTGAGATGGACACAACACCCAGGTGATGCGCTGACACCCCACGGTGCTCCTGTCCCTCTCTGCTGGGACTGTGGGGGAACAGCCCTGGGAGAAGGGGCTGACAAGAGGGACCCTGGAGAGCCCCTAAATCCAACCTGCACCTGCCTCTCCTCACATTTGGCTTTAAGGGGGTCTACATATCAGGAGCTGCACTGGTGTGTATATGATACCCAGGGATGCTTTGGGCATCCAAACCCCGAGCATTGCACCGTGAGCATGCGTTATCTCACACCTGCATTAGCTGTTATCTCTGCCTGTGTTAAGCCATATTTTCTGCTGTGGAGGTGCACAGGGTGTATATGAGCCCTCTCTGCCAGTATTTACTGGCTGCACTGGTCAGCAGCATCTCTGCAGAAAAGCAAGCAAAAGCACCTGTGACATGGGGCAGAACTTTGCACTGGTGATTTTTGTCATTTACTGTGGGAAATAAACTGATGTGCTCTAGCAGGAAAGTGGTTATGACATTTCTGGGGACTTCCAGCAGTGTCTGTCTGTGGCCCCAGGTTTCTCTCTCATCTCTGCTCTTTTGTAGGTGAAACCAGCCAAAAATGAGTGAATGATCCCTCACAGTTGTCTCAATATGCGGTTTTGAAGTAATATTTTTACGGCAAAGCAGTGCAGATCAAAATGCATTCAGGCCGGGAGGTGATACCATAAAAAAAACCTTCTAAAAAGTTAGCTCGTTGACTTTTCAAGGCTTAGGTACAAAGCAAATACAAAGTAATTCTTAGGAGAGGTTTTAAAATCGATGGGAGATGCAGCTGTCTTTTCAGTGGCAGTTTCAAAACCCAGAGCTATGCTTTTGTTTTGGACTACTTTGATAAATGGGTGTTTTGTTAAAATCCCACTGAGGTGAGCTGCTTCCTAATTCTGATACCTGTGGAATGGGAGGATTCTTTTTCATTCACCTTCAATAATAGTCTCAAGTTTTCAGTACTGTTGCCTGACGCCCGCTTTTACCGGCTTTGTGTGTGCAAGGGAGCCGGTTTGGCAAAAAACCCCAGGAAAATGCTGTCCATTTCTGTTGGAGCCAAAGTGCCCAAGGTTTGTGGGGCTGGGACTCGCATCACTGTCAGGAGAAACCACATAGAAAAATATGCTGCCTAAGACATTGGTCTGGGGCTCAATCTGCTCATCCCAACAGGTCTCCTGTGTTATGACGGACCAGTCCTTGAGTCTCCAGTGTTTGAGTTTCTCCATATAGAATCATTTAGGCTGGAAAAGGCCCTTAAGATCATCGAGTGATGTGTATGAAATGATGCCAAATGCTTCTCAGTCATAGGCTAGAGGATAAGTTTACATCTGGTCACAAGGATGCTTGGAAATCGTGTGCAGAAGTACCAGCAACAGAAGGGAGCAAGGATGGAGTATCTAATTCATCCACCAGCTCCTTGTCACTGATGATGCTCTGAGGAGTTAGAAAAAAAGGTGGTTGCACTTCAGATGAAGCAGTCACTAAAAATTATTCTTGGTGGTTCATTTTTTTCCTCTAAAGAGCTGCGGATGCAGCCTGTAACTCCCTATAACCTGTTTTTAATATAAGGTAATTTCTGCTTAAACATTCTCACAGATCACAAAGATATGCTAACATTTACCATCATCTATTTGGTCTACACAGGAATATTTCATTTCTTCTGTAATAGCACAGCGGATGCTCATGAGAGGTTGCTTAATTATACCTACGTTTTGGAAGATGAAAGATAAATATTGGTACAAAAAATAAGATTTTGCTTGCAGACATGAAGAGCCAAGAGCAAAGATTCAGCATCATTTATATGGCTATGAATAATCTCACCCAATATTGGCTTGTTCCTTTCTAATTGGTGATGGGCTTTACCTGATCTGCAGAGATTTCAGGAGTGTTTCTCTCCCTGTATAATCCAGATGAATTAGTTTGATTTTGCATTGCCAGCCCAGTAATGAGACACAGACCGTTGCAGCTCCTGGTACAGACACACAGTCTCTGGTTGGGAGTGAAGGAGAAGACTTCAGACTCTGCCTGACCAGGGTGGGAGTGAGCCCACAGCATGTGGATAGAGCAGAGTGACTCTTTCATGTTATCCTGGGGAGTCCTTCTCGGTTTGGTCCCTCCATTAATTTAATCTCTTGTTTTGTCATGTCATTAAGCTGCCGTATTGCACTAGGCTAAAACATCTTCCTTTCCTGGACATCAGTAAAGGTTAGCAGAAATCCCTCATTTGAAAGACACTATCAAATCCCTCCGTATTTCCTCCTGAAAGAGTAGAGACTTGGAGTCACTTGTCCCATATAGTTTCCTCAGGAAGGGGTAGAGGTGGTCACTGGTTCAATGCTGAGCAAGGATGGAGGGTTATCTCTGGTAGCAGAGAGGAGATCTGAGGAACAGCACAGAACTTGTGTGCTGGAGGGTCTGGCACACCTTTGCTGGTTTTTCAGTATCCAAGTGCCTCTAGTGCACATGCGTGCCCTCGGTGCAATGTGTGATAGGAGATCAAATCACACTGAAAGCAAAGAGGTGCAAAGCAACTTAAGCACATCAGTTACAGATGCATTAGATCCACTCCGGCAGGTATTTTGTTATTCCTTTCTCTAGTTTACCAGGAGCATAAGAAGGTTAGAATGACTTCCTTGGCTAAGAGAGGGGTACATGCAGTATTTTGCCAATTGATGGATATTTCATTTTGCCAACTGGTTGTGAATTTCCTTTCAGAACTTCCTTGGTGAGGCAAGAGAAGCTGTGGCTGCCCCATCCCTGGCAGTGTTCAAGGCCAGGTTGGATGGGGCTTGGAGCAACCTGGTCTAGTGGAACGTCCCTGGCAGGGGGTTGGAATTAGGTGAGCTATGATTCTATTTAAGTGGGGATGGACATATGGACATTAAAATTTGCACAACATGCATCCACAGTACCCACAGCACCTGCAGTACCTGCAGTTGTCAGGGTGAGGGAAGGGAGCTGCCTCTCCTATTTCTGCAAATATGCCCAAAGAGAAAGTATCCCCAATCATTTGCCACTGCTGCAGGCTTGAATCACCCAGGAAGGCATTGCTCTTGGAGTCAACATGATGCGTTGTGTTAGAGGCAATCAGAAGTTCCCATACAGAAGGTTGCATAGGAAGTAAGATTTCCCTGCAAGCACATCTCTCCCAGGGCACGCAAATGTGTTGCTTCAGGTTCTGCTTGCTTAGTTTGCTATTAAAATGGAATAACTATATCTTCCTCATATAAAGGAAAGCAGTTTGTAAGTGAGGAAGTAAGACTTGTGGCCAACTCTTCTTGATTTTGAGAGCACCCAAGATCTCTTTTAATAGGGCCTGTCTCACACATTCACTTGCCATTTGGGGGGCACAGGAGGTGATAGCTTTCCTGGAAACGGACCTTATGTCTGCAAGATCTCATGGGTTGCAGGAGGACCGGCAGCCTCCGAGTCAGTGCAGTGGTATAGCTGTGATTATAGACACCCAAATGTCACTGAATTCCAAAATAAAGGGATTCATCTCAGCATTAAAAACTTCCCACATGAACCATTTTGAATGACTGGAGGGTGACAATCTAAATATAAATCTCACTTTTTTTCCTTCTTTAAGCTGATTTCAGGCACATATGTACAGCTTGGGGTGACTTTCACGAGGAGTCTGTGGGAACATCTGACAGCAAAATTAAGTTATGTTTCTTGTGGGAGTTTGTTTCCTACAGACACTGTAAATGCCCTGTTTCCTTGGCGCTCGGATTTTAAAGCCTAACAGGATACTAACTGTTTTTGATTACCCCCAGTGATGATACGATGTCCTTCGGAGGAATCACTTGGGAAGTGGAAGGGAACAGGGAGGTTTAGAACAAAAGCACGGGGGTGACTCATTTTCCGAGCTGAGCTCGGTGTGGTGATGGGCTGCAGAGGTTTTGTCACTGATTTCAGCAGGTCACAAGTTCACACACCGCTTTTGAATTACTTTGTGAGGATAAAGCAGTGGGAAGAAAATGGGAGACCTGGAAGGGGGCAGAGGAATAAATTGGGTAAGAGACCAATTAAACTGGATAAAAGCAAAGAGACAAACAGGGAGCATGGTGAGCGCTTTAATGACTTCTACAGCACATTTCAAGGGTATTTCAGATAAAACCTTCTTTGGCTCACACATCTAAATAGCCTCATTTCTACCAGAAAAACTGGTTACATGACTAGGGTGAGCTGGATTTTAACCTTTATGTAATCTTTCTATATAAATATAGTAATTGCACAAAATACACTTTCCAGATAGGGTATAGACTTCTGAAGGAGGTGATGGTGTGTTCCTTGGTGTGTGATCAGATGCCTGCTGGAGGTGGAAGGATAATGAAACTCCGTCCCAGGAAAATGCAACAGCAGTCATCTTAATCCAATGAAGTTTGCAGCTTTGTGGCTAGAAAAACTTAATACACATTAAATCCACTGCATAAGGTCTAATGAATCATCTGTAACTGCTTCATCATGCAGGGTTTTATCCATCATGCTCACTTCTACAACTTCCTGAAAGGAGGATGGAGCGAGGTGGGGATTGTTCTGTTTTCCCAAGGACAAGAGGAAACAGCCTCAAGCTGCACCAGGGGAGGTTAAGACTGGATATTGGGAACAATTTCTTCACAGAGAGGGCAGGCATTGGAACAGGCTGCCCAGGGCAGTGGTGGAGTCACCATCCCTGGAAGCGTTCACAGGCTGTGTAGATGATGCCCTTAGTGACATGGGTTAGTGGTGGCCTTGCCAGTTGTGGGGAATGGTTGGACTGGATGATCCCAGTGAGCCAGTTGTCTTCTCCCACCTCCTGATACACAGCAAGGATGGACACTTTCACATGCATCTCTGACACCAGGAGAAGCCACTTGAGGGGTCTCAGGAGCAGTTGTGGGAGCTGCCAGAGCTGCCCATCCAGGTGAGTTTTCTCCTCCCCTTGTTTGCTTTGCTGACTTCCTGGAGAGCAGAGCTGAGTGCCTCTTTTCCCATTAGGAAATGAGCTGAGGTAGCTGGTGGTTCTCCAGGAACCAGGAAGGTACCAGAACGGTAACATCAAAATGGGGTGGTGTAGAAAGTGTAAATCTATCAGATTAGCAGGGTTCCCCCCATACTCTGCAATGGAGAACCCTATGGTTGGAATTCTGAAGAAATTGTAACATTCTGAAAATCCTCTCTGAAGCACGGGAGACCCCAGATAAATCCCAGGGGAACTGGTACTCCCAATGTCATCTTTGAGGACACCTGCATCAGTGGAATCAGTGCCAAAGAGCCAACAGCTTCCCTGTCCCCTTTGCTGCCTGGCCCAGCGTAACTTTTGGTGGCTGCAGCTCTTCAGCCCTTACGCTTTCTGCCAGGAAAACAATTTGTGTGCGTTTTGGCAAGCAGGGGCTGTGAAACCAGCCCTCACAGGCTGTGTGTCTGACTGGGACACTGCAGCCCCGGGTGCCACCCCCCGCAGCACCAGCTCTCACTGGGGCTTCTTTAATTAGCTAAGGAGATAGGGACAGCAATCCTTGGCTGGGTCTGTAATACAGAAGGTTTGCTCTTTGGGTCCGCGTTACCTAGCAAGATTAGCAAAGCCTCCATGTTTGCTGCAGTGACATTTCCCTGTTTGCTGTGCGATTGATTTTTTTAAGCACCTTTTTAGTAAATACCAAAATTTCCAGGATTTATCTTAATACCTTGGACAGACGGATCCTATTGATTTGAATGGAAGTTAGAGTGAGGGAATATATAGGGAGCTCCTTATAACTGTTTACAGAGCAAACGGTTTCCATCTGCTCTCTATTTCACTGTATAGCAAAGGATCAGCCAGCTGCAGCCTTTAATGGATGACCATCACGTACATTTGAAGCATGTCACACTAGTTATTATCCTCATTATTATGACTCTGCTCAACCATACAGTTTAGTCAGCATCTGGGGGCTTGGGGAGTCTCCCCTTATGGCTCTGTTGTGTCCAAGCCCTATGTTTCAGAGAGGATCTCTCAGCTAGGAGATGCTTCTGCCTCGCATCCTCTCTCCCCATCCTCAGAAAAGAAAAGTACTCGCATACACATCCCAGGCAACATTTTTCCTCCTGTTTATTTCAAAAGTCTTTGTAATAGCTTAATCGAGACAATCCAGACATCACCTGGAATTTGACATCCTTCCAGATGTACAGAATTCAGACTCGGTTGTGTATCACAGCATTAAAACCACACAGGAATGTTCCCCAAACACCATCAGTAGGTTCTCCCGCAGTCTCATTAACTACCAGCTCTACACATCCTCCGCCAGTGCCTCTGCACCACTCTACAGTGTGGCTGCACACCAGCTGTCTCTGTCTCCCAGGTCCGTAACCATGCTTCCATGGATGAAGGGTGCCAAGCCCAAAATACCCAGTTTTGTTTGCAAACTGTATATAACGTACCAGTAGAAATGTGTTCTGTATTTAATTGGCTTTGTATATGGCTTTTAGTCCTCTTCATTCAAAGATGGCATAGCGGAAAAATCCTGAGCTGACATCAAAAGTGGGACTGATCTGTTAAAAGCCCTCACAATTATGGTGTGTGTTGGAGGCGAAGTTCCTGCCAACCCAGAATTAAAGCATTTTTAAAAATGCCACTTGTTTATAAATAGATTTCAATCTTGAAATGTATTCCAGTTCAATGTTTTGCTAGGAAGCATCATCTGAAAGAGGAAAATCTCTGTTTCATAATCCATGATTTACAGGAACTTAAGTGTCTTCATTTCACCTCTTAGCTCGGTAAACACAACCAAAATTGTGCTAGAAAAATACATGCAGCTCCTTTTGATTTGTAGCAGGCATTTAGAAGTCATTACATGTATTTAATTAGGCTATTTACTACCTGCAATTCAACTAAGTTACTCCAGATTCAGGCAAGAGCATCATTTGCCTCCTAGAACCTCTTGGTTCTTTTGGCTTATTTAGGTAATTTCTGTACTGTTCAACTCTGTGGGAGTACATTGAGTGGTGCCAGGCACTGGGACTTGCCACAGATGAGACTGAGTGACCTTCGAAGGTCCCTTCCAACCCAAACTATTCTATGATTCTAAATGTCACTATTTCTGACCAATGCTCAGCTGAAATTCCTCTCAATTGTTACAACAATCCCTGGTTAATACCCATATTCACTGGTGACAGTGAAAAGCTTGTGTAAGACTTGCTGCATCCTCTGATTTCAGTACCTGCGATGAGAGATGTAGAAACAGCTGCAGATACTTGCTTGGAAAGTGCCATTTTTGATGCCACAGCTGTTCCATAGGGCAACATCCAACACCCCAAACATCCAGCTGATGCTCTCCTGAACCCAAACTTCTCCCACTGCTGGAGAAGCAGCCGCTATGGGCAGAGGCAGCTCTGCTCACAGCTTTTGCATGTGAGATCACTACTGCCTTATTTAGGATTATTTTGCTTTTCTGATATGCTGATATTGGGTGGGTTTTGTTTGCTTTTCCTTTGTGAAAAACCATGACCACTTGAAGGTCAGCCGTCAAATAGCTAGAATGATCAGTGCAGGAAAATTGAAAACCATGACATCTTGTGTGTGGGCTGTGAATAATGGGCAACACCATTTTGATCATTAAAATAGAAAATGATCTCTGTATTTTCTGATGGTTTTAGCCCATTGAGAAGGCAGGGATACGACCGCACTGCTGATGACGTGCACCGCTTCCCTGGCAGTACATCCCCTGGCTGCGGAACCAGGGGCTGGTGGTGGGATGGATCCCACGCCTGGGGTAGCTTGATCGGAGGAGGCAGCTGCAGGTTGCCAGGACATTCAGCTCCCTTCCAAAAACCACAGACACGCCGAGGCAGGTCCATTTGCTGCTGGGGACAGGACCAGTGTTCATGGTCTCTGGACCATTGGCACGCTTAAACTTGAGGATGGAGACATCTCCATTTCTCAGTGCTACTCAGACCAAGGCATGTCCTCAAATACATTTCGCTTTCATAGAGAAAATACAAGCCTTGATTACCCCGGTGCTGTCAGAAACTGAGACCTTCCCTCGAGAGCATCAGAAATGAACCCTATGGTAATTTTGTGTTGCATGACAGAGCTTTGGGGCCCAATTACGTATTTTAGCACCTTGCTGTCTGGTCAGAGCACTGCTTCTTTTGTTGTTTCACTGTACTTGCAGCATGGCAAGGCGATTTTACCCTTTTTTGCTGATAAAGATCTCTTAGCAAATATAACCAGACTTGGCAATTGATTCTTCTTGTAATATTTATATACGCTGTCATCATACAGAAGCCCTAAACAAATCTCTCTATCCATTTCATGAGGCAGGTAGGAGAAAAGCATTTCTGCTTTGCCAGTGCAAAGGCCGAATGTAGAATCAGTAGCTAATTGCACCTGGGTCCCAAATGCTCCAGTTTCAGGAACAAACTGGGGTTCAAACGTGGCCAGAAACAGTCTGGCACAGGCGACAGCACTTCCATGTGCTTCTCAAAGAGGCTCAATATGACGTCAGTCTGCTTTATTTATCTTTCTTTTGCCTTTCTCTATTCTAACAAATTAGATTAAATGGGCAAATAAACCAGGAAGGTCTTTTTACATAAAACCGGCTCTTCTGCATCTTTCACTGAGTTCATGTCAGGAATTTCTGATGGCAGGAAAACTACTCAGCCTGCTAATTCCAACTAGGACGTGTAATGGATACTTGTAACTGAGATTTTTACAAATCAATATTCTGAAAAGTGTCTAATTTTGGTGTGTCTGGGAACATTTGCTGGGTAATTTGCTGGCGTTAATACTTCTGCCCTTTGCAGCCGATGCAAATGGGAAAGTGATACCAACCAGAAACCAGAACAGACCTGGTCATGCCTTTTGTAATTCACACTTAGTGAAATACAGAAGTGAGCAAACACTAAACCCAGCGGAACTAACTGCAGAAGGAAAACTCTTCATGTTTGTAATAGGAGCTAATACTGCCAACTCAAAAGGTATCTATCAATCTGTGTCCCTTTAAAAAGAAATTAAATAAAATAAATAGGAATACTTGTGAGCAGATACACTGAAATTCAAGAATTCAATTATTTTAAATTGGCTTGACATTTGGAACTAATATTTTTGCAAAGAGTACACGAAAAGGTATATTCTAGTGAGCTAAAAAGGTGTCTGTAGCTGTAGAATTTTTTCATTTTTATATTATTATATATTTTATTTTATTTGTAGCACTTTTTGGTTTTGTAAATAAATGATGTATACACACACACACAGAACCCAAACCCTTTTTCGAGATGTTGTGCTTTCAGATCCTGAGGTTTTACCATAAGATAGGAACTGAATTCTTGCACCGTACAGCTCATGCACGTTGCTGGACATAATTTTACTTGCAAGGAATAAAACTGATTCACTGATGCAAAAATTAGGAAATTATAGCCATTGAGAAAATTCTTTGTGTTTGAGTTGCACATTATAAGAAATGCCAGTTATTATTTTTTCACGCTGTTTATTGTATATTATTATAAAAGCATTAATTTTCCATTGACTCACTGGCTTTAAAAAGTCCTCTTACAGCCTGCGAAGTACGAAGGGATTATGGGAACATATTTGTATTTCTTAGGCGGTCTGATAAATCATCACCTGCTGGAAGGCATAATCCTGAAAACACTTGGGATGATGATGTTACCTGACTTCAAATCCACCTACATCCCATGCTGAGCCCAGGCTTGGGAGCCAGCTGGGACACACTGGGCATGACACCCCCATGGGACTGGGGTGCACCTACAACATACCCAAAGTGTTGCTCATCACTGTAAGGGATCAGCGTGGCTGCTTTGCTACTAGGAGGCTGAGTGACTGTCTTCCCAAAAGCAGCCCCTGACGGTGTCTGCCTCCTGAATGAAGTGCAGATGGTGGGTGTAAGCATGTGGTCCCTCTCTTCTCCCTCTGCCTCACAACATGCTTCTCCCGTGTTCCAGACGAGGTACCCAAGTCTGTGATGCCATGTGAGCTACCTGGGGCTGTGACAGTGTCTTACTGTTCTGTGACAGGGCACAATGCACGTGCATGTGGGGAGCAAAGGAACTCTTTGGGTTTCTGCTGGATTTGCTGGAAAACACTTCTGAGCCTCTACTTTTCCCCACGCTTTTCATTCCTTGGGAACAGGACACCTGCTGTACCTTGACAAAAGCTGCTTTCTTCCTCTCATGCTAAATTGCCAGACCACTGGGTACTCTGCTATAGGCTGTATCCACACCTACTGTCTCTTTCCTTTCCCCAGGAAGGACTAAACACAATAGATAGGAAGGCTGCAGGTTTGCAGCCCCACTTTAAAGCAAAATTCCACCATTTTGGCTCCTGAGAGTTCAAAGTTTGGATTTGATCCTAATCCTCTTTTTGGCTATGCAGTATTTAGGGCAACTGCATTATTGTGGTTTGGGGTTTTCTTTGGGGGGGGGGGGGGGCTTGGTTTGGTTTTTTTTGTGGTTTAAAGGTATATTAAAGCATGGATGTTACCCATTTAATAAGCAAAAAAAGTAAGAAAAAAAGCACGTGTCTTTATGGGTAGCTGCATTTGGAGTGTGACCATGTAAACTGAAGTACTCCTTCCTCTGTGCCATTGCTACACAATGTATTTATAACGCATAATGAAACACTTACAAGCTAATATACATATTCTATGTGTCAAACCTCACTGGGATTTGCCATTCCTTCCTGCATTTCCCACAGTGTAATGCTTCTGTAGCACGAGCAGTCACGAAAGCAGAATATGCTCAAGTATGGATGTATTCACAAAACCAAAGTTGTCCTGGCTGTGCACACTGTGCCACGCACACTGCATTAGTTATTTTGTGTGAGTCAAGTATTAATATCTCCTAATTGAATTTATTATGTTTCGTAACATTTCTTGTATTATTTAAATGCAACACTGAAAACGCGTGTTGGTTTGGAAAGGCACATTAGTAATCCAATTAGAGCAGAAGCCATACCCATGGATTTGCTAGCAATCACCAAAGTATGATTTTGTTTAGATTAGCTCTGACATTCACTGCAATAATTAGCCATTGAATACTTTCCAAGTTAAAGGTTAGAGAAACACAAAAATTGAGACCAGTCGCATTGCTACAGCTGATTTCAGTGTAACTATAAATTCATCCCACATAGGCGATCAGGTTTATAGCGAGCCTGCATGCCTGGGTATATGGCCTCCATTGCTGCTTTAATCCTCCTTTCAGAGGCAAGTCATGGCTGAAATACAGGTAAACGGTATACATGGGCATAGTATACATGAATTTTTGTCTGTAGAAAGCTGGGGAGGAGAAGACTGGCCTGGGGCTGAAGCTGTGCTGGGACACCAGCACTACACAACTGGCAGCATCACAGTGCATCTCTAGGTAACTCAGGCATGGCATGGGACAGAGCTTTTGTGTGATTCTTCTACCTCTCCTGTCTTCTACCTGTAAGTTTTGCTGTAATAAGAGCTGGCAACTAGTTTATCAAGTAGCATGTACATGTCAGAGGCACAAATACCCTTTATAACAGATTTTCTTCTCTCCATTTTCAGTTGTGCGTACTGCTGCATGGCCCCAGTCACCGCCTAAGCTACCTCTGTATGTCTTGCTAGCAGTAATGGGAGTTACTCATGCAACATTTCTTCCGCAGGGAGGCAGGCAAACTACAGCCTCATCCTTCAGAAACTTCCATCTGCAACTGAGGTCAATGAGATTACTTCTCTGAACATGTGTATCATCTGAAGGACATCCTTTGCATTACAAGGGAAGAAAAAGCAATCCGATTTATTTTGCACAAAATGAGAAGTGTGTTTGCAGATGGGAAGAAACCAAAGAGACCAACAGGATGACAGCTCAGTGAGACTCCAAACTTTGTCCACCACACACACACACACAGAAGACAACCCCCAAGAAGCAGATGTAGTGACTCGCCAAACACTACAGGTTTCACAAGAAACTGTTCCCTGTAACCATTCTGCCCTGAGCTCCAAGGGAAAGATGTCACTTGGTCATTGTCCCTTATTGACCTTCATAAGCATGTGAATTCTCAGCTGCAAGGTATGAGCACATGGGCTAGGTGAACACGGTATCTCCTCCCTTCTCACTAGAGATCTGACCAGCTAATGCCTGCGTAATCACTGCTCCCACTGTGGGCTGGCTCACAGGGATGTTCTAAGCCCTGCAGCTTTCTGCTGCTCCCAAATGCCCTTCTCAGGCTCAGGCAGCAAAAGACCAATTCGTGGCATGGGGTCTGGGCTCCTGCCTGTGCTGCTTCTACATCTGCTCAGCAGGCAACTGGGATGTCTGCATCTGCGTCAGCTGGGAGTCACTGCAGGGTGGTTCAGAGGGGCTTGTGTCAGGGAAGATGAACCTTTAAATCCTAAGTTAATGGCATTCTTCCAAGGCTGTCCAAAAATAAACCCCCAATGTTTCAAGAATGTAATACAACTCCCGAGTTACCTTGGGAAAAGAAAGTGCAATCTAGTGCAGTGTGCTTTCTCTGTTCTTCCAGTTTCCTTCTGATTTCTTGTGCTTCTTTCAGCCTGCGTCTGGGTACTACAGGTATCTGCTTTGTTTGTGAAAATGAAACACCAGGAGGAATTGCACCTGGTGCAGGCGAAGCGTGTTTAGGGTGTGATCCACAAAAGGAGCAGGCTGCCCCGGGAATCCTGAGTTGGATCATGCATAAGAAAAGAGAGGAATCAGGTGCCCAAGTCTGGCAAGTCTAAAGAGAAGCTGTCACCCCCAAAAAATCTAAAGAGCGAACAGGAAGGACTAGGAAAGACTGAACTCAAATCTCTTATGTCCTCTTGGCTCATGTACTCATGCACATGGGCGATGGGAGCCCTGACAGTGCTTTTAGGCCGAAGAGTAGAGATTTGGAGCTTGGTTTTCATGTGTCCTTGGAAAAATACTTCAGCTACTGAGTATTAGGAAGCTGTAAGGACATCCCTTGTCAGATGCTCCCCCTGTGAGATCCACATCAGTAAACACGCTCTGAACCCTCCATAAACTGGCCTTGATGAGCCAAGTGGGCTTAGGGATTTTTACAGGGCTTAGATACAAGCTGGGGCTCCTGTGGTTATGTCAGCTTCTGGGGATACCTGCCCTGCAAGAAATAGGGGCACTGGTATACAACTGGGCATGTACCTTGGATGTCTCTGAGGCTAAGAAGAAGCAGAATGAAGTTTATCAAGGATCTTAGGAGTAAAGAAACATTAGACCTAAGTGGACAGAGTAACAATCAGATGCCCACATCACTTGGGGAACCCAGCTCTAGGAGCTAATTCAGCTCGCCCTGGAGTGAGTCGGGACTGCTAAGGGTCCTGCAGTGGCACCACTGTGACCAATGGTACCAAAGGTACCAAAAAGACTCAGAAACAATTAAGGCATATTACAAGTCTGCCTTTGGGCTCTGAAAAAGTACAGAAATAGCAAAGAAGGTATGTTCAATTTCATATTATTTCACTGTATTTCCCAGGCAGGAACAGGTAGTTTGAAAACAATTTACAAAGATTTGAATGGGTCCCTAATCATAGTTATAATATTTATCCTTACGAATAACTTACTTAAAAAATCAAGTCCCATTCTTTTGCTTCCCTGCCTCTGCTAGTTCCAAAGATGTCCCCTGTGTCTATGGAAACGGCCTTCCTGAACTGGGTCTTTGCAGTCAGTCTTTGGGTCCTTCCCAGACCGTGACCTGCCCCTATACATCCTGCTTAAATTTATCCTTCGGTGGGCTTCAAATGAGGATCACCAAACACTCTGATCTCTGCCTGCTTCTTCAAAGGGCCACTCAAAGGTAGCATCTGAGATGGAGCACAAACAGGCACTCAGACACAAACAGGCACTCAGACACAAACAGGTACTCAGACACAAACGGGTACTCAGACACAAACGGGTACTCAGACACATGGGCCTTAGGGAGTCTCTCTGCCACCAAGGAAGCTCCTGCCAGATCAATGCCTCTTGAATACCATGTCCTCTTATGCATGAGCCTGTATCAGCTAGAAAAGAACATAAACATCACTGCATGTTTCTGTCCAAATGCATCTTGATAAAAGCTGTGACTACACTTACAGTATGACACGGATCCACGTGCGATGGTTTATCTGCTGCTCGGATCCCTTCTCCTTTAGGCAAAAGATACAATCACTGCTATACTTCAGCTGGCAGACTCAAGTGTGCGAAATGTCAACTTAAAAGTTACTTTTCCAAGGTTAAATGCCAAAATCTTTTGCACTACTACAAATCTAAAGGAAAGCAAAAATGATGGATTCCCCAAACCCATGCAAGGCAAAGTAAAGTAAGTAAACAACAGAGTAAAATATCTGTATGAAATCTCACATTATGGAAATACTTTCAAACTTTTTTTACTATTCCTATTTTGTTTTCAGCAGCTTTTTCAGTGCTCAACCTGGTACTCAAGGTCTTGCCTGCAATTTTCCAAGCGGTTTTCAAGAGCAGGCCATTGTCCCGTCTCAGAAGTTAAGCTTAAGTTTTATTTCTTATTTGATTCTGCTGGAATCAGCAGAAGCCTTTTTATTACCTTCCCAGCATTGAAAGAGTGGCAAAGGACAGAGAATTTAGAGAAATGATCCAGAGCTGTGCATTTATTTCTGAAAGAGACTTGCGGCAATTCCCTTGCACCCATTTGTCCTGCTGAACTAGACACTTAGACCTGGTTTGCTTCTGGTTCTTCAGCAATTTGGGCTAGGACACATTAAATATGACTTAAGATAGCAGTAACAGCCACTTCTGACTTAGTAACAACGTTCTGGGGGGGAAGCCATCTGGGGGAGTTCCAAAGCAATTCCCTTCCATATAACCTACACAGATTTGTGGGTCCCCCAAAGAACAGTAAGGAAATCATTTGCATCAATCTCTGCAACTATATTGCAGAACTAGAAGATGCAAATTTAGGACCACAGAGAGTCTACATTCATTTTAGGTACTTATTTTCATATAAAAGTAATGAAATAAGCATTTCAGTGGTGATGCAAACACCAGAGGTGCATACTGGCTTCTCCTGCATTACATGAAGTCAGTACCAAAGTTGACAATTGCCTGTTTCCAGTTATTCAGCAGGTAGGAATGGTTTTGCACATTTCCCTGATAATCCCCTGAAGAGTTAGGTAGCAGCTAGTGTTTCAGACAAGAATGGCTAAAAACCATCATTTGTAGACAGGGGAATTCAGCCCATTCAACCCTCTGTCACTGAAGTCAGCAACATTATTCAAGTGAAGCACAATCACCCTAAAGCTGATGTAACTGCAGTCACCTACGTGTATGTTATATACAGGCCTGTCATGAGGAACTGCTGAAGAGCACTGGGTACAAAATTCAGGGCCGGATCCAGACTTCAACAAACAGTGAAATACTGGTTTAACCAACCCTTATCAACCCCAAGTTTGAATCTGGAGCCAAACTTGCCTACTTTATGCATTGACACAGAGTTTGGGCTCAGGCTAATGTTCTGAAGAACAACATCTTGGTTTTGACACCATCTTAACCACGCACACCATCCTTCTATAACTGCATCAGATACTGCACCAAAGACATTCAAGTCTCTTCCAAAAATCCCTTTGGGGAAAATTGTAGCATTACGGTAAAGATGTTACTGCATATTAGAGAAGACTTACAAAACCCCCAACTGAACACCCAATGAATACCAAAGCTGTCTCTGAAATGAAAACCTCCCAGTAGCTTACAGTGGTAATTCCACCCTAACCCCCTTCCTATTTTTATTAAAGAAACAAAAGGAATTTCAAAAACTCTACCTAGAATCACTCGTTTCTGCCAAGCGGTTGTTCATGATGGCCAGAGCACCCACCCCTGCAGAGAAACCGTTTTGTCTCGTGTTGATACAGACATTCCTCGGGTAGCCGTTGGCCGTCTCGGACAACTGCTTTTGCAGAATGGCCAGGGAGACTTTACTGGATGCTGTGAGCTCCCTCATGGAGATCATCTCTCCAGAGAGCCTCCTCCCCTCAGTGTCGCTGTCGTACTGTCCATCAGCGTCCACTGAGATGTTGTGTCGACGCAGGCGGGCTCCTGGGGTGATGGCATTGCGACGTCCAAGGCGGGCACTTGATTTATGGCACTTTGGGCAACATCTGCATTCGAATTTTTTCAACACCCAGTTCAAAACTTGCTTGATTACGATTGAGATGACATTAAAAAGAGAGTATATGCAACATACCCCCATTAATATAAATATGAAGTTTCCGAATCTGTATAATCCCTGATTTTGGTAAGCAGCGTTTTGGCTGCTTACCAAATCTCCAAACCCGATGGTGCTGAAGGTGACAAAGCAATAGTATAAGGAGTCAATGTAATTCCATCCTTCCACTGCCGTGTACATTGCGGAGGCGCAGCAGGAAAGGGTAATAGCAAAAATTCCCAGGATCAGCATTACATGGTAAACGGAGGGCTTCCAGCCCACAAGACTGCCCACCCCAGACATAGCTGGCCCCCTTCGGAAGTTGGGAGGTAGGAGACCGCTTCTTCTCAGCTGTCTTTCATGGCATGCCTTCATGATAAACGCCAGGAGAGAGATAATGCGCTCCAAGAAGAGGTTGAAGAAAAGAATAGTCCCAGCACACCCAAAAAGGCCATAAACGATGAGGAATACTTTTCCAGCCACGGTTGCTGGTGTGGTCATTCCAAATCCTAAGGTGGAGATAAATGTGTCATGTTAATGATATAGTGTTTCACATGTAAGCTCAGGACATATGTAACTTAACAAAGGTCCCATCCCACCGGACAAAAGACATGCTATTCCTAAGTCAGCTTAGGCCAACACGAAACCAAGTTTTGTTAAGAATGAAGAGGGCACCAGTAAGCCCAACAAGATGACTAAAACTCAAGAGCAAGTAAAAACTCCTCACAGAGATGAAAGGCAGCATATTACCACTCAGTAAATACAAGTGAAAGCATTCCTGAGTCCAAACCTCTCGGGATGAGGTGAAGAGGCCATTTCTCTGCTCCCACGTGTATGAGTCAGCATGACCTGATGGAAAGCTTAAGCTCTGTTACAAGCTGTAACCCAGCGTAACGCTTTTGTTTCCAAGGTCTGATTATACCATTCCCCGAGAAGATGAGAATTTTCATGTTGTAAAACAGGGAAAAAAACCCAACAACTCCCAAATACTGAATATTGTTTTTAAAATCACAGCATTTTAAAGCCTTAACCAAATCCCAACTGCGGCCAGCCCACCTGATACCACCACGGAAGGAAAAGCCATCAGCGAGATACCCATACTGCAGAGCCGTCTGGCAGACTGGTAATTGCAGCAGGCAAAAAACACTGCTGCACAGTTAAATAGGAAAATCAGAGTATGCAAACTCAGGAAAGAGACAGCAGCAATATTAATTCACCTCCTCTTTACAAGAATTGTATTTTGACATTACTCATACACCTACTTTTCTATATAAGTAGTAGTGCCTTGTAGCTACAGATGCTTAAATAACTGCAAAAGCGATCTTAAACTTGCATGCAGATACAGTAAGTTTGCTCCATGTTATTTGCTGATACCAGTTATTTTATGAAAAATAATAACATGTATTTCACATCCTATCTCTGAAACTCAATCCTGTAACTACTGTCCTTGCCCTGCTCTTCTTCCCCATAAAAATGCTCAGTTGTTCAGGCTGCTTTTATTTGTTCATGGCTAAATGTGGTGCCACATGAATAAATAACCACATTTAATCTAAATTAATGGTGTGTGACACATCCGCATGCCAAAACATCTTCACCTTAATGTTCTGTATAAATGCTGAGCAAGTAACATATTCAGGGAGGTGAATATCAACATCTGACCACATCAATGGCAGTTTGTGAATACAAACTTCTGGTATAGAGCATAATGACATCACTAAACCCAGTTTATTATCATGATGCAGCTTTAAACAGAACCGGAAAATTAGATGACACTGCTGCTTGAAATACATTGATTTATTTTTGCAATGACTCTATTTTTCTGTGTAATTTATTTGTGCTACCTGTGTGCTTCACTGATACAGCATTCTGCATTTGTCGATACAAGAACGGGAACGCTCATGAAAAGCAAACTTGGAAATGTCTTTTCAATGCCAGGAAGGTGCACGAGGAAGGAGGTGGTTCTACTTTCACAACGGATCTGGCATGCTTGGGAACAACTGTGTGCCAGCAATTCGGACTATACTGCATCATCGGTTTCTTCACAGCAGAAACAGTCTTTTCTGCAAAGGGCAGTGAAAAACCTTCACAGTATTACTAGAAAATAAAACATTAGCAAAAAGGTCCTCAGATTTTGCTTTCTGGACCCACAGCCTCTCTGTTTTGTCATGCTAAAAGACCACCTTTGAGGAGACCTCATGAAGCCTGCCTCGGGCTTCCAGGCTTAACATGTGTGACTGGGAAGCTCTCCTAGTTCCTCCTCCTCTATGGGGTGAAGCTGTTACCTGGGTTGGGCTGGTTGCTTGCAGAAGCCTTCTCATATGATGATGAATACCCACCAGGTCCTGGTCCTTAGAAGAAGCCACGGAGCTTGTGGTTGCCAGCTAAGGATATACGGCCAGCTCATTATGGAGAAAGCATCTGTTCGCCCATGCCTTGTCAGCAAAACATTTGAACATGTGCTTCACAGCGAGCATGTGAACATCACCATCAAAATAAATGGGTTTATTGTCACACATATGGCTAGACACATTTATTAATTAAAAAAAAGAGAAATAGTGACAGTTTGGATCAAGTTGTAAATGTGCTGAAGCTTTTTAGTATTTGCTGGGGATCATTCATGAGAGGTGGTGAAGTTTTGTATTTTTGATGAGGTTTGTTTAAGCAAGATCTTCTGACGCATTATTGAGCATGTAGCTATGCAAGGTGAAAGGACCCATCACAGCCATGAGAGTGCTAACAAATACATAAACCAGGCAAAAAGTAAGACTAGGCAAACACAGCAACTTCAGGTCAACAGCTAGCAGACAGAAGTGCACTCGTGCTTTTTGTGCAGCGTCTTCTTTTGCTAGCTGTGTTTGTCCCTTCAACACCACCTGGACCGTAAGGCATTAGTCCTGGTATGTTCTGTACAACACCTCTGAGCTCAGCCCCTGCTCTAAGGTAAGCACATCATGTCGTCAGGGTAAAACAAATTCATCCAGAACTGCCTGTGTTTCCAAGAGAGATGCTCTGCATTTCTTGGTGGCCCTGACACATATTGCACAGGTACCTTGAGGTTGATTTCTGTGTGGAACAGACACAGTATTTCAACCTCCCTCATGATAATTCTGCCCTAATCTACCTCACCACTTCTTGTCTCTACAAGCTCTATGGCAGCATTAATTTCAGCTGCTCAATCCTACTTCTCCCCATACAAACAGAATTGGAGATGATAAAAACTCTCAGGTAACACCCTTCAGCAGCCCCTCATGGGTAAGTGCTGGCCATTGACGAGTCCCTCATCCTGCCCTGCATAATAGGTTTTGTGGTTACTATTCTGCTCATCTGGATTTTTAACTCACTTAAGCTGGTGATGGAATCCAGAGGCAGTGAGACTGCACAAGCACGTGATACGATTCCTGTTGCTCCTGCTTTCTTTTCTTTTCCCTATTTTCTTATGGGTAAAAGAGGTTTGATGCCAGAAGACAAAAAGGAATAGCAGCAGCTTTAGTACCTGTGAGCTCCACTTTCAGGCCAGATGTTTTACTCTACTTTGAGATAAAAGGGAGTGAAAATTTTCCATTAAAGTTGCCTATTTACCCAGAGAATGAAGAAAGTTTTCACCCTGAAAACTGAATATAAGAAACTCTTCCAGCCTTTACCATGGCAGCGTGTCCCTGCCTCTTTCAGCCAGCCCCCCAGCTCTTCTTAACCAGCTTTCCTGCCATGAGACTTGGCTCATACATCCAAGTCAGCACAAATGAGCAATCATTTTAAATCCCAGAGTACTTTAATCATGAGACTAGCATCACCCCCATACCATTATGCAAGTATAATGCAGTTACATTTAAAGGAATCAAAAGAAACTAAAATTGCTGAATATAACTTTTTAAACAAATGGTTTTTCAGTAATAAACAGAAACCCCCCCATAACTAGAATGCTGCTTCCAGACGGAAAGAAGTTCTCGCACCGTAATGACTAAGCTCCTATCCAAGACTGGTCCCTGATAGATGGGGGTTACAGAACACAGACACATAAAGTAGGAGCAACCAATTTGTTTCATGTCTGTTCCACACTTGCTTTATTTCATGGCTTTCCAATAGTCTTGGTTGGACTTTACTAAGTTAACATACACCGTATCAAAGAACGAAACACCATATTCCGAATTTGGGTTCTGGTGCTCCCTTCAACCCCTTTGCCAGCTGTTAATATTTCATCATCCTTGCCCGACAGTCATACCTGTGTATTTCACAACTACCTTTCATTTATTCTACAGCTCCTTACCACCCAACACGCAGAAACAGTTGCCCTGGATACACGGTCACAGCTCAGAGCCGACAAAACTGCCACAGATGGAAACCTGCTGCATCCAATGCTTTTGCCCTAGGAGCGAGAATTCCACAAGGCAGTTCTTCCACCTGGCTTTGCATTTTCAGACTACAAATGAAAAACTTCCTTTCCCTTTAACATCTTTGTCAGCCTGCTTTATTAAAATACCCCCCTTTGGGCTCAAACTGTAATTTTTTTTAGAGCTTTTCCACTGCTGGAGCCTTTAGTATAAATTTTGCTGTAAAATCACATCTCATCTCCTTTAGATTACTCTCTGGAAACAGAGCCTCTGAACATTAGTTGTTGCCCCAGCACTTTGTGTATTAAGACACTTTAACTTAGACCCATGCTATGTCTGAAGATATGAGATACCACTGCAGGTTTTAGGGCTGGCCTAACCTGTATCATACACAAGCCTGCAGTCCTTGGTGACCCATGCACTGGAATAGGTATCCCATGGAGAAAACACTGAGTAACTATGCGACTCCCATAATCATAGAATGGTTTGGGTTGGAAGGGACTTTAAAGATCACCTAGTTCTAACCCCCCCTGCCATGGGCAGGGACATTTTCCACTAGATCATGTTGCTCAAAGCCCTATAGTCTCCCTGTCTATCATCTATCCATCATAGAATCACAGAATATCTCAAGTTGAAAGGGACTCATAAGGATCACTCATCTACCCATCCTTGGTAAACCACTTCAACTTGAATAAGCAGGCTGTTCCTGGCATTTCATATTTTTTTTTCCAATTTTATTAACATTCTGTTAACATGGACTTTTCTCCCCAAAGCCTACCGTAAGCAGATGGTCAGAGCTCCTGTAAATCTGCTTGGTGAACCAGGGGGAGCTAAAGCAGGTCTTTGTTCTCCCCAACTCCTCTAAGTGTTTGGTACATGAAAATGTGCACACATGCACCCAATCCACCAGAGACTATGGGAAAAGATGCCTACTCTGTGACCTGAAAAAGCACCATGATAAACTCAATGCACGTCCAGGTCAAGCTGTTGCTTGAGACAACTGCTACTCAAAGGAGTCACACTGGCAGAACAGAGCCAGGAGATGATTAATTGAACACTAAGGAGTTTCAAGAAGCTGCAGGCAACTATTAACAGCTTGCCACAGGACCAATTCTATTCTGTTTACACACAACTGTGAACAGGTTATTGGTCATCCAAAGCGCTGCGATGTACAACACCAGCGAACACCAGAATCAATCACCCTCAGCGTTTCCCTGCTGGCTGTGATTTAAATCACAGTGTGAAAGGTCATGGCCACACTATCGTTCCTCTTTATAATATACTGGTTTTTAAAAGAGTTAATAGAATTGCCAGCCTAAAATAACCAAAGCTTCCTTGAAAAGAAAAAAAAAAAGTGATTAACTTGGCAACTGTGACATTAAATAACTAAAAGATGAAGCTAATAAATGGTTGCTAGTTACCAGGTGCATGTGAAAAGTATAAAGAGACCGAGAGGTAACAATATTTTCCTGCAGAGGTGAATGACAAAGATGAACCTAAAATTATACCCAACAGTGTCTTGGTGAGGATGAGAAACAGGGCTGGACAGCAGCATGGCAGCCGCATCAGGGCAGGAATGCCAGGACTTCCCCACTTCTCTGGCAACCTGTGATTGCTGCTCATGGGCAAGTGGTTTGCACTCCCATGGGCATCCCTGGAAAGCAGAAGGATGCCATGAAGGGACTGCCCTGTGGAAACGGAGCAGGAGGCACCAGCAACGGAGTGGTGTGATGGAGAGGGCCGTGGAGGTACGAGAGGCACCGGTGGCTGTGGTCCTGGGTTTGAAGAGGGCACGTGGGTGCCCTGGAGAGGAAATTCTGGAGGGGATAAGGTGGTGGCGGATCTCTGCTATAGTGGAGACAGGGCAGCCTGGGAGCTACGAAGCTGCAAGGAAACCTCCTCTGATGGGAATATGAATCCTGACCCCAGAGGCAGGGTCCTTGCATGTGGAGGTGCTGCCATGCGTGGCTGATACCTGGCCATATCAGTAGGCAGGTGAGGAGGGGACCCTATGCCCTACAGAGAAGGTCTCACACATGATAAGATTTGGAATAATGTATTTAGGATGAAGGATATGCTGGACCTGAGAAGACTAAGGGTGATGTTTCTTCTCAGAACCCTTGATGGGGTCTAAGGCATTGGGAGTGCCCCCTAAGATCCCCTAGGAAAGGGGAGAGTAATAACCTCCTCAAAACCTGGCTGCTGATCATAGCACGCTTCCCGAGTGTGTTTTTCTATGCTGACACCTTCTAGGTGAGCTTTCCAGGGAAGATCTTCAGTTTCTAGTGAGTATTTAGGAGGTGCATGTATCAGCTCAAGTGGCTTAACTTCTGTGAACCTGAGTGATAAACGACCCTTAAAAAGAGAAAGACTGGAGCTGCAGCTGCACCAGCACTCTTGTTCTGTTTATTTACAAGTAGGCAAGCTTATTTTTCTCAGTTGTACTGCATGTTGCCCTTTCTGTGTACAGTGTGAGAAGAAAGCGCATACCAAAGACTAAACAAGGCCACCCTTGCTCACTACAAAATGCCATTATCATAGAGGCACAGCCCAATAAATACAGAAGAAGGCTGATCATCAGGTCTGGCCAAGCTGCTCTGGCGCAGAACCAAGCTCAGGAAGAAGCCGAAGTGTCTCTAAATCAGTTTTACAGTTCTCTGGCTGGGGCTGGCTGCTCCTCTATGTACCTTGTGCAAGCAAATGGGGACTGACTTGTGCCAAATGGGGAAAGTCACGGGCTTGAGGCCCAGAATCTTTGGCAAGCTTATGTTTGGGTTTTCTGGTTAATCCTACTGCAACAGAACACAGTTTATAATGAAGGACAGAGGCCCTCTCCAGGGGCCCCATCATGAGGAGATGATGGAGAATGAAGCTTGGAGAAGGATGAAACTCAGAAGAGAAAGAATTCAAACTGCACAAAAAAAGTCAGGACTTACAAGTTGACATGACTCTTCCTACCTCTTCACTGTAAAGGGATGGAGATGTCACCTGGCGTGACAGTATTCCCTCTCTATTAATATTCCTCTCTATATATCATTCATAAATAATCTTTCTTCCAACGCTTCAGGTTTTATTGCTGTCAAATAATATAATCTTGTCTGTTAAACTCTTGGTTTACAGTTACAAAGACTGAAACTATTTGCTTCATTTTATGCTACCTTTCTTGGGCAAATCTTAAGCAAGATGATACTAAACCCTCTCTGTCAGTTACTCTGCCCCTTGGCACAGTGGGGGCTCTAATGGCTTGTTAAAACAGGAAGAATATGGGTTAGTGTTGGCTACATTAGTCCTAAACCACTTCACAAAGAAAGACTTCCAGACAATGGGGATGAAAGCAAGACACTCTTCTGCTTGCACCCTGAATCCCTGTGACCTAAACCTCAGCTCGTCCAGAGCTGCTTCCGCACATGATGATTGCAGGGTCTTATCCCTGGTTTTCTTTCCCTCCTTATCCTAACAGCTGGGGAAAGCCATTTTGCCATGATCTTCTCTGAAATGGTGGTGATGTTAATAATGAGAAAATATAGCCCACAGGCTCCTCTGTTGTTTGAGTAAATTGTATTACTATAGAAAAACTTCCTTGCACTAGAGGCTAAGGGTCTTCAAAATCCTACATTAGCAGCTGTTGGGGCTGTATCAAACCCCTGCTCACATTCCAGATTGGGTGCAAAAGCATCTGCCTTGTCTTACTGCAGTGCCAAACCTCAGCTAAACCACAGGGGTTGCTGAGACACTATCAGACACAGGAAAGAGCCCTCAATTTAGAGTAACTGTTTTCAAAAATCAGCAGAAAACAAAAGCGTGATAGCCAAGAAGTATACAAAGTCCATCACAGTGACCATGGATGTACATGAAGGTATAGCTCATGGACCACAAGAGTGGCCACTTCCTTCTCTCTGTTGAGTCCAACATCTGAAGCCATACTCTGACATCTTCCTACAGTCTTCATGCAGCTGATGAGACAAACATTGCTTCAGAAGTCGACTTCTCTCACAATCTTGATTTTTGATCCTTTAAGGCTGCTCCGACTCTTATTTTCCTATGATTCTGAGAATGTGTTTTGTGTGGATAACTGTGTTTCTAAGCAACACCCTAACAGGAAACTTATGCTCTGTCACTTCAAATGGAGTGTTACAAACATTAGCATTCACACCTGCTTTTGCTGGTTTTTGAAACTTGTCATTGGGTTGCAGGTGCCTGAGTAGACCCAAGGTTATGCAAAATGTTTGGGGTTTTGGGGTTGGTTGTTTTTTTTTTTTTTAACTGCACAGGGAAAAGAATAATGACTTCCAAATTATTTTGTTATAGTCTCGAGACATTAGGGGCTTTGAGAGAATACTTGAACTTGCCACTCCAGTGCCAGTACACTTCTCAACACTTCTCCTTTCAGGCTAAGAAACAGCATTATCTGAATTTCACAAGTGGTCTGGGCTGTATGTCATATTTCCCCAGGTAAGTCTAATAAAACAAGATATCACTCCTGGGCTTTCTAAGCCTTACAGATGAGAAAGGCTGTCAAATGGTTTCTTCTGCCACCATTGTTTGTGAGAAGAAGCATCAGTTACTGTATTCAGAGAACATCCATTTCTTGACAGCTGGCTCAGCTCTTCTGCTTTACAAAGAGTTAGCCTATAAAGATGGACCTATAGGATAAAAAGACCTTAAACATGCAAACATCTTTTCCACTATTTGGGTTTTTTTTTCCTCCAAATCTCTATACAAACGTCTACAGTTGCAATTTAATTAAAGAGCTCTGATAAATCTACCGCAACTTCTTAATGGTTTAAATATGATTTCACGAGTCCCTTATTTCAGAAGGCTCCAGCTGTATGCAAAGAAACAAATTCTCAAGTATCTTTTTGCTCAAGCAGCTCTTCCAACTCCTTCACAAACGCACAAAGACCTAATTTTAAGTAATAGAAATACAGGGTGACTGGAGTGCTGACTAACCACTCATTTCTCACTTTCTATTTCTGCATTTAACTCATCCTTCCTTAGTACGCATTTCCCTTGACCACTTCCAAATGTAATGACTCTGAGCAACTTTCCCACGTTACCAAGATCATTTTATCTGCGATTGTCCTGGTCGTCGCAGTTCTGCCAGTAGCAGTTTTTGTAAATGGACAGATCATTTTATCAAACAGCTTCCTTCTGCCCCTCTCATTAAAATCATAATTTGGATTTAAGGTCTTTACACCGCGGTGATTTCCAACGCTGAAGGACTTAAAGTAGATTTGGCTTCATACACACTGAACACAAACGACAGTGTACTTTTTGTCTGTCCTCAGGAGAGGGATATATTGCTTGCACAAGACCCGGTGTGAGCAAAGAGATGACAGAATATTCAATAATGAAGAAACAAAAGGATTTTATCTGGTTTCCTTTTTAATTGAAATTACCTGAATTAGTTTCTCACCCAGTTCTCATGTGCACAAGTCTCCCCTTAGCTGCTATTTCTGCTGTGATTAAATCTGCCTCCGTAAGACTTAATGAATACTCGGCCCATCATTTCTAAAGGGTAAGAAGCTGCAATGCTACAAGCTCAGAAAGGTTAACATTTGTTGAAGAATCACTGTGGGTATGAAGGTATTGTTGCTTTTTTCATCAACAAGTATGGAGAACTTACGATGGATTTTTAAACACGGGCAATAGCAGTGCCTCACCCATGTAAGTAATACATTAACATCAAACCGTTCAATTTCTTACCTTATTCCACTCCAAAGCTTTAATTACTTGAAAAGGCTCCTAACGCTTTGCCTCATCTAATGCAATTAGATTCAATTTGCTGCTTCTCATTTGATTCAAAAGAGACTGCATTGAAACCTCCCCACGTCTACAGCTAGGTACGTATCACCCATTGCCACCAACAGATCCACTGAGCTCAGGGAGATGTATTACCTACAGTAATGACAAGGGCTCGCAACATCAGGCTTACATTTGTTATGCCTAGTGTGCCAATAAAATGAATAAGGCAGGATTTCCTCAAGCTCTTAGACTGGTCTACTATTGACTTCAGCAGAAGCAAGCTATTGAGGAGATACAAAATTAAACCTATTTGATTTGTCTGGATTGCTATGTAATTGCCCCTTAGATTATAATTCTGTTTGTTACGTCAGTATTTCCATTCACAAAAGGTTTTATTATCACTTTGAAGATTCACTGCATTCAGGATGACTGTGACGTTCCCCTAATCCTTGTCCTTACCCATCTTCTCCCAAAATGCATTCGGATATGTACTCGGAGCTGACACAATATGAAAACTGTCTCTTTTGATAAAGGTAAGCGACGCTCAGGCGGGTACAGGCTATGGTTCCATTAGTATCAAGCTGTTATCATGCTAAAAATTGCATGATTAAATGTTCAGAGTCGGTTGTCTGTTGCTCTAACCCTGATGCTACTACAGCATGAGCTAAAATTCTCATTGACTTCAGTATCTGCAAAGACAGGGTAATACTGCGTTCATTAAAATAAAGATATGATGCTGTATTTTCCAGCACACCAGTGGTGCATATTGTTACATGAATTGCCAGCAAATCTATCCTATAATTGTTCTCCTCTTCTCTCCACGATGAAGAGCAGTTAAAGTTCACATTAAAGCAAGGCAGCATGCTTGCAAAGATGACCCCCCAGTAAAAGCGAGACAAAATGCTGAAGTGTGTATGAGCTGTGTCAAACTGAAGACAGTTGTAGAAGGAGGAAATACTGCAAAAAGAAACGAGGGTCAAGAGCAGCGCTAACCCCAGGGAAGAGGGACAGGTCTAATGAGGAACACAAAGGAACCGTAAAGCTTTACTTCTGAATTCTTTTGGTAGTTGTTAACTTGAAACAAAGACATCAAACAAATATTCAAAACCGAATCAAGCAAGCAAACCGCCAGCAGAGGAGGGCATGCTAACTGGGAGGCAACCAGCAGAAGCTGGAGAAATGAAGAGTGCCTGGGAAAGGCAGGTGACAGGGGAGCATTAGGTGAGATTGAAGAGAATGGAAGAGGGAATATCCCCAAGAGAGAAAAGGGGGAGTGCAGAGGCTAGAGACCAGGCAGGCTCCATGGGAACACATCCTGTAGGATTTCAGGCAGGATTTGCATTTATGAGCCCACAGTAAACAGGGCAGCTGATAAGCCCAGCAATTACTCTGTCCTCACTGCTATTACAGGCATGGCATCTGGTTCACAGGGTGGTTGCTTAGTGATAAAGATGGACTGGCTGGAGCCATGTGTGTCACCTCCGTGGATGGAGAGCTGTCAAAGCGGTATTTTGGCCCACCACCGTTTGGTTTGCAATCACATCTCTACGCTCTGGTAAAGCATAGGGAACTGAAACACAGGTACTGGCTGCCCAGCAGGACTACCAATGAAAACCAGACTGAGTGCTGTGCTGAGTGTCCACTAAGTAGACATTGCTCCCTCAATTACCTGAGTGAACGCCGCAACAATGGAGAAGCCTTGATTACAAACTCCGGTTTGTCTTTGTTTAGAACCTGAACCAGCACATAGTAACACAAAACTTCCCCCGACTTGTGAGATGTGGGACCTGCGATGATGGGAATATTCTTTATTCCCTGATGTTATAGACAGCCTATGGGTTTTTTTGGGTGACTACACTAAGATGCTCTGCTGCTTGACATTCAGTTTGGAGACCGCAGGGTTCAGTGCGTCCATCAGCTGAGCACCCCGAACTCCACAGCTACAGCAAAAAAGAAGTCTAATCTGGTTATCTTTGACTTAACATCTTCAGCCATAAAACAACAATTAGATCTCTACCTTACTGATGTTAGTGTTCTGAAATTCTTGCTTTCATGGGGTTTAATATTTAAGAAACCTCTGAAACTCGCAGATTAAGTAATCTGAGTTGATGTGCTCTGCAGGACTCAGTTTAGATGACTGAAGCACAGTAATAGCTTCATTTTGTGGGTCTGGCATAACCCTCCAAGGGCAGGTAAACCCTAAGTAGCACTGACTAAAATAGTATTTTCAGAAAACTTCTTGTCTTTTAAGAAGGGCCTTACTTAAAGTACTGGGGCTCCTCTGTCCTGCCTCCCAGAATAAAAACCCAATAAATTTAGGATCAAAATTATTTCATCGCAACCCTTCAGTGAAGACACCTCAAGTCATCTGCATAATTACATGGATGTAACCCAAATAAAGTTTCCTGTTGCTGCTCCCAACAAGAAGGCAAGCTGTGATTTAGATTACTTTTCTGCTCAGGGCACCCAATTTACGCCACACATTTAGGAAATCCCTATCAGCGGCACCCTAAGAAGTTAATAGTCCTATGCAGCTGTGGCAAGCAGAAAACATCGCTATGGTGCCAAATCTTCATCTGAGGAAAATCAGTATTGTATCACTTGTCTCCACAGAAATATGCTGATCACTGACCTGCTGAGTGAGCATCTTGTTCTCTGTTCCTTAGCAAGATTACTTGAGAAAATAACTTCTGGAAATCCACTGGTACATTGATCACACATGGCTACGGAATCAGATCTGGTCACAGCACACCAAGCTGAAACACACTCTCATGCTGGCTGCAGACCACGTATAGGACAGCAAAGACAAATAACCTGACACTGCAGCTTAACAATACCACTTGCTCTTCCAACTGCTTTCTCATTTGGTTTTTGCTTGGTTATTTTTTAACTTCAAGAAAGTCAATCCTACGGGTCACTGCCCTCTAATCTGAACCCTCTGCAAAAGCTTCCTGTACAAGCCTTGGAGAACTGCAGAGCCCTGAGAAAGCAGAACACTGACGCTGATCAGCTGCACACTCTGGTTTGACTGTCACCCTTTTGTTTTATGTTGGCCATACAGACAGTGAAATTGCATCCACAGAGAGCCAGAACCTTCCCCAGTTGCAGCTCAAATTCATATCCTGAAATACAACAATGAAGACAGGACAAATATATTTCCCCCTTAAAGTCTACAGACCATCTGGGTTGTTTATG
Organism: Pezoporus occidentalis; assembly: GCF_034315485.1. Lineage (NCBI taxonomy): Eukaryota > Metazoa > Chordata > Aves > Psittaciformes > Psittacidae > Pezoporus > Pezoporus occidentalis. The sequence goes on from NW_026916294.1 coordinate 5,851,285, forward strand.
GAATTTCTTGCCAAATTACCATCTGAAGTGCCTGCTCTCAGGAGGGCTCACTCCCTCCCCAACATCTTAACATGCACTTGCTGGGCTGTCCAACTTTGCACATCACTTCTATTGAATTATCACCTTCAGCACATCTGGACATTCAGATTTTCTCAGAAGACTACAACACAGAGCCAGAGGATAGCTTAGAAGTGAGTGGTTCTGGTGCCTAGGTTGTGGAGCACAAGCAGAGATAATGTGCTGGATATGCTGGGTGTCTACAGAGTAGCCAGGGAGAAGAAGTTCTAACCCAGCCAACACGCTAAGCAAGGACAGAGCAGCTGCTGGGAGCTAGTTAGCTGGTAGAAAATACATCTCTCATTACATGGTCTTTCTTCATGGGCTTCTAAGCCCTGTCTCTCATCTCACTGTAGGGCTGTGCCTCACCTCTTTAAGAGCAGAGCATGCCCCATCCCTTTTGGCGGAATTGTCAGTCCACCCAAATACTGAGTCATTTAATGGGATACTTCAGGGATAAGGCAAGTATAAACAGTCCTGCTCACTCCTACACACTGTGACCTAAGCACCTGTAACTCTCACACAGCTGCGCAGAGAGAAGGTCTTTGCACCTTTTCTTCCCAAGAGCCCTTCTCAAGCACCCGTAATCCAGACATGTTCCATCCCAACACAATCCACACACAGTATAAGTGGTTCTTAAAAACATTAGGTTGAAAAATCACTTTTACATATTGGAGTACTTCTTTGGAGCTCAATTTTAATGCCTGATACAGATTTCTATAAAACAATTGTATTGTTTGATGTTTGAAATGTGTGTACTTACACATAAGAAGCTTAAAATCCAAATTTATTAAGCTGATGTCTCAGTATGTTTTACTGGATAGGCACCTAAAAGAGGGAAAGAAATCTGGATGTAGTGTCTAGGCTCATGGACTGCATTAGAAATCCAGAGCTTCAGGCACCCAGAGCTGCCTTATGTGCTGTGCAGAATGAATCTATGCTACCAGAATCTGGGGAAAACTATGATCAATTATGCTGTACTCTGCAACATTTTACCAGGAAGAAAACTGGCCTGAGTTATGCTTTGCTTTCAGTCCTTAACAAAGTCCTGGGGTTTTGTGATTTGAACTTTGGGAAGGAAAGAAAAAACTCAACCGAAAGTCCATTGCCAGTTAGACCAGTGACTCAAGAATAAATGTCACCTTGCTGTTCCTTAAAGAAATCAGAACAGTAATAACTGCCTACAAAAAATACCTTTTGAAGTGAAAATAGTGACTGAATAAGTGGTGTCGACTGACAGCAAGCCATCAGAAATTAGATTGAAGAATTTTCTTACATAGCTCTGAAAACTGGGATATGTCTAATGAAAAACAGACTCAACATTTCATTATTCAACCACAAACAATGCAATAATAAAAAAAATGAATGCCCAGAGTGCTATCAAGAGGGTGATTTATGGACTGCAAGCCACTTGCTTTGTGGGCTATTCAGGGAAATGCATTAGGATCAGACTTAACATTTCACTTTTACTCTCTTCCATTTCTTAAAGACCTCACTAACATGTTTCTTTCTCACCCAGAGGGTTTGATTGTGTCCCTGTGTAATTAGGGAAGACGCAGAACTGCAACCAGGGAAGTACAAGAAGACAAAGCACCTAATGAAGGGAAGACGGTCTGCTCAGCAGAGGCTCTGCTCAAGAAGGATGGATGGAGAAGTTTTCTCCAAGCCAAATGGTGCCTAACCCTTGTGTTCACAGAAGGATGAGGAACTGGAGCCTCCCTCCCTCTGTTCAGCTTACACAAAGCCCAGGAGAGCTTGCAGCCCTGTCCCTGGGTGACTATATTTTGATGCCTATATACAAAGGATTTAGTAGTTCTATTAAAACCAGTGAGAGCAGAGTGAGGACTTGAAAAGACGCATTGAGTTTTCTGTAAGTTGGAATCCTCTACTGATAAGAGGCTGAGTAAGCTGTGGGTGACTTAGGCTCGACAGACATGGCATCTATTTGCTGTTTGTTAAGCAGTGAGTAAGAAAGCCTTCTGATGCATCACTAGGATAGGAGCATGTTTAGCTGGAGTAAGAAAGTTGCTTTGACACACGTAAATGATGAAGTTGTTGAGGAAGGCAAGTTGTTTTGACTCTAGATGCCTGGCAGTTCTTGGCAAGGTTGAGTAATGACAGTGTTCTTGTCAATTAAATGTAACACGAAGGCAGGTGGAATTGCCCAGAACCAGGATAATATGGCATGTGAGCTGAAGAGGAACCAAATGGACTCCAGGTAGGTAGGTACATGGCCTTCACTATGCCCAAAGGCACAACTCAGCTTCACTTGCAGCCACCTTCTCCTTTGTCTCCTCACTTGGAGCAAAACCTCACTCTACAGCAGGCTCACTGAACTCACAGTACTGAAAGTAATCCAGGAGTAAGCACTAACAGGTAATATGCCAAAGGAAGGCACCACTCAGAGGGACACTTGGCAGAATCTGGCCTTTATTGTAGCTTAGGAAAAACAATCTTCAGCCTCAATCTTGCGCACGAAGGAGAAAAATGACTGCTACTGCTGAACCCAGGACAGAGATGTAGATGTTATTGGCTATAGAGAGCAGTCCCCTACATTGCACTACAGGACTACGAGAAACACAATTCTTAGTTCAGCCACTTACACCTGTCAAGACTGCCAAAACCCCTGCTGAGTTTCTCATTCCCTTCACCCAGGTACAAATGACTGCAGCCAGGGCAATGAAGTGGAGATGCAAACAAATGCTTGCAAATGAAGAGGAAACATTTTTCATTTCAATAACCACAGGGAGGAGAATCCAGGGCTGGAAAGAAGTGAGCAGATTTGCCTTTACACATTGCCTGAGTTTGCTACAGCAGGTGCAAGGAGAGTGGGTTTCTTAATACACCAACTTCGTCTATCCATTCAGGTCAGTCATACTGATCTCTTAAAAATCACAAAATCATAGAATAGTTTGTGTTGGAAGGGACCTTCAAAGCTCATCTAGTCCAATTCCCTTGCAGTGAGCAGGGACATCTTCAACTAGATCAGATTGCTCAGAACCACATCCAGCCTGGCCTTGAATGTCTCCAGGGATGGTGCTGTGTTACTGTGATGCAGGCAGCCTAACACTTACTTACAATGGTGTTTTAAAGACTGGACTACTGGGTGTACTTGAAAAGTTAACTGAATTACTCGATGCAAAAAGTACCGACACTTGTCAGCACTGCTGCAGTCACTGTCACAACTCTATTAATCAGTTACTATTGATAAAACCAGATCCAAACGTAATGAATTAAGCACAACAACAAGCTCCGCATTTCTGCCCCTCTAATAAACATCTGTCCCTCTAATAAAGCCTGACATTTACACTCAGAAGCCCTAAGACAGCTGGCCATCAGAAAGACAAAATCGGTAAGATCTGGTGTCCACAGGGACAGGATTTCTCAAGCAACACTCTGACACCAGCAGAAAGCCGCAGCTTTACTCCAAGGAAATTTCCCACATGACAATTCGTAATGATGCTTTTAAATATTGTGGAGTAAAAAATGGTCATTTTAGAGTAAAAAAAAAAAAAATAATCCATAATTCCTCCTCCTAAAAGTCCCTATTTGCTCATAAAGTGCAGCTCTTCCTAATCACATATCGGACGCAAGTAACTGCGGTCAGCTGTAGCCGGGGACGTATGGAGACTGTGTATTATGGTGCAGCTGGAAGAGATTCAGTTCAGCGAATGCCTCGATTCACGTACGCATCTTAACTTGGCCAGCAGTGACCAGTTCCAAGCTGAGCGATCAGGCACCGCGAAAACCTGGCTATCGCTCAGGATCCTCAGTGCCCGCACCAAAAGTTTACTGGGGTCGGGGGCCGGTGCGGCTCCCGGCGAGACCCGAAGCGCAGCGCAGCGCCGGTTCCCGGCTCCACGCACTGGGGAGGGAGGTGGGACCGCGACTCCCTAACCCCGGGGTGAGGTGGATGTCAGGGACCCGGCTCTCACCGGACTGTAAGCATCCCCCCGGTTGCCATAGCAACGCGGCAGCGCCTCTCCCCAAACTTTGGTCGCTATAACGACCGCCCCGGGGACCGCGGCCGCAGCACCCACCCGGCGGGCCCCGGCGGGGCGGCGCTCACCTATGGTGGAGACAACGGTGCCCACGAAGTAGAAGGCGCCGGGGAAGTCCCAGCGGGGCCGCAGGGCGTCGACGCGGATGCCCGCGGCCATAGCCGCCTCGTAGCTCCGCAGGAAGGCGCGCAGCTCCGGCAGGCTGATGTTGAAGATGCGGCTGAAGTTGTGGAGGGTCCGGTTCCAGCGGAGCTGCGCCGCCGCCTCCGACGGGCTCTCGAGGGCCGAAAAGACGGTGGCGCCGGCGCTCAGGTACGCCGCGATGAGAGCGGCCAGCAGCAGGAACCGCCCGTTGTCCTCGTTGAGGGGCGCCAGGCGCCGCCGGCGGCAGGAGCCCGCCGCCCCCCGCGGGGGCATCATCCGGTGCGCGGCGCGGCGGGCGCGGAGGGCGGCGGGCGGCCCCGGGCGGGGGGCGCGGGCATGGGGCGGCGCTGCGCGGAGCCCGGCGCGGCGGCTTCGCTGCAGGGGCCGCGGCTCTGAGTCATCCCCCGGCGGGGCCCCGGGGCCGCCGGCCTCGCCTGCTCGCCCTCAGCCCGACGCCCCGCGCCCCCGGGGCCGTGGGCTGCTGCGGCGCGCCCCGGCCGGCTCGCTCTGGCCATGCGGGGCGGCGGCGGCGGCGGCCCCGCCGCGGGGGAAACCGCTGCGGGGAGGCGGAGGCTCCGCACGGCGCCCGGTCGACGGCGGGCGGAGGGCGGGAGCGTGCGGCGCGGCCCCCGGGGAGCCGCATCCCCGGCGAGGAAGAGACCCCCGACCCCCCGCCACCGCGCCCCCCCGGGCCGGGACGCCGCCGCCCGTGCCGCGCCCCCAGGGTGCCGCTGAGCCCGGCCGGGGGAGGGACGGGACGGGGCGGGGCGGCTCTGCCTTACCTTACCCTGCCCTGCCCTGCCCTGCCCTAACTTTCCTTTCCCTCTCTTCCCTTTCCTTGCTCTTTCCATGCCGCTCCCTGCCCTCACCGCCGCGGAACCGGACGGCTGCCGGGTCCCCCCCGGGCGCCACCGGAGTTTGGCGGACAAAGCAAACGCGGTTGCCCCCTCGTCAATGTGTGCGATGCGCTTTGCCCCTGCAGTGGGTTTTTAGGTTTAAACCATCCTTTCTATGCCTGGTGCCGGGAGAGGTGTTTTTGAGGGAGCTGGTGTAGCGTTTTAAGTAATTAATACCAAGCATTCCGAGGTGCACGAATTGTTGTTTCTGATCTGACTCCAGGTTTTGGGCTGCACGAAGTTAGACCCAAGAAAACGATAAATCTGGGGATCGGTGCCAAATGCCCATTCAGTCTTAGCTAGCGGCTGAACGGTAATGTCTTTTCCCCCCAGCCGGTGGATTCTTTCTTTGCTGCTTGTCTTGGAACAAACAGTGTAGCCGAGTTCTTATCCGTTAGGCTGCAGCAAGAACTGCAGTCCTTTCACGGGAGACTTGTAGTAAATAATAACATTCCTGTTGTTTTTATCAAGTATTTCAAAGAGGATGGGAGTGATGCCAGTGCTGCAAACCCGCGTGAAGGGGATGATAACCTGGGGGTTGTATTTTTTATACAGAAGATCCCTGCTGCCTCTAGGTAGCTGCTTGATGTCTTTTAGCAAATGGATATTTACCATTACTAGGATTTCTCCGCAGCTCTACTTCACACATTTATTTCTTATTTTGGATCTGAGAGTTTTTGCTCTGCCCTTTGGTTTCATGTTACCGGCCACATCTGTAACGGGAGAATTTCTTCCCTTCTTCACAGACTGTTCTTACCCTCCAGCTGAAGAAACTGGCTTGGTTTTACACCTAAGCTTCGAAGGAAAAGGCCACAGATACAATGCAACAACTTAGTTTACAAAATACTCAAATGTCACGTTTTGATAGCCACTAACTTGTTCAAACTTTGCTTTTTGCCATTATTGCTTTTGTGCTAAAGCATTTTGTTCAGTAGAGGTGGAAGGGAAGTGTGCAGAAGTGTCAAAGATCTCCAGTCTCCTGTTATGCTCAAGGCAGCCAATACCACAGGCAACCCATAAGAAAAAAGTGTCTCCTATTTCCAAGTGTCAGTTGTGCCCCATTCTGAATAGTAAACCCACATAAAGTTAAAACAACTAAACCAATAAATCACAAAGCCTATAGCAGTGGGAAGTAACAGCACTTAAGGACTTAATAAAATGGGTCAGATACGAACCATTTAGTACCAATGGCTGTAGTTAGAAATAATGTCCACTTCTATAATCCAGGAATGGTGACATGCAATCCATTGCTGTAAATCTAAGATGATTTACCTGAAGACATGGGAATTCTGTTGCTGCAGCTGGATATTGGGGTTTGGATTCCTGGTAATTTTGTGTTTGTAGGGGAAATACGACTGTTCCTTCCCCCTCCCTCTGTCCCCCCCTCTCTTTGAAAACATTAAAAAATGTGGGTCCAGTTCTCTGGAGTGCTCAGCAATTTCAGCTACTGTGCAGGTAGGTGGAATTGCAAGGATATTGCCCAGAGAAGCTGTAGCTGCCCAGTCCCTGGCAGTGTTCAAGGTCAGTTTGGATGAGGCTTGGAGCAACCTGCTCTAGTGGAAGGTGTCCCTGCCCATGGCAGGGGGTTGAGACTGGAGGAGCTTTAAGGTCCCTTCCAACCCAAACTGTTTTATGAGTCTATGTTTTTAGTGGGAAGACGGTTTGAAATGTCTGTGTAACTCGTCTTCATGCCATGGGCTCTCCCCTCTGGGGTTATGGTGGAGACTTAAAAATCATCTCCTTCCTTGGGTTGCAGGACTGAAACTTTCCAAGGTGTAGAAGCTAACTGACACTGGAGGAGCTCTCATATCTGGAGATTCCCTGGGTATGGCAGGATGACACTGGTGGGATGACAAATAGCTGAAAGAATCACGCAATAGATACGAAAGCATGCCGGTAACTTTCCATGCAGTAAAAAACACTAAGCTGAAGCAGCAAGGAACACGGTTTAGCTGCTTCAGCATGGACAAGACAATATTTCAAGCATCACCAGATCATGGTTTCTAAGAATTAGAGCTGTTGACAGACTTTCAAAATGTTTTGACAACACATTTCACTGAGAGTTTTTTTACTTGGAGCCTTGAAAATTTGTCACCGTTTTGCAAAATCACTCAGTTTTTTGGCTATGAAGCTGGGTGGGGTGGGGGGTGGGGGGGTGAAATGTCCATCTTTTTTTTTCATTAAAGCCTTGCTGAAAATGCATGGTCCTTTCTAAAGTAACTTCTGGAAAAGAAACCTCCATAATCTGGATGCAAACCCTCCACAGCTGCAGGACTTTGGCTTAGAGGAAGGTCACGGTTTTGGTTAATCTGATGCAGATTTGTTTGAGGAAACATCCTGAAACTGCTGCTGCTGTGTCTCTGCTTGGGGACAACTCCTTAAAAGCAGACATTTGGTTAATGAATGATGGGTTTATAAGTTTGCTTGATTAAGTGAGCCAAATCTCCAGGTGAAAATCTCACCCCCTTCAAAACCTTTCCCTTAGGATTTCTTCTTCAAGCTGATGCTCAACTGTGAATCAGTAAGCCAAAATGAGGCCCCTGCCCTGCAGGTGCATTGGATGGCTGGCACCAGCCATTTTGTTTGCCAGGAAAAGCAATTATTTTAGTAATCAACCAGTGATGTTTACATTATTAGCTTGGCTGTTTAGAGTGGAGCTCCTGCAAAGAAATGGGATGCATTCATTAGATGTTTAATTAAGCCATTGTCTGAAAATAGGTCGTAACACTGAGCATCACATCTCATTATTAAAGGATAAAGTTTAAGGTGGTATTTTAAACCTTACACAGCTCACTTATTGTTATTCCTTTCAGGGGAAAGGGTCTTTCTCTTTTGTGGGTAAAATCCTTAAATTCTCAACTATGGTTTGACCATGCGAATGACAAGCAAGTTTGCAAGACCACTTCTTTGGACTTCAGGGGTATGAAGACCTCCACAGCTGGTTTTAATACAAGCTTCACTTGTACGTGTCCCCACTGATGTTGCGGTGAGTATCTGCTGAGGAAAAAAATCAAGTGCATAATTTAGGAGCTTTTTACCACTGCATTGGCATAGAAATGTGTCAAGGAATTATTTGAAAGTGTCTCACACAGTTTGAATGTAAATGTAGTGAGTGGCCTTATGGTTAGTCTGGATGCTCAACAAACTGCACAGGCAGTGAATTGATCCTCTTCTTCGCCTGTAACTCCTCCTGGATTTAAGGGGGTCGTCTCTGCTTTGGTATTACTTTGTAATTAAATGAAATGGATGAGGCAGTTGGTAGTCTATGCAATCAGAATGTTGGTAGCATAGTAAGCAAGGGCTTCAGGCATAATGCATAACGTAAGTGAATATGCCAGTTTTCTAAGTTAAAAACATCCTTGGGATGGAGGACAAGTTCTTCCTGGTACTCTACTTAGTGTGATGATAGACTGAGACAGTGAAAAGTATACTAATTGCGGAGTATTATGGAAAAAATACAGTGTTTCCAAGGAGCCTCAGAATTTGCTAATGCCTCCTCATCCTCTCAGAGTACTTTCATGGGTTTTGAAGCAGAGGACAAGCCTGGTGACCCAAATGTTCATTTATACTCATCTCCTGTCTGTGTGAGTATTTTTAGTGAGGGAAGAGAGAAACATGGATGCTCTTGAAGCCATGAGTTGCTTACTGCAGCCAGCTGGGTTGAAAACCAAGTATTTTTATGGGTTGGCTATCAGGGGGTCCACCTTGAGTCTTGGGCTGAAACTGTTGTCAAGTATAAGCTGTATAAGCCCTCGTTACTTTGTCAGGAGGACTCTTCCATGAGAGCAGAACCAAAGGAGCTGAAGAGATAAACTTGGGAATCCTGCGAGATCCCTTTCTTGTACTCCCAAACTCAAAATCAAGTCAGGGTGAGAGGTAGGAGTCGGCTATGTGGCAGTTTTGAGCTGCTAGGTCTAATTGCTAGAGGATGCTAAGCTGTATTGAAACAGGAGGACTGTAACTGAAGGGGTGGGTTTAGTAGGGGAATGTTTCCACAGGCTGAAGAGAAACAGAAGACAATTGCTGTTTAAATCGGGAGACTCCTGCATTCTTCCTGCTTATTTATGAATAGTTATGCAATGTTCTTGTTTAATTTTGCCTAAGGCCCAGTGATAATCTAACCTGCTTTCTCACTTTCACTGTTAGCACTGAGAGAGAATAATCCAATTAGCTCTTCAGCGCTGACAATTACATTCAATTTGGATGTGATGAATAGCCAATTTCAAAAGGCCTGATCCTGTATAGTGCTCTGAGCATCCTGAGCACATTAATGTGTTCTCTGGTGCCAGTAACGTCAATGAAGGCACCCTGCGTTTTGTGCTGTTGGTTCTGTATTCACACGGCTTAATTTCATCTCAGGCTTTGGTGGTATGAAGCTTCACATTTTATGGGCTAACCTTCCACTCTGGTGGGTTATGTTCTTCCTGCATTAGTTTTGCTAATTTGTTTCCCATTATTGCTTTGCGCAGGGAAATCTCAGTCAGTGTCTCAGCATGCAAAGGATTTTTAATACATTTTAATAATGGAAAGATATTAGTCTACAACTCAGGGAGAAGCAGCTCTGCGGTGTTTCAGAGGCCCTACAAAGGATAATTTCTGAATACACAAATCACTGTTGAGTTCATGTAGACTATTAGGCATCAAACCAGTCACCTTGTTGGGGCTTTTTTTTTTGCTCTCACCTGGTTCAGCACAACCAGAAGAGATCAACATCCTTCAGCTCTTCAAGTGAATGGCTGAGTTTTTGAAAGCACTGAATGGCCAATGACGAAACCAAAGTGTTCCTCAGCTTGCTGTTTGTTTTGGCAATAATTTGGAGGAAGGAGGAAAAGCTCTTTGTAAACCTCTCTGTTAAGGTGAGAGGGATGGCCCCTGTTTTCAAAGAAGGGTTTAAGTTCACAGTGCTGCAGGGAGGAGGGATGGACAGACCTATGGATGGATGGATGGGTGCAAGAACCTGCAGAATAGGACTGGTGCAGCTACTGAGAAGCCTGCATCCTCCACATCCATGCTTGCCTGCGTACTAAAGAGCTGCAGGGAGCTTGCCAGGAAGGGAAGTAATTTTAGAGTGTGATTTGGAAAATGATTCAGTTTAAAATTGCTATTTTTGAAGGGCTACTTTCAGCTGGGATCCAGTCCCCAGCATGTTCCCAGACACACTTGCCTTGCTACAGCAGAATGTGGTGGAGGGGGGAGGAGAAATGTCTGTCTAGGAGCCCGGAGCCCTGACCCTCATGCTGCTGCCAAGAAAACAATCGATGGGAATGAGTCCTCCTCCCGTTTCATGTCCCATTCTTCATCTAGGAGGTGAGTGCTTTAACCTAGCTGGCTTGATGGACACGGCAAAGGTAGCTCTGTCCACCCTCCCTAAGGGTTCACTGTCCTCGAGGGAAGGAGTAGGCATGTGTATTTGGAAATGGGGCTGCTGGGCAGACAAAGGTTTGAGGCAGGAAAGCCTGCTTTATCCTGTTGACATAAAAGCCAAGGACAGCTTTGAGGAATTTATCAATCAAAGTTATGAAATGGCAACAAACACCTTTTTCATGCCATCTGAAGATGAACTGCATGAGTTTTACAGACCCTGCGGCTGCATCTCCTACAAACCTCTCCAGACAGCAGCACTGAAATGAAAACTGCTATGCTGACACTCACTCCATGAGGCTGAGGCTTTACAGAATTGCAGCACAGGCAGCTTTTGATCACAGCACTGGAGAAAATGTGGCAACCCCTTTGGCCTGCCAGATTTATTTGCTTTGTAGGGTAAAAAGCTGCAGATAGCTTCAGATCCTGTGCTGATTACACCGGTAGTTATCAACAAGCAGGTTAAAATATCCCTTTCAGTCTGGATTTGTCCCTCTTGTGTCATTCAGGTAGGTGCTGGGTGATGGTCCTCTGAGGCCATTTACCCTGCTAAGCTTTTCATAAACAGGTGCCACTTGTGAGTAAGCAACTTCATGCAATTGGGTTTGCTCTCGAGGACATGTGGAGGCAAAATGTATGGCTGAAGACTATGCTCTGGTTCCCATGCAGGTGTCAGGGCTCCTCACTGGTGATGGTTTTTGGAAGTGTTAGCATTTATCACAGTGGTGCCTGGGAATGATTGGCTGGCAGGATTTCCAGGCAGTGGACCAAGCCTGGCTGAGACATTGAATCATAGAATCATAGAATGGTTTGGGTTGGAAGGAACCCTGAAGCTCATCCAGTTCCAACCCCTTGCCATGGGCAGGGACTCCTTCCACTGGATCAGGTTGCTCCAAGCCCCGTCCAACCTGGCCTTGAACACTGCCAGGGATGGGGCAGCCACAGCCTCTTTGGGAAACCCGTGCCAGTGCCTCAGCACCCTCACAGGGAAGATTTCTTCCTAATGTCTCATCTCAATCTCCCCTCTGTCAGGTTAAAGCCATTCCCCTTTGTCCTGTCCCTACAGGCCCTTGTCAAAAGCCCCTCTCCAGTGCCCCTTTAGGCACTGGAAGCTGCTCTAAGGTCTCCCAGGAGCCTTCTCCAGGCTGAACCAGCCCAGCTCTCTCAGCCTGTCTCTATAGCAGAGGTGCTCCAGCCCTCGGAGCATCTTCATGTGTGTGCATGTAGATACAAAGCAAAGTAATAATTTCCCTTGAATGAAAGAAGAAAGCTGAACCCACAGTTGATTGATTGTCAGTGTATCCATCCAGTCTATGGTAATGCTGAGTGTGTGGTAAGTGACCAACTTTATAGGAGGTCTCATTTTCATCCCTGCCTCTCACTTTTGCCTAAGGCTGCTAAGAAGCAGAAGCATGGATCATTTTCTGAGTTGATTCTATGGTCCTGTTCACCTCCTGACATGCAGCAGATGAGTAGCCCAGTTTCAGGCTTGTCTGAGATCCAGCAAGCAGGTCCCCAAGGCAGCAAACAGAGGCCCCCTTGCTAGCTCACCTTGCATCTAGCAGAGAGTTGACTATTCCATTGGTTTAGACAGGAAGAAATGACAGTAAAGGGGGCACATCATTGTGCTGCTTAGTTACTATTTTCGGGGGAATGTTTATGTATGAAGGAACACGATGGTATATTCTGTATCTGGGGGGGAAGAGGAACATAACTTTTGAACAAATGCTAAACTTCTGCTGGGAAGCAGAAGGTGAAGAAAGACCGCAGCAGTGAGGAAGGGTCCCTTTTACAGCTACCCGTTCTTGCTTCTAAAGTGGTGAGCAAACAGGGGAATGAATCAAGCTTTCAAAAATAAAACATCCAGTTTGCTATGCAGGGGGTTTTAAAGGGCCTTTCTTTCCAGATTAAGATTTTCCGTTATTTATAGCCACATAAAAGATGTTTTAAGTGTAATACCAATATATTATTTGTGCATGTAATGAAAGAGAGACAACTGCTGTGCCACTGAGCATGCAAAAACGTATCAGGGAAAACAGGCAAAGCTGCATTCAGGACCAGGTTCATTTTCATCTCTGGTCTTCCTTAGCCTGGAAATGAACTTCAGCTGCCCCAGTTTTCCTATTTTTAGACTTGGGCCACTGCCCATATTCACCTGGGCACTAGAGGGAAATTGGATGGAGCTGTTTGACAGCACTTTGCAGTCATTTTTCAAATGAGCAGTTGAAGCAGTGGAAAAGGAAAGCAATTAAACTTTTCACAGTGGATTTAATCTTTTGTAGGTGTTCTGTAACCAGTGCTGCCACATTGCTTTTAGAGCACTGGGGTATGATTTGGCCTTTAAGAAGCACTTATCTGGTAAAAATGCATCAGTGGAAACAGAGAAATAAAAACACCCAATGAAGAACATACAGTATTGAAACCCAGCTACCTGCTGTGCTGCAGGTAAGAAAGGCCTTTTAGGGAAGGAATGAGGTGAACATAAAAGCATAGCGGGATGGAAGGTGCCTGAAAGTGGACACTTCAGAAGTGGAGTAAATAAGGTAACTCTGAGAGATCACCTCTATAGACCAGTGAGAAGTGCAGGAGGTGGGGATGGAGAACAGAAAGACTTTCTCAAAAAGGTTTCTGGAAGCTCCATCAGTCTTAGAGTCCTCTCTAAAGATTTCCTCCTGGCTGCACAGTTTCCGTGCCCTTTGGGTTGCTCAACTTCCAGTTAAGATGGTCAGCACGAGCTAGTGCAGAGCTTGGAGAGTTCCCAAGCATTGCCAAACTCTGTTTTCTCAGCTGCACCTCAAGGCACATGCTCCTGTTTCACAGTGCCTCTGTGTCAGGCTCAGCCCATGTGCCACTCGCTGCCACTGTGCTGTCATCTTCTGACTCCTGGTCTAACAGCCAGGTTAGAAACAATCAGGCTTAGAAAACATGGGTTTTCTCACCACTTCTGTGCTGATATATTGCATAACCTCCATCCAATAATGTCTCTTCTGGTTGCCTTGCAAACCCTTCTGACCTTGGTCCTGTTTCTCTCCTTAGGTTGAGAAATATTAGAGTTTCTTTTATTTCAGTGCATTATCATAGCTCCGTTGGAGATGAAATGAAATCATGGCTGGGATTATGGCAAGCTTCCCACTGTCCGTGAAGGAAATCAAGAGCTTCCTTCTGATGTGAGAACCATCGTACTGTGGAGACCCTGTGATGCTGATAATGATCTATGGGCAAAAAGCTCTGCTATGAAAAAGATGTGTCTTCTAATAAGCAGGCTGCATTTCTGTCCAAATGCCAGCGTGGCTTATTATTTCCTAATGAAATGGAAGATATTCGTGCTCTCTGAAGTAGATTGCGTTGATTTAATTTGTGTTTTATGATCAAGATTCCAAATTTGCTATCTTTTAAGTTTTATAAGTAGTGAGCAGGGATTTAGCTTCATGGGACCCATTAATTTCAATACAGCTAACTCCTCATGCACTACTTTAAAGACTATTTTATACATAAGAACATGGAATTTCACCTCTCCGTATTTCTCTTAGTCTCTGCAGGAAAAAACTGTGATAGCTGATCTGAAGGCAAGCACAGTTTCCATTATTGCTTTCAAAGCAATAAGCATTTTTAGAACCCTGAAGTTTTTCCTGCTGACAAACAACAGGCAGTGTATAACATAGAAATCAAATAGCTGCTATTTTGTGGGTTGGGCTGGAGAAAGTAAAAGAACAATCTCTTTATGTAATTTCAATGTGCTGCCTTAAGAGATTTTTGCTTTAGAGAATTGGCATTCACTAAGGGAGATACTTCTCCAGTGTGAAATATTATTAGGAGTGTTTACTTTTCGAGATGAAATTTTCTGGGTTTGCTTCCTTCCTCACATAGGAATAAAAATGATCCGGCTGCCGCAGAGGATGAGAAGAGGGGGAAAAAAGACATGTTTTCCAAGCAAAAGAAGTGAACTTTATTCTTTTGTCGTTCCCTACAAACCATGTATTGACTTTCATCTCAACCATTAAACTTGTCTCTCTGTGCATCCCAGTACTAAAAGACAGAATTCACACTTTAAACACTCTTTCGTCTTGTCACTCTCCAGGAGAATGGAACAATCTGGGGATGATCCTGGATGATTTTGAGTATTTTGTAGCAGAAGGAAAGACCTCTCAGCATCACCTGAGGAATTCTGGTGGATCTTGGACATAACGAGGTGTTCTATTGGAGCTCAGCCTGGTGAGAACTCTTGCCAGAACAGGGTCTGTACTGCAGGAAGAGCCCTGTCTGAAGCTCCAGCACTCTGTGCGCTTTGTAGGACGTATCTGTGGGATCACACCTGGACTGTGCTCACCCTCAAGTAAGGAAATACTACATCTGTCAAAATTTAATCTTCCTAAAATTTGCCTTTCCTGATTGAGCTCACGATTCAGATAAACAAAATGCAGGTTATTCTGCTGGCATTTCACAAGGTTTGGTGCCCCAGTCACAATTTTCCTTGGTTTGGGGTTGCAAAACATTCCTTTTGCTCTGAATTGAAATGAGTGAGCACTTCCCATTTGGCAAGTATAGAGTGTCTCTGGACCTGTGCATTTCTGGTCATGAAGAAGATTATACACAACACCAGTCATTGATTAATACTGTGTGTGTTCATCCTAGGAATCAAATTCTCCTATGAATCAAATTCTCCCATCTGTGCTTGAGTGCTGAAATTTAAAGGGGCCAGTGCAATACAACAGAACAAAAATCATCACCTTAACTGCAGTATGTGAAAACTTGTGTCATGGGCTTCAGCTTAACAACAAAACTGATCTATAAATAGAGATCTGATCAGCTGGAAATGGCTGAAGAGGCTAGTGTCTGGATTTTATCAGTTGAGTATTGAATAACTCTGAGCTGCTTAGGTCTTACATACACACTGGAAGTGTATAGCTGATAGAGATGTAGCTCAGGAGTTCATCATTTGACAGCTATAGGAGTTATGAGTGCCAGGGACTGCCTGATTTTAGGACACTATTTCTAGGCTGCACCATATTTAAGTAGGTAAGACTGTATTCCTTAGGACTGGTGTCTATACATGAATCAGAGAGATAAAAATCAGAGAAAGAAAAGGTACATTTAGCATTGGCCCAAGAGCAAATGAGTCTATTTTACCTATGAATACACTGAGAATGAATATTTGAAAAGGCTTATAGCTATTAATCAAATTTCTAATCTGTCTTCCAGTGGGAAGAACAAGAGCAAAAACCTGGACTGCATGTAAGGTGGAGTCTGAAGTGTATTATATAAAGCGATGTCTGCAATAGCAGAAAACTGCATTTAATGGATAAAGTGCTGCTAAACAAGGTCAGATATTTTAAGGTGGATAACATGCAGACCTCAGTCATATGTAATGTTTCTTTTTGATCACTGCTAAAATGTGTGTTCTGCTCTTTTCACTGCAATAAATCTTGACTTTTGGAAGACAAATAACTGTCGTAGGCTGGCTGGGGAATGCATTTAGGAAGAAAGGCTTAGCAGGATTTTCCTTGAAGATCCTTATTAGTGTAAGCAAAAAGACAAAAGGAAGAGACCCCGTTATTTTCCCAACACGAAGGCTCCTCAATGTCTCCACCATTCAGGACCCAGCCGAGATTTTCCAACTAAGGAGGAGAAAGGGAAATGTTTACTAAAAGACAGATTGCAAACATCCAGCTGCCTGTTCTTTAATTGATCATTTACAGTGGGAATATGCAGGAGATCTGTACTCGTGGTTAGACTGTTATTTGGGAAGCCACTAAAATACATTCTACTGAGAACTGCTTCATATTAAGCCTGTAACCCAGGGATCTTTTAGAACACAGCAATTGTTTTGAATTTTCATTTCAAGGCAGACCCTGCTCTGTATATTTAAAGCAATAATTTGTCTTTTTGAATTTTTTTTTCCTGCTTGATTAAGAAGCATAAAAACACAAAGGAGAAAAAAACCCAGGTATTAGATAGGTTTTTGTTTAAGGCCAGGTTTGGCATCTCTGTGGTTGGGAGTGTGGAAGGTAAGTGCAAACGTTCTCAAGTAGGGAAGCTGTCAGATGCAGTCCATGGGGCTGTACCTAGTTCAGTGAAACACAATTGGGAAGTCCAGAAATGAGGGAATGATGGTCACAGGCGACAGTTGTCTGCTGAACCTGTATTGCCATTTTTAGGTGAGGTACAACCCCTGGCCTTTGGTTTCTTACTGCTGCAGGTTAATCTCTTTTATGATCTTTTCCAAGCCTCTACAATCAGCATCTTCTTGATAAGAAGATGACTGCTAATTAGAAGATGAATTTCTGCTAGGAAGAAGTTTAGCCTTTATGAGTTTTCCTTTAAATTGCTGCTGCTAGGACGTACACAGACAACAGATTTAATGTTTACTGCTATGCTTCTTGTCTGGTAACCTGAAACAGCATTCATACCTCCTGGGTTCCTATCTAGTACTTGTGCACAGACTTGTCTTCTTCTATGTAGCAGCTAAGCTTTGCTGGAGAAGCAAAGAGAATGAACAACACTGTGGTGTCTCAGTACTTCCTCCAGCACTTGCAGTACCATTCTGCATTCAGCCTGTTCCGTCACTTCTGTAAGTCTCGAATCCTCTGCAATAAAGCACCTTTCACAATCGTTTCCTATCAGACATGTGATAGCTATAAGCTATCTCCTTGTCTCTTATATTAAATTCCCCAGTACTAATGGATTATGGCCTTCAGCATTGTTGATATTATTAAGAACAACACTGTTACACTGGAAACTCAATCAACCCTCACTTTTTACATTAATTGCTGTAGGGTTTTTCACTTGGCAGCCCAAAAGGAAGCAAATATCCTGGATTCATGAAAACAGCTCAGATATAAAGCACACCAAGTAATGACTGTTTACCCTTCACCCTCCAAAAGAAAGCAGATAATTAGAAAAGAAAGTAAATAAAGGCAGTGGTGGAAGAAAAGAGAATATATATGGTGCTGTAGGTCCCTAATGAGAAACTCTGCCTGCTTGCATCTGCATAGCTCACTAGCAGTCCAGCTCTTTCTCAAAGGCAAGTGGGTTGCTTTCACAGCAGGTTTTGATGCATCTTTTTGGGGGACCTGCAGCTAGGGATTGCCCAGCTGTGAGTTGTATTTCTACTTCCCAATGCATTTCTGCGTGTTTCCACACATGCAATGAAAGCTCCTGTACCCTCCTCTCCTTTTTTGAGCACAGCTGGCTGAAGTGAAGATCCCCAGGGAATTATAAAGCAGAATCTTGTTCCTGTTTTATGATGATGGTTACCTTTAAAAGAATATTCATCAATAGAGGATATCTGAGGAGCTGTTGGCTGTGATGCTCCACAGAGGTAAGCAGGGCAGGAGGGGGAACCACATTTAGTGGCCAATGGCATTTGGAAAGGACAGGAGGCTCATCTTCATGCATCAAATTTCTATTCTGCTTCATTCCAGAGATTTGGTTTCCTTAGCTGGAAAGTTCCCTTGGGCTGGGAATGGGTTCAAGCCAAACACAACATCAGGCTCCCACAGGCTTTGGAGGTTTCTGCTTGGTTTCAGGGGAGAGGTTGGCCCACTGCAGATCTCAGCCCAGTGAATAACAGGTAGAGGAGGAGGATGGAATGACATAGCATTGCTCAGCCCTCAAGGTGTAAATGGGTGCCATTGAAAAAGGGTCCTTTGCTACAGGCTAAAACCTGGCACAGACCACTCTTGCTGCATTGAGTGCTTTAAATCTGATGGAGCCTTATTTGTTCAAATGGCATCGCTCTTGGTTGGCATCAGAAGTGAAAATCTATCCTCTTCAACAGAAATGTTTCTGTCCTTAATTACAACTGGGTTTTAGTAACACCCCCTCTCTACTGCTTTGCCTGTGCAATGTTTTTTCATTTCTATGTCTGTTTGGGAAGAAAGCCTGGCAGATCACTGCCTGTATGCATCAATTCTGTAGAAAGGGAGAGTTTACAATGGCAGGTGCACAGGAAATAAATGCATAGTATGTCCTTGTCTTGACAGGAACTGTTACTGGCATGGACAAAGCTTCATTTCAATATCACTGTAAAACATGAAGCCAATAGCTTTGTGGATAGTGAAACATATAGCGAACACTCATCTGATCCTTACTAATGTGAGGAGAACCCTGACTCAGATGGGTTGAAGGCAGGTCAAGCTGAAACCATCCTGCTCATGGCAAATGAAGTGGTGACTGACAGCGCACAGGTAGGTGGACAGCTTATTTCAGGCATGCATGAATGTGGTGGCATGCACAAGATGTCCTCTGGCTATAGGAATACAATGAGGGACTGTAGGCTGGAAATCAGCTGAAAGCCTGAATGTTCAGGAGCTCAGAATGTGGCTCCCCAGGAATGTTCTGTAATAATCTAAAATATGGTGTTTTGTTTTGTTTTGTTTTATGAGAGCTTACTCCTGCTTTTAGTGGTCTTACAGAGCTGAACTTTCAGCTAATGTGGAGTGCATTTACATTGCTGGCAGTATGAAATGCTCTCTGATGGAGCAGACCTGCAGTTTCAGTTTCTGCATTTGTCTTGTTTTAAACAAATGGGAAGGAAATACTTAATGATTAAACCTAACAGGTAATGCTGTTTACAGCTACTGAACATGTTAAAAACAGTGGCACAGAGTCTAGTTGGAGATGTGTAACTAGTGTTGTCCCCCAAGGGTCAGTAGTGGTTCCAGGATTGTTTAGCTTACTCCTCAATGACTTGGATGGGTAGAGTGCTTCCTCAGCAAGTTTGATAACAATACAAAACCGGGAGGAGTGGCTGGTACCCTGGAGTCCTACGCCGTCATTCAGAAGGATCTAGACAGGCTGGAGAGATGGAATCTTTTGAAATCCAACAAATGCAAGTGCAGGATCCTGCCCCTGGGAAGGAATAACCCCATGCACCAGTGTAGGTTGGGAAGTAGCTCTGCAGAGAGAGACCTGGGGGTCCTGGTGGGCAACAGATTGTCCATGTGCTAGAAACGTGCCATTGCGGCCAAGAAGGCCAATGGTATCGTGGGCTGCATCAGGAAGAGCATTGCCAGTAGGTCGAGGGAGGTAAACCTCCCTCTCTACTCAGCCCTGGTGAGTCCTCAGGTGGAATTCTGTGTCCAGTTCTGGGCTTCCCAGTGCAAGAGAGACATAGAGCTCCTGAAGCAAGTCCAGTGAAGAGCTACTAGAATTATTTAGGGTCTGAAGCGTCTTTCATGTAAGGAAAGGTTGAGGGAGCTGGGCCTGTTCAACCTGGAGGAGAAGGCTCAGGAAGGATCTGATCAATGTGTTTAAGTATCTGAAGGGAGGATGTCAAGAGGATGGGGCCAGACTCCTCTCGCTGGTGCCAGTCAATGGGATGAGAGGCAATGGGCATAAACTAAAAGGCAGGAACTTCCACCTGAATGTGAGGAAGAACTTCTTTACTGTGGGGGTGACCAAGCAGTGGAATTGGTTGTGGAGTCTCCTTCCCTGGAGATACTCAAGATCCTGAACCTTGCCTTGACCACTCATTTCCAAAACTGGAAAATACTATTACTGCCACTTTTTTCAGGGAAAGGATTGCTTCCAACAGAGAATAGGGAAATTGCTTCATTGAGTTCTATTGTTTTTGCCACTGCATGGCAATCTCCGGTCCTGAATTTTTAATGAAATGCAAACTAGAGTGTCATAGTTAAGGAATTATGCCCCATAATCCATCTTTAAATTTAATATGTATAAATTGCAGCAGTTTTAATCAATGCGCTATATATTTTTATTACTATAGATGAGCTCTGGAGATATTATTTATGATGAATTAAGTGAGATTTTATGGTGGGAACTTTAAAGGGCCTCATTTCACTTAATTAAGAAAAGCAACTGCACCAAAAGCAGCGAAATAATGCAATGATTAGCAGGATGAGAGACTTCTCCTCCATCTTTACTGGGTGCATCTGACTTCCTGGACCATCTAATAGTTAACAGAAAACTAATGGCTTCTGAGTGTCTGGCTGTTACGCTAGGTCTTAGGACATGGTTAGGTTTTTATGTTTAACAGAGAACCCAAGGTTTCTCAGTACCTGAGAACACAATATGGAGTCTTGCATCACTATTACTTTTTTTCAGAAGGAATAACAGCAGTTCTTACCTGCCTGGGGGATACCTGGTCATCTAAGAATTCACCCTAGTCTGGGGGATATTTTAAAGGGAAAAGGCTAGTGTTGACCTTTCAGAAGCAGAATAAGCGTGTTCCTAATGAATGATACTTGCTTTAGAGGAGAGAATTTCTGGGTAAACATAGATACTGAAACTGGGCAACTAGTTTGGCTTCCACCGAGTTGTAAACTGACCTGCTTGTGCAGAACATGGAAAATTAAGCTATGGGAATCTCATTTGACTGAGTTATAGAGGGGACCAAGAAAATAGCTATTACTGAGTGAAAACTGCTTTTTGTGCACTGTAAAGAATAGTAAGCCCTAGTGTAACAAGAAGACCATTAAAATGTCATGAAAGGCAAAGGAAATGCCTGTGTCAGTGATTCTGCAAAGAAGTTTTGAGCAACTACAGAATTTTGCTAGAGAATATTTGTAGAATGAACTGGAAACTCTTTTCCTAATGACCAATATGCAATATAAAAGTCACCCGATTTTCTCTCATGCCTATGTTCAGAATCTCAGCTGAAACTTTTTCCAATTTAGAGTAGTCCTCTTGGCCCTGAGGAAGACTGATACTCAAACACAATTTGGACAACTTTGTGAAAGAAGATATACTGCCTATTATATGAACCCCAGTCCTAAAAAAGACAACATGCAGCTCAGAAAAGGTAAGTGAAACGCCTAATGGTTTAATATAACAATGAAATATCAAAGTTGTCTTGAGAAAAGCTCTGTTCAATCTGCTGCAATTAATGGAGACATGGTGTCTTAGGACCAGAGGGCACAGTCTGACCATCAAATCAAAGTAGATTTTCATCTCATTATTTTTCTGGTGAGCCTAAGACATTGTGTCTAACTCAAGCACATCTTTTGGCAAGATATCTGATCTTGATTTCAGTACTGCTCTGCAGCTGCACAGAGGCAGCTCTGGGGTGCCTGTTTCCAAACCAGTGCCTGGAACTCTGCTCCATGTAGTTGCTCTCTGCTAAGCACGTTGTTTTGGGTCAAGGTGATTACATGTCCTCTGGGCCTCATCCCATACCACCTTGCAGTGCTGCAGTGTGAAGGGTGGATATAATAGGTTGGGCAGGGACTTGGGGAGCACCTCTATGGTGCAGTCCATGGTGGGAAGGCATGTTCCTCACCCATAACTCTGAGGAGCTATTAGAAGGAGCAACTTCTGCCTCCTTTTTGGACATAACGTGTTCACAGAGTGGTGACTGGCTTTTCGTGCTTCAGGGAGATGTCTCAAGCAGTGGGACAGAGCAGGAATTTGCTGATGATGCCTTCTCAACCCTGCAGCTTTTTTGTTGAGGTTAAAATATTGTTTGGAATTAAACTTGGAATCAATGTATTTCAGCCCCTCCTCCTTTCTCTTCTCCTTCCCTTCTTCCTTTGGTCCCATCTTTCCTGCAGAGAAAAAAATCACCATGCAACTCAAGGGGGAGAGTCCTGCGGAAGGAGCTGAGGTTTAATCTTGCTGCTGAAATGAAGAATGGAAAAGTTCTTCAAAACTCTGCCATCTACTTATAAAACACAAGACTTATGATTGATTTGTTTCTGCTCTTTTATTAATCTTTGCCATCTTCAGACACTCAAGAACTGTAAGTCAGCCCCCTCAGATTCATTAAGGGGAATAAAAAGGTTCCCTTTCTCTGCCTACTTTTTCTGAGCACTGTGGGATCATATTTTATGGATGTTTCTCTGCAACATAAAAAAATTGTAATGTACTTAGAAAATAAAATAGGCCCTTAAGAGGAATATCAGCTCTCACAACATTTGCGATAAAATAAAGGAAGCACATATATCTTTATTTAATGGATGTGTCCTTCAGGAGTAAAGAGCCATTGATAATACTTGCTTTGAACATGCCCACAGAAGCCATCTTCTTCTTCATACACCTCTATCTAATGGACATAGCAGGACATAGGGCCTCACAGCACAGCAGTGGCACTTGTGTGGCTCCAGGATTTGTTCAAGTATTCTCTACACTTCACTCTGAGTTGCTGACTGCACACCTCTCCCAGCCTCGCTCCATGAATGATGGTCAGCTGGACAGACAAAGGGACAGATGACGCAGTAGGAAATGCATCTTGGCTGCCACTAGTTGATGGTGAAAACCTGCTTGCATAAATGAAGAGGAAGAATCTTTCCGCTCAACAAGCCTGTGGCTAAGATATGGAGACCTAGGATTAAAATGGCCTGGGAGAGTCAGGTGTAGTGGGGGTCAGATACCTTACTCCACCTGCCAATGGTATGGGGTGAAATTGCTCTGTTTCTGCTCATTCCCATATATTCAAAAATGAGAAAAGTCTTACTCGGGTATTTCAAAGTCAAGAAATCTTCCTAATAGCCACAGATTTCTTTCCTAAATTTGATCTATTTTTTACCTTTCCTTTCTCACCCCAAACTACCCTGACTGGTCCTGCATTTTTTAAATTTACATCTTAGACAATTCAGAATTCTTTGGAAGTAGTTATCATATTCCCTCTCATACTGCTATTAACTTGCCAACTTAACGTGCATGCAGTCTTGTGTGGACAATTTGTGGGCAGGACCACTTCTTCCCTATACATGAAGCTACTTTTCATACAGCTTTCTGTAATTTCCATCTCTGTTTCAATGCTTTTAGGACATCCCCACCTTCCAGTACATTTCAGTCTTTACTTGGGTTTGGAATTTTCTTGCTGATACTTAGCTCATTAGTGAAGATGATAGGAAGTAGGTCATACAAACCTTTTAATCCCAGTGTTACAAGTCTATGTGCTGTAGGTAACTAAAACTAGCTATGTATCAGCCTCAAGGTGAAGGTAATAAATCTTGGGATACTTTGCCAAGTGACTGATTAAAAGCAATCTTTGTGGAATTCATTTTCTTTTCAACTGGCCCATAAACCCACCAGCATATTCGCCTTTTCTGAATTACTCAGTACCTTCAGTAGAAGAAAACTGTCAGTGCTTTGAGAAGACTTGAATATCTGGGGTTTAGACATCTAGCATTGCTCTCCACTCCTGGCCACTGTAATCTGCAGGTATTCAGTTCTGCTGAACACTTGGGCTGCAAAGGAAGACCATGAATTAGTATGATTTTTTTCTCAAAGTGATTAGGCTGCAGGTCCCTGTCTGTGGACAGTGTTTCTGGAGAAGGCATATCCTGCCCCAGGAGACAGAGCTGGAGCAAGGAGCGAAAGTGCTCTGTGGAGACAGACAGATGGCTGATTGACAGTGTTGGGGAGCGTTTTTGGGTTAAAGAAGGTAATAAAATGGAGAAGAGGCATTAACTTCAAAATCAGGATGGGAATGAGGGAGATAAGATACTGTTTAAGAAGTTGGGTGATTTTTAAAATACATCATTTTGCTGTCAAGTGAATTATAGAGGAGAAATGGAGATTATTCATTAGATGCATCATCAAGACAGGACATAAAGGATTAGAAATGCTGTTTGAGCCATAAAGCTTTCACCAGGCAAGGAAAGAGTGATGATCTTGTTTTTATTGTGGTGTCTTCAAGCTGACAAAGTTCTAATTTTCTTCTAAAAATAAAGTTATGAGCCAAATATGAAAGGCTCTTAAATCGTGTGTTTGCTTTGGTGATGGTGTTGACTGTGCAAGAGACAGTTTGATAACTATCTGTCAGAGATGTAGAGAAGCCTTGTGCTTTATGGGAGCCCAAACAATCCTCAGAATAAATGTAGGCAGAATTTCTTCCTATTGATTAGCTTTCTGGCTGTTTTTACTTGCTACTGCGGCATCCTCTGTTAGTGTAGAATGAATACCCAGTGGCTTGTGAGGAGCAGCAGTCTGACCATAGCTTCTTAAGGAGGTGCCAGAGCCAGTAAAAACAGATGAAGGACCTGTATCAAGCTGGAGAATTGATCTGACAGAGGAATACTGGGCACTTCAGTTAGTGCATATTTATGATGACCTGGACAGGTGCTTGACAGGCTGTAGGGGCAACTTTAAAAATACATTCCAGTGGATTTTATTCACCAGAATAGCAAGTACTGCTTTTTTTTTACAGCGCTCAGAACAAGGTAGCTGGTGAGGAATGTAATAAATAAATACACTCAAATCCCTTCTGTAAGCAAAATTCAAAACTCAGAGGAGCGCTCTTAACCCTCCACGCTCACAGCAACAAGAAGCATTTCACATGCACAGCTCGCAGGAAGGCAATATGACAATGCAGTGCCCTGCACTTGTTTAAGCCATTCACTCTTTTGAATCACTCTTATGTGATTCACAGAAACTGAGTGAAAATGCAGACCTGGTCTCCTAGCTACTCTCCCCTCTTCCTTTTTTTTTCCTTCCATCTTCTCCCATTTTTTCTCAATTCTCTCCCTTCAGTTCCTTTACAGAGTGTTTATCCCAATTTCCAAATTGAAGATCACATAGGGAAGGATGTATTAAGTACCCAACCAACATATAAAGGTTGTGACACATGGATGAGGCACCAAGAAGATAACGAGATACATAAAAAAGAGATATTCTGAAGTATAAGACATGGAGAGTCACATTTTCATACATTCTAAGTGATTTGAAGGCTAGAAATGTCCTTGAAAGAAATGTCACAAAGGTAACTTATACTTGCTCATTGATGCTTTCATGATGTTCATGTCTTTCTCTTTGCCAGGAGTTTCCATTAGATGATAATCTTAATTAAAGCAGAAAATTTTGATAGCAGTTCCTATGTGTGTCGCTTTCCTCTTTGGGCTGCAGCATACAATTACAGTAATTTCTTAGGCTGTATTTCTCAGAATCATCTCTATCTTCCTGTAGCCCATCCTGATTCTCGTCAGGTACCAAAATACATTCTCCCTCACCAGCATTTTTCTTTTTTGAGCCACAGTATTGCATAAAAACAAAATATGAAAGAAATATTTCTAAGCTTGAGCCATAAGAAACTTGAGATTTTTTTCCTGCTTTCTATATGTTCCTCTGTTAACAGCTCAGGTATGTTGACATTTACTTAAAGTAGGTCCCCTCTCTAATAACTGATCTCATGCTGAGCCTCCTCTACCTTAACAGGTATTTTTTCATGAAGCCCTTAATCCAGCAAACAAAGAAGAAGTGTTGTGCATCGTGTTATGGAAAAAAACTCCAAACCAATCTCTTCTCTAGGAAAGAAACCATCCTCATCTTCAGTAATTTTAGTCAATACTTCATCCCTCTTTCCTTTGTGTCTAGTTTTGTGCTTATTCTTGCATGCCAGCTCTGTTTTCACTCTTGCACATTGTTGAAGTCCAATTAATTAATGTCTCTATGTTATCTTAGATGTGGGTAGTCCAGGGAAAGGTCATCAGCTGCGAAGAGGGCTTCAACTGCTCTTTTAAACCAGAAGGGAGCCAGCTATAAAACAAAGCACAGATAAAATCAACCCAAATCGGGAAGGATTGAGCTGAAAAGCAAGGTTGTTTGGCTGTGCTTAACATTTGCCTAGCAGCACTACATAAGTGCTTAATTTAGCCCTGAAAACAAACCTGAAAGCATTATTGGCAAGGGCTTGAAGAAAGAAAAGAATGTTGATAATAATGATCATTCTTGACGCTTAATTTCTCCAGGAAATGCTATACAACATTAACTAATTAACCAAAATACAGTGTATTTCACACCCTGTGGATCTCCTTCAGAACAGTTTCTAAGCATTTCTGCTTCTGTGATAGCCAGCCAAAGCCCTAACCACCATTAACCCTCTGTGTTTGGAGCTATAGTAAATCTTATTCTGGTGGAGCAGTGGAGCTGGTTTAGTGGAGTGACTAGTCTTAGTCATAGTGTGTGCTTTAACAAATAGCAATCAACACTTCTTAAGGGAGGTGCTTTTGTTCTTGTCTACTTTTTGTTCTTGTCTACCTTTTGTTCTTGTCTAATTTGGCATTAAATAGGGATAAAACATCATGTTCACATATTCATGAAGGAGAATGCGAGGGAGGTCCTGGCACCAAGGTACCAGGCCAGGGCAGGTCACGCCATACTGGCTGGTGAGACTGTGTAGAGGATAAGGGGGAATGGCTTTAAACTGACAGAGGGGAGTATATCTATAGTGGAGTCTGGAGGACCCATCTAAGGTCTAACCACTGATGTGAGCCACAACATGAGAACTAAGAGGAGTGTTACTGTTCCTGCAGTCTGCACTCCTCCATTAAGTGAGTCTCTGCAGTGGTTACTGTGAGATTGGCTTACAGAAGAGTTATATACAGTTCCAGTTACTAATAATGAATACTAATAATTAAATGACCTTTACCTCTGCCTACAGTGAAACCTGGCATGCATAGCTAAAAGCGGAGGAAGTCTCAGGTTTAGTTTCTGTCTCCATCTCTCATACTCACTGTGCAACAGGTGGCCAGTCTATGATGGATAAAACAGCAAGTCTCATAGGACTCAAAATACTCGGTAGCACACAGGCTATCCTCATCATGCTCTCATGTATCAGGGGTGACTGTATTTGTCCACTTTGGTCACTGTGGTCTATCTTGCATCTCCAGCTTTTCTCTCTGCCATTCTCAGAGATCTGAAACGAAAAAAGGCAGTTGTTTCTAAGTGACAACATCAATTTTCTTTGCTCTGATAAGTAAAATTGACGCCTTTTTTTTTTGCAAGAAGAAAATTGCATTGCCATTTGTGTGTTATTGGCCTTCATTTTATAAAATGTTATGCCATTCAAAGCTCCAGCAATCTGCTACAAATGCAGTTATAGTGCAGTATATTTTACAAACAGCATGCCATGACAGAAATCATCCCAGCCCTAGCATCTGAAAGAAAAAGAATTTGGTGTTGATTAGCCATTTACATCCATGCAAGCTGACTACAAGACGTGGTGGGAGAGGTCACAAGCCTCTTCACCTTGCAGGCTTCATATCAGCATCTTGGCAGAGCTCAGCAAGGTGTGAGCCATGTCTCTCAAAGAGCTGAGGGAAGGAGGGTCTCCAAAACCTGTGTGGGGCCTCAAAAGCTGCTGGGTCATCACTGGAGTGTTGTAGCAGTTCCAGTGCAGCATGGTCTTGCCCTGCTGTCATGCCAGGAGCAGCCTCAGTGGTAGCTGTGCCCTGGTGCTGCAGCAGGAACTGCAG
Organism: Pezoporus occidentalis; assembly: GCF_034315485.1. NCBI lineage: Eukaryota > Metazoa > Chordata > Aves > Psittaciformes > Psittacidae > Pezoporus > Pezoporus occidentalis. The sequence goes on from NW_026916294.1 coordinate 5,878,900, forward strand.
CCTCACTACTCTTCTAGCATTGAACACCTCAAAAGACTCCAAAGTCTTGTGTTTTTAATGAATCATCGAATCATCGAATCAACTAGGTTGGAAAAGACCTTGAAGATCATCAAGTCATGAAGACCGTAAGAAAGAGAAAACAAGAGTGTTGTCCAGTGGCAGTCTATTGCAATGGCTATTGCAACTAATTCCTGTTTACTGCATCTTCAGGGGGCTCAGATAAGAGTCATGGCTTGGCATCTGCAGCTGAGCCTGGTTTGATAGCCCCACATCATCCCTGAAAAACATTAAAAGAAGTGGCTAGATGTGGGACCGCCATAAATCTGTGCAACTGTGCCACGTGGACCAGTGTCACTGAAGGAAGGGGCAGGGAGAAGAAACCGATCCCATTTTGGGTAGAACGTTGGCCAACTGCTAGTTGCCATCTCAGTGCATTTGTTTTCCAGGCTCTAACAAACCTCATCTGTGGAGAGAAAGTGAAGCCACTGATGGATTCCCAACTGTCCTGCCACTAAATTGAGAATGATTTGGTGACTCTCATGCCTACCTGTGATTCGGGGTAGAAAGGGAGCCTGTAGGAGGTGCAGCTCAGAGCTCCTGCCTCTGCTGGTGTGAAAGCAATGTGGGAATCCCAGCGCAATACATCAGATGCAGCTGATACAGTTGTCACAACTCATTCATTTTCAAGTATTTTTTTCTTTCTCATAGTTTATTAGAAGCAGAAGGTGATTAACTCCAGGTGGTGGTGCTCAATTTTAAATGTTTTTTCAAAGGGACAGGCTGTTTCCTGATGCATGGTTTTCCAAGTTCCAACACAACTTAAAGTATTGTCAGCAGCACAACAATAAAGCTAGAATAGATATGGAGAAGGGCAGCAGAATGATCGAAGGTATGTAATGGTGACCCAGCCAGGAGAGATTTAAACAGTCTATGTCTCCTCAGCATCAGTAAGGTCAGTAAGAAGGCAAGCTTTATTTGCTGAACCGTGTACAGCAGTGTTATGAGGCACCCCATGAAATTGCTAGGTGGCAGGTTTAAAAATGAAAATAATGAAGTATTACTTAGTATGGTTTGTAATTCAGTTGCAGAACTCATTGCTGCCAGCCACCAGAGACTCATCATTTAAATGGCTTCAAGAAGGAATTAGGCTCATTCAGGGTAGAGAGGTCTGCCAGGTTCTCTTAACACACAGAGGTGTTCACACAGAGACATGCTCAGGAGCCACAAAGCTGGTCTTTTGCTGGAAGTATTGCTGTACGTTCTTATTCCATCCCCTAAAGCACTTGCCAGCAGGATCGTTGGTCTGATCCTGTGCAGCTATTACTTTGTAGGAAGTCCTCAGCTGAAGCCAGGAAGGTGACATTAAGCACTATATGCCCCTGTGTGAATAATCAGTCTAAGCTACATGTGCAGAATATGGCTGCATGTTGCAAGAGTATGGGAATAGAGATAAAGCTCTTAATGAACCTGCCTGAAACTATGTATCAGCAAAAGAGGGGACTAAGGGCTTCCCTGGTCTCAGTCTTGTGATTCAGATGGTGGCAAATGGCCTTTAGAATAACTGTGAAGCATGTAGTCTTTCGTCAAAGAGACCAGACAAAATAGACCAGAAGTCTGGAATTTTCAAGATGAGATGTAGATGCCCTAGGTAGGCATCTCAGGGACAATGCCATTCATCTGACCCTCTGACGTTTAGACCATATCCATTATATATCACCAAACCCGGTGATGGATAGCCACTTGTTTCCAGATGAGAAGGGAGATGACTTCCCATTGCTTTAGATATGACATGGGGTACTTTTGTAATGGACAACAGCTTTTTAGGACCCATTCCAACCACAGTTGTTGAAAGTAAATGCAAAACAAGGTTGCTAGAAGGTTTCCAGAACCTTAGAGGCATCCTTATGTTTTGCAGTCCAGCATCCTCATTTCAGAAAGGCTGGATGGCTTGGTGGGAATTTCCTTTAACAACTTTCCTCCCTGCAAGAAGTATTTGTATCACTATTGTGCAAATAATATTGTTATGGTTCTCCTGAGCACCTTAGTAGAAGCAGTACTTTTTAATGCAAAACAGGACCTGAGTTTTATCTTTTGGAAGAGAGGGAGTGATCAGACATGCTTCCAGCACAGCTGCAGACAATGCAATTTTGTGGCCGACTATCTATCCATAATTCAGGACAGTGAATTCTGCCTTCTTTTTCAGTTCCACACAGTCCATTTGTTTCCAAACTACTTAGGTTTTCAGCAGTATTTTAGGTGGTAGAAATCATCACAGAAGGTAGTATCTCTGCAGTCTTACCTAGGAGTATATTTGCTAGCATCAGCATCTGTCCCAGGGTACCAGAGTAGCTGGGAGAGCTCCAGCATAAGAACTGGGAGAACTGGATCCAGCTGGTTGTTCAGCTTGCTGCTGAGCTACAGCTCGTTCCTGTTGTTGAAGCCTCTCTTGCGTGCAGGGAAAGCAATCCCCACTTATTATACTGCTGGGAAAATACCAGCTGGAGAGTCTGTGCAGCACTGTGGGTTTGAGGTTTGTGTTTTCATCACCCTCAGGGTACTGCAATGGCCCCCCAGCAGTTTCTGTTGTGGCAGGTCCCTGGGTACATGATTTACATATGATTTGCAAATCCTGGGATAGGGGTACACAGAGCCTGAGGAACTGCGATTCTTCTCCGTGTTCTGGGTGTAGCTGGTAACTAGACCAGCACTAAACATCGTCAGGATGACCTGTAGCTGCTCTTACTTTACCTCTACAGGAAGCGTTTTCTGATGATGCCCAAGTCCTGCTAACTCAGCATCTGATTTTTCCACTTTTTTTTTTTTTTCAGACTAAATAATAGCATTTTCTAACCAGCTGGCCTCATCTTCTGTCCTGGCCTTGAAAATCTATGAAATCTGAAACACAGAAGTTGAAGAAGGTTTTCTGCTTGTATCAGGAAAATCCTTTTCTTTCTTTCAGTATTAATAGTTCTGATTTTGGTTGGCTGCTTTCCAAGCTTGGGCGTTAAATCATGTGGAATAGAAACTATGAACCCCCCTTCCACATATCTGGGGACAGCTGAAATTCAGGATTAACAAGCAGCTATTTATAACTTTTGATTCGCACTTAGATGAAGAATCATAAAGATTCCTCACTGCAGCAGGAAAGAAGTTCCAGCAGTATAAAAAAGAGCCTCAGTTCACAGGAATGGCATAGTATCCACTCTGCCTTGATCATGCCATTTCAGTTAAGATATATCTATTTTAAGTTTTTGAGACTGGTACAGTCTTATCTTGATTTAAAGATAGCACAGCTCCATGGAGTCACTTGTTAAGCTTTACTTCATTAACAGAACAGTGTGCAATAAATGCTCCTTGAAAACAACTTGATTTCTTGGCTTTATTCTCCTGTGTATTATAGGAAGAGACCAGCACCTAAAAATCACTAATGTGAGCATTTGCAATCTATTACTAGCTCTTTGGGGGACATGATGATAATCTGTGTTACCACAGCTTTTAACAAGTCATCCATGATAAGGAGAGAGGGAGAGGGACTATAATTGTAATGTGGTTAGTTTAAGGGGTCTTTCAACAAAATATGTAATTGGTAAAATACAATACACCGTGGTCATTTTACACTGTTAAAAATAATGCTCATAAAAAGCTTTCAATAGCTTTTTACATTTTTTTGCTTAGTTTAACATACTCGGGTTGGTGCTTTATATGTGGTTTATTGATGTAGTGGTTTTGGTGGCTCTGAGGGGGATGTGGAAGTGCTCTTCCCTGCTCAGAATTTGTAAATCCATGTATTTGTATAGTGCACCTGTTCCTGGTATTTCTATTACGTGCGGTTCCAGTGGAAATAAGCATTCTTCTTTCAAGCCAACTGAAATGCAAACAGGATTTTAAATTAGTTCCTCATTTTTAAATGCTTGGTCTTGTCCTTTTTATTAGCACTGTTGATTTCTTTAAACATCTTTCACATTAACATGAGGTCACTAACATGAAGAGTGATAACAACTCAAACAGCCAGACCTGGGGCTAACCGTGGAAAGAAGCCTTCCAGATGTGGGCACAGTTAGCTCCTGGTAAATGCTAGGCAGCAGCAAGTCAGGATGGGAAGCCTTTGCAGGTTCAAATAAGACCCAAGGCTGCTGACAGAAACGTTTTCAAAGTTGCAAATAGTCATAGCGATTATCATACTAAAATCAATGTTGTGAGCTGTCAGTCAAGGGCTGTATTAGCTCTGCTCTGCCACGAACTTCCTCCTCTTCACCACACAAATCTAGAGCCGCAAGGGAACAAGCATTTCTCACCAAGCCTGAGAGCTTTCTGCTCTTAATCTGAATATATTTCCTTTCCACACTGAATCTGCCAACATCCATTAGAGTCACCATTAATGGGCCATGATGGGATTTGAACTAATCCTTACGATTTACAAAATTGTTCGGAAGCACAAAAACTTCTAGGAGTGGTTGAGTGAATGCATACTCAGGGGAGTATGAAAAACAGGAGTTTTTCTAGCACACTTGCTGGCAGTGGAGGGGAAGGCAGTTAGAAAGAGGAGCAATCAGTGTAGCTCACTCCTGATGAGTAAGAAAGGAACATTCTGGTCTGCAGTGTATGAAGGAGCAGCCCGAGGTGTTTTGAACCTCCTCAACAAGCAGGAGAGGCAGAGGAAGGTGTAAGGGAAGACAACCAGGCATCAGCCCAGAACTTAGAATTGTTTTAATCACTAAGGGGACAGAAGAACAGGGAAGATACTTCTCTGGTGCAGTCAGAGCATGTCAGATTCACCCCTCTTCCCACTTCCCTCCCCAAGATCTGCCTCCCACTGTATTATGTATGAACACCCACATGCCCACTGATGATTTAGGATTCAAAAAACAAAGAAGTTTTAACAAGGGTCATCTTGTGGCTTCACACATAAATTCACTGCTCCCTTACAGACAGTATCCACCAGCATTGTGTCTTTTTGCTGCTGCAGGATCGTCATGCCCCGGAATCAGCTGTAGCGTGTGATGTTAATTTGGTATTTTAGCAATGTCAGGAGCCCTGTTTCAGCTGTCCATGTGCCTCACATTATTCTGTTCAGTCTTTAAGCTGGGAAGAATCAGTCCTTGACCAGAGCTTCTCAACCTGCCTGAGCACAGGGTTGCTGGAGGAGCTTCTGCATCTGCAGGTCAATCTCTTGCCAAATCCCAAGCCTGATTTTCAAGGGCATACCAGTTACCCAGCTCTCCCAAGTTTGCATTGGTTTGGTTTTGAATCCTAAACCAGTATCTAATTGTGGCCAAGTCTGACTTTTGCTTTTTGTTTTTTTTAATCCCATTTCTAGGTATGCGCAGAACTGAGTTTTGGGTTAAGCCGCTGATCTTGTATTGGGAACAAATTGGAGTGCCCCTTGGTGCTTGTTTTAAAGACCTGCTGAAATCAGAACAAATGATAAAACAATGGGTGCAGCCTACACACATCAGTTTGTAAATGTTTTCTTACTTGGGAGACTTAGATGGAAATGACTGAATCTGTGTGCAAGAGAAGCGTAGAGGATGTAAACCCAATGAAAATAAGGGTGTCACCAGATCGTGTATTTCTGAGCAGTATGTGCTTGGAAGAGGTGAGGTGCTTGCGTGCCTTGGAGAGGTACAGAGCTGGTACAGAGCTGATACAGTGGCTACAGTAGAAATCTTTGTGCTAAATTAGAAAATTACAAGTAACTCTGTGTCATTTGCTCTTTGCCCCAGAGTAAAAGTGAGCCTTTCAAGGAACTATAGCTCAGAGGATACCCATGACTCACAGATGTTCCTAGAGATGTGCTTAGGGCACTGCTGCAGTATTTATTGGAAAGAAAAATAAATTCATACTGACATGTAATGGGCTCAGCTAACCAAAGGCTCAGTGCTAATCACATGAGACAGCTTTACAGTTAGAGATACTGGTGACTTTGACACTGCTTTCACCTCCATAGCGTGATAGAAGCCATTCCCCCTTTGTCCTGTCTTTACAGGCCCTTATCAAAAGTCCCTCTCTTCATTTCTTGTACTGAAACTGCTCTGTGGTCTCCCCTGAGCCTTCTCTTCTCCAGCCTGAATAAGCCCAGCTCTCTCAGCCTGTGTCCATAGCAGAGGTGATCCAGGCCCTGGAGCATCTTCATGGCCTCCTCTGGACTCACTTGAGCATTAATAACAAGAGATTCTTCTAGCAAAACCAAGAGGTTTTATTTCTACTGCTTAGGGAGAAAGTGAAGGGACAGAAAGTAACAGATGATGTGAAATTTCCCCTAATCTTAAAACAACTCAGAGAAGGACCTCAAAGCTGCCCCACATATCACGTGTAAAAGTGACATGGTGTCACTAGTGGGTTCTCCCAGGAGCTGTGCTGTGCTGTGTGCCTGTGCATTGCTCTGGCTGTGGGAGCAGGAGAAAATTAGTAATCTAAGCTTCATTCAGCTGAAGCAGCTCCTTATTTGAAGTTGCCCAGCCATGATATTAGCTCAGGAAGCATGTCTGCCTGAAATCAAGAACCACAAAGGGGATACGAAGAAGTGAATGAGCAGAGAAGGCAGCAAGGCAGAAGGTCCTTGATTTCACACCCCACACTGGTTTCACACCCAGTGGGACTAGCTCATGCAGAGAGCAAACAAACCTGATGAGAGCTGCTGAAGAAATTGCTCCTGAAGTCAGGTGAGATCAGCCCTATTGGAGGGCTCACACGGGCAGTGGCGTGGCACAGAGCTACTCTGAGTAGCAGAAAGAGGTAGAGAAGCCCTTTGCTTGTAATTCACAGTGCATTCATTTTCCCTGGGGTGCTGCAGTCAGAACCTGAGCCAGGCAGGAGAAAATACTTGTCAGGGTGATAAACATTTTATTCTCAGCCACCTGTGCTGTGACAACACCCTTCAGCAGACTGTTCTGCAAATGAATTGCCAATCACCTACAGTACTTTGGTGCAGGAGAGCCAGTCCTGCAGTCTTTATCTGCATTAATAATCCTTAGTCAGGAGGAGCCAGGCTTGAGGATGGCCCCTAAGAGCCTCTTAGAGCTGGGGTGCTCCTTGAGCAAGGGTGGAAGCCCAGGGGGGACACAGTCCACCTAAGGATTCCCTTTGCTTCTCTGCTTCAAATCGTGTAAGGACTAAAACGTTGGTTTCCCTGTAAAAGGCCAAGCTAATTCAGCACTATTCTGTATTTAAAAAGCACAGGGTGGAAGGGAGCTCTTTTCTAATCTAATTTGAGGCTGTTCTTGTGAGGTGCCAAAAAACCCAGAGAAAGGTAAATAAGAGATGGTCTTTCTTTTCTCCCTTTTTTTTTAAGAGAAGAAAATGGTTAAAAGTGAGGCACAGAGGTATTATTTATTAAAAGAAATAAATGAATCCCTTGATCACCTAATAACCACTTGAACCTGTCTGCAAGCTCTTGTCTAGTGTGTGTTTTAAGAGGGTATTTTCTATTTTTGGTAATCTTTATTTGCCAAGACTTAGAGCTGCACAGACAAATCCATTTCTCTTCACCTCGCCGGGATTTATAGCTGCAGTCAGCCTCTCAGGGGAATAGGCATCAAAGCCTTCAGCAGGTGTGCAGTGCCCACGAAATGATGCTGCATCAAACCCCGAGAAGAGGTGGCATTATGTTTCCCCTGGGATCCTTGCAAAAATGACACGGAAAAGATAGAAACCTTGCAGATTGCATTGTGAACGCTGCAGAAAATGTAGCAGCCAAAACAAGAAATAATCTTGGAAATGACAAGCCCTCATTGAAGGTTCATGCTTACAGAGATGTGGGAATGGGTCCCAGTGGTACTCTGCTAGCCAGTCTGTAATAAATGTGTTTTCCATGAGCTTACATGCCAAAGGCTTGTGCTGAAGCTAAAGAAGCCAACATCTGTAGATACCTGATGGAGGACCTCATCCATGGCTGTTAGCTCTGGATCATACCTGCAAGCTACCTCAACCCTTCTACTTCACCAATCTACTTGAAGCACAGGAATAGCTCAAGAAGCAGAAGGAAAAACTGTGTTGTTTAAAAATGACCTGTCCTGTGGTAGACTCCAGATGTCAGTGTTAACTTCTCCAGAACAAAGTATGCAGCAAATAAAGCCTATTCATTCTCTGAGGACTGACTGTGTATGTTGTCTGATGACCTAGCATGCCATTGACAATCGCCAGAAGCATCTGCCTTTTGAGCCATGTGTCTAAATTGCATGTTCCAAATGGGTAGTTTAGTCCTTTTGTTGCACAAATACTTATTTTCTCAATTAAAAGAGAATGCCAAGTTGGATGCTAAGTGAGAGTGGTCTAGAAATGGATGTTCACCAGAGGCAGCTGATAGTCTGGGTGGTTTCTCTGAACGGGGAGCTGTAGGTGGCACTAGTGATGTAGCTGACATTGAATTCAAGCTGCATTTGTCACCTCTGTTGAAGTGATAGCTTTTTGATCGAGGTAAAGGAGTTTGTAAGTATGTGTAGGGCTGTCAAATATTAAGTTGCTCTAGTTTTCTTTGTTTTAACTTCATGAATACTGCCACCAGAATGCTCTCAAAAAGCCCTTCCCTAAGCTACCAGAAAGCTGTGATTGACATATCTCTTATATCCATGCAAAGATATTTTTGATCTATGGAAGCCATCATCTGCACATTCTGTGCCAAGTAAATAGAGCCAAACTATTTGCTTGAGCTGCACAAATGTCTGAATAAAATAATGAGTTTTAACAAGAGCAAGAGTTGCAAATTATTTTCTAAGCTGCTGGCAGCACCAGTCAGTTGCAACTAAAAAGGTGTGCTGTGATCAGTAACAATTTGAATTTACTATTGTGATATTACCTGCCTGACTCCTTGGCTGCTGTAAATCACCACATTGGATGCATATTTGATGAACATAAGCACCTTAATTATTTTTTTCACAATTCAAACAGTATGTCATGGCTTCCTCCCATTTCTTCTCTCCCTTACTTGTGTTGATCATTTGCCACTTAGTTAACATTTTAGCAGCTAGCTTTGAAAGTTTGGGTTTAAATTGGTGCTCGGTTGCCTTCCTCTCCATCTGTGTCAGAGGTGAAAACAGGAGGATACATGTCCCCTTGGGAAGCTGCTGGGAGAAAAGCAAATATTGCTGCTGTGAAAAGGTTGGGTTTGCTGGCCTCTGAAATGGAAGTAAGTCCATTTCTATATCCATGCACAGTGCAGCCATTAATGGGACTATCCCAGAGGAAGGTGTCTGCTCTCTTAGGGATGCTGGTACCGCAGCTTGCTTGTAGTGACCCAGCTCATGCATTTCCTCATGCCACTTTCTTTGCTGATGGTGTCCCTTGTGTATACCCCATCCCTCCCCCTTACACTGAGGTTTGAAACTGCAGGTGGTGGCCACTTTGTTGTTAGCCCTGTCCCTCAGCAGTGCTGAGCTAGAAGTGACACTGGCAATTGGTGAACCACTTTACCTAACTCTTTGGAGTAACTTCAACTTCAGTCTGCAGGAGTAAATTCTGGTTTCAGTTGAACTAATGATGCTTGATTGAAGAAAACAGCCCACAGGGGTTTTATAGAGGGGAAGAAGACGGTTCCTTATTGGAACACCACAGCCACAGGAGACAAGGGTGTTCTAAATGTTGTCCTAGTGAAAAGATCTTTCACATGTATAATTAAAGACAATATATGCTATTAGAGATACATAACTTATATAAGGAGAGAAGAGCATTTTGTATGTTAGTATGTCATGAGTGCAAAAATGCTGACAAGAACCTCAGCAGCAACTCAAAGAAGAGCAATGTATGTGTCCTAGTAAAACCGGCAGTGAAACAGTGTAGGCAGTGGGGAGGACCACTCGTCCCCTATTTTCAGTTCTGATGTTGCAATAATGTCCAGTGGCACCAATTACTATCCTACCTCTGGTTTTAGCTATGGTTGCACCAACAGCTGCTTTGCTGGATGGAGAGCACTGTGTGCTCAGCTCAGATACTGCCTGTGGGGCAGGGTCTCATTCTGGCTCTCATCCTCTTGGAGCCAGGACACTTTGCTGTACCTATGGCTCCGCAGGCACACACGAGCATTTTGTGGCCATAAGGTAAGAGAAAATTCATCTTCACTCAGGCAGGAAATTGCAACTTGGTCTTTCGATCAGGTGTGGAAAGTAGTGCCAGAAGCCAAATTTGGGGATGACTCAGGATTCCTTTAGAAATAAAAAGTTGGCTCAAGTTCTGTCATCTTTCTGCCCTGACAAAAGAAAAGATTTAGCATATAATAGTGTCTCTGTTGTGCAGATGTCTGCTGGTGTCTCTCCTTATCAACTGAGGAAAGAAAACAAGAGGTAAGCCAGTTGTTTCTGAAAGAGTTTGATCTCAGGCTGAAGCCCTGTTGTACCCATGGACCAGCCTCTAACGTTTTGAGAGGAAACCAGGGCATCTCTATCATGGGGATGCTAATACAGCAGCAGGTGGAAGCACACTCTCCTGTTTATTCCAGGGAATTGAGAGCTTTTCCTCTTGCAGGTCTGCTGTCTGTGGGTTTGAGGTTGCAACAGGCTTTATGTATATCGTGTAAAAAGTGGGTATCCAACAGGAATAGGCTCACACTTTCATTGTTTGTTTGTTGTTCCCTACTCCTATCCATTCTTGAGAATTTCTAACAGCTAATATTAGGTTCATGTCCTCTGTGAAGAGCACACCCATCTGAAGCAATACGATGTGACCAAGCCAAATGAAGCAAATCACTTCAGAGTTTGAGCACTGAGTATTAAGTTCTCAGAGGAACTCTGTCACCAACAGCAAACCAATGTAGCCAACAAAGCGGTTCAGGAAGGCTGGCATCTGAATGGTGGCATAACAGTAACAAAAGGATGGAGAAAATATCCCTACAAGATCGATTCTTTTCTGTGATTTATTTGCTTGCCTCTAATAATGTTAAGTACGATTCTGATGTGGAAAATTTCATGTCGGACAGCTTAGGGGTGTTATTCAGTTACGTTGCTGCTTCTGGATCGTGCATATGTAGGAACCTGGAACAAAAAGGGGGGGTAAAGTGTAGTAGATGATTTCATTGCTTGAGTAAAGAGTAAAGCAGCACTGTTGGGAAGCGGCATTAAGGTTTTGTGTGCTAAGGAAACCCATCATGATTCTGGATGTGTGATGGAAAAGTACGTTTAAAAACTAGTCAGTGCAATTTATTATTCTCCTTTTCCAGTACAGCTTCAATGGATAATGGCAATTCAGAGGGTTTAACTGTTTGTATTCGTGGTGTGCTAGCTACTGCTGGTGGATTAGCCAAGACCTGTTTGCAAAAGTGACACTTCTGTGATATTCAAATCTGCCTTGTGATATTTATATACCAAAGAGCTGGAGCTTTTGTGAAGTGCTAATACGACTCTATATTTATGGAGGGTTTCTCCTTGTAGACTGTGAGTCTACACAGTCCTTTGCAGGTGGACAGAAGTGCCCCACGCCCACAGGAGGTTCACCTAAAGGCCAGTGTTTTCCTAGAATCCAGGCTGAGAGGAAGGGGGACACTGGTGTCCGCTTGGCATTGCACTCATACAGCTGCGTGTTTTCTGATCCATTCAGAGTGCAGGAAAAACGCACTCCCCCTTGGGTGCACACATCTGGGCAGGCTGACCCTCTCTGGATTTCTCTGTGCAATAGGATGTGTAGTCTCATCCTTGTTTTAGCACTTTGGCAAACCTATTTGCGAAGTCCTCCCTTGGACTACTTTGGGCATCCTCTTCACCTGCTTGTAAAACTGAAGGCTGACACTGGAGCAGGTTCACAGAAGATCTACTAAGATGATGAAGGCAAGTGAAAACGTACCACACAACGAAAGATGTGTCTTTCACGTGGTTTGCTTAGTCTAGCACAGAGAGAGGTGGTTGCTGTCTGTAAACAACCCAAGTGAGCAAACATCTCGAGAGGACAGAGCCTCTTCTGTGTAAAGCAAGCCCAGGCAGAGCAGAGAGCAAAACTTGTGTCTCCAGCTGTGTTTCAGCCCTCATGTGTCAGACAACCCACTCTTCCCTGCTACAGGATCTCCAGTCACTTTTTCCAGCCAAGCCAAGCCAATAACAGGTTTGTTCCAGAAAGCATGAAGTGAGTTTAATGCAGAATCCAAACAAAGCTCTGAGGCTTTTTTTTCCTGGACATCTGGATTGTTTGCAGTCATTCTCCACTTCAAACCTTTGTGAAATGAAGGGGTGTTATTTTTAAATCACATCATCGTTCAGAAGAAAGTAATTCCAAGAGTATGTTGCAGAGACAGCAGCAGCCAGTAGAGATGGGCATAAACCCCTTCCAGGCAGTGTTTCTTTTTGCCACGTTCCTGCTGGGAAGCATTTGTCACGTGGAGTCCCACCATGTCCGCTGCAAAGCCAAGCTCCAAATCCTTCTGGGAGTGAAGTCTGACCAACTGGCACCACACTGCTCTGCTCCTTTCCAAAGCAGATAGCAGCTCCCAGATGCTTATAAGGAGGGACCAGGAATTTCTCAGTCCTTGTATGCTTATCCTAAAGATGTGCAGTTAGGTAAAGTTAGGTAGGTGCGGGAAAGGTTATTGCCAGGAAAGCTGCTGTATGGGTGGAATAGAGTGGATTGTGAGCTGGTGCTGCTGAAATGCCTCAGCTGAGACCGCAAATGGTGATTTGCTGGGTTGCTTATCTTGATAGGTTTCTATGGAGGGAAAACTAACATTCTCCAGTAAAAACACTGGGTTTGTAGCGTGTCAGGGTGCAGCACCCTCCACTAGCAGATGTATCCAAGGGGTTTTCTTATCAGCTCAGTTAGGACGAACTCCGCAACGCCATGTGCTGAATAAATTCCTACCACAGAAACACAAGGTGATTTCTAGGTAGCAGCAAACGTGAATTTTGATGGAAGAAGAATGGAGTGCTTTCACTACCATTCAAAAACTTCAGATATTCACTGAAATCAAGCATTTTTCCTCAGAATTCTGAAGCTAAACCTTGCTCAGAAGGCTTCTAAGGGATATGTTGCTGTGTCTTAAAATGACTTCAATGGCAACAAAGGTGCCAATGAAAGACATCTTAAATGATTCGTTGAGAATCAGAAAAACTACAACAGGAAGAAAGCTCAGGATGCATCAGAAAACTTGTAGGACCTTGCAATATAAGCAAAAGCATTCTGCTTCCAACTGCTGCCTCCACCTCTCTCTGCCAAAATAAAACTGAGTTAATCTAAGACCACGGTTTCTGTTCCTGGTAGTAGCCAGGGAAGAAAGGGTAAATGTTTGAACTGAGGCAGGTCTGTGCAATAAGACAGTGGTGCCTGTCACAGACAAGGTATCAAGGATATTCCTGAATTAAGTACAGTAGTGCTGTGACCATGTTCTGGCTGATTCAATGTAGGAACCTTGATAACCACCCTACCTTCTCTCCTGGAAGCATCTTCCGGTCCCTTCCAAGCAGCTGAGGTAGTAACGCAAATATTAAACGACTTCTGACAGAAGCATCACAGTATCAATACTAATAATATTAATATTATTAATGTCAATATTAATATTAGTAGTAATAAAAACATTATTGATGCAGATTCTTCGGTGTGAATTTGATCAGGATGCTTTGCCTAAGTGCTAATCAGCTAGGGATGACTGGCAAACACTCATGACTCAAGACAAATGAACCAAGTTCCAGAGGAGAAATTCATGTGATTCCTTGTCTTGACAAAACGGTCTGGTGGCAATGCTCTTCAGCTGGAAGGTACTGTGGGTTTCAGATTCGCTCTGGCACTTCTGCTGTTTGCCAGGAAGATGATAAGGTCACATGCTTCATTTTCTGAAACTGCTAAGGTGAGTGTCACTGCTGCCCTTCCATTTAGTGGCTAATCTATTAGCAAATGATAGTGCTACAGCTAGAAGCAAGTGGTGCTTGGAGTGAACCTGTAGTTGTATGAGACACAAGGTCCACAGCGTGGAGGAAACCTCACGTGTGGCTGGGTATGTGTGGAGAATATCAACCTCGTGTTAAGATGGTTCTAGCTGGTTTTGAACTAAATTGCTGCAATATCAAGTTGGCAACTTTCCAGGGTGTTATTCTTCTCAGGCTGTCTAATGTATGAAGGATGTAAGGGTAAAATATAGAAAGTTAAAACACAATTTGATAAGAAACAGGAGGATTACTCAGTGCTGTAGCTGTGTTTCAAGCAAGATTCAAGTCCAGAGGGTGGATATTTCCTAGCTCAGTTCCTGGGCACATTTAGCCTACTACCCTTGTAGATACTGACTCTTTCAGTATCTACAGCACATCTACTCACTTTGCTTCATTATCTCTCCCCAGCATATACCATAGTAAATGAATCTTGCAGTATTACCAAAATTAACTTTTAATTCAGAGTAAGGGCAGAAGAAATTCCAGTTCTGTGAGGTCTACACAAATAAGGAAATGGCAAGCAGGAGATACTAGAATTATGGTTGTTTCTGTAAGGTATCATTATCGCTGACAGTTGTATTATCCTAACAAATAAATCACCTCTTCTACAACTAATACTATTTAGGATGTAACTATTTATTTCTGCTTGATCACCCCAGGAATGGAATGGGTCAGCAAATGTGGTATGATGGTAGCTGTTGCCCTTTCTTTTTTTGTATAGGAATTGGATTGATCAATGTATCTTTCAGAAAAAAAAACAAACCAAAAAACATATGAGAATGTAAATATTAAGCTTATCCTAAGATGTGGGTAGTCAGTGGCTATTGCCTATTTGGAAGCTCTGAACAGATATTATGGATATTCTGGAAATATTAGCTGTTTAGAACCTTTAAAGATTATTTCTAAGCTGTTGAATCTGTAGTTCTTGGACTTTAGCTCTCTAAAGAGAAGGAAGCTCTTCAGCTTTTTGATTTTCACCTATTCATACAAGACTGGCATGCTCTTCCCATTGTCACAGCCTGCAAACAGATGAGTCCTTTTACACTACATCATCTCTTCACTGAAGTTCTCACCCAGTTTTGACCTTACACCCTGTGGCTATAACTCCATAGCTTTTTTAGCATCACTTTCACTGACAGCAGATACCCAATGGAAATGTTTCTTCCCATGCTGTAATTTCTCTGCCCTCGATGATCTCTATCTATGGAGGAAATTGGACTTTTATTTCGGTGTGTCTGTGGGAGCTGAGGTGAAGACTAGTTTTAGCAAATCATCCTAACAGCTTATTATTTTTATTCCTCCTACATGATCTCTCTTCTTATATAACTTTATGAGGGATGCATTTCAAGCCAGCACACTCAGTGTTCCCAACACAGCCACTTTTTTCCCTTGCCTTGACATGACTGGGGTGGGGTTGAGCCCACCAAAGGCTTCACTGGCACCATAGGGCCCATGAACACAAGCATGAAGTTGTTGGGGAAGAGGACAAGTGGCCGGGAAGGAAAGCTGGAGGCTCTGAAGACAGAGGCATCTAAGCAGTGGAGCTTAGATTAGCTGTGAGACCACAGAATTAGAGCCGAACACTGTTACGACCATTGGTGTTCAATGTATCTTCTGATTTATTTATTTCTCCTTTCCTCAACATGTTCAAGCTTCCAAGACACAGCATAAATTACTTCTAATATTTCCACTTTTACTTTTCTAAAAAGGTCTTTGGTATTGTCCCCATGAAGATGAGAATATGCCCATAGATACTTAATAACAGAGACAGATACTGACCTTTGGGTCTCTGCTTTAGCACCATCATGACTCTATTGTTATGAGTTGACCTCAATAAAGGCCAGCTTCTAGTACAGCCACAGGGAACAATGCAGAGGTGAGAAATGACAAGACAAACTGTAAAACAGATGAATATCCTCGGTGGTGATACCACCAATCACTTCAGCTTCTTACCCTTGGTGTCTGCCAAGACTCCATCCAACATACCAGGAGTATTTGTAGCCTTGTAAATCACTGGTATCTTTACATCATGCCAGGCTTTTAGGTGTAAAAATGTAGATTAATCCAAACCAGTGTGTTTTTCTCCCTGCAGCATTCTCAGTTCCTAGCTCGCAGGACTGTTTGTCATGCATTGGCAATGTCTACCAATGTTTTCAGAACACAAATCCGCAGTCACGAAGGTTTACCCTCTCTGTAAAACTTACATCTCATCTCACAGTTGCTTCAGTAGAGTCCTCTCACCTCTACTGGATTACTCTGCACTGCACTTCTGAAAGAGCAATGCTCACATTTTGTCCTCTGTATCTGGCTTTAGCTCTCACATCAGTGTCACGTAGCCAAAGGCAGAACTGGAGCTCAGATCTGATACGTGCCTTAGACCCAGACCCAGACTTAATATGTACAAAAGAGAAGTTGTGGAGCCTCCAAGAGAGGTTGTGGATCTCCTTCTCTGGAGATACTCAAAACTTGCCTGGATGTGATCCTGTGCAGCCTGCTCCACATGAACCTGCTTTAGCAGAGGGGTTGGACTAAATGCTCTCTGGATAGTCCTTCCAACCCCAACCATCTGGTGATTCTGGGTTTTCCTGTGAAAAGGGTCCATTTCTTTGACGCATATACCTTTTCAGGAAGAAAATTAATCCATTTATATTTCAGGCGGAAGATTCTGTCAAAGTATCACTTGATAAGCTCTTAATGAAAACCCAAGCCAGCAAACACAGCCACTAAATAAAACTTGATAAAGTGGTTGTTTATTTTAGCAATCGGAAGTAATGTATTGCCCAGAGGAAGATGGATTAGATAATCTCATCGGGGGAAAGAAAAAAGGAGCTTGCACTGAAGAATAAGTAGCAAGAATGAATTTTTTTTTTACTTCATTTTCAATTAATCATATGAATCTTGGAGAGAAAGAAAATCTCATCTTAGCTCCCCTAGAGCTGGGCTTCATTCATAAAAGATCTTTCAAACAATGACTGAGAGAGAAAAGAGAATTAAAAATTAAACCAGGCAGTTCATTAAGATCAGTTCATACATCATCTGTCAGGATCAGGATGCTGAGAGTATCCTGAAATGGAGCAATGAGACTTCATGTTGACAAACCAACCTGCTACA
Source organism: Pezoporus occidentalis (assembly GCF_034315485.1). NCBI lineage: Eukaryota > Metazoa > Chordata > Aves > Psittaciformes > Psittacidae > Pezoporus > Pezoporus occidentalis. Next base: position 5,895,843 of record NW_026916294.1, read on the forward strand.
CATGTTTCTACTGTACAGCTATATAATCATGAAATTAAAACATCACTTAAGTGATCTTGGGTAATCAACTAGCAGGAATAAGTAAAAGAGCCTGGTAAACGGTCAGCTTGAATAACCAAGGTGGTTCTCCTATTTGAAGGCAATGTCCTCCAGAAAAAAGTTCAGGCTTTAAGAGTTCCCTCCCATGTTTAAAACAGTTTTGATTAACCAAGGGTTTTGCAGTTCACGAGCAAAGCATTTTGAGTAACTTCATGAAAAATGAATAAAGCTTCTTTTGCAATAACTTGAAAATACCAGGACTACCACTGCTTTTCAAGGAGAAAACTGAGTCATTCAAGATTGGACTTCTTTCTTCTCCTGCCAGGAGGTGTTATTCAATGCCTTGAGCAGCGATAACAGCACCAGCCACTGGTACTAGATGTACTGAAGCAGTGATGGTGTCTTGTGAAGTACCACTGCTGTGTTAAACATGGTAATGGATAGCTATGAATGACACACTACCCAGCAGCATCTTTCATTAGAACAACTGGGTCAGAGCAGAAAACACCGTTAAACACTGCCTTGGTGGAACATGTATAACAAATCACTGACGTGCAGCTGATATCTCAATGCAGGCAGTGCTGCCATGAAGAATTCTGCCCTGGCAGCTGTTCTGCCTTCTCCTTTGCTCTTCCAAATAACAGAACCGCAGCATCACAGAACAGTTGAGGCTGGAAGGGACCACCAGAGGTCATCTAACCCAACCTCCCTGCTCAAGCAGTGTTACCTAGAGTGTATGACTCAGGACTATGTGCAGATGGCTCTTGAATATCTCCAGGGAAGGAGACTCCCCAGCCTCTCTGGGCAACCTATTCCAATGCTCAGTCACCCTCACAGTAAAGAAATCCTCTGCTTGCTTTCATGAGAAAAGGGGCAGATTTTGCTCTCCACTGCTGCCCCTGCCTGCAGTCCAAGTATTTCCTTCCCCAGCTCAGGAAGCAGGAGTGCACGTGGCAGCTCTTTTGAGTACATCCAGGAGATGTGGGAAGGAAATGACTCTTCATTCCCCATCCTGTCTGGGAGAGCAATATAATAGTAACAATAATAACAACAACAAAAACAACAGCAATAACAATACTAACAATAATAATAAACCATTGGGTAGTGCACAAGCCTGTATAAGAATACATCTAGCGTGTTTTCGAAACCATAGGAGAAAGCTAAGCAGAGAATGGACAGATATTGAAGAGCTGCAGAGAAACAGGGAGATAGAAGCAATAAGAATATTTTCCTCATTGTAGCAAATATATTGATAAAAAGAACACATTTATATGCAGTGACTGATTTTCTACCAGCAGTGCAATAAAGGCCGAAAGAACCAGCTTAAATAAAATATATTAAACAAAAATAAGCCAATGGTATGTTACATCTCGCATGACAATTCTTCTCAGTCTCTATAGTAATGTCAAAACAGCCCTAAAGATCTATGTTATTGCCAAAATATTCCGCTCTAAAAAAAGCAAACTGTTTTATCATCCCTCTCTTAAAACGTCTTCTTGAATGTAGGGAATCTTTAGGGTCAGATGGATTCAGTTCACCTTGCTGGCCAGACAGGTGTCTCTGTTCGTTCCCTTAGTTCAGCACATGCCCACAAAATACTTGACCCACAACCCCAGACCTGACCTGTGCACCTCTGTTCAGTAAAAGATCTATCAATGCCTCCCAGGCAGAAACTGCCACAGTTTTAACCAGAGGAAAAACCTCTGATTAAACAGACACCAATGCAGAAGTCCAGTGGTGACTGCATATCAAATGATTTGTTCCTCAGCAATCTAGTGAAGGAATGGAAAGCTGTTCCCTACCCACTGACAGAACTCAAAACTTGAATAGTGGAGGTTTAGGTTAGATATAAGGAAGACATTCTTCCCTGTGAGGGTGCTGAGGCACTGGCACAGGGTGCCCAGAGAAGCTGTGGCTGCCCCATCCCTGGCAGTGTTCAAGGCCAGGTTGGACACAGGGGCTTGGAGCAACCTGGTCTAGGGGAGGGTGTCCCTGCCCATGGCAGGGGGTTGGAACTGGAGGAGCTTAAGGTCCTTTCCCACCCTAAGCATTCCATGATGCTATGATTCTAATTACACCCCCAGGGTCTGGTACAGGCTGAGCACTGGCAGGGATGGGTCTGTCACCTGTGACTAACATGTTACCGGTGGGAAGGCGGTGGTTTTAGTCCTCCTGACCTCTCTTCAAAGCTGCTGCCCATTGTGATTCAGCTGGGACATGTCATTGAGCAGCAAGTGCTTCCTAAAGAGAGGCTCATGAAGGTCGTTCAAAAGGCACCTCTCCAGGCAGGTCTTTCACATACAGACTCCATCAAGAACCAGCTCTTTCTCAGAGTGTGCCCCAATACTCCTGAAACCACAGGGACTATTTGCATTCACCATTTGCATTCACCCCAAAAACCTGAAGACAGCAGGCAGCTGGCATGGACTTGCACAATACCTTGCTCCTGTGCCTCCTACCATCCTTCTCACCTCTTTACCAAAAGCATCTAGTAGGTGGTGAACAGCCAGTCTAAGGAAGATGGGGCACTGGTTTAGCTCATAGAGTTGTAGCTACCTTTGGTGGAAGATGCTTAGCTAAATCTGGCCTGCAGTGTATAAATAAAGGGGTTCTTTATTTATAGCAAGCTGCCCAGTTGTGATGTCTGCAGCAGCATTTCCTAGTGCTTCTTGTGGGATAGGGGATCAGCTCCCATGCTGATAGACAGCAACTTGTCTGTCATTCATTATAGATAACAAAGCTAGTATTTCCTTGTGCTTCTGGTAACAGCTCTGTTAACAGATGAAGACATTTGGAAAAATTTATATTCAGCTGCAGAAGTCAGTGTCTTTTAAATAATCTGGTCTGCTTCCATTCCTTTAAATAAACTTGCATTATTCATAAATGTAACACCAATCCCATGACTTAAGTGCTATCATATACTGGAATTAAATCATAACAATTCAGTTCTGGGGGCTTGTGGTTTAGTTGAGACTTGAAAGGACTTGGTAATACTTGCCTTTGTCACCTCCCAGCAGCACCAAAATATATCTGGGCATGGAGCCACCAGACTTAAGAAATAGCAGCTAGCACAGAATTTTGCTGTATAAGCTACTGTAAGTTCCTTATTAAGCTTTCTACCACAGAATGGTTTAGATTAACTTCCATATCTTTGAAATCATCAGTGGTCCAGCTCTAAACACCTAAAACATCACCTGGAGGATGATCACTATGCTTGACCACTTCATTCCTCAGGCACAGCAAAACTTCCTGGTACAGGATTGAGTATTTCATTGGAGACTGCTCTGTGGCTGCAGAACAGATCTGTGCAAAAGCTAAGAGCCATCTCAAATTCAGTATCACTATTCAGAAAGCAAGGTGTTCTTCAAGATGATTTCTCTCTGATAAAAACATAGAGGGAAAAAGACATATCTATGCAGTGTATCACCAATGAAAATGCTGTGTATGAGTTATTAAGGAAGGAAATAACTACAAGTGTCAATACAGTATTGAAGAGCCTAGGTACTGGCAATTATTATCGGTGGCCTGAAAAAACAAAGCAAAACAGAACGGGTGACACCCAAGTTTTTCATGTCTGTCCTTGTTTTCCTCCTCAGGACTCCTCTGTTGTGTAGATGTAGAAAAGGGAATCACTCTGATCCTTCCCTTGTTTATTCCGTGAATTAGGTGTACTGTATTTAGCATATACATGATTCACCTTTCAGTTTTTACCTACTGAAGTAATGGGTGCTGTGGACACTCGGTGTGAAGCCAGAGAAATGGGACCCAGACTGAGCAAGCTGGTACTGCAGGAGAGGATTACAGAATCATAGAATCACAGAACAGTTTGGGTTGGAAGGGACCTTAAAGCTCACCAGTTCCAACCCCTGCCACGAGCAGGGACACCGTCCACTGGACCAGGTTGCTTCAAGCCGTGTCCAACCTGGCCTTGAACACTGCTGTGGATGGGGCAGCCACAGCTTCTCTGGGCACCCTGTGCCAGGGCCTCAGCACCCTCACAGGGAAGAATTTCCTCCTTATATCTGATCTAAACTTCCCCTGTTTAAGTTTTAACCCGTTACCCCTTGTCCTATCACTACAGTCCCTGATGAAGAGTCCCTCCCCAGCATCCCTGTAGCTCCCCTTCAGATACCGGAAGGCTGCTATGAGGTCTCCATGCAGCCTTCTCTTCTCCAGGCTGAACAACCCCAACTTCCTCAGCCTGTCTTCATATGGGAGGTGCTCCAGACCCCTGAGCATCCTCATGGCCTCCTCTGGACTTGACTCCTGGGCTGTTGGAGTGCAACACAAAACCTAGCTCATGCAGAACTTCTTTATTCTACACAAAATGTAGCTCATGGGAATAATGGCGTGTGCAGTTGTTTGGGGAAGAATAATAAAACATTTCTTCTTTCCTAGTGATAATTTTGCAACATCTTTCACTGTTTTATTGGAACAGTGAACACTTCGAAGTAGTTTCACAGCAACAATCAGCACACTTCTATTACACTGCTGTAATTGTGATACACTGTGTAATATTTTTACAGCATTTCAGGATAAGGAACTCTTTTTTTTCTTTTTATTTCTGAATTCATGATTGCTTTCAATGGAAAAGTGCCTTGGCATTATTTAATTTTCCAGCTCTTAAGGCTGTTTCTCTGAGTGCTGCGCTGTACCGCATTGAAAATGGAAAATGGGAAGAGACGGAGCTTTCAGGGCTCACTCTGACATTAGCAGTCAAAGCAGCAGGCAGACACCTGACATTTCTCTTGAGAAAGGGAGAGTCGCCACGGTTTTGTAGGCATACGGAGCGAGATATGAACAGGGACCACAACTTTTAATTACTTTGCTTTGTAAGCCAGACTTTGATGTATGCTCAGCCCGTGCCATGGTTGGAAGGTTCTTTTGTGGGTATGGCATGTTACAAGTGCAAGGAAAAAAGCAGTTTGAAAAGGAGCTTGTGTGCTTTACTGCATCAGCTTTGGAGGCACGCTTTCACGTTACCTCTTAATTACCTAAAATGTAGGCATGTGATAATTGTAATTACCCTTTGTTAGCTAATATCTCACTTAACTATTTTATACTCGCATTAATATTCTACTGCCTCCTTCGTATCAGCCCACTTTGTTTTAAACAGGAAACATTTCATATGGTGAAGGACCGAAATAATCCCTGGGTGTGAAGATCCCGAAGGATTTGGTTGCATGGCATGAAATGGAAAAAGCATAAAGTTTCCCTTGGAGTGATTTTCACAGGAAAAAAAAAGGCGATTTGATGCAAGCATTTGGGGCACACACATTCAGTGCAGCCGGAGCTTTCTGCAGAGCGTGAAAGCATTTTCTCCTTGGGTTGCCCAACTCCCCTGCTGCTCCAGGGAAAGGCTTGTGGTCGCCCTGGTTCCCCGCTAAGTCCCTGCCTACCTTTGAATAATTTGGTTATGGGAAGCAGCCCTGTTTCCTTAAAAATCATGCAGGGCTTATTACTTTTTCCTACATTGTACCACTGCAATGTAAGGAATGCGGCAGGCTGAACTATACATGCAGAAGTGAGCTAACAAACAGTATATAGCCTCTCTGTTAGGGGACATTATCCTTTGTTCATGTCAGCATCAACTTGCTTGGAGTGAGTATGTCAGGGATCTGATGACAAATCTCTGTGGATCTGCCTCGCCTCAGAATTGAGTTTGCCTTCTGAGGAATATGAAAAACCTGCACCAATAAATACAGCTATTTAAGAAGACTCCCAAATGTAAGGGAGACAATCAGCTTAGGAAAGTGTACAATATCTGCCCCAAGGTATCCCAGCTATTTTGCAAGCAACTTTAGAAACAGTTTATGAATTTAGATAAGAAAAACATGCATTTTTGTGCCAAAAATAATAGCTTCAAAATTACAAAGCATTCAAGCACAGGGCTAACTTCAAACAAATCAATGCTCACATGGAACTGCAGCCTAAAGTGAATCGTGTAGTTTGTCTCTGCTCATTGCTTTGCTTTTGGATGTGACACCTATCAATGCAAGACACCAAAATCAAATGATCCACTGCATTAAGAGGCTTTTCATCTTTGGGAATGCCTCTGAAACAAATGGATATAACAGTGGCGATTAACACTGAGCACATCAGCTGTAAAATCTTGTTTCCATTAAACCCAGCAGTCCCTCTGATGTTAATATCAGTAGATTAAAGATTTTGCCTTCTTTCAAACTGTGATCCCAACCAGGCAAACCAGGATTCTCCTTCCTTGAAGTGGAATTATGCCCTGACTGGCCATTATGCAAACCGATGCGCCTTCAATACCAACTCCTCACTTCATCTTAATCAGTTTTTCTCTGCAAGCCCAGAGGTGACTTTTCCCACACTTTGTGTGATTTTCTTTAATGAATTTTATTCATTTATTTATGAAGCAAGGCTTCCCAAAGGCTGAGTTCCCTGATGGCCATTTTGAGAAGCATGTGTATGAGTGAATGGAAACCTCTTGCTTTTCTGTACTGAGGTGCTTGGGACAACCAAGTCACTCAGTACTGTGCTGTCTTTGTGGGTTTATTGGTTTTATTCTCTGTGAAGGTGGTGATTTATACATTAATAGGAAAAGCCACCACAGATAATTCACGTGGTCCAATATCTGACTTCATGTCAACTCTGTAATATGAAGGAGGCCAAGATTTTATTATCCATTTTGAATGCATAATAGTTATTTTTTTAATTATTATGATTTTTTAAGTTATTCCTATAAATAAATGCTGAATGAGGGCTGAATATTCTTGTGCTGTAACACCACTGCTTCAAGCCACTTACAAACCCACAGCTGGACCACTCTGTTGCTGCAGTTTCCACACTGGCTTCAGTGAAAAAGAAGGAAACATCAAGTTAGGCAGAAATGACAAATAACCTTGTGAGACGAGTAGAAAAAAACACATGAGGAATTCAAGATTGGGTTTAGTGGATATTTTAGCTTTCAAGAGTGAAGAAAAGATGGGCTTGACAATAACCAAGCATTGTGGAAAAGATAGAAGATAGAAGTTATCCCCTGTTCCTGAGCAAGGCCCTCCATCTGTAGTTATTTTATAATTGTCTCTTTCAGCAATATTGGAGAACGTTAAGTATTGGTGATTATTAGAATAAAGAAAACATGAAAGTGTATTAAGGACACAGAAAAGGCATTCCAAAAAGCCTTTAGGACTTCAGCTATATCTATGTGTGCTGGTTAGAGGGAAATTAAAGGCAGACTGGAAATCCATATAGCACATTTTTAAGATGGATGAAGCCCATTTGGCCTCTGGACAGAGTAGGAGCTTCATTATTTTACAGGAAATTTGGAGGAAAAATCAGAACTTGCATGTGATTTTTCACATGCTGAATTCTCTTGTGTTATAACACCACTCTTTCAGGCAATGGTGAGACCCTGCCACGGGCAGGGACACCTTCCATTAGACCAGGTTGCTCCAAGCCCCATCCAACCTGGCCTTGAACGCTGCCAGGGATGGGGCAGCCACAGCTTCTCTGGGCACCCTGTGCCAGGGCCTTGGCACCCTCACAGGGAAGAACTTCTTAATGTCTAATCTCAATCTCCCCTCTCCAGATTTCTTGTAGGTCTCCTTTAGGTATTGAAGGCTGCTATAAGGTATAAGCTTCCTTTAAGGTATAAACTGCTAAAAGGTTCCTCCTTCCCCTTCTCCTGGGTGGTTTCTGTTATCATAAGGGAACCCAGAGGAGGAGCTGGGAAGCTGAAGGCAGCTAGCTGAAGCTGAAACCTTCCCATCTTGCTCTTGTTTGACAAGTGGGTACAGCTTGTCTCTCACAGCTCAATACACCTCAAGATTGCTAATTGGCAGGTTTGGGGAATTAGAAGGCTTTTATTTGTGACAGGTGGTCATTGCACACAAATGTGAGAAGAAACCATCCAAAAATAGTTACTGGCGGCTAACAGACTGGCAAAAGGTTTCAAGGGAAGCAGGAAAACGTGGTGGCTGCGGACACAAGCCAAGCCAGCATGCTCTGCCAGCAGGAGAACAAGCAACCTGTTCTTGGAGTTAGCGGGGCCGTGTATTTTAGTGATGCTGTTTTCCTTCCTTTCCCATCCTACTTGCACTATTTACTGTGGCTGTGCTATAAATAACTCTGGGGAGTGCAAGCTGTTTTCAGTCCAAGGTACATATGCAGGAAATCTCATCCAATTCAGATATGTTTCTTGAGCTGAATGATCTTCCCACCAGAGGGCAAACGTGTAAAGGTGACTCTCACCTTTTGAGCTCGCAGCAAAATGGGCAGTTATAAATGTGTTAACCTTGCTTCTGGTTTCGCTGACGATGTAGGGATCATTGTAGTGAGTGTTACAGCAGTAATCTCACCTTCCTCCTCTTCAATGAGCAATGTCTGCTTCCCGTTGAACAGACAAAGCCTGGGGATTTCTAGAGGATGCTTCTCAATGCTTTCTAAAAGGGAGAAAGGTCTACATCCATAGACCTGAGTGGGTTTATGCAGACACAGAACACGGTTTCAGTCCTTTGACATATCTCCACTTTAAAACATCATCTTTAAATATAATCTGTAAACAACCCCAGAAAACCCTCTTCTGATTGCTAAGAACTGTACACAAGCAAGAAGCAAACCAGAAAGCCTGTTTACTGCAGCCTCTACATAAATACACACAAGGTTGAGGTCTGAATATTTTTGAAGGTCTTTTTTAGTTCTGTGTTCTCTGTGGCTCCCTTTCAGTGTGTGCCTGGTGCAAGTGTGTGTGTGAGTCACAAACTGATTTAGGTATCAGAAGCCCTAGGGGCTCTGTATGTATTTGCTAGCCACAGGTTGTCTAGATTTAGGGAAATGATTGTGGTCCTTTTGGCCTGGTGTCTTCGGGTTTATTTTCCAGTACAGATTATTATGGAAATAGTAATATTATGGACATATTATTCACCTAATAAGAATACGGATTAGAGGTAACTTCTCTGGTCTGAAATGCGGTCACCATATTACTGTGTTGTTTTGTTCTGCAAGAGTTACAAAGGGTCTTGCATTCATTTGTGGACCTGGCTCTTTTCTTTCTTCTTCCAGGGGTTTGGTCATGCCTTAACGTTAATTTCAGGGCAATTATATATATGGTGTATATATACACATATATAAAGACTATGTAAAGATATACACATATATATATATAAAGAATCGTCAGCTCCATATATTTTGCATATCCATAACTTGCTCAGTATAGGGAAACTGCTCGTGTCAGTTTGAGCCAGGGCCTGCTGTGGTGCTCATCTGTGCAGGATTCAGTTTAAGGTTACTAATAGGGATTAGATATTCCTCATTTCAGTCCTGGCTTTTTAAGAATGCCCTTTAATTTTTTAACGTGTGCTCATTAATAAGGCATTTTTAATAAAGTCCACTCTGAAGACTGTGTCTCAAAAATCAGTGGAAAATATTGGGAAAGGGAATAATTTTGATATTGGAATATGTCTGCAGTCCCCACTGAACATCCAGCCACAGAAATGCACTGGTGTCCAGGCTGATATTTAAGGCTGTATCAGAGAAAACTTTAGCTGCAACGTGGCATGGGTGCTTGGAGCAGTAAGGTAGCCCATTATAACAGATCAACCATTCTCTCTACGGACCATTTCCTAAGGCTTTCCAAACAACCAAGAGAATCCTGCTTACCCCTTCTTCTAATTTTTGCCATAGATGCTGTACTGCGTATAGCTGACCCAGAGGGGAGGACATGAAGGATGTTTTTGTGGGGCATAGGCAATCATCATTAGGACCTGAGGTGTTAGCCTTACTCCAAGAGAGACACCGGGAACAGCCAGAGTTAGCAGAGGTTTCCAGTGAGGGAGGGGAAGGAAAACAGCACTGATGCAGGAATGGGAAAGCACCTGTGCTGGAAGTAATAACACAGGAAAAGAGGAGAGCGCCTGGTCAAGCAGCAAGAAGTGGCAAGTGATGCTACTGCATGATTTGTTCCTGTTCTATTTACTCTTTAGCTGTCTGCCTGCCTCTTCCTGCAGAGAGGAACATAATGTGCTATGGTAAGTGTTGAAAGGAGGAAAATCTGTCCTTGAGGAGTGAGTAGATTCAAAGGGAGCTCTCTCCTTTGCATTGCAAATCTTGGTGGCATATACAGCTCTTGAATATACAATCCATTTTAATAAACCTATGGAGTACATGCAAATGCCTTTTTTAATGTGGTCAGATTTCTCAAAGCATCCTTATAATTTATTCAGTCCATTTTCCAAAATCTTTCTAAAATGATTTCTTAAACAGCTATTTAAGAAGTTATGTTCCTTTGCTTACCAGCTCTTAAGTAGGTGGCTCTAGTTATTCTGAATTTGCTAAGGAAGTTGCTGGGGGACTATTACAAAATGAACTTCCCAGTTGGTACAAGTATTCTGTGTTGGTTACTTGTATTAGTCACCAGTCATAGCCCAACTTGACAGTGCTTGAGCATACATTAACCTTCTCACTCCTGATGGGGTATTGGGAAGTTACAACTATGTATCTCAAAACAGCCGTAAATGCTTTATGCCTTCGGAAGAAACATGAATTACATTGCAGTGATCAGCATTTTCTGGAGAATGTTTTTTATCCATTAATGTCATTTCATGAAGTTTGAAGACTAATAAGAGGTGTTCAGAGAATAAAACACTCTCAGTAAGAAAAACGGTATCATTTTTGGAGTTCTCTGTGTTACAGGATGTTATTGCACAGAATCGTAGAGAGTTGACCTTGAAACAGCTTATTCCTGAAGTCCTTCTCCTCTTAAACAAAGCATATATTTTTGTTTATTAGCTTCACCTGCATCTCTTTCTAAAGCACAATTGCCTTATAAACCCCTATTCTCTAGAGATAAACACCATGCCCCTATAAGGCTGTGCATGTTTCAGATGGAGGAGTTGCCCTGTTGTCTGAGAAGCTGCTTTTGTTAATTCTTTGTTCATTATTTAAATGTTTGACCAGAAATGGTTCTAGCACCGCAATTTCCAATTAGTGGCATATTTACAGCTTGTAATAAACATTAAGTGAACTATGTTAAGGCACAGATCCCTACAGAGCAAAGGCAGGCTTCTTAGCTCTTTCACTACAGTCCCATGCACTGCGTGTCTCATCATTGTTACCTCATGAGCACCTTATGGCGAGGCCATGATGAACTTATCATAGAATCCCAGACTGGTTTGGGTTGGAAGGGACCTTTAAAGCTCATCCAGTTCCAACCCCCTGCCACGGGCAGGGACACCTTCCACTAGACCAGGTTGCTCCAAGCCCCGTCCAACCTGGCCTTGAACACTGCCAGGGATGGGGCAGCCACAGCTTCTCAGGGCAGCCTGTACCTCAGCACCCTTACAGGGAAGAATTTCTTCCTAATGTCTCATCTCAATCTCCCCTCTGTCAGGTTAAAGCCATTCCCCCTTGTCCTGTCCCTACAGGCCCTTGTCAAGAGCCCCTCTCCAGATTTCCTGTAGGACCCCTTTAGCTATTAGAAGACTGTTACAAGGTCTCCACGGGTGCTTCTCTTCTCCAGGCTGAACCAGCCCAGCTCTCCCAGCCTTGACAACTTCTATTTCTCGGCTATTCAGTGCTGGGACAGAATGGAGCTCCTGGGAGCGAGGTGCAGCCCACATATGGGATGTGTCCTACTGCATTGTGGGACCTCTAGCAGTGACCATGTGCACCTATTTTCCAAATTAGAGCATAAAAGAAAGATTTACAGCAAGATGCTTTAGGGTTTGTATAAATGCATTTGAGTTCTCAGTGACTGAGTGTGTTCTCTTTTATGATGTAGGGTGTTTCCACAGAAGAGAAAAAGAAGCCCCCTCCCTGAAATTATTGTGATATTATGTGCATATGTTTCTGAATGACTTATTGTCATCGAAGGGGATGTTCAGGCTAGTCTTCAGTTATCACATGCATGAAATAAAACCAAATGGTTGTGCTCAGACGTAAGGATCTTTGTACCACCTTAATTTCATATTCATATATTTCATGGTTTGTTAGTTCTTTTTTATCACTAGTATTTAGTATTTTGTTCTGCAGTGTATGCACTTCGTGTAAAATGTTTTTATAAAAGTGGAACTTGCTGGTTTAGTTGAAAGAATTGTTTTAATTTTAATTAATTGCTTTTAATTTTTGTTTTTTTTTTATATAATTCTCCACTATGAATTGCAGTAGCACAGAAAATTGCAACTCCTGCTGCCCTTTTTCTTCCCTTTTTATCTGGATTTTTGGAGAGAAATACTAGAACTCCCATTCCTAACCCATAAGAAATACAACTTCCTCATGCAGTCTTAGCTGTTGCTTTGTTGCCACTTTGACATAATGCAGGCTAAACCATACATACTAACCCCAGGGGACTTTTGTTTCCTACTGCCATTTCATTCCGTTACCTGTTATCATACATAAACGATCTTTGCTTATTAATAAGCTTTTCCACCATAACACAGGGTAGTAAAGGTAAATATTCATGTAGTGTTACACCCGTTGTCTTGAGAAGCATCTTAGTTTTCACAGGGTGTTTCACACAAGTAGCCACAGCAGTACCACATCAAAACCTGCACAGGTGCTCACTGCATACAAGTGAGTTACAGAAGAATATCCTAGCAGCAACTGTGAGTGTGATGGGGTGTTTGAAGCACCCTAGAGAATTGGTAGATCATAGGATAGAGTCACAGAATCATGGAATCAACTAGGTTGGAAAAGAGCAATTATGTTAGAAAGTTCATCCAGTCCAACCCAGCACTGCCAAGGCCACCACTAAGCCATGTCACTGAGGGTGTTCTACACGGTGTGTGAACACTTTCAGGGACAGTGACTCCAACACTGCCCTGGACAGCCTGTTCCAATGCCTGACTGCCCTCTGGGGAGGAAATTGTTCCTCATCTCCATCTAAACCTCCCCTGGCACAGCTTGAGGCCATTCCCTCTTGTCCTGTCACTTGTTACTTGGGAGAAGACATCAGCCACCTCCTAGATAGAAGTTTTGCTGAGAGATACCAGTCGAAAACAAGTCTCTAACCTCTACTAAAAGTGAGGTTCTCGGCTGGATTCTTCCTTCTTTTAGACTGTGCTGCATCCTTCAGTGATAATGGTAGGAATTAAAAGCCTGATGGCACTTCAGCATTTTCATGATGCTATATGCTCAGACTCTGGAGGGACTCAGAGTTACAAAAAGGTACCAACTGGGTAAGGGACATTGTGCAGGTGAGGAGAGCTGGAGGGCAGAAGCCCCCTAAGCGCTGCAAAGGGTGGCATAAAGGAGAGGGCAGGAGAGCTTCAGAAGCTGAGGACCCGACCACAAAAGTTCTTTGCCAACTGGTTTGTGTCCTGGCCACTCTACCAGCCCGCCTGTGCTGCCTGTGTGCTAAAAAGTGTTGCAGCTTTATTCACACTTCTACAAAAAGCCCAAGAAAAATCTCAATTAAAGGAGCTTTTTATAACAAATGGCAGCTTCGTGGCAATTTCATTCAGTGCTGTTCAGCATATAATTGGCACGTAGTTCTGTATGCAAAAGGAAAAAAAACATGAATGGAAATCACAGCTCTCAGCATGAGGATTGTGTTTTCCCTAAGTGCAGTAAAATGAAGTCCTGGATGTGCTAAAAGCTGAGAGTTCGAGTTCCTGACACAAGTAGCACAACTCCTGAGAGAGACTAAACTCACCTATAGTGTCACTGATCATCGATAGGTAGCTCTCTGGAGATGAAGTCAACTACATAATTGGTACCAAGATCTTCATAGAGTGGTAGTAATAAGCATACTGACAGGAAATACCTGAGTCATCTTACCATAATGATTTCCCGGCTGTGTTTGCTTTGCTTACAAAAGAATGGGGAAATTTCAGATGATAACAGGCTGGGTCAATCTATTTTCCTTTTGTCCCCTTTTTCTGCTGAGAGTGCTTGTAGCAGAATAAAACTACTTAGTTTGTTAGTGCAGGACTAGATTTCATCCTGCAAAAAAGCAGCAAAATCTACAGTATTTGGTTATCTAACTTTCAAGTCAGAGCTGGAATGGGTTTGGCAGAAACTCCTTGACATTAAAATCAGTGGTAATGGGGGAGAACTGGTGTGTACAGTAACAGAACCAGCCCGTATAAGGTTCTCAATTCTAACGCACAGCGAGGGTTTTAAGTATTAAATACAAAGTTAATTGGACAGTAAAGAGAGGGTCTGTTTGACCCCAGAGTGCTGCCCAGGCTACAGAGGCTTCCTGAAGAGATGCAGAAGCTTACTGGGGGAGCAGCTCCCTTAAATGTAAAAACCTTTGGCCAGTAAGACACTGATCCGCAACGCTTTAATCATTTATTATGGGTGATATGGGCCTTTCAAGATAATCCCTGCTATTTGAAGCTTAATATTTCATCCATCTCAATGGGGATAAAGTTAAGGCTTTGCTCATGAGATCTCAGCTTAGACAGAATGCATTTCAAAATGCTGAAAATCACTTAAGCCTGTATTTTTTACTTACAGATTTATAGAATGTTTCTTATTGGGTCTGAACCCCTTTCTTTTGTGAAGCAAATACAAAATATGAAAGTTTGCATAGAATAGCATTCTTTTCTTTTCCCAAATGACACTGATATGAATCTAAGTCACCCTGGGCATATAATGCACTAAAAGATGTTTTCCTAGTCTTCATCTATACATGTATTTATGTGACTATACAGCTATACAAACAAACATGCACGTAGTCAGACCTTGAAAGTGCCTTGTGGACAATCAAAATGTCCAATTTCAGAAGGGCAAATTGTTACTCAGAATTATAACAGAAAAATACAAAGTGTGGGTTAATTTGCCTGCAGCCTTCAAATGAGAAAGATAACACGGCATGTGGCACTTTGGGTAGCTGATAAGAAGTCATTTAACTGGACACAATACGTTAGTTTTCAGCTTTCCTACACTACCAGTATCGTTACCTGTCTCTCCTACAGGCCTGCTGTGGGTCAAAGCAAGTCCATGTGGCATGTGCCCAAATCAGCAAGGTCCAAAGTGCTTCATCTTCACTTGACAGCTGTGTATTTGCTCCCAGATCAGCACGCTCTTGGTGACCGCTGCTGTGCCATTCCCTGCTCTGCATCATGAGCTGCACAGGCATGGCTTTCCCTGCATAGGAAAAGACCATGTAGGTTGGCCTGTGAGGGCAGGGATGTAAATGTAGGATAGCTACAAAGGGCTCGTGTTTTCTGTTCTAAGCACATCCCGACTCCCCAGCTGAGATCTGACCCAAGTGCCAGGAGCTGCCCAATGGCTTTTTGCTCTTTATTGCCTACAGTGGAATGAGGAAATGGTCCCTCATGTTGGCCATTTGCTTTCACATCTCTGCATGTTCCACAAACTTCCCTTGCCCACGCTTCCTGGGCACTCTGTGACTCACACCTCCCTTGTCTAAGATCTGGGGTATCTGAGCAGCGTGATGCTGGTTTTCTTTTGACTTAACAAAAATCTGTGCTGTGCAGGAAGTCATGGGGAATTGCAGCAAACATGTCAGAAAGTGAACGCAAATCACATTTCCAAATTGAGATTATGCTAAAAAACACCCTGGTATCCAGTTTTAAAATGAAACCATGTATTAGCTTTGGCTGTACAAAACTGGGGACATCTTAGAAAGTACTCAAGTTGAAAAAACACCCCACAACACTCTCTTTGCACCTATATTTTAAAATATTCCCACTCTGGAACTTTGTTAATGCTTTGCTTCATACCCATGGGAGGTATTTAGGGCTATTGTGAAAGCACTGAAAATGAAAACACAACTTTGTAAGAATTGAGATACCTTAGCCTTTAAAATTTGCATCTGTTACTGGAAATGGCTAAATCAGTGCCAGCTGAAACACTTCTTTGGTAACTCAGCAGATGGGAGCCAGTGGTACCTATTAGCAGAACAATGCTTACACATGGAGATTTGCTTATCAGAATTCACTGGAGGGCATGAGAAAAACGAGGAAGGATGTTAGAACTAATTGGAAGGAGCTGCCAGACTACAGTTTCATTCCCCACCCCAGGGAGGCTGAAGAAACAGACTTAAAAAACCTGTGCAACGCAAAGAAGAAAGAAGACAGCAGCACTGCAGTGGTCCCATCCTGGTAGGATGCAGAGGGGAGATTGAGATCAGACATTAGGAAGAAATTCTTCCCTGTGAGGGTGCTGAGGCGCTGGCACAGGGTGCCCAGAGAAGCTGTGGCTGCCCCATCCCTGGCAGTGTTCAAGGCCAGGTTGGATGGGGCTTGGAGCAACCTGGTCTAGTGGAAGGTGTCCCTGCCCACAGCAGGGAGTTGAGACTGGATGAGCTTTAAGGTCCCTTCCAGCCCAAACCAGTCTGGGATTCTGTGATCTGAGCTCACCATGCTGGGATTTAACTACCATCCCTTCCTGCTCGCTGGTGTGTCAGCTCTGGATGAAAGCAGAATATGAAGCTGTAGCTGCAGTGGCTTTGGTGTGAATATACAGCCTTAATCAAAATCTCCATCAAAACACAGACCTGCCTGTGCTCAGATTATTGCAATATCACCCATTCCTTATGCTTCTGCTACAGGTCCTTATGGTATTTCAGTTTTCTCATTCAAGCTAGACCAAATAGCCCCATTTTTTTCCACATAAATTTGAAGAGGTGGGAGATCTGCTAGTTTCCTTGCAGGCAACTTGTTTGACGTTTCTGTCTTACTTTAAATGATAAAATCCAATTTACTCTAGTGTCTTAGAGCTTGCTATTAATTTCATTTTAATGCAAAGCAACTGAATGGACTTTTTAAAGGATGTACATATGTTTTTAGCCCCCAGGAACTGGCCATATCATGATTTGCCTGGCTTGCTCAGTACTAAATATAGACTGAATTTTCTCTTGCTCTGCCTCTTCTATGGCAATATCAAAGTCAGTTACTTTAAATTCAAAGATGTGACGAAGGTCACAAACACAGTCTGGTTTTCCACATTTCTCACATCACAGAGGCAGAAAAATCCTTTCTGTGCACCAATTTGTATTCTCCAGGGAGTACTGCTTGCAACACTGCATAGACCTTTGGTGCACCATTGAACTGGGATCAGAGAGGGGTGGTTTTTTCTCTCTAGACAGTAACTTCAGAACAGAATACTATCTTGAGCACGCACATTAAACATGTAGGACGGATGGGATCAGGCTGTGTCCATCTTTGCTCATCTGGACACCCTTCCAGATGTGGTTTAAGGCGACAGGACATTGAAACATCAAATTGCAAAGGACTGGTTATGAAGTAAATTCCCCTTTATATGGCCTTTTTTCATTTGATCCAAACAATGTCAGAGTCAACTTTTGTTTGTTAGCAAGATCACTTAATCCAGTTCAGTTCATTATCTAGCAACAGAATAACCTGTTAAAGTGCTAGGAGTCATTGCCAAACAGAAAGTTTATCCTCACGGTCACTTGCCTGGTTGTAGAAACTATCGTGGGTTTTGTCTTGTCACATCCATGCAAAATCCATAAATTCTGGATAAAACCTGGGCGCTTGCTTGTTTCTCTTGCTCAGAGCCTGGGCAAAGTCCTGTATGTGCTGATTGCCTGGAAATACTGAGGATTTAGAGCTCTTTCTGGAGTTAACAGCCATGGCAGCTCCTCAGCACCTGACTATTCCAGTTGCTTGATTTTCCCTGCATTCACTTAAAAAAGAATCAATGTTTTTACATTCTTTTATTACCAGGTGTTTCAGTGACTACAAATGCCACCTTGAAGGGACAATCTACTAAGGGGTTTTGCTCCTACAAATGGGAAGAAACAGAGAAAGAAGTTACTACAGCCATTGCAGGGATTCCACGGATGGATTTCCTGGCACGTTTGCAGAAGAAGGGGTTAACTAAGGAGGTGACTCAGCTCAGTCCAAGTTGGTTACAGCATTCTTTGGTTTGTGTGTGGAATTGCTGAGTTTTTGTTTCACAGTGCCTATATGCCCACTTGTCTTCTCTAAAGTCTTTTGACCTTCAGGTACGTTATAATTCAGTGTGTTGGAGCTAATTAATTATAAATGATCTAGTTGCTTAATTATAAATGAACTAGTACACAGAGCAGATGAAGCTGAGCTGTGGCAAAGTTACAGCTTCAAGCAGCCGTGCCTGGGCTGCTGCCACCATCCTGGCTAACTCCTGCTGGCAATTAGCTCAGGGCTGTCCACACTTCACTGCCATCTCTAGTACAAATACACCTCCTAGCAGAAATTTTTAGACAAGAGAGAAAGCAGACAGGAAAGAACAAAGTCTATCCAAAGGCTTACTGAAGAACATAATGTTGTATGTGCTGAATCCCTCCAGTGCTGAATATTAAAGATGGGGTTTTAGTTAAGTGTTAATCCAATGCCATTCCTACCAAATGCAAGGTTCTGTAGATGGGCTGGAGCGAGCCCAAGCCCAAGCACCAGCTGGGCAGAGAATGAATGGAGAACAGCCTCGAGGAAAAGGACTTAGGGTGCTGGTTGATAAGAAACCCCCCATCACCCAGTGTGTGCTTGAGCCCAGAGACCAGCTGTGTCCTGGGCTGTATCCCCAGCAGTGTGAGCAGCAGGTTGAGGGAGGGGATTTGCCCCCTGTACTCTGCTCCTTTGTCCAGCTTTGGGTTCCCCAACACAAGAGGGATGTGTTGGTGCTGCAGCAAGTCCAGAGGAGACCATGAAGATGCTCCAAGTGCTGGAGCAGCTCTGCTATGGAGACAGGCTGAGAGAGCTGGGCTGGTTCAACCTGGAGAAGAGAAGGCTCCTGAAGGGGAGACCTTAGAGCAGCTTCCATTGCTTAAAGGTGCTGACAAGACATCTGGAGAAGGGCTTTTGACAAGGGCCTGTAGGGACAGGACAAGGGGGAATGGCTTTAACCTGACAGAGGGGAGATTGAGATGAGACATTAGGGAGAAATTCTTCCCTGTGAGGGTGCTGAGGCCCTGGCACAGGGTGCCCAGAGAAGCTGTGGCTGCCCCATCCCTGGCAGTGTTCAAGGCCAGGTTGGACACAGGGGCTTGGAGCAACCTGGTCTGGTGGAAGGTGTCCCTGCCTGTGGCAGGGGTTGGAACTGGGTGAGCTTTAAGGTCCCTTCCAATCCAGACCAGTCTGGGATTCTATGAAATTGGTAACTTGCTGAAAGGGCAAAATTTTGGCTGGTGTTGAGTGTGTTTGGGAATCCCACAAAGACAGACAGAGTCTCTAGAAATCTGAAGGGGTGGCACAGGTAGATGAAAGGCATGGACCCTGTGAGAAAAAATAGTATTGCAGGATTAACACATCCTGAGACTGAGTTCAGAACAAAACTGAGGAAAAAGAAGCTGCAGGAAACAAAACAGTGCTTGAAAAAAAACCCAATGATAATTATCGTATTATCATTTTCCCCATATTCATATAAAGGCTAAGTAGAATTCCCCTGGAGTCTGTTATTCAGATTAGCGCTTCTCGCTGCAAGGGGACACAATGTTAATTCACTCTCTGTTCTGCCTTTATAATAAATTGCTAAGCCACCATCAGACAAAAACAGCTTTGTTTTGGAAAATGACAGTCTTCAGAGCAGTTGTCTCACATAACTTTAATGCTTATTTTTAAAATTGCCCTGTATTTAAATGCCACTTTTTTATGAAGGCAATTGTACTGCTTAAATATTTTTTCGTGAATCAGAAATATTTGCTTTAATTTTATTCAGGACAAGTGGATGTGCTTAGTGCAGTATAATGAAGAAAAGTGTCAGACCCATATGAAGTTATGCATCTTCCTCAGCTTAGGAGCCTTCATGATTGTTGAAAAGACACAATAGTTTCCATGGAGTCTTCTTTTCTGGGGATAAATAATGCACAATTTCCATTAGAACAAACCAAACACTATTAAAGATAATTTGGTTATATTTCTTTAGTCTCACTCCTACAAGCATGTCTTTTTTGGTGCTTTCATATGTGCAAATGTGGCTTTGTTTCCCAGCTGCTTAAGGTGCAGCTGATAGCAAGATCCATAGTCTCATATAATAGGAGTGTTCGGCATGACTATCATCACTTGCCTCTCTCCACTCACTGGTCACTTGTTCCCAGGTTTTTGCTCACACTGGGAATACCATTGGCTGGCCAGACCAAGTGTGTGCTGAAAGGAACACTTCTGATACCAGTCTGTGGTGCTTGGTCCCAGCAGGGGATGTTCAAGGAGATGCAATAGATGTTTACCTATCTTTTGTTTGCCAGCATCTCTATAATATGAATGCCTCTGCAGTTAAGACTTGCTCTGCTCTAAAGTACTCATGCCCAGATGCCTGAATTAAAGGGATCAGGTAATTCATAAGGTCAAGGGCTACGTGCTTTGTAGTGTGGTCATTTTCCCAGCTAACATGTCTTTTTATTTGAACATTTTTGATCAGGTGCAACAGCTCCAACCCCAGAAATCAGTGCTCCCCTACTAAACAGCTTGAAGGCAGACGTGTTCCTGTGCAAATGTCCTGAGAAAGCATGGGGAAACCCATAATGCCTAATGCATTGACGTGGAGGAGCTGGCTTCTGTGTATCCCTCCACACATCCCTCCCTCCCGTCTCTGAGAGCAAGTTTTACTAATTAGCATCTGAATTAGAATTGTTCATTAGAGCTGGGGGTATTTTTGTGCTTTTGCAGTATATTTCTCCATTAAGTATTCCCCAAACACTGAGAATTACAAACAATTTAACAGGCATTACTAGGTGGCGTGAGCACATGATGGGCCTGATCAGTGTATGGTATTTTAAGCACACTAGAAGGCATTGCAGATAACTGTAAACTGCAATTAGCAGTCACCTGCTTTATTCTTTTACATTTTGCAGTGATTGGTTACCATTTATTAAAATATTTATTAAATACCTTTGTAAGCTGCTGTAAATGGGCTTGTGATATTAAGTAACAAAGATGCAAAATCAAAGTAATTGGAGTACACTTGCTCCTGTTACATCTTCTTGTCATCAGATCATGCTTCTGTCAAGATCATTTTAAGTTCTCACTCTGCATTTACTCAGTTGAAGTTCTCCCCACCTTGATGACACCTGAAAACTCAACCATGTTTCTATGATATGGGTTGATTGTGAAGATACCAACTAATGCCAGGCACTGTGCAATCAAAAGTATTTCAATTCTAGATACTGAACGCTTTTAATAAACTACTGATAATTTAAGGCAGTCCTTTTCTGTAATTTAGGATACCCTTATCAGAAATGTTCAACCACGGGGTAAGAAGAGATCTGTTGGTGTAAAATTCTTGCTGTACTCAGTGTGCAAGGAGCAGATTAAGTGCCTGTGTAAAGGGCTGAGTGCTGGGTCTCTCCTTTAGCCCTGTCGTGCCCAGGGACTCATTAGGGACCAGTCAGGGGGAAGGACCTTAGGATGACCAATTGATGCCATCTCACCCACACCCTCAGATGTAGGTAACTTGCAAAGCTGCTCTGCAGCAACTTCAGCTGCCACAGGACAGAGAAGGCAGTAGCTTACATCTGAGGCTGTGGTTAATGACTTCAGAGCAGTGTTGATGTCCTCCTGGACAGCTTAGCAAGTCCCAGGGAAGACAGACCAGTCACAATCACAAAGGGAACACTGCTTAAAAATACAGTTAATTCCCCTGCTCTCTTGGATGTGACCCCCATTGACTTTTGACCAAAGAAGCAATTGTGGGTTATGAATTATTTGGAATAACTTAAGTTTAATTTGCAGCTTATCTTTAGTTAGTGTATTTTCACGTTTGTGTACACATATCTATGACATGCACATGCAAATGTTTTTCCTCCTCTTTTTCAATGGTTTCCAATTCTTTCATATTCAGAATTTCCTGAACAGAAATTCTTCTCTCTCGCTCGTTCTTTACCCTTCACATGATGAACTAAGTCATTTTCAGAGTGCAGTTCATGAAACACAAACTGTTCAGCAAAGCAGTAAAACAATTTTTTCTCTGCAAACGCTGCTGGAATTTAAACAAAAATCCTCTGGGTTCCTCTGTACTGAGAGGCTTAATATCCTGTCACACTTTTCCTTACATTTAAAAATTAATGACTTGTATTTGCAGTCAGTCTTGCATCAGAACATTCTTACTTGCAATTAATTCCCTGTAGCTTCTCTCAGTAATGCTCCTTGCCCTTATTTCTGGTGATGATCCAATTCTCAGACTCCACTAAGATTTCAAGTAGTCAAGAATGAGAAGGTTATTTCTGTTTTTACAAATTGATTTATTCACTCCTACTGTTGTTCCAGTTGGTATCACCCAACTGATTTATACATCTATCTATAAAAAACACAGATATATCTATATATACAGACATATATATATATGCTATTAATTATATGATGCAATATAGGATGACCTTCACAACAAGCTGTTTGATTACTGGGATTCATTTCATTAGATGGAAATGAGTCCAGGCTGAGGGAAAAGGTACATGCTTCACTTTGGATAGCGTTATTTTGGCAGCTTCTTTGGAAAGTCTGTTCGTTGTCCTTGCCAATGCTGGCTTCAAAGTAACAGAAGAAAAGGACATCTCAATAAGATAAGAAAATAGGCGTCATTTGGGCACACTGTAAAGACATCTAGTGTTGAGGCAAAGGAAATGATACGTCTTGCCTCGACTGAAGCCTGCTCATACTGTGTAAATTAGAAGTTCCCAACTCCCTTAATTTATTTCCAATTTCAACCCACTGAGCTACATTTCCCACTGCTTTTTCTGATGTGGCAGGCTCACACACTGCTGCTCCCACTCAGGAGCACCCTGCTTTTTGCCCTTATTGCAATAGCTACACAAGATACTGACCCAAAGTGGTTTTTTAAACACGTTTTATGCCAGTGGGTAACTGCACTCAAGAAGATATGCCAGCATGGGCCTAATTTAAGTAAAGCGAATGATTCATATAAATACAGAAAATGTTTAACTACCTTCTTTAATAGTTTCCTTAGTAAAAAGGCATTTAGAGGCAGTTGCAAGTACCAGGGTGTTAAAAGGCTGCTTGTAAAAAATAGATAAGCCTTGTACCTCGTGGCCAGTAATACTGAGGGAGAAGCAAAGATTTCCTTATCCAGCATGACGAAAAAGGCATGTTTTACTGCAGGATTTAAGACAATAATTAGCAGTCAAAAGCTTTAACAGAAAATATGCTACCTAGAGTCAAAATCACATGCTGAATGAAAGGCCTTTCTTTATTGCCTTGAAAAGCCAAAGAACAGCAGCACGAATACAGAGAAGGAATGTATCTGCACCTTCTCTAGCCAGGGCAAAGCAAACTGTAGGGAATAAAATACACCCAGCTTCCCAGAATCAAGCTCCAGGCTACCTGCATATCCTTGAATTATGAATCGGGTTCCCAGATGTGGTCTGGTGCAATGTGACCAGTGATGCCACAAATGGGGTTTCCCATGTGTATGCATCTGTACAAGGTCAGCCAATTAGAAACTCCTTGAGGTATACCCTTCCCGTGGAAAACAACTCATCAAAATGTTCTGCAGTGCTCAAGGCCAGGTTGGACGGGGCTTGGAGCAACCTGCTCTAGTGGAAGGTGTCCCTGCCCGTGGCAGGGGCCTGGAACTGGGTGAGCTGAAAGGACAGGGTTCACTGTAGTTTTACTGTCTTCCTGTCCAGTCAGTTAGCCAACATGCATTAAATAGACACATGTACACCAATTCTGTCAGCATTTTTTTAAGGTACCAAGCCCGCATAGATATAAATTTACAGAATGTAATCAGCACAGATTTTAGGAAAAGTGCTGGTTTTATCCTTTTTTTTTCTGTTTCCAAGACCAGAATTTTAAAGGACTAATTTGGCTAATAAACTTTGAAAGAAATTTGATATGCTAGAAAAGCTGCTTTGGAAAGGTTAATCTTTAAAGAACTATTTTTGGTTCTTTTGACGCTGCTGGGAACATAAAACCAGGAATTAGTTGCCATTTTCATTTGCAATCTTTTTTTCTCCAGTTCATAAAGCTATTTGAAACACCCCTGTTACCTTCATGAAGATGTTCATAGCTTTCTGAAGCTGCCTGACCACAAGCTCTTTAAAAATAAGCATTTTTCTGAAGTTTCTAATGTCTACCCTGGAAATTTACCCAGGGTAATCTTAAATTACCCTGATGTGCACTAAAATGCCTTAACAAAGCAGTGCAGCTTGTCCTGATAAGCAGTTATATTCCAACTTGCATTGCTGCTTAGCATCAAGTCAACACTTGAGGGAAAGAAATCCATCAGCTATCAATTAGTGGGTTAAGAATCACGGTTCTTCAGATTTTGGGATGCCCTGGATCTCTTACAGGCTGTTGATACCAGTGATGTGTGTCTAAACTTTGCTGCTGTGTGCTCCCTGATGCTCAAGTATTCAGTGCAAATCTTGGCCTCCTCTTTCTTCAAACACTGCTTTTTGAAATGAGTTTTCTGAAGGATATGATTTCTGTAATGGTTTAATGCCTAGCCTGGCCCTGCAGGAGTGATTCTTTCTTCGGGAGCAGAAACAGGCTTCGCTATCAATGGATTTGAAACAGCATGGATCATTCTCAGTTTACTTTTTTTCCCCTTTCTAGAAGTATAACAAGAAGAGTCCTACTGACAATTACCCACTTGTAGTTGTCCATGTGGGTGCTAGTGATATAGATAGCAGTAGCCCAGAGAACATTAAGAGGGACTACAGAGCCCTGGGAGAGGTGGTCTGGAGCTCAGATAGTCTGTCAATTCTCCAGGATAAAGGGGAGGACCCTAAAAAGGCTAGGTGGATTTGGCAGGTTAATAAATGGTTAGATCAGGGGTACCATAGTCAGGGGTCTGAGTATCTAGAACATGGGACTTGATTTTGGAGTCAGAGAAGAGATTCAGAGCAGCCCTGTGGAGAAGGACTTATGGGTGCTGGTTGATGAGAAAATGAACATGAACCGGCTTCAGTATGCGCTCGCAGTCCAGAAAGCCAACCATATCCTGGGCTGCATCAAAAGGAGCGTGACCAGCAGGTGCAAGGAGGTGATCCTGCCCTCTACTCTGCTCTTGTGAGACCTCACCTGGAGTATTGTGTGCAGTTCTGGTGTCCTCAACATAAAAAGGACATGGAACTGTTGGAACAAGTCCAGAGAAGGGCCACGAGATTGATCAGGGGACTGGAGCACCTCATGTATGAAGACAGGCTGAGGAAGTTGGGGCTGTTCAGCCTGGAGAAGAGAAGGCTGCGTGGAGACCTCATAGCAGCCTTCCAGTATCTGAAGGGGGCCTATAGGGGTGCTGGGGAGGGACTCTTCATTAGGGACTGTAGTGATAGGACAAGGGGTAATGGGTTAAAACTTAAACAAGGGAAGTTTAGATCAGATATAAGGAAGAAATTCTTTCCTGTTAGGGTGGTGAGGCACTGGAATGGGTTGCCCAGGGAGGTTGTGAATGCTCCATCCCTGGCAGTGTTCAAGGCCAGGCTGGACAAAGCCTTGGGTGACATGGTTTAGTGTGAGGTGTCCCTGTCATGGCAGGGGGGGGTTGGAACTGGATGATCTTATGGTCCTTTCCAACCCTAACTGTTCTATGATTCTATGATTCTAAGGTTGAAATCCCCAACTGAACATTTCTTTAAATACTGCCAGTTTTTCAGGGAGCTTTTCGGCTTCACTTTTGGTTTACCAGAGTGATAAAACACTGGCACGAGTACAAAACATAGATGTGAAAGCTTGGCCAGTGCTTGTTCTGAATAGTGATGGCCAGAAAATTCTTTTGCAAGGTATTTACAAATGCAAAATCTACATTAAAAATAAGAAGCTGTACATGATACCTTGTTGATACCTTAGAAGAGTTATTTTTTTCTTTAAGAAACATGGTCTGTTTCAGAGGAAAACAAATGTATCTGTAACTGTCTTCTGGCAGGGACTCCAAATAAACTCTCTTGTCCCTTGTTACTGTCATCTGCCATATATCTTTTCCTTCTTTATGTGGATTTTTTCTTTCCCAGGCATAAGAAATAACGCTTTAGGGACACTCAGTTTTACAATCTCAGCTCTCATTTATGATGGGTTGTTCAAACCTGATGCTGGAACAGCTTCAAAGGAGTCCACAGGCAGACCTGTTATTTCCTTGGCTGCAGGTAAGTAAATGATTAGTAATAGCTGGCATGAAAGGCCAGAGTCCAGCAGATCTGCTAATTGCTTCAAAGAGGTGCTTTATTGGTAGTAGTCTTGAAAGCAGAAGGTAAAACCCCAAGAAAGGATGGGTAAGCCAATTTAGAAACACCTGATTTCCCTTGGTGCCACAAAGGGTTTCTAATGCCTGTGCTCTTAGTCCATTGGCCTGGCAATGTGATGCACTGAACACGCTGCTAACAGAACCCTCAGATGATGTATAGGCATCAGATGGAGTGTGACTTGCCCATCACATGCTCTCTGCAGCCCTTATCTGTTTGGTGAATGGGGTGGCCAGTACCTAGCCCTGAGTCCATTAAGTGAGGAAGCAGCCTGAAAGAAAATGGTGTTTCTAAGGGTGAAAAGCCAGTGAAATGGTGGAAATCAAAAAAAAAGGAAGCATAGGCTTCTCGCTCAGCAGAGCAGAAGACTTAATTCTACATCTGCAGCATGGCATTAGGAACATGGGGATGGACTTACAGGAGGCCAGAGGTGTAATGAATTCATTGAATCATAGAATCATAGAATTATTAGTGTTGGAAGGGACCTTAAAGCTCATCCAGTTCCAACCCCCTGCCACAGGCAGGGACACCTTCCACTAGACCAGGTTGCTCCAAGCCCCATCCAACCTGGCCTTGAACACTGCCAGGGATGGGGCAGCCACAGCTTCTCTGGGCACCCTGTGCCAGGGCCTCAGCACCCTCACAGGGAAGAACTTCTTCCCAGTATCTAATCCAAATCTCCCCTCTGTCAGTTTAAAGCCATTCCCCCTTGTCCTGTCCCTACAGGCCCTTGTCCAAAGCCCCTCTCCAGATTTCTTGTCACCCATTTAGGCACTGGAAGCTGCTCTAAGGTCTCCCTGGAGCCTTCTCTTCTCCAGCCTGAACCAGCCCAGCTCTCTCAGCCTGTCTCCAGTGCAGAGCTGCTCCAGCCCTTGGAGCATCCCCATGGCCTCCTCTGGACTTGCTCCAACAGCTCCATATCCCTCTTGTGTTGTTGCCCCCAGAGCTGGACGCAGGACTGCAGGGGGGGGTCTCCCCAGAGTGGAGTAGAGGGGGAGAATCCCTTCCCTGTACCTCCTTGCTGCTGATGGTAAAACTTCTATCTGCTGTAAACTTGCAAGGGGGAAGATGCAGACCACAGGTCTGTTGGGTGAGTACAAACAAGCAGCTGGAGGAGATCCTTTCCAGGCAAAAAATAATCTGGAGAATAGTGCTGGAGCAATTTATAGTATAGCTCTGCCCAAATGTCCCTCTCTGTGCTGTGATTTTCTCTCTCAGTCAGTGTACCAACAAGTTCACGGTCCTTCTGTGCACAGGCTAGTATTGGCTGTAGAGAATGAGAACGTCAGAATGTTTTTAGAGGAGCACACACCTGCAGCTGGATTTGATTTTAGCAGGATAAGACAGCTTAATAAAGCTTTTCTAAATTTTCTATACTTTAATACATGCTGAAAAAGACAGTTGACCTTGTGGGTGCTACTGAATAGGTTTACTGCATCTTGAAGTTAACTTTCTGGAACATTTAAATATGGAAAAGCTGAAACTGAGACAGCTTCATTGCAAGGCTGGCTATATTTAATCCTAAAGCCTCAGGAAAATGTCAAAGATGGCATTGCAGTAGGAAATCCTATTTTTCTTGAGAACTCTATGTGGCCTAGGCAGACGCATTGTTTTCTTCTTGAACACCAGATGCCATGGAAAAAGGCATTTTAGAAGACCTTGCAGTCAGATAATACAGCATTTATGTAGATTCATAAGCTTGTAAAATGGATCATTACTTGCACAAAAATCCATACCATCTTCTTGGCTTAATATAGTAGTGAAAGAAATATTTCCAAGATTTCACTGGAGGAACAGATTGGAGATCATGACAAAGAATGAGCATGTAGGGTAATTTATAGCTTGCCTGAATTAGACTTCTCATGTCTGATCTGCAGTTAAAACTGGAGGTAGTAGGCTTAAGTTGGCTTCGTCAGCTAATGAAGAACTTACTTATATGAGGATAGTGGCTGTTCATTTAGCCTGGCTGTGTTCTGCGATCCGGTCTCTGCAGCTGTTTCCTGATCTTGTTGATGTGTTTAAAGAACACACATTTGGTACTCCATGCTTCTGGAGGTGGCATATCTTCACACTTCCTGCGAAGACTTAGCACTAGACTTTACAGAGTAGTAGAAACAAAAGCCCATAACATAAACAATCAAAACTCTTCTGGGAGAAGGATCCTGTTTCAGAGCAGAGTCTTGGAAGTTCAGCCCACAAAAAGGCTCCTGGGCAGTTCTGCCATAGCTCAAAACTAAGCTCCAAAGCATGCATCCCAGATCTTTACCTTAAGCTAGTTTTTTAGGGTAAGTATTTACATGTTTTGAAGTATAGAATCAGTATCAAAACCAAATTTCTGCCACAGTAATAGGCAAAACAATCCAGTGTGCAATATTTACTTGACAGATTGACATCTTGATGTGGAATTTCGTGTAGGAGACCAAGACAGTCCCACACACTATCATAAGCCTGGCTTATGATAATATATATAATTATATATATGATAATATATAATATATATATGATAATATATATTATAATAACTTACTGGAGATTTGATTTGAAGGACAGGCTAACACCGTATGCATTTATATATTATGTGTTTATTAAATGAATGCCAACTACGAAAGAGGGACCACCCAACTGTCAGTTAAAAAAATACTTTCTTGCTGCTTTCCCATATCTAATTCCCTTTTACTTCCTAGGCTCTTGGAGAAGCTGTTATTTGACAGCTTGGCAAAACCATTTCATTTACCAGCTTGGCAATGAACTTAACTTTTAAGGTGTCCTGAACTGCCTTCATTATAATACTAAAAATCACACCCACAGGTCAAAAAGACCCTGGACCACGAGACCCTTCCTCTGAGTATACATAATGGTTAGAAGGAATGACACAGCAAATATTATGATTACATATAGATTACTGACCCATCATTGTAGTTGGGAGTGTATTATCTTGAAGCTTGTGCGCATAAATGTAACAAAGAAGCTGGCATTGGGTGTGCTTGGTTTATGGAAGAGCCCCCAGAGCCCCCACACCTGAATAAACACACTGTCTCTCCAGAGCACGTGGAACTGGTTTACTGCATGCCAGGCACAAATCCGCTTTTCGGACAAGCAGCACGTGGGCAACAATGGGAACCAGGATGTGCTGAGCAAAGGGAATGGCCGTGGTGCTGCTAGGAGCCAAAAACAAAAAAGGAAATGTCACAATCCAGGCTGGGAAGATGTGTGAGGACATATGGTATGGCAGAAATATAGCATACAACAGGAGGGTAGTGCAAGGGAGGCAAGAGGAGTATAAAGGCAAATGGGGGACAGGAGAGTGTGTATAGAAAGCATGGAGGGGTTGTGACAAGGGCAGCAGCTTCTCCTGTCTCAAGTGAAAGTTACGGGAAGGAGGGGGCACTGGAGCAGCTCTTACCTAAGTTTTCTCTGAAAGATGATGCCAGCTACTCCGCTCCTGTGAGACCTCCCCCTGCAGTCCTGCATCCAGCTCTGGGGCAACAGCACAAGAGGGATGTGGAGCTGTTGGAGGGAGTCCAGAGGAGGCCATGGAGATGCTCTGAGGGCTGGAGCAGCTCTGCTATGGAGCCAGGCTGAGAGAGCTGGGCTGGGTCAGCCTGGAGAAGAGAAGGCTCCTGAAGGGGAGATCTTAGAGCAGCTTCCAGTGCCTAAAGGGGTGACAAGAAATCTGGAGAGGGGCTTTGGACAAGGGCCTGTAGGGACAGGACAAGGGGGAATGGCTTTAACCTGACGGAGGGGAGATTGAGATTAGACATTAGGAAGAAATCCTTCCCTGTGAGGGTGCTGAGGCACTGGCACAGGGTGCCCAGAGAAGCTGTGGCTGCCCCATTCCCGGCAGTGTTCAAGGCCAGGTTGGACACAGGGGCTTGGAGCAACCTGGTCTAGTGGAAAAAGCTGGATGAGCTTTAAGATCCAACCCAAACCAGTCTGTGATTCTATGAGCAACAGATGAAAAAACAATACTGAGTTTGCAATAAAGAAGAAAGGCAATTCAGGAATCATGAGCTGAAATGACTTAAACTCATGGGATTAGTGAAGCTGTAACAGTTACAGTGATCTTGGGTATGGAAAGAAAAACTCAGCTCTGAACACAGCCTCTGTCTTTGAAATGGGTGCAGCAGGTCTGAACTGAGGACAGTTTAACACCTGATAAGAAGTTTTGAAAGGATAAATAGCAAGGCAAGGTTTCATTTTCTAGAGATGTGAGGGGAAAAAACCCTCTTTCTCTAAGCAGGGATTAGATTGCTTCCATTTAGCACTAACCCTCAGGTTCCCAATGTTAAATCAATATTCAGAATACATTAGCATCCATCCCTCTCGTGCCTGATGCAGTTGCAGAAGTGGTACTTTTAAGCTTTCCAGTTGTAAAAAATCATTTTCTGTTGTATCAGTGCCGGGGAGGATGTGTGTAAAGAAGCTAAGTTAAAGGGTTCACAAGGAAGAAATGTTTCACTTTACAATTTTACCTTTCAAAAAGGCTTTTTCAAAACCCTATTACCATCACATTGCTTTACTTGCTTTATTGTTGACCCACTACACTGCAAGGGGAAAGCTACTTGCCTTATTTTGGACGCATGCTACACCTGTCCTTTTCTGCACTGTTAAATCCACATCCTTCAGGTTCTCTGGAAACCCTCAGGGCTTCTGGATGCCCATGCAACCAGGAATTAAGTATTTTCCATTTCCATTTGAAACTGATTTTAAACAGTGTCATATAAATTTACATCACAGATGAATACCATGATTACAGTCTGGAAGCAAAGCTGCATATGCTAAACTAGCAAATATCCCTGTGCTACAGCAATATAGCTTGTTCACAAGTGGCCTTCCTGCTCTGTCTTGTAATATATTGTCACACGGACACATCAGCATAGAAAAAAGAGTTGTGTTTATCCAGGTAGTGCTGGTGTGTTTTGTCACAATGATGCAGGCCAGCAGGGAGACATCTGAGAGGGAAACAAGGTGTTTTCATGTGAGATTTTAATGAAGTGTGGTTTTGAGCAAACCTAGGGTGCACAGCCTGCACCCATAAAGGGAAAACTGTCTTTGGTGAGGCTTTCAAAAGGCCTTTTGGCGTTTCAAAAAGCCTTTAGAGAGCCCTGTCTGGTTGATAACGTGGCAGTTATTGCTTAACAATGCAGGTTTCCAAGTCAGTACCAGCAGTAAGCTGCAGAACTTCCCTCTGAGTACAGCTGAGATCAGCATTTGCATGCATGTGCTGACCCCACTCTCCCAGCTTTCTGGAAGGCAGCCTAATTCTGTGGCCATGGCTTCCTGGGAAAATCACCTTCTCCTAAAACAATGAAACCATGTACCCAGGGTAGGGAGAAAAACTGCAGTGGGCAGAACCACCCTGGGAAAGGAGTTTGCATTACGGCACTTACTTCGCAAAGTGACCCCAGTTTTCACTGTGTTCAAACCTCTTCTGAATTAGCTTTTCCTTAAAAGCGCATCCTGATGTACAGCCGGATACACAGAAACAGCTGTAAGATTCTTGAGCAGTTTCTTCCCTACAGGTTGGAGGAAGTGAGAGAGGACGGTCTCAGTGCCTTTACTATCTTCTGCTACTTAAAGCAGCCAAATGTTACAGCTCCGAGGCCACACAGGAGCTCTTAATGGCTGTAGAGTTTCACATGATCTTATTATACAAAGATAAATTGCTTTGCTCGCATTCTAAATTGCCTGTTCTGTGGAGCCTTGCCTGTAAATTAGTAACAAATGTAAAGGAATCGGCAGAATTGTATTTCTGCAAGAGAAATCGACCTGTTAACATTTCAATCCTTTGCCACAGGCTTTAGTAAATCTTTTTGTTGAAGGTAAGATTAACTTCTTTCCTACAGCTTGGCTGGTACTGTTTTTAAAGATGCATGAAGGATAGATATCCTTGCCTTTCAGCTTTTTGATCAGATCGCTTTCAGTTGGCTACATGCTCTCATGGCCATAAATTTCAAAGCTAAAAATAGACTTGACTTTTCTTTCCCCTTATCCCTTAATTCTCTCAGATAGATAATGATTCAGTGCTACCTTGTGACCTTTCAAGTCTAGCTCACTACATGTTAAGTGAACATAGTGATTTGGAGAGCAGAAGTTTTCTACTTTCAGGTTTTGGAAAAAGGAGTCCGAATATCCTATCTTTTATTTAAAGCAGCAGTAAGAGCAAGGTGACTTTGTTCCTTCACTTCAGGACACACACATGCCAATTCTGGAGCGTAAAACCCTGATTCTGTTTTTTCACTTCAAATAATTCTAGCACAAAATCTTTACTTTTTGCAAGCCTGCTTCATAATATGCCATAGTAACATGAGAAACGTTAGATCCTGCTTTCACTTGTACTACCATAAATCTTGAGTAACTGATTAAGGAAAACTGACACCAGATTTGTGCAATCACGGAAAAGAGCAGCTTGTCTATATGACTGCAATATAAATTGTTACAAAGGGGCTTTGTTAGCATCCTGGTTTAAAATGGATGTTATGGCAGGAATGGCACTTTTGAAAGAATAAACCGGAGCAGGATATTTCTGTTTAAATGTTTAAAGATGAAATCCAAGCACTGAAACCTCAAAGATCAAGCCAGACACATTAATTCATCCGGAGTTCAGCCTTTGTGGAGGATGCCCCTGAACACCAGATCTTCCGTCAGGTTCGCTAGCATGTCCTTGTGGGGAAATGCCCAAAATACTTCAGCAGCCTAAGGCAGCTGAGAAGTATTCCACACCACTGAGAATCACGTTCTGAATTTGCTTCTTGGCAGTGCAAAGGGTATCACAATAAGTGTGATGCAAATTGTCACTGCTTTGACCGTGGTCTAAATCATTTTAGTCAGGGATAGCAATAAGGAAAGGAATGTGCTGGGTGTATTTTGCTTATTGCTTTATGCGTGCACACTCTTTCTGGTGATACTGATGGTGCAAAAGTAAAGGGTTTGAGCCTTTTCTTTAATAACCCTAGCACTGATATCGCTGCCCCATGGTCTGCCTGCAGTGTCTGTGCTGGTCAGGACATCCAAAAAGGCAAAACTCCCGATTGCAGCATGGGTTGCCTGTTACTTTCCTACCTTCCATGGATTTTGAATTAACCCACTGTTAATAGAATGTCAACTCTGTTCCTATAACTTCACAGGAGTGTTAAGAAGGTGCATTGACTCCTTATAGAGCATTGGATACAGTTTGAATAAATATTGTGAGAAGATCAAAAGGAAACTACTTATCTGAAAGTGAAGACACCGAGTATGATCGGAATACTGACATGAAACTGAGCACTGAATAAAGCTGGGATCTGGGGGAGGGATGTAGAGGGAAGAAGTTTGTGAGAGAAGGCGGCTACGGCAGCACACAAAGGAACTGCACTGAACTCAGTGCATTGAACTCTGATCTTACCTTACTTCTGTGATTTGCTGTTTGAAGAGTCTCTTCCTCCAGTCATGCCCATAAACCAAGGAAGAATAAACCCCAAGTAAACATAAAAACTACTATCATACGGGATGCTTGATGTTTTCAGGATTTGCCACCAACAGGTGTTGGCTTGGAAGAAACAGCTTGAACAGATTATTTGTATGCCATTTATTACATCTGGCAATTGTACAAGCAGTTAGCGATGGTCTTCTGGGGGAGCTGGCAGTCATTCCCAGCAGGCAGCACTGCTAATCTCCATCATTACACAAAGCATCATGATGTAAGGCACACACAAATAATGTCTATTCTCTGTATCGTCCATCTCCTTTGCCTTTAAGCTCTTTATGGCAAGGAGCAGGTCAGTATTTGTAGTTTGCTCCAGCCCATACATGCTTCTTGCTTTGTTTTTGACGCATCAGCTTTGCATTTTAAATGGTACAAGTTATAACTAAAGCATCAAAACAAGGAAAGTGGAAATCGAGAGGAGTTCACTGATGATACGCACAACGCAGAGAAATCAGTGAAGTCTTCCCAGCATTGGTTTTGCTTAGTTGAGTATCAGTTGATAGGGTAAATGTAGTTCTGCTACAACTGTTGTGTCTTCCATCTCTTAGCAAAACTTGGAAAGCATCTCATTCTGAATACACACTAACCTCTGTGAATTCACCATGTTTTGTGCATGGTAGGAATCACCTCAATACAACGTCTAAGCAACTCAGAAATAAACAGTCTTGGCAACACCTGTACAAAAGATCAGTAACTCCTTTCAGATACAAAACAGCCTGCCTTCTTTGCCGCATCACACAGAAAGCCTGGTACAAACAAAACAAGATCATGAACCCGAACTGCAAAACTTTGTTCTCAGAAGCAGCTTTCAGTAAATGCTAAATCCATAAGCAACCTGAAAAAAAACCCCAAAGGAGCCCAATTCTGTTACCGTTCCTGGTAGGATCTGGGGCTCTGCATATCCATTTGATATTGGCCCTAAAATTAAACTATACCATCTTCTCTGGTGTATTGTTTGCTGGTTAGTGTTTTGCAGGTGTGAAAAAACAGCTGCTACAGTGCTGCACCCAATGAAAATATTTGTGCAACAGCTTAGCTATTGTGTGTTTTGCGTGTCTCCACCTTTTAGCTGCACGGGAGAATGATGTAGCTGCTACAGTATGCAAAAATAGGCTTCCCAGAGAAGCTGTGGCTGCCCCATCCCTGGCAGTGTTCAAGGCCAGGTTGGACAAGGCTTGGAGCAACCTGCTCTAGTAGAAGGTGTCCCTGCCCATGGCAGGGGGTTGAGACTGGAGGAGCTTTAAGGTCCCTTCCAGTCTAAACCATTCTATGAGCCTATGAGTGTATGAAATACAGTTATGAGAGCCACTTCTATCAGGTTGGATATAGCTGTGTCCTGTTGACTGAGGAATGCAGTCAAGCAAAGAAACAAAGAATCCAAACCAAAAATTCTTGAAATACCTTGTGCACCTTCTCAGAGCTCTGTGTTTCATGTATCAGTGTCATTGTCCCTGAGGTGACATACCTAATTCTCAACTTGGCCCAAAAGAATTTAGGAGATATGCAGTCAAAGTGAAAAAGTGGGAGCTTCTTCAGAGATAGGCGTGAATAGCTCATTCTTCCCACCTCACCAGTATCACAAGCGCTGTCAAAGATCACTCCAGCTTTGAGTAGTAGCCCCTAGGCAATGCATAGAGAAAACTGTATCACTGAAGGATTTCTGCCTGGAGAAATCCACCAATAAAGTAAGTGAAAAAGATGTCAAACTTCATCCTGCATCTTTCCTCTGTATTACTCCTTTTTGCTTAATCTAAGCAGCCAGCCACCCTCACTACAGTTTAATATGCTTTTACAAGGGACAGAGATCTGTGCTGGGGAGTAAGCACCAGAATCTGATTGTGGGTTAAGATATTATCAATGGCATCTCACCTATCTCATTATAAGAAAAGGACATGCATTTGAGGAACTTAAATTATCTCTTTAGAAGAATATTCAGATTACAAAACCTCCATGACAGAAAGTGTTGGAATCAGTGCTGCCCAGGCAAGCAGTAGGTTTTAATTCAGCATAAACTATTGAAAACTTCTTTTCCCAGAAAATTCATCTTAATTACAGTTCTCTGTCCCAGTAGCTTCTCTTGCAGGAAAATTGAATTGAAAATCCATGCAGGGAAGGGTTCCAGTTCAAAGCCTGTGTATTTTTATTTGTTGTTTTACATCTCCATTTTCAAGCCTCAATTCCTTTTCCCTCAGCTGTGCAGTTCTGCAATGTGTCGTTTAAATTTCACAGTTGGATAAAGTGAGAATTAGTCCCAACTCTATCCAGAGCACAGCTAACTGCACCTCATGGGAGAAGGCTTTGGAGAGGGAGGAGGCTTTGGAGAAGAAGTTTAAGAGCTTCCATAGAATCACAGAATAATTTGGGTTGGGACCTTAAAGCTCATCCATTTCCAACCCCCGGCCATGGGCAGGGACACCTTCCACTAGACCAGGTTGCTCCAAGCCCCATCCAACCTGGCCTTGAACACTGCCAGGGATGGGGCAGCCACAGCTTCTCTGGGCACCCTGTGCCAGGGCCTCACCAGCTCTCCCCGTAAAGAATTTCTTCCTTATATCTAACCTAAATCTCCTCTGTTTAAGTTTGACTTAAGATTTTAAGCTTTCCCCAAGCCATGATGCCTGTAGGATGTCAGGGCAGAACTTTTGCTCTAGAAATAATATAAGCAGGTGAAATGGCCTCCTGGAATGGGGATCAACTCTCTGGAAAAGGAGTGGTCTGGAAAATAAAGCAGAAGATACACAGAGCATTTCCAGTTCCTACAAGCCATCGCTACCACTTCTGATCTCCAAATTGTTGCAGGAGATGAGGGTAGCATGCTTCCATCAGAGCAGGATGCCTCCAGGATCAGCCTCATTACAAGAGACCTTTTAGGTCTTATTATTGCTAAATCACACCGCTTTGCTGCTGGCATTCCTCAAGCCAATGAAGTCACTGCCTAGATGACCCATCCTCAAGATGAGAAGAAAAACAGGAGCAAATGTGCATGTGAGAGAGTTCAAGGTCCATTATTTTCAAAGGAGATAAATGCCTCTTCATTTTGTTGACTGTCATAGGAACACCAAAAACTTCCAGCATTCCTTGAGGCCTGGCCCTACATAGTCAAGTATTTGGATGGAATATTCACAAACCTGCTATTACTGTCAGCTGAAATAAGCACCACTGTCAGTCGAGAGACCTTTTGGAAAGATAACAACTGTATATTTGACATGAAGAAAGACTTCTTAACTAACCCAGTTGTCTGTACTCGGTGCTTTTGTTACTTGTCACTGAGAATACGCTCTTTATTGCTCTGGCAAATGGTTGTGAAAATGGTTCTTCTTTTTCTATAAGCTTTTTTTACTGAAGTATTTATAAAATAGCACACATTACAACATTTCCACAGCGATAATGAAATTAAGTAAATCTCTTCCCTGTTCCGAGCCCAAAATTCCAATAAACCCCTAAAACCCATTATCTTCAAAACATTACCAGGGCAGGCATTCGGTTTAAAGACATGGAAATGAAGCCTGGTTACAAAAGCTTTAGTTATTCTGTGGCCTGACTACACTGAGCTGTGGAATAATTGCAGCATGTCATAACCTCCTGCCCCATCACTTTGTCCTTGAGAGATACTGGATTAGCCAGTTTGTCGTGACGTGATTAAAAACAAACCAAGCAGGCAGGCAGGAAGCAGGATCTGTGCAAACTGTGTGGTACTGCCAAAATAAACATGCCTGATGGCTGCAAGGTTTCTGCTAGAAAACAGCGATAGGATTGACTGGGGACAAAGGGAAAGAAACAGAGAAGAAATGAGAGTTTGGCATCCAAATCCAGAAGGTACAGTGTCCCCAGGGCAGGACCCCTCAGACAAATGGTCATTATGCTCCTCACAACTCATCCAAGAGCCGAGAAGGACCTTGTGTGGCATCCTCAAGGATGGGGACATGGCGGTTTTGCTGACACAGGCAACTTCATCTGGTTCCAGTGAGTGCCTCGGAAAGATCTGCAGCCACCTACAAACATCTCTAGCTTTAACCTTTAGCCCTGGGGCACTCGGTCGGTGCTCAAAGACAAATACCTGGCACCCAACTGCCTGTTGGTGGATGTGAGTCTGGATCCTGCTTTTTGCATGTGGAAATCTGTCACAAATGCCAAACTATCTGCATTTCTTCTCTTTCATAGGAAGGTAGGATCAACAAGGTTGGAAAAGACCTCTAAGATCATGAAGTCCAACCACTACCTCAGCACTGCCAAGGCCACCGCTAAACCGTATGACTGAGGGCCTCATAGACAGAGTCTGTGAACACTGCCAAGGATGGTGGTGCTACCACTGCCCTGGGCAGCCTGTTCCAATGTCTGAGCACCCTCTCTGTGAAGAAATTGTTCCAAATATCCAGTCTAAACCTCCCTGGTGCAGCTTGGGCTTTTTCCTCTTGTCCTATCCCTTGTTACCTGGGAGAAGAGACAGACATTCACCTCACTACAACTTCCCTTCAGGTAGCTGCAGAGAGCAATAAGGTCCCCTCCCCTTTTCGGAAGTTGGATTTGATGATGCTTATGGGTCCCTTCCAATTTGAGATGTCCTCTGCTTCTGTGATTCCCTGGCCTACTTTGCCTACCCATTTATGTGACTCAGACTTCCACCTTTGCCACCTGAGGTTTTCCAGAGCTCTGCTGATTCTCTTTGATTTGCCTGTCTCCAGATGTGACATCAAACCGTGAAATAGGTGAGACTACAGCAATCAAAGTGAAAGCTGCAGCAGGAAGCGAACTCCACAAAAGCATTGGGCGCAGAGAAAGAGGTACTATCTGAGGGCACCTTTGGCCACCTCTTGTTCTGGCTGTATAGTGTGACCTTACTGTTACGTACCTTTGACAAATGGGAGGCTGTGAGCAGTGAGTTAAATAGCTTGCAAACAACGTTTCTGCTCCTCCTGAACCCATGATCAGCTCCGGTAGTGATGGCACATGCAGAGAGAGAACAATTTATCAGCAGCCTGAACTCTGCAGTGAAGAAGCCTGCTGCGTAGTCAGCAGCTGCAGCAGGAACTACAGAAGTTCTGGCTTGATTAGAAGCTCCCCTTGATACCCCTCACACAGGTGGAGGGTGCATACCTTTCTTGCTCTGCCCTGGCTATGACCCTACCATTTGTCTTCTCAGGGGAAAGCAGTAGAACCACACTGCACAGGAGATGAATGCCCAGGAGGGATCTGGCCCATGGTGCAAGTAACACGTCAGGTTCTCCTTACCGGCAGGAACGGTGCAAGCAGTCCCACTGGTAAGCTCTGTCTGAATCAGGATCAAGAAGAGCTTGAACAACTGTCAACCTGCCATTGAGATGGCGTGTTGCATTTCCCTGTAGTCAGGCTCTAGCAGACAAGCAGAATCAGCCTGAAAGCAGACACTGCAGTCCCAGCGCAATAGCCAGTGCTTATTAGGATCTCACAAAGAATGAAGCTGGCAGGGCCAGAGAGACATATTGCTAAAAATACATTGGGCAGTTAGAAGGAGAGAAGTGAGAGAAAAACCTGCTTCAGTCAGTGCTTTGTGGCCACATATCCTTAAAAGAGCAGGAGGCCCCACAGCAGGCGTTTGCTGAAATCATCCTCTCTGGGTCTAAGCAGTAAATCCGTATCAGTACATTTGATACCGAATCCTGTTCATAGGTGCATCACAATGAAATCAGCTTCCACCAGGTAAATTTATCAGAGGCTGATGAAATGAAACTCCACTTTCTCTTTTTACTCCATTTTCTCTTTAAGTATTTTCTCAGCATTTGTGGTGTATAAGATTTCTTTAGAAAGATATATTCCTCTGTAAAGCTAGTTTACTGGCTATGTGCTGGGTCCTGCACTTGGGTCACACCAACCCCATGCAGCACTGCAGGCTTGGGAAGAGTGACTGGAAAGCTGCCTGGTGGAAAAGGACCTGGGGGTGCTGATTGATGGCAGCTGATCATGAGCAGCCTGTGCCCAGGCAGCCAAAACGGTCAACAGCATCTGGCCTGTATCAGCAATAGTGTGGCCAGCAGGACCAGGGCAGTGATTGTCCCCCGTACTGGGCACTGGTGAGGCAGAACCTTGAATCCTGTGTTCAGTTCTGGGCCCTTCACTACAAGAGACACATGAGGACCTTATCTCTCTCAACAACTACCTGAAAAGAGGATGGAGTCAGGAGGTGGCTGGTCTCTTCTCCCAAATAACAAGTGACTGGACAAGAGGAAACAGCCTCAAGCTGAACCAGAGGAGGTTTAGACTGGATATTAGGAACAACGTCTTCACCAAAATGGCGATCAGGCATTGGAACAGGCTGTCCAGGGCAGTGGTTGAGTCATCATCCCTTGAGGTATTTAAAGGACGTCTGGATGTGGTGCTCAGGGATATGATTTAGTGGTGGACCTGGTGGTGTTATGTTGACAGTTAGACTCGATGATCTTAAGGGTCTTTTGCAACTTAAATGATTCTATGACTACATTGGATGTCACCTGTCAAGTATGTCCTGGTCAAGGAGTGCTGGGGAAGAATCAGACAATTAAGTACTACAGTGCAATTGCATTTTGAATCTCAAAGCTATTTTTCAAAGCTTCCTAAAAGGTGTAATAGACTGTAAAAGTCTTCAGCTCTATTGTGAAGGCACTGAAGTAGGTCAGCTTGTATGAAACATGGGCTTTTGGGAAAGGGAAAACAAGCATCATCCATAGGAAAGCTAGAAAGAAGAGAACTCAGAGTAGGAGAGCAGATATAGAGGAGGAGCTGAGTGGGGAGGGAATTTGTATTTATTGTCAGGGACAATATTGTCATATAGAAGAGGAAAAGTGCACAGTACTTGCAGAGCTTCTGCTGCTCTAAATTTGTGCATGCTGCCTCTTACTCACCAATGTGTGTCACCCCCACAGTATGGTAAAACACTTGACCTTCTTTTGACATCCCCTTCTAGTGAATATTATCTTATGGTAAATGAAGGCCGTCAGGAAGGCAGGGCAGGGCTTCTTCCAAAGACTTCTAATAAGTTATAGCACCAGATTTCTTCATCCTGGATGCTTCCACGAGGGCAGAACTCCTGTATGGATTTGAGGGAGATGAGTCACTCCATCCCAGCAGCAATAATGCATGGGGATGAACTTTTCGTGCTTCCTAAAGCATCACTTGCAGTGGCTAACTAGGTGACTTTTGACTCTTCAGGTGGGAGGCCTGGTAAAGCAAACCCACCTTAGCAGTATCATTTTCCTTTGATTGTTCCGAGTCCTCCACCTTGCAGGCCTCCACTTTGCTCTGGTAACCGGGGTGGGAAGGTAAGCCAAGTTTGCTTCTGGCAGTAGAATAGGAGGAGAGGATGTGCTCTCTCATGCCTTGCAAAGTACAATGCTGTTTCTGTAAGTGTGGGGTGTCCATAAGTGACTGCTGATAATCATCTCCGAGCCACACTGCTCTGCTGGACACTGTCTGCAAAGACACTGATTGAAGGAAAGTTGCAAACTACCTTTGCAATCCTGATTAAGTGCCACACAATCTTTTTGTGGTTAGGCTATGGAGTTTCCACTCTTCACAAATACAAAGAGCAAGCCAAAATTGTGCGGGGACATAAGCTTCTTCACATGAATCAGGACTTTAATCTGCCTTATTGCTTAATCTGAGCGCTGTAATTGCAGCACAAGCACTTCCCTGGCAGTGCATAAAAAGAAAGCTGCTTCCTATGGGCAATTCTGTGTGGACAAAGACTCCTCCAAGGAGGAGGAAACCTTCCTCAAAGGTTACTGAGAAAACTCTCCCACTAACTTCTAATTCTCAATATAAACCCATTTTACCTGCCATCCAAGTAACTCCTGAATGTTTGAATTCAGCCAAATTCCACAGAAAACTGGAATTCTTACATAAAATTGCACCTGATAAATCAATCCTTGGTCAAAAAGGTATGTATTATCAAAGTCTACATTTTCTGACATTGATCCAAAACCAGTCTGTAACCGATCTTTGTGTGGCAAGGAGTTTACACAGGTTTGGGATTGGCGTATGCTGCATTTGCAGCTACAAGAAGCAGCACAATTTAGCCCATCCAGCTATTTATTTTGATAATGATGCTCCTTATGCTTATAATTTGCTTTCATTGTAGCTGGCAAAGCCCTTCAAACTGGCTGGAATAGTGACGGTCTTGGCAGTTCTGGGTAATGGTTGGACTTGATTCATCTTAAAGGTCTTTTCCAACCTACTTAATTCGATGACAAATCAGACTGAGAAAACCTCAGGACTTCAACTGATGTTTTAACTCTTCTGGAAGGTACTGCAGACCCCTATTGCCTCGTGCACGCATTGCTGCTTTTCCTCGTAGGTGATTAATTGTATATTATAAAAAATGTCTAAAATCCCTGCAGTATATTAATTCCATTTCTCAGTGCTCAAAAATTCTGAAGAGCCTGCTTCAAAATGTCCTGCATTTTGCCCATAG
Source organism: Pezoporus occidentalis (assembly GCF_034315485.1). Lineage (NCBI taxonomy): Eukaryota > Metazoa > Chordata > Aves > Psittaciformes > Psittacidae > Pezoporus > Pezoporus occidentalis. The sequence continues at coordinate 5,937,840 of NW_026916294.1, forward strand.
TAGTTTAAAATCCTATCTACAGTACGCTGATCTCCTCAACCTGAAATGAGGGAACAGTGATCCTGTGAACAGAACTGCTGCAGTTTTCTGCCTATCATTAGTACATGTCAACACTTCATTAAACTGTCCAGAGCCTGCAAGGATAAGACAAATGGACTTGATTCGGCAAAGGAAGCAGAAGGAAAATAATCTTTCACCATGTGTGTTTTGTGGATTAATGGATGTGCATTCAATTGATGGGGTAAAAATTTGGATGGACAAGAGAGCAGTAGTTTAAAATACCATATTCCTACAGTTGAAAGTCATGTGTCTGTGAGCCATTAGCCCCTGTAAAGGCTGAGAGACTGACAGTTCCTGGCATGGGCCATGAGATAGTCACCTGTAGATACCTTGGGAAAATCAAAAGTTATCTTGTGGTCCATTAGCCGCAAATTCTAACCTGTAAGGTCAGGGCTGAGGCCCAAGGATACAAGAGTATATGAGAGATTTTAATCGGTGTTGCACCTCTTCTGTTGACAAAACCCTTCAGTTTCCAGTGATATTTCCCCCACTGAAAGCCATTCTTTATCTCTGAGGGTCCATGATTTTTAAAGGTAAAGGTTTGAAGCCACTGAAAGACAGAGGTACATTACGTATAGGCAGAGACCAAGCCGTGCTAAGCAAACACACTGACTGCAGAGGTGAGAAGAGAACAAAGGCAAGCAACATAAAGCACCAAAATGGGCACATTTATAAAAATCCTCTAAAAAAGTAAAGCTAAAATAATGTTTTGTAAAAACAGTTTACTGCACACATTAAGCATGCTTTTATCAAACTAACTTTAAGAAACAGAGGCAAATCGTATATAAGGACTGTGCTTAGGTTTACTCTACAGGAGGAAGAAAATCAGGCAAAGAGGACAGAATCATGAGGAAAGGATGCCAGATAATAAGTGAGTGAACACTGGGGGGTAAACAGGATAATAATCATCCTGCAGTGGAAAACAGACATTTGGGGTGACAGGGGCTAATGTATTAAGATTCCTCAAAGCCTGTTCATGCTGTTTAAATTCATGAGTAACCAAAACCACAGCTGGTTGAAATTCATCCTAGGCTCTCAAGGGAGACCTGAAGTATTATTTCATTAAAACACTTGGCCAGTTTTTAATTGTCTGTTCTTCCAGGTCTGTTTGATAAAGCATTTTCTTTCTTTTATTACCCTCAGTGCTTCTCGTAGACCAACAGTGCTACTATTGGTGTTTTAAAGCACTTGGTGGTGAAAAAATCCTGACATAACACTGAACACTGAAAATCAAAGAGGGGGGAAAGTAGGTTTACCCTGTAACAGTTTACAGGGAAAGAAATTAATTGGGAGAAGTTAAACTAGATTTCCCTGAAAATCAAAAGATCTATTGTAGCAAGATAAAAGCTGATCAGAAGAATCATAACCCTTACAGGTATGCAATCTGCAACTGCGAGACCCCAAAGGGCTGCAGAGCTCTTGGGTCCAGCCATGTCCCAGCACCATGCTGAGAGCATGATGGGTATCCACCATCCTCCTGCGAGCAGATAGCTGGGTGAATGTGCAGGATTTGCAGATCTCAATAGTTTTTCTGTCTCCTGAAAGCATAAAATCCTTTCGTATTATGTGCTGTGTCCAAAGGGCTTTGCGCCAGCTCATACTGTATTTCAAAATCGATTTTCTCCTGCTCTGCTTGCACAAGGTCCAGCTCTGACACTGGAAATGTTATAAACAAAGGCTGAGGGAGGGGACTCATGGTTACAGCTCCCTGCTCAGTTTTCATAAGGTAGAATCTCGATATTTCAGTACAAGGTGCCTCTGGAAATCTTTTTGCCCCTGGATCTCAGCGTATTTACAGGTTGGAAAAAGACCCCGTTGGGCAAGACAGGCAAATGTAACACTGAAAGTCACAAATCAAACCAGATTATTCATGACCATCGCACAGGTTTCAGACAGTGAAGAGCTGCCCACTGCTAGAAATCATTACTAGAATATTTCTGTGAGTTTTGAAGGTTTTGGCAAGAGTAAGACCTAACCTTAATAAATTACGTATGAGCTCAGGCTTATTAGAACTCATGCAGCAGCTATCTGAGAATCTGAGAAGGTATTGTGAGCTCTTAAACACCTGATTTAATTAAATGCAATGAAGGGCTAAGAGGTATGAGGTGCATGCAATCATATTCTCTTGATCTATCAATTCATGCTAATAACTCTCTGAGAGCAATTTCAGTGTTGTTTGCTGGTGCTCAGTCTTTTTTTTGATGGATGTGATTTATTCCCATTACACATTCCATCGTGTCCAACCAGCAAATTCTGCTCTATTATGATGCTATTCAAATTCTGCTCGGGGAATATAAGCCAAGCTTAGAAAATCCAAGAATGAGGGATCCTCTCTGTCTCTGCATTTATTTGCTTTGTCTGACACAGATTGGCTACCACCTCTGTCTCTAAAATACTTAGGCAAAAGTAGTGCAGCGGCCTTACAAAAAGCACAGCTTAAACCATATTGTGAATTAAACTATGAAAAGACCTAGCCAGTAATTCCTTCTTAGCAGATAATAAAATAGAAACAAGTATCAGAGACTTACTACAGAGGGAAATTATTGTTTCAAAGCTGCTTCCATAAACGTTAAGTATTAAGAGAATTAGACCTGCTCTGTAAAATATTAAACCAAATCACTTTTCCCACCCATGTAATTGATATTTCTTCTTTTAGGTGATGAACAATCTACCTTGTTTGATATATTGCATATTGCCTTTTACAAGTTCTTTCACCCACGTCCCAGAAATAATTAAGCTGAAATTACTCTGTGCAATGCAGTGTAAAATAAAGATAATAGTTTAAGAATCTGAACACCACTTTTGGCAGAGCCAGACTGTCAGCACACAGGATTGAACCGGAAAGAACTAGAGTCCTTCCACTTGCAACACTTGAACAGCATACTTCTGGTGGGTGCTTCCTTGATGTGGGGCAGCTTTTGTCAGCATCATGGAAAACCAGAGGAGAGTGAATGTTGTGTTCCTAGAAACCTCTGATCTCTTCCTTCACTAAACACGCCGGGAGGTTGAACTCCTGGCACTGGTGAGCAGGCACAGAATACCACTCAGGCAATCAAAGTCTCCACCTCATACTGCAAAGAAAGGCTCGGGTTTTCTATAATGGCATCACTCTTTTTCCCAAGCTAATAGAATCATAGAGTCGTTGGTTGGAAGGGATCTTAAAGCTTATCCAGTTCCAGCTCCCTGCCATGAGCAGGGACACCTTCCACTAGACCAGGTTGCTCCCAGCCCCATCCAACCTGGCCTTGAACACTGCCAGGGATGGGGCAGCCACAGCTTCTCTGGGCACCCTGTGCCAGTGTCTCACTACTCTCATAATGAAGAAATTTCTTCCTGATATTTAATCTCAGTCTCCCCTCTGTCAGGTTAAAGCCATTCCCCCTTGTCCTGTCCCTAAAGGCCCTTGTCAAAAGCCCCTCTCCAGATTTCCTATAGCCCCTTTAGGCACTGGAAGCTGCTCTAAGGTGTCCCTTAAGGAGCCTTCTGTTCTCCAGGTTGAACAAGCCCAGCTCTCTCAGCCTGTCTCCATAGCAGAGCTGCTCCAGCCCTTGGAGCCTCTCCATGGCCTCCTCTGGACTCACTCCAGCAGCTCCACATCCCTCCTGTGTTAGGACCCAGAGCTGGATGCAGGACTTTCATGAGAGTGCAGTTGAGTGGGAAAATCCCCTCCTTCAATCTGTTGCTCACGCTCCTCTTGATGCAGCCCTGCACATGGTTGGTTTCAGGGCTCAAGCACACACTGCCAGGTCATGGGGAGCTTCTGATCAACCAACACCCCCAAGTCCTTCTCTTCGGGGCTGCCTTCGATCTCTCCTCTGCCCAGCCTGTACCTGGGCTTGGGTTTGCTCCTATCCAGCTGCAGGACCTTGCACTTGGCCTTGTTGAACTTCATGAGGCTTACACTGACCCACCTCTCCAGCCTGAGCTGAGACAGTGCAATACATGTGGGAGACTCCGCAGTTTTGTAACCCCTGTACTGTTTAAATGACTTACAATAATGTTAGCTCTTGTGCTAGCAGCATTGCTCCTCTTTAGGAACATTTAGGGAATATTGTAAATCCTTCAGTAATTTTATGGCCAAGGCAGTATAATACAGTTATTTTGGGCTTTGGCTCACAGTGCCATATAATTACATCAGAATCCGCATTTTCATAAAAAAGAAAAATGCAAGTTCCTTGCCCTTACAGAAAGCTTTAAAAGAAGAAAAGCTTTAAAATAGGAGTTGATGCACTGTCATCTGCCTGAGGGCCTGAAACAAGAGCTCTAAAGACACTGATGCAATGTGATATGCTTGAGAGCCTGAAATGTGCTCTAGAGTGCGAACTCCGGTATGCGTTTTTATATTTATCCCTGAACCCACGGTCCCAGCAAAGCTAGTGACAGCCACCCTTGCAAAGAGCAGTGAAAAGGCAGGAACAGACCATTGTGGTAAGCCCTGCCTACTCACCAAGACACTGTGCCTTGCAAATTTATGGAGATTACAGGTTATCCTTCCTTCTTCTCTTAAAAAAAAGAACAGGTTCCTATTTTCCACTGCTACTTTCGCTGGTTAAGTAGGACTATGGCAGAAGGCCACTATGGAGCTATGGAAGGCTCATGCACAATAAGTATGGGCTCTGAATTATCTTATTCCAGCCACCGTGTATTGGGAATGTCAATAAGAGGATGTAACATGGGGATGTAAAGCAAAGTAATGTTGAAAACTCATGAATGTTGCATAGCTTGGTAAACTGTTATTTTCCTCTGTAAAGAGCCCTGGAAGCACACTTGGGGATAACAGGAAGAGCTGAATCTGTCAGGAAACAGTTGAACAATTATGCAGTTACAGCTAGAAACAGAAAAAAAGCAGAAAACTAGAATTAATGAAGCCCATTCTTCCCTTTGAGCCATAACGTTACCAGCCTGCTTTACAGAGCTGGCTCATCTCCATTTTTAAAACTCACTTACATGGTATAACTGGAGGCATCATCTGGCCTTTTGGTACTTGTTACTATTTTCATCTGCTAAATCATTTAAGCATTTCTGTAATTAATAAAGGCTTTTAAGTGGTTTTTATTGAAGCACTTCTCCACCCCCCCACCCCCCCCACCCCCCCCTTTGGGCAAAGCTGTTTTAATTGCTGGGCTGCTAATCAACTAACAGTAGTTGGTTTGATATTTGTCATCTGACAGTGTATTCTCATGGGACTAAAAAAATGCATGTTTCTGGTTTACTAGAAGTCACCATGACATTTAACTGACTGAAACCTCCATCCCACAGTGAACTTAATATAACCTTTGGTATACTATTGGATAGCAGATAAAGAAAACCTTCACATGGAGTTAAAAGAAAATAGAACTGAGGGAAGAAGTCATGGTAAAGCATTTGGAATACAAACAGGAACAGAAATACATCTCTCTGTGTATGTATTTCTACTTATTTTCACTTCTCTCTCATTAGCCCCATTTCTGTGGCTACATTTCTGAAGAACAGAAGCTGAAAGAGAAAGATGTTCAAAAGCAGAAAGAAGGGAAACGAGCAGCGTAGGCCATAGCCAGATTTGCTGTTGTAGCTCCAGTTGGGTAAAAGGTTACTGTTGAAGCTGCTCCTCACCACCTCCTCCTCGATGTTGCTGCCTCTCCAAGATCTGCAGGCGTAACTGAACATCCAGATTTGAATTGTGTTATCTAACTTTAGGGAGTCATTGAATGCACAACCCTTCCAACAGATCCAAAATCAGCACTACGGCATGGGCAGCAGCATCCATCCAAGGGTCTATCTGGTCATGGTCACCCAGATAACCCAGCTCAGCTGCTGGGAGAACACTTCTGACCAGCTAAACTTCCATCAACCCAACACCGCCAGATTTTTACTACTATAACAAAGAGCAGATTGTGCCACGTAAAAACTGCAAACAGACTGGGAGTGAAAATGCACCAGTTTGGAAGAATAGGAAATGAAGAAGAAAAGGTTAAGAGGAAAAAAAAAACCAAAATGAGACAGAATCTGTCTCAGATGTATAAACCATCTGTACTGCGTATCAGTGGAGCAACAAGGATCTGCAGCAATACAAGCTTTGAGTCCCCATGGAAGAGACTGCAAAATGCAGTGTTTGCTCATAATCAAGGACCTGCTCCAAAGGAGTCTTTGGCATTGATCTGTGCTGCATGGGCTGCTTCAGGTGCAACTCAGGTGTAGGCTTTCTGATTTATTTTTTTACTTTTAAAGCTATAAGAAACCTCTTGCTCCTTTTACCAGATCAATATTTCCACCCTAAGATGCAGCTCGATTCTGCAAAGCAATCCTGCCTTTTGTCTGCCTGAGTGTGGATCTCACAGCTCTGTCAATAAACTGTGAAATCCCTCGTTTCACTCAGCACAGAGGAGTGGGAATGGATGTGCTGGGGTGAGACTTTGAGGGGTCACTTGAGTAGGAAGCCTTGCAGTTGTGATGCTCTCCGAGATATCTGTTTTGGTGGGTAAAACAACTGGTGACTGTTCTCTCAACAGCCAGTTGAATTGTGGGAGGGTGCTGAGCACCGAGCCAGTTCTCAGCACTGTAATCCTATAGATCGAAAGAAGTTAATGGAATAAAGAGCTTTTTTTCATGACTTGGGAGCCCCCTGTGGCTGCAGAATTGGCAGCAGCGCCTGGCTTCGTGTTCCAGAACTCTCAGAAAAAGCTTTGCAGTGGAAAAGCGAGGCGTATTAGATCGCTAAGCCTTTGACATGTATTTCTCATCATAAACCCTAGTATTTTTTGCCCTTCTCCACACACTTCTGGATTAGTTTTGGATGTCTTACATAAAGACTCGGCAGCTTAGTTTTCCATGTTATTGTGCCCTCAATACATACTTGCTTTTATCTCCTGCAGGCAGTATTGGCACCCCATAGTCAGTCAAAGCATCTGACATTGTCGTACAGCTTTTACACCACGAAGAGGGGGGGGTGTCTTGTACCAGCTCAATCCCTTTCCACTGGAATTATTCATTGTTATTCCTTAAGAAATAAGGACTTTTCAAACTGGCTTCCACAGTTACAAGCCTTCCCAGCACGGTACAGTTTGAGCTATCATTTGGAGAGGGCTCGTGACTCAGACAGGAGTGTGTCTTCCCTAATTCTCAGTTTATTCTGTATTTAAAAAAGCACCACAGAAGGGACTGCCACTGACATTCTGTGACTTTCACACATCAGCTCAGTAAAACGCTTGTTCTCACTCCTATAAAATAAAGGCAACAGGAGAAAATGTTAGACTGTGCCCAGCTCAGTGTCAGAGCCCTGTGAAGGTAAGAAACTGCAAACTCTATTCTCCTCCCTACTTGTAAACCCCATTAGTATGGTACTGAACCCACCCTGAGCTGCAGTGACGGCTCTGCTAAGATACTGTTAGTGCTGCAGGAACCGATCAGCCCACACTTGACTAAAAATTAGGCATATAAGGGTAGACAAACGTTCCTGACGGGACCGTCCAGACCAAAAGCTTTGTTTCCAGCACAGGCAATAGGAGAGGCCATGTAAGGAGAGCAGCTGAGCCCCTCAGCATCCACAACTGTTAGAGTATGTCCTTTTTGTATCTGCTGATGGAGCTGAAGACAGTTTGCCTGTGCCTTTTTTTGAGCTTGCTGAGATCATCAGAGCCACAATGATGTAGGACAGCAAGTTCCGGAAGTTCAGACCTTGCTATGTACCTCTGCCCATGGCAGTGGGTTAGAACTAGATGATATTAAGGTCCTTTCCAGCCCAAACCATTCTATGATTCTATGTAGAGCAGTACTGTTCTGGGTTCAGCAGTAGCAGTCATTTTTTCTCCTTCTCAGTAGCTGGTGCAGTGCTGTGCCTGAGAACAATGCTGATAACACCGATGTTTTTAGTTGTTGCTCAGTAATGTTTCCTCTGACCAAGGACTTTCTGAGTCTTGTGCTCTGCCAGGGAGGAGAGGAAGCCAGGAGGAAGCAGAGACAGGGCACCTGACCCAAACTGACCAAAGAGGTATTCCATACCACAGCACGTCATGCCCAGTATATAAACTGGGGGCAGTTACCCGGAAGGATGAGATCACTGCTCAGGTCAGGCTGGGTATCAGTTGGCGGGTGGTGAGCAGTTGTATTCTCTCCCCTTGTTATTTCCCTTATCATTATTATTATTGGTGGTAGCAGCAGTGGTTTGTGTTATACCTTAGTTACTGGACTGTTCTTATCTCAACCTGTGGGAGTTACATGCTTTTGATTCTCCTCCTCATCCCTCCGGGAGTGGGGGGATGAAAGAGGGGGAGTGAGCATGGTTCTGGGCTGCTGACTGGGCTTAAACCACAAGTACACTTTTCATCTCTTTTAAACCTATCTCCTACTAGTTTCATCAACTGACCCTCAGCTCTCACACTGCAAGATGTGGTGAACAACCACAGTTCCCTATTCAGCTTACAGTGACTTTGTAAACCTCAGTTATATCCTGCTCTTCCTTTCCCTCTTCACACAAAACAGCAGCAGCCTTTTTGGTCTTTCTGTGCAAAAGCAATGGCTCCCTCTTTTGAAAAAGTCATGCCCACGCTGAGGTGCCCAGGAGCAGACCTGCCTGCACGCAGGGCACAAGATGTGGGTTTGCCATGGTCCCTGCGGTGGCCCTGAGGTGCTGTCTGTTTTTCTGATAGTGCCCTCATGGTGTTTTGATGCTTTTCCAGCTGCTGCTGTGCACTGAGTCAATGACTTCAGTGACCTCCAGTGATGGCTGCAGGAGGCCTTTTCCAGCTGCCCTAACTGCCTGTTTTGAGCTCAATATCAGGTAAGCACAACTTAGATACAGTAACTATACTCCCATCTGCACTGAAGCATACCTGCCACCTTTTTAACCCCTCACGTAGTTCCTCATCATCATTTGACTGCTCATCTCCATAAACGTAGTGATTTTACTGTCTGCCGCCCTCTCCAGGTCACCAACGAAGATGATGAACAAAACCAACTTCACATCCAGTTCCAGAGAGACTACTACTGACCTTTCTTTGCCCTGAAGAGTGACTGTTTCGCCCTTCCTTTTGCTCTTATCCCGTAATCAGGTCTTTCCTCCAGTCCCATGAAAATTTAATAGCTTTTCATGAGGAGTCTTGTCAAAAATACAAGTTTATAATGTCCACTAGCAATCTTTCCTATAATTCATCAAATCATCCTTGCCCTTGCCAATCATCAGCATAGAGAGTTACTATACAAGAACGAAGTACACTTATCATTTAGCCTCAGATTTAGAAGCACCTTTAAATAATATGCTTTTATTCCTCAGGTTGCACTGTGAAAGGAATAGAATCATAGAAACTGGTTGGGGTTGGAAAGGACCTTAAAGATCATCCAGTTCCAACCCCCTGCCATGGGCAGGGACACCTTCCACTAGAGCAGGTTGCTCCAAGCCCCATCCAACCTGGCCTTGAGCACAGCCAGGGATGGGGCAGCCACAGTTTCTCCAGGTTCCCTCCCACGTGATGTATCTGCTAGCAGAAGGTGACAGAGCCTCATTCAAGCTGCATTTTGTATCTTGGTAGCTCAGAGCATTTTCCAAAGTGAAATCTGAAGAAAGGAAGAAGCTGGACAAATATGTGTTTTCCTGTCTTTACATCTGAAAAGGCTTAACTAAGCATGTCACCTCTGAATATACCTCATGTTACATCCATCTTTCAATAATTTTTACTTTTAACCTCTTAGGTGTCTGAATTACTAAAGGTTATCTGCCAGCTTGCAGACCAAAAGGTCAGCCAGAAGGGGGATTTGCACAGGGTGAAATCATAATCAACTCTGAATCACTCTTCCAAAAGACGAATGCAGGCACTTAGTGCTCTAACCACATGCCTGAGGGAAATTTACATGCTGGTGATGTATTCTTAGAATTTAATAATGCATATGCATGGTTAATTCATAACTTAGCAAACGCAGAGAATATCATTTATCAGTAAAGCAGAATTTCTCCTAACTTCAGTTTTTTTCCCCTGTCACCTTGGTCTACAGTTCAAACTGAATGATCATCTCATTTTTACTTACTCAAAATACATTAAAATAAAGATCTTTCTTGTTGGTTGGGGAGCATTTATCACACAGAAGTTTGGAGATCTGTTCAACAGTACAAATATAAACAGGCCCGCCTTTCTCCAAGACCAACCGCACTAAGGAAAGCGGGGACAAAAAGTTAAGGCTGTCAAAAATATATAAGCTGGGAAAAAGACAATTTCAGCATGGCAAAAATGAAAAACATTTATAAGAACCTACTACTAATACACTGGATTTGATAATACAACCAACTACAAAAGGGATGCCCCCCTGCATACTTCTTTACAATACTATGTAATCTTGGGATTTTCCTAAAAAGTGATCTCGAATTAGAGCTTTGTTCCATTTTTCAAATGACTCCAAAGGTTACAAAACTTGCAATATTACTGGATTTTTGTTGCTTTAACTTAGCAAAAGCTCTGGAAGAGGGGAAATAATGAGCAATGACCTAACCAGATCCTGTAGTCTCAGTGTTTTATGTAGGGGTATAAGAAAATACAATTCTACATGATTCTGTAACACTTTTCTGTAAAAGATAGGTTCAATGCATATCTAGTAATTATTTTTAAATGATAGCAAGGTCATCAGAATATAAACAAACTCTACATCCTCAATATATATACAAACAAACACTATGCCCTCAATATGCAGTATGAGACTCAGTGATTTAAGCTTTTTGTTTCCATATCTGATATACCACTTAGGATGCAGTTACAATCTGTTGGCTTCATTTAATTTTTAAAAACAAATTATTTTCTTTGCCCTTTAGAAGTAAAATAACCATCTTGGGTCCAGTCTGTCTGACTGTCAAACATAAACCCCAGAAAGCTGAAGTGATCTGAACTCAATTTTACTTTTGATGTTAGGAAAATATACTTCCTCCATCCCATTTGAAACAAATTAGTCCATTCTATACATTAAGCAAAAGTCAAAACTGAACAGCAATGACATCAAATATTATAAAAACAACATGAAAAAATAGAAAGTGCTGAAGCAATGACATTCTGCAATCTGTTTTTACAAGATGCTTATTTCAAGGTAGTAAAAATTAACTGTAGTAAAACCCCTCCAAGTACAACTTAAAACCATGTAAGTCTAACCCCATATACAGAAGTGTGTGGGCAGCCTTATAAGAAGCCCTTTAAGTAACAGATACATACAGATAGGAGAAAGTACCATTTGACCCTTCTTTGATCTTTAAATACTTTTACAAGTCTGGCTCTTGAACATTAAATATATATATATATCTTTGTTTTCCTAAAAATCCTATCAGGTCAAGATTCAGCAAGTAACTGAAACATTTGCTCTTTCTGTTGTAACAACGCTGTGAGTAATATTGTATTAGCCTGTCACAGTTGCAGTCAAAGACAATAATGCCTGGTGGTGATAGAATCATAGAATAGTTAGGGTTGGAAAGGACCTTAAGACCATCCAGTTCCAACCCCCCTGCCATGGGCAGGGACACCTCACACTAAACCATCTCACCCAAGGCTTCGTCCAACCTGGCCTTGAACACTGCCAGGGATGGAGCATTCACAACCTCCCTGGGCAACCCATTCCAGTGCCTCACCACCCTAACAGGAAAGAATGCTAAACCTTTAGCACCTGGAGTTAGGATTTTTTTTCTAATGAGGTTGTTCCTTTTGATTTGTCTTCCTAAATGAAACACATAGGGGTATCCAGTGTCCTAACACACAGAACCTCACATTACTGGAAGGTAAGAGGTTAACAGAAAAAGCGCTATCATGAAACCAACACAAAGCATGTTACGTACTCCTGCAGTTACTCCTTTTACTTCAGAGCTGGGGTCACTGCAGCAGACACACACATTCAGGTAAACACAACATTGCTGGAAGGTAGTTGAAAACTATCTAATCTGTTAGCTGAGGCAAAGTCACCCACAACCAGCTCACAGAATAAACCCTTTTTGGGTGGGGTTCTGTGTACCAACTTTCCTCTTTGATTATGTTTCTTACTGGACAACTCTGTATTGGTTAAATAAATTGGTCCTTTACAGTGATGGAGGAGACCTGAGCATTCAGTACATGTGTTTCTTCCTATAAATAGTTTCCTACCCATGCAAGAGTTGATTTGGCTGACAGGTGTTCACAGAGAAGCAAGGTAAGTGCAATGCACTTAAGAATGATGATGATGTGGCTCCCTCTACTGCGGTATCCTAGATGGTGTTGCTGGTCTCTGGCAGGGTTCTATGGTGTGGCTATAAGAAAAAAGAAACAGTCCTTTCAAATAAAACCAGCCAACCCCAAAGTTTACGGTAATACATTTGACTCAGTAAGAAATAGCTTTAGGATCTTCTAGAGTAAGACAGGAAGATACAAGTCATTTCACATAGTAGAGCTGGCAGAAAGACAAAACACTCCACCAAAACAGATTCAGGTGCAGCTGGAGCCTTATAGCTCACTTTAAGGCAGGGAGGTGCCTTAAGGAAGTGGAATGTTCTTCCAGAAGGTCCCCAGATACAGTCTCACATCTTTTAAGATTCCTTTTCCTCCTGCTTCCATTGACTACTCTTCTCCTTTTTCAAGTACCTTTTTTTTTCTCTCCTTGGAGAGAAAAACATCAACTCTCAGACGAGACGTTTTTTTCTGACCACAGCATCAACCATTGCCGTAAAATCTTTAAAGTGGAGAAAAATGCACTGCCAGCCTCAAAAGAAACTGGTTTGGTGTCCTGATGCTGCATTTATTACAGCGCACTCACACCATGAAAGCTAAGTGTGACCTGTCACACCTGTGCTACACAAAGCTAGTCTGCTCTCAATTAATTGAGTAGAAACAAATTACTGAGGACTGGGGACCACATTTAGATCTGGTGTGGGAATTGGTTGGATGGAAATTTGCATTTATTCCAAGCAGAATACTATTCTTACTCAAAACCAAGATGTACATTTACATTTCCTTTGCAGACACCTGGAGTGACTGTGGTGCTTGTGCCGGTCACTACGTGGTCTCTCGGCGGCAGAGCAACGCTGTGTTATTCCTTTGTACCTTTGCAATGTCAGTGAGCATCTGTGATTTGAGCTCATGTCTAACTTTGCAGTGGAATTAATTGCCACTGAAGTTTTCACATGGTCACCTCCACCTGAAGCAGATGTGGAAGGTGATGTCCAGCTGGTAGATGACTGCGAGTACATAGTTCTTGTGCCATTTTCAACCACTCCAGCTGGGCCCATTAGATGTCCAGCTTAGCCCCTTAGACTCTCCCTGCCTACTAGCAGGTACTTTACCCTTTTCAGTGGGCAGTTCATGAAAATGGACTACCCTTCATATGCTGCTGGAAAGATGATCACTGCAGGAAAGACAGCTTCCTGAATTCAGCACCATGTGCCTATGTGCACATAGCCACGGGCAAACACACCAGATGCACTTCAGTGAGGATGCAGAACTGCCCTGTTTGTATTCTCAGCTGGAAGTCCCAGCTTTCTCCCCCATGAAATTCACAACACAGGATGCTTTTTGTGAAACCCAGGTTTCCAAGTCCCCAGGGTTACATGAGGATTTAAGGGTTTTATGTGACAGGAAGGCAGCTTCGTAGCTTTCATCCTTCCAGAGAAATATTTGAAAATGAGACCACTCGGAGCTGAAAAACCACACGGCAAATTGCAAAGTTCATTACATTTTGAAAACTTGTTATTTTTTTAATGCCTTAAGCTGGCAGCATAGCATAAGTCTGCTGTCAGCTCACAGCTTTTACTTAAATTAGATACTAAAGGAGTTCAGCCGTCCTCACCAAAAAAATATGGGGCCATCTGTTTCAAGAGTTTAGTCTAAAATTATGAATCCCCATTGCAAGTGCTGCCCAGCTGTAATGAGAGGTAAGTTAAGGCACAGCCTGAGGGGAGAGAAAAAGGCAGTGAGCAGGTACTTTACCCAGAAAATGAACAAATGATACCTCAATGACTTAGTATATTTTCCAATACAGAGCTGCTCCAAAATAGTGAAGTGCATTTCCCATTGATTGGAAGTGTGTTTAAAAAGTGTACCAATTTGACAAGCTACTTTAACTATGAAACAGGGTTTTCTTTGAGAGACCCTGTGTTAAGATTTAAGGAAGAATGTGGGAGGAAATAGCAGATGCTCCAAGACAAGTGAAAATTATTTAGGTGTACTTCTATTAGTACAAAAGCTGCACTGTGTTATTACTATGAATGCTGGATTTTTGAAGATAGATGGTAATAGACAAGTCAAGCAATGATGTGGGAGTCTTCCTGCTGAAGTTACCTTCCTGAAACTATGAAGAAAATAGAATGCGTCGAAAAGAAGACCATTAAATATGAGACAAAAAAAACCCAACCAACCCAGTAATGAAAAGGTGGTGTGTAAAATGAGACTCTGTCTCCTGGAAACCCTGTAGAAGAGTCAAATTTAGTGATAGAGATTGTTGTTTAAATTATGCATGAATGTATGGCACAGCTAGAAGCTTTGACTTCCGAAGTTCACGCAGCACTGATAGCAGACGTGCTGTGCAACCAGTCCAACCTTTCACATGTTTGACAATGCTCAGTGTCAAATCTGTGGAAATGCCAGTGCTACAGCCTGAGCAATACTGACATTTTCTGTCTGGCACAGGCACATGAACCCATAGTCCTGATGAAAATCACAGTTCACAGGTTAGAGAGTTGCATAGGAAAGATACTTACCACCCATGGCTACAGCAGTTCTGTTCAGAGGTGGATTATTATCCCACAACAATTTGGCAAAAGCCTCTAAACCCATGCACTTTTCCAGCGTCCCTTTAAAATCAGAACTACTTACTTTATAGGTTTTGACTCCTGTGTTACTCATAAAATGAATATAGGTGATGTCCATCAGTTTTTAACACCCATCAAGGTTCTAACATAAGTTTTAGTTGGACTTGGTTCTGCAGAGCAAGGCAACATAGGAAGCCCTTGGATAAGGAAGAATACCAAGAGGGTCATCCAGTATTTGAGGAGGGGGACCTGCTACGACCAGCCTGCATGTGCTCTGGATGACACAAAGGGGTGATTGAATGTCAGGGTCATGATGAGCACATG
Organism: Pezoporus occidentalis; assembly: GCF_034315485.1. Lineage (NCBI taxonomy): Eukaryota > Metazoa > Chordata > Aves > Psittaciformes > Psittacidae > Pezoporus > Pezoporus occidentalis. The sequence goes on from NW_026916294.1 coordinate 5,952,937, forward strand.
TGGACTGGCTGGACATCCTCTCCACAACTCCACAGAGCAGAATACCTGCTCCATCCTGGTAAAAAGCCTTATGCACATCTCTTCCAAATTCTCCACAGGAAAACAGAGAACAAAATTCTTCAGTGAACCTAAAAATAAAGCATCAAATAATGTGTTTGCTCAGTGCAGACCACCAGGGATGCATCAAGTCCCACTGAGATCAGCAGTGCAGGGCTGCGTGGTTCCACGATACAGTTGTCACTGGCTCATGACTGGATTGTTGGCTTTAGCAGGCAATTAAAGGAACGGGTGAAGGATGCCGTTATATAGGATGCCTATTTTAGACATCAATAAATCTTAGCATTTAGGGTTTGTTTTTTTTTTAATTAAAATAGAAACTTGCTTGAGAAGGGAAAAGTTTTAGAGCCTGATCTATGGTAAGAATTAGTGTATTTGGCACTACCTGTAATTTCTGAGATACACCTTTGTCCTTACCTGAAATGCATTTAGTTTGAAATTCCCTGCCTCTCCAAGGTTTGGGTGTCAGCTAATAATAGATCTAATAATTCTGTAAAAAAGGCAAATCGTCCTATATCACTCCTTGCCTCGCCGGTTCCTGAGCATCCTTAGCTGCCACCTTGTATGAACTAGCACACCATCAGATACATTTAATGGATGTTTATGTTCTTTTAACGAGTACAATAGGAGATTGCAGCTTATAATGTAACTTACCAGCAAAAAACTGTGAACCAAACCAATTACACTAGCAAGGGATTTCAATGGTAACTATTAGGTACCCAGTAGAAGAGCAGTGCTGGCTGTATTCTTTGATGCTTTGACAATATTTTTCTCTAATTTTAAAGCAGTATCAAAAAATAATGAACTGGACTTTATACCCAGACACAGGGGTATTTGTCTGCAGGGTTTTGTTGCTGTTTCTGTTCAGTTATGGCGATCAAAGCTTTGTAGAAACTAGGAGGGGAACGAGGTCAGACTGATAACCGCCTACAGATCAACGTTTTACAGCATAACATTGCCTTTATGTATGTCAGTTTTGAACAGCACCGTGGTGGAGCATACAAGATTAGCACCCTTCTCTGAGAGAAAGAAAAGAAAACTAGCATCCAGGGGAGCTGTTGGCAGGGACTGGAGACGCCTGTAGAGAAAAGGAAGGCTGATAGAAAACATAAAAGAACAGGAAACCTTGTATCTCCAACATGTGAAAGAAAGATGGTGTAAACAGCAAAAACCAGGAGGTAACTAGGGAAAGGGTCCTGAGCTTGTTTCACCAAGCCCTGTCTCCCTGGAAGCTTCATGTTATGTGCCTCCCAACGCTGGCTGCTTAAATATAAAGTGATAGTGAAAACCAACCTACATTAAAAAAGCAGTGTTCTAAAATAGAAGCACCTTAAAGTGTAAGCTACTAGGTTAGCACAATGTATATTGAAACAGTGCTCTAGTGCAGCCACAAGAGTACATCAGTGATTTTCACAAAAACAAACTCTTGCTAAACATCTGAATTCATGTTGTGGGTGCCTCAGACCCTTTGCCCTTTGTGCTACTTTACAAGCACTAACCTGGCTGTTATGGGGAAATTCAATCTCTAGATTCACTTCAATCAATCAACTGCTGACTGTCACAAACTCAATGTATGCATACTTTATAAGCAAACCTACATAAAGCTGCTAACAAAACACAAACTTCAGGAAAAAGACCTCTCACAGCATCTGCATTAAGTCAGCAAAAAAAAAAAGGGCTCAGAGTAGTAGTTCTAATCATAGAATCACAGACTGGTTTGGGCTGGAAGAGACCTTAAAGGTCATCTATTTCTATTCCACCTGCCATGGGCAGGAACAGTTTCCACTGGACCTCTTTGCTCAAACCCTCATCCAACCTGGCCTTGAACGCTGCCAAGGATGGAGCTATTAATTCCCAGTAAGATGACTGGTTATTAGCAAAAGAATACTCATTCAGCAAAGATTCATAGCTCAGCTACAGCTCTCTCATTAGGAAAACCAGTCATCAGCTGAGATTTAAGGATCTCAGGGGATCCCCCTGAGGATCAGGGGATGGATCCAGCATGCACAACACTCCTCCAGTGTGAAACTCAAAGTATGGTGTCAGAGCAGAACAGACCACCTCATCTCAGGTCACCTCATCCTTGTCCCAGTCTGCCCCTTCAGAGAAACAGCTTCCAGAAGACATCTCCCAGATTTAGTGCAGATGTCACTCGGCAGTAGATTAGCTGCCCATGAAGAGCAAAGTTAGAAATTTAAGAAGGAAAACAAGAAGCCTCTTCTCTATTTTCCCTCGCATTTTAATTAGTAGGAACCAATCTTCTTTTGGCTCTCCGAGCAGTGTCTGGCAGGAATGCAGAACTGAATTAATTCTCCAAGCAGTGACTGTACTCGTTCATCACCAGCAGGCTGCTTTCCCTTTGCCGCTCTCACCCATCATCAGTGGTGACAGGTGAGATCTCTGAAGTGAGGGAACATCAGCCATGCAAATTACTAATACTTTCTTTTTGCAACACTGATTTGCTCATTCAGTGGTGGGATAAAAAAATGGAACTCGCTTAAGCCAATCCATCCAATTCAAATTTGTGTTTATATGTTTGCCTGGACAGCTGCAAGGTACTTAGTTAACAGACCATTGCCATGATCTGTCTTTCATAAACCTTTAAATCAAAACTGTTTGTTTTCCACAAGAGATTATCTGACCTAAATGTGGATCAAATCATGGAAATCCAATGCTCGGTGCTATGCAGGTCAGACTGATTACAGTTGGGTTTTTTTCTGGATTTATGAGTTAATTTTTCTTTGCAAATTGAAATTATTAGACTGTATCATCAAGCCCACAAGCGTTCATACTACTAATAGAGGCACAATAAAGCAGAAGGCAGGAAGCAGGAGAACTGTGGGTGGCTACTACACCTTCAAAAAGCAGGAGCATCTTGAAACCAACAAAATCAGCAGATGAATGTTCCTGCTCTGTGGGAGCAGGATGGAACCATGGGGGGGAGTTTGATGGTCTTCAGACCTGGCCCATTTTTCTTTTGTATCCTGCTTTTTTTATTTTTCCTTTCTAGTCCATAGAATCATAGAATCACAGAATGCTTTGTTTTGAAAGGGACCTTAAAGCTCACCCAGTTCCAGCCCCACTGCATGGGCACGGACGCCTTCCACTAGACCAGGTTGCTCAAAGCCCTGTCCAACCTGGCCTTGAAAATCTCCAGGGTTTGGAGACATTCTATTATTGTGTTCAGATCTATACTGTATCACCCGAGGAACATTTGAATTGGAGATGCAGTCTGTGTGCGGTTTTGGTTGTGAATCAATTATGTTTAGACTTTTCTTGATTTTTGAACTCGTTTCTGGTAGTTCTGCTATGTACCATTCCAGCAACTGTCATTTCATTTCAGATGTGCAGCTAAAAGGAGGCTAAAAGAAAGCTAAAGGAAAACATCCTAAAATGTCATTTATTCAGAAGTCTTAACATTTTCATCTCTTATTTTGCTGCTTTGTCATGTAAGAAAAACAGTAAAAAGGTTTTAGTCATAGAGTCCGTAATTAAAGGGACACTAAATGAACACGCATCTCTTGCTTCATTTCTTGCCGATATACAAGCTCCTCTCAAACTGGTACAAGGAAGCTGCATATCTGCATACATGCAATAAGCAAGCAAAGGGGAAATGAATTATCTTCTGTAACTAAACTGAAGGTGGTTTCTTAATCTAATTACAGAACAATGAGCTACTGAAAAAACAGTCCTGAAAAAACAGTAGCTCATTGTTCTGTAATTGGGTTAAGAACTTACTCTGACTTACTTTCATATTCATGCTTAGCCCTTTAAGCATGCTGACTGATGAGGAGGGAACTGAGAAGTGGTAAATTTAGCATTGGGGAAAAAGTGCCCTCTAAACACACTTTTACAACACCCTCACATATTCCTTTATCCAAGCCCGCATACAATTAGTATATCAGGCTATCTGTTTTTTTCACCAGCCTACCAGATCAATTATAGTTAGGTCAGAATGACCTTAGCAGTCATTACCATTTTGTCATGGTCATATTTTCCTTAAAACTCAGCTTTTCACTGATTACCTTATTTACAGCATCCATCTTGTGCTTAAATTCTCCTTAGGACAATCTCTGGGATAGGTCAACATTGTCTTCAGTCCCGTCTACATCAGTATGATGAAACTATATCTGAAGATTGTTCCACCTCACAGTCTGAGACTGGGCTGGTTCCCTTTGTCACCCAGGTAAAGCCCATAAAGCAGTTAGTACTACTTTAAGGTTACTTCTGACCATCTCACCTCTATGGGTATAAAAGCAGCTCAAGTCAAACTCAGAGAAAGGACATTTATTGAATGAAGAAGTAGAGTCTTCTTTCCACTCCCCATTAAGCTATATGCATGCCAGAGTTACTTCACTTGGTTTTGATAGAGATAATGGGTATTTGCAGCAGCCCTAAAAAAAACAGTTAAGACTCACAATCTTCCTCCGTAGTAATATTTTGTGGCAAAAAGTGAAAATAAAAAGATTTTAAAAAAAATTTAGAAAATGGGGCTATACTAAAAGGGAAAAGTAAAAATTGTCACATTTGTCCCACTGGGACAACTGCGGAATATTGGAATAAGAAAATCTTAGTTTTGTTCAAAAAGAAAAACATCCTACCTATAACAGCCAAAGGTATTTTTCCTGACTTTATGAGCTGTTAGCTCTGGAAGGCAAATTTGTTACTATGCTCAGCAGACACACAAAGAGGAGGAGAGCACTTATCTTGCAGCTTAAACATCCACCAAAGTGAAATTTCCCAGACTGCTCCTGACATTAACTATCATAGATACAGCTCTTTTGCTAATGCTTTAGCAAATTTTGCCTGAAGAGCTTTTAAAAGTTTGCTACCATGGTCAACCTCCTCGATGGACCTTTGTATCTGATCGACCCCCTTGCCCTGCTGGGGTTGTTGTGGTTACCAGGACCCTGCTCTGCCCACACAATTGAATGTCCAAGAGGAAATCAGTAATGGGTGGTGTCCTCTCAAGGGTCTGGATTGGGACCAATAGTATTTAGTAACTTCAGCAATGACATAGTGGAATCAAGTACCTTCAGCAAGCTTGCAGTCAACACCAGCTGTGTGCTGGACACACTGCAGGGAAGGGATGCCATCCAGAGAGACCTGGATAGGCTTGAGAGGTGTGCCCATGTGAACTTCATGAAGTTCAACGAGGCTAAGTGCAGAGGCCTGCAGCAGAGCTGGGGCAATCCTCAGTATCAATACAGGCTGGAGGATGAGGATGAAGGAATTGAGAGGAGTTCTAAGGAGAAGGACTTGGGATGTTGGCTGACAAGAAGCTCCTCATGACCTGGCAGTGTGCAGAAACCAACTATGTCCTGGGTTGCACCAAAGGAAGCTTGACCAGTAGGTCCTGCTGCTACCTAAGCGTCACCAGTTTGCTCTTTGCTGCACCTGGCAACTTCAAGAACGAGATCCCTCACCTGAGGAATGACTCTTCCTTCCTGTCAAATGTTTCTTGCAAAGAATATGAGAGACAGCAAACACTAGAGACGATAAACAACCAGGCACCTGGCCTCAAGTGTACTTTGCTTTTCTGTTGTTTCCTCTATATCCTTATTTCATTCTATATATCATCATTTCATTTTTCCAGAAAGACCTTAAAATTACCTGGTTAGCATTTTTCTTGTTCCAGCATCTAATAAGATAGAAATTATTAATTCTCAACTTTAAAGGAAAGCCTAGGCATAGTGGAGAGTCACTGCATTGCAAGCTAGCTCTTGAATCCTGCTCCACCATCAAGAGCAGTCCATTACCCTTTTCTGTATTAGCTGTAGAGAGGTACTGTATGATTTAGTATAGCAACATTTATCCAAAGTTGTTTTGGTTTCAAAAATGTAGAGATATTGTCTTGAAAAAAGCCAAATCCTTGCCATTTCCAGTGTTTCTAGAATGGAAATTGTTCAGAACCACTTAGGGAGCTAAAAAGAACAGTTGAAGGCTGTGTGGGAGTATTTGCGTATGCATTGGCAGGGGGAGAGGGAGGAAAAGAATGAAGAAAAATACAGCGCTTTTTGGTGTTCAGCTGAGCTTAGTGTAAAGTCTGCACTACAGCAACTTAACAATTCCCTATGGTTTTGTCTTTGAAAGGGGATACTAAAAAGAGGGGGTAGGACAGAGTTGTTTATAATGTTTTCAGTCACATCACCTTTTATCAAACAACTTCAAAACTTTCATGTTTTAATTATTCTATAACCTCCCCTGCTGTGACTGGTAGAAAACCAAGTAGAATAATGTATTTTACTGGAGAGAAACTGAAGACCATGCCATAAAAGCCCCCTCTGTATGAGCATGTGTGAACAGCTCTCCAGGCATGTGTGTGGATGGAGAAAACAGCTGGCTGAAGAGCAGGAAAAAGCATGCCAAGCGGTAGCACGTGTGGTCTGCCAAGAACTGATAAGATCCAGAGACCAGCAGTCCTGCTGAACCCACCAGAAACAATGAACAGTGGGACACTGCCAAAGCTGTCCAAATCCACTAGCGTCAACCACAGGTTGTTCAACCCAGGCTGCATCCCAGAAGGCTGCTATATATGTGAAACTACAAGATTATCTATCTATCTATCTATCTATCTATCTATCTATCTATCTATCTATCTATCTATCTACCTGCTTATCTATCCATCCATGCATGTATCCCCAACAGAAGAGGAACATGGCCCTGCTTGAGCAAGTGCAGAGGACAGCACAAAGATGATCAGAGGGCTGGAGCACCAGTATTTATTAGATAGCCTTTAATTAGTCTGTTATTAGTAACAAGGGACTTATCGCACACTGCATTCACTTACTCCCTCACACAGGTCACAGTTACATGCAGTAACATAAGTGGGAGACCAGCCCTGGCTGTCTACTTAAAACCAGAGGCATGTGTTAATGTGCCAGGGGCTTTGAGGTTTCCAGATGATTTGTTTCAGATGATACACCTGAGTGTTTTATATATTTAGATAGACAGGTAGACAGGCAGACAGACAGATAGAATCACAGATTGGTTTGTGTTGGAAGGGACTTTAAACCTCCTCCAGTTCCAATCCCCTGCCATGGACAGGGACACCTTCCACTAGACCAGGTTGCTCCAAGCCCCTGTGTCCAACCTGGCCTTGAACACTGCCAGGGATGGGGCAGCCACAGCTTCTCTGGGCACCCTGTGCCAGGGCCTCAGCATCCTCACAGGGAAGAATTTCTCCCTAATGTCTCATCTCAACCTCCCCTCTGTCAGGTTAAAGCCATTCCCCCTTGTCCTGTCCCTACAGGCCCTTGTCCAAAGCCCCTCTCCAGATTTCTTGTCACCCCTTTAGGCACTGAAAGCTGCTCTAAGGTCTCCCCTTCAGGAGCCTTCTCTTCTCCAGGCTGAACCAGCCCAGCTCTCTCAGCCTGGCTCCAGATCAGAGCTGCTCCAGCCCTCAGAGCATCTCCGTGGCCTCCTCTGGACTCGCTCCAACAGCTCCACATCCCTCTTGTGCTGTTGCCCCCAGAGCTGGATGCAGGACTGCAGGGGGAGGTCTCACAGGAGCAGAGTAGCTGGCATCATCTTTCAGAGAAAACTTAGGTAAGAGCTGCTCCAGTGCCCCCTCCTTCCCGTAACTTTCACTTGAGACAGGAGAAGCTGCTGCTCTTGTCACAACCCCTCCATGCTTTCTATACACACTCTCCTGTCCCCCATTTGCCTTTATACTCCTCTTGCCTCCCTTGCACTACCCTCCTGTTGTATGCTATATTTCTGCCATACCATATGTCCTCACACATCTTCCCAGCCTGGATTGTGACATTTCCTTTTTTGTTTTTGGCTCCTAGCAGCACCACGGCCATTCCCTTTGCTCAGCACATCCTGGTTCCCATTGTTGCCCACGTGCTGCTTGTCCAAAAAGCGGATTTGTGCCTGGCATGCAGTAAACCAGTTCCACGTGCTCTGGAGAGACAGTGTGTTTATTCAGGTGTGGGGGCTCTGGGGGCTCTTCCATAAACCAAGCACACCCAATGCCAGCTTCTTTGTTACATTTATGCGCACAAGCTTCAAGATAATACACTCCCAATTACAATGACGGGTCAGTAATCTATATGTAATCATAATATTTGCCACCCTGTGCCAGCGCTTCACAACCCTCATAGTAAAGATTTTTTCCCTGATGTCTAATCTAAATCTAACTCTCTTAAAGCCACCCCTCCTTGTCCTGTCACTACATGCCCTATAATACCCTGGACTATTCTCAGCAATCAAAACTCAGTTGTTTCTCTACTCCAGTTTGAGGTGTATGTCCCTGAGGATGCATCGGATTCTAGATGAAAGCTAGAGATGGTAAATTAAGTGGAAAATATGCTTTGAAATTAAACGGAAATAATGCTTTTAGTAGGAGCACGATTTTGAAATCCTCCGGTATCGTCTGGGTTTGCGTGACCTCTCGTGGTCAAATCCCTGCCTTGCAGCTCCATCTTTTTAACTCGACGGTGGAAGCTCTCCTGGGACGCGTTTGGCTGCAGTTAATGCTGAACTGTAAGGGGAAGTTTTGGCTTGCGATAGTAAGCCACAATTTTAGTGAAAGAAAAAGCTGTGCTAACAGACATCGTGTGTCAGTAAATGATTTTTCTCTGAATCTCAGAATCCCAGACTGATTTGGGTTGGAAGGGACCTTAAAGCTCATCCAGTTCCAACCCCCTGCCACGGGCAGGGACACCTTCCACTAGACCAGGTTGCTCCAAGCCCCTGTGTCCAACCTGGCCTTGAACGCTGCCAGGGATGGGGCAGCCACAGCTTCTCTGGGCACCCTGTGCCTCAGCACCCTCACAATTTCTTCCTAATGTCTCATCTAAATCTGTCCTTTATCAGGTTAAAGCTAACAGAGCAAGCGCAGGCGCCACGGCTTCTCCTTCGCGGAGGGTGTTTCTCTGCGAAGGCCCCATCAGGAGCAAGCACCGCGGCCTCGCACGGGGCTTGATGGGCTGTGGTTATTCAGGCCAGGCCTCGCTGTGAGATACCGAGGCCGGGACGCTGCTTCACGGCGGAGCCTGAAGCGCCGCGGGGAGAGAGAAAGCGGGGCGGGCATCAGGAGCCTCTGCGGGCCCCGGGCGCACACCGGTACCACCACAATCCCCTTCCCGTTTCCCGCCGGCGGCAGCTGGGAGAGGCGGGGCGGGGCGGGGCACGCCCAGGGCCGGGGCGGGCGGTGGCGGGTTTGGCGCGCTGTCGGCGGGCCGCGCTTCCCGCCGTGGCCATGTCTCGCCAGAGCACTCTGCTGCGTTTCTTCACCAAGGCCGCGCCGGCACCGCCGGGATCGGCCCCGGCCCCGCCAGAGGCCGGCGCGGAGACCCGCCGCCGCTCTTCGGGGGAGCAGAATGGGTGTGAGGCCACCGCCGCCGCCGAGGCGAGCAACGGCACAGCGGGTAGAGCAGCGGCCCTGCGCAAGGAGACGGGGAAGAAGGGCGAAGGGGACGGCACGGCCGCCAAGGCGCACGGGTAAGCGGCGGGGGGCAGAGCAGGCCGCGGGGCCGAGGCCTACAGGGGGGCAAAGCGGCAACGCGCGGGCCGTAGCGGGCGGGGAGTGGGTGGCTTTTGGAGCGGGACCCCTCGGGGCCGCCGGTGTCCGTCCGCCTCTACCTTCCCACCGGGAGACAGTGGCCGCCCGCCGGGCCCTGGGCCTGCTGGGGCCTTCCAGGTGCGGACCGGGGGCCGGTTCGCAGCGAGCCTCGCTGAGCGGTAGGAAGCGCCGGAAGGTGCTGCTGTGTGTGTGTATGCATGCACACATACACAGTGCGCCCAGAGTGTGTCCAGGCAGGGCGGGATAACGCCGACATCCGCGCAGAGCGGGTCTGGTCCTGTTGTGAGTCTTTGCCGGGTTGAAATACGTTCTTTCCGTACCACCTGTCTCCTGTCAGGGCCGTATCACAAGTGTCCCAAGTGCCGTTGAAATGAGTGTCATAGAATTGCGGGCACTTAAGGTTGGAAGTGACCCCAAGGATCCTCTGGTCCAACTTTTCTAGATTGGTGGCCCAGCGCCCTATCCAGCCGAGCCTTTAAAGTATCCAGTGTTGTGTAATCCACCCCTTCCCCGGGGACGTTATTCCAATGCCTGATAGTTCTCCCTGTGAACAAGTTTCCTCTTGTGTCCAATTGGAATCTCCCCAGCAGTAACTTGTCCCCATCACCGCTTGTCTTTCCTGTGTGACCCTTGGTAAAAAGGGAGTCTCCATCTTCTTTATAGCCACCCTTTAAATAGTGGCATATGGTGATAAAGTCTCCTCTGAGCCTTCTTTTCTCCAGGCTGAACAGACCCAGCTCTCTCACGTGTGCCTAGCCCTTGAATCATCCCTGTGGCCCTTCCCTGGACTCTTCAGCCTGATCAGTGTCACTGTTTGGCTACAGGCTGTAGGGATGCTCCCGGCCATCAGTGGTAGAGTGTGGCAGTGGCTGGGTTGAAATCCTTGGGGAGGAGGAGAAGGCAAATAAAAGCTGCATCAAGTGCTTTGCAGGGTAGACAGTTTATTTATTCTTTTTCTTTTTGTAGCTTGAGGGTTTGCCTTAAATGACACTAATTTCATTTAGGTGCCCTCTTGAGAATTAGTTTCTGCAGGAAAACTTGTCATGTGGGTTCATGATTCATTATAGTCTGCAGTGTTTTGTTTTAATGTCTGATTGGCCCCAGTTGCTTTCTCTTCCCCACCCTTAAGTGGGCTGCTTCCCATAAGAAGGGGTAACAGACACTAAGAATCTGGTTACATATGGCTCTAGGTGGCCCCGCTTGAGTAGGGTGGTTGGAAAAGATGACCTCCAGAGGTGCTTTCCAACCTCAGCCAGTTGTCTGTGACTGTAAAGGTCTGTTTCAGTGGGGATCCAGGAGAATTGGAGGAGCAAATCCAAAAACTTGTTTGGGGGTGGTATAGGAAGACTATATAATCCAGGTCATACCACGTGGGAGCCTTCCAGGATGTTTAGAGGGCAAGCTGCTTGGAAGCAGTGTGCAGTTCTGTTTTAGGTGTTTGTGTTCCTTACATTACACATCTGTTGTGTCTGCAGTGTCTCCTGTGAGTATGCACCTGGTGACCTGGTCTGGGCCAAGATGGAAGGTTATCCTTGGTGGCCATGTCTCATATACAACCATCCAACTGAAAAAACAATAGTCAGAGGAAAAGGGAAATCCACTCGTGTCCATGTACAGTTTTTTGATGACAGCCCTACGAGGGGCTGGGTCAGTATGAAGTATCTGCGGCCATATAAAGGTAAGAGATATAAATAGAACTTTCTGAAATGGAAATAAGCCACTTGCTTTGGGAAAATAAGCATGAGGTGTAGGATATGGTATTGCCCATGGAGAAAGAGCAGCAAAATCAAGATCAGTATTGAGTGGGAAAGCATATTTTGTGCTTTCTTCCATCAATGTAAAAAAAGATGTAAAAGATAAATCCACTATTTCAGGTTTTAGCCCTGAAATCCTTAAAATATTAGCAATGCCAAACACAGTTTTTAAGCAGCTGTTTGGGAGCTGCAGTTTGTCCAGGCACAGGGTGTTAGGTTACTAAAATCAATTCTACTGTGACATTATTTCTTTTAAGCTATGTAGTACAGTTTTGTTAATAAAATATGCAACTTTGTTAGGGTAGTGCTTGTTGTTACAGAGCAGACTTGGTGCTTGTCATATTGAAGAAATGATTTGGCTAACTAAAGAAAATCAAATGTCATCAAGAATTAAACCAACATTTGGCATAATAAATCTCACCTTATTAATAATCAAGATCTGTTTTCCTCTTGTTTTGTAATTCTGGTGATGCTGAAAGCTATTTTGTGTAAATCAGTGTGCTGCCATCTTGTTATTCCAACAAATGCTTTAGGTATAGTACAGTATTCTTCATATACTATAGATTTGCTTATGATGCAGTGAAATAACTGAATTTAAACAGTTGCTTTATTTTTACAAATCAGTTCTGTTTTGTGATCATGTAGTAATGTTATTTTTTGGCTTGTTGATACTTAAATGTACTGCACTTAAGGCATAGTTAGTTTAATTTAAAATGGTAATGTTATTACCAGAAGTGTTAGCATAATTTAACACAAGGGAATTGGTCCAGGGTTTGTATGTATCTTTCCTGGTGGTGTTTTACAAGAACCAAGTGTCTTATAACATCTTAGGAGCAAATGCAGGTAAGGAAATTGATCTCCTTGCCAAAAGGAAGTTGCAGAACAGAAATGTTCAGAACTTTCAGGCACAGAAACACAGGGTCTATCTGTAAGAAATATGGTTAATGCAGAACAGAGTAAAAGTATTTAAAGGACATGATTTGCTTTTAAATTCGGACAAAAAGCATCTTTATATACAAAGTAAGAGTTTTGGAATCTTGGGATAAGAAAATGGAGAAGTTTCTTACACAGGGTTATTGTTTGTAACTGAATATGTAGAGACAGCGGGGGGCTAGACTTGTAACAGTTGGGCATGCAAGAGGTGGAGTTACACTCGAGAATGCAATTAAATTATATGATGATATTTTTCTTCTGCCATTGTTACATTGCCAGTATTAAACACGCAATATATTTAGGTTGTCTCAGTTCATTTGCAAACCCAAAATGGAGATCTGGTTTGCTAATGTGTTGCAGTCGTGCTGTAGAAGCAGCTACTTGTAACTCAGTGCTTTGCTACTGCAAGCTCAAAGAAATGAATGTGAGAGAGAATTCTGTTTGGCTCATTTCTGAGGTAGTTGGCCTCCTACAACTCAGCTGCCTTTTGTCTGCTGTTGATTTAGAGCTGAAGTGTAAAGGGATTCACAAGAGAACATATTCAAGCAGATCCTACTGTCGTATGCAGCCAGTTACATTCAGGAGGAACAGAAAAAGGGATCACCTCTCCCCATCTGTACCTAATGTCCTTTTTTCTTGTATTATGTATTCATATTGAATACATAATACATTATGTATATGATTCATATTTTGAGCATTGCATTAAGATCTGAAGCGTGTAATAGCCTGTTGTTTATGATGAAAACTCCCATCCCTGGCAGAGTTCAAGGCCAGGTTGGAAGGGGCTTTGAGCAGCCTAGTCTATTCAGAGGTGTCCCTGCCCATGGCAGGGTTTGAACTGAGCAATCTTTAAGGTCCCTTTCAACCCAAACCATTCTGTGATTCTGTGAAGATTAATTTCAGCATCTTTGGGGACCCTTTCTAGAAATCAATCTGTAGACTAGTTGACTTTGTGTTTATGTACAGGTAGTGGAAGGAGGAGCTATGGTGCTCAAGGGATATGAAAGAGGATGAGGGGATAGTGCAGTTATTAATAGCAGGCTTTGCTTGATACACTGCAGTGTCAGGCGAATTGGCAGTGTGACTGATACGCAGTTAATCTGGCTGGTGTTGGGCCTTGCTGCACTTACAGGAGCAGTTTGAACAGCCAGCAGAGCTTTAGCCAAAGGGCCTGTCATAGATGACTGACGGCCGTAACTTGAAGATAATTTTGTGGCTGAACTTGCCTATCACTGCTAAAATAGCTATGTGGCCTCAGTCAGGGCTGCTGCATTGCTGGTATAAAGTGTTACTTTTCAGTAGTAACTATAGTTAGTGTGAGGGTGTTTAGTGCTCAGGTTAGAAGTATTCAGGTGTGGTAATGAGCTACAGAAGTAGAAGCAATTCTTCAGGTGTTCATGTATGAGGCAGTCATTTTGTTTGTGAGTGGTTATACTTTCTCTAGGGATACTTATAAGGCTGAATGAATATTTAAGACGTGGTGGAAATGACTGGTAACCACCAAATATTAGGTAACTACGAGTTGTCTGAATATGTTTCAAAGTGAAGTGTGAACAATAACTGAAGGGCTGGCTGAATGCTAGACTAACTTCAGTTTCTGACAAGTTATTTGTGGTTTTACAGGTTCATCAGATGTGGAGGCACTGAAGGGTGGTATGTTCTACAGTGCAAAGCCTGAAATTAAAAGAGCAATGGTGCTAGCAGACGATGCAATGAATAAAGATAAGACTAAGCGGCTTAAACTGGCAGTATGCAATGAGCCTTCAGACACAGAGGAGGATGAGGAAGAAGAGGAAATGGAGGTAAAATTTTTCTTTCTTGCTGTCATTTTCAGAGATAGTGCTAGAACTTAGAAGCTGTCTTTTGGAACTAAGTGTGGAGTATCTAGCTGGAGAGACAAGTCTAAAATCTCTCTGGTGTTCTGTGTGCTAAGGACTGACCTCAGAAGCTACTTAACTTCTCTGTCTCTTCATACTCCTTGGGTAATTCAGGTGACCCACTTTCTCACTCATGCTTTTTTTGTGCTGCATCTTTTTATCTTCTCTATCTGCTATTCATCTTCCAAGCTCCCCTTAAGATCAATCTGAAGTTTTAATTTGCTGTGATATAGAAATTTTTGATTTTTTTTAAGTATTAAGGTGTTAAATTGGAGTTTTGGAGCTTGCCCTCTTCTTGTAGAGTAGCATTAGAATACAAATTCTTGTACTGTTAACACTAGTCTGTTGGTCAGGTAACTAAAAGATCTTTTATTGTATTGTATTCACCTTGTATTGTGAATGATTCAAATATTTCAGTACCACCATATGCATTGGAATAGATTTCTTTGAAAAGGAGTCATAGAATCATAGAACAGTTAGGGTTGGAAAGGACCTTAAGACCATCCAGTTCCAACCCTCCTGCCATGGACAGAGACACCTCACACTAAACCATGTCACCCAAGGCTCTGTCCAACCTGGCCTTGAACACTGCGAGTGGTGGTGGAGCATTCACAGCCTCCCTGGGGAACCCATTCCAGTGCCTCACCACCCTAACAGGAAAGAATTTCTTCCTTATATCTGATCTAAACTTCCCTTGTTTAAGTTTTAACCCATTACCCCTTGTCCTATCACTACAGTCCCTAATGAAGAGTCCCTCCCCAGCATCCCTATAGGCCCCCTTCAGATACAGGAAGGCTGCTATGAGGTCTCCACGCAGCCTTCTCTTCTCCAGGCTGAACAGCCCCAACTTTCTCAGCCTGTCTTCACACGGGAGGTGCTCCAGTCCCCTGATCATCCTCGTGGCCTCCTCTGGACTTGTTCCAACAGTTCCATGTCCTTTTTATGTTGAGGACACCAGAACTGCACACAATACTCCAAGTGAGGTCTCACGAGAGCAGAGTAGAGGGGCAGGATCACCTCCTTCGACCTGCTGGTCATGCTCCTTTTGATGCAGCCTAGGATAGAGTTGGCTTTCTGGGCTGCAAGTGCACACTGAAGCTGGCTCATGTTCATTTTCTCATGGACCAACACCCCCAAGTCCTTTTCCGCAGGGCTGCTCTGAATCTCTTCTCTGCCCAACCTGTAGCTGTGCCTGGGATTGCCCTGACCCAGGTGTAGGACCTTGCACTTGTCATAGTTAAACTTCATGAGGTTGGCATCAGCCCACCTCACAAGTGTGTCAAGGTCCCTCTGGATGGCATTCCTTCCCTCCAGGATATCAACTGAACCACACAGCTTGGTGTCATCGGCAAACTTGCTGAGGGTGCACTCAATCCCACTGTCCATGTCACCAACAAAGATGTTGAACAAGACCGGTCCCAACACCGATCCCTGAGGGACACCACTCGTTACTGGTCTCCAGCTGGACATTGAGCCATTGACCACAACTCTTTGCATGCGAATGGTATGAAGAAACTGTTAATGGGATAGTGGTTTCTCTTACCTCCTCTGTCAGCATGGCCCATTTACTCTTTCTCCAGTGTGACGTTGCCCCAAGGGACAGATGCCATTCCAAGCACTTTGTTTGTGGCAACAGTGCAGTGGGCACTAGCACTTGACAGTTGGACTCTTGGTAGTCCCTTCAGTGCTGGTTTTCTCCAGCATTGGTGCTGGAGTTCTTGAAGTTTCAGCCTGAAAAGGCAAATAAAGGCAAATAATTTTCTTTCCCCTACACACACACATGATCTTCTTGAAGGTTACTACAAGGTAGTATGTTTGTGGGTGGAAATAGGTAGTTAACTAAGACCACAAAACAAACACGCCACCACCGCAACAAAAAACCAAAACAAACCCAAAAAAACTCCCCACAAAATAACCCCCAAAATCCAAACCTGTGGTCAAAGCTTATATAGGCTAGTACCAGATTTAATGTACCGTATGGCTTTTGTCCACTTTAAATGTTTTGTTCATCAGTGCATCACTTATGCAAAGTACTGAATGAGGCTGTAAAGAATACAGAGAGGAGTAATTATGCCACTGGCCGGTAGCAGTTACTTATGCAAGGGAATAAGTTCTGTTGCACTTATTGTGGCTCTTACTGTCTCTTACTTGAAATATCACAGCTACTGCATAAGTTGCACGTTTTTTCACTTCTTTTAGCAGCAGCAATACTTTACTTTGTAGCCAGAATTTTCTTTTGGTAAAATAATCTTATCTTCCCAGCAGATGAGTGGAAGCGCCTCAGGCAACAGTGATGACCGTGATAGTGAGGAGGATGTGAAGAGTAATAAGCGAGTAATGACCGGTGAAGGTGCTGTAAAAACCAAGAGAAGAAGAGTGTTGGATTCTGACAGTGAGCACGATGGCTCTGACGAAGAGTTCAAGCCTGATGTGAAAGATACAGCAAGCAGCGAGGAAGCTAGCAGTGGGGTGGATGAAAATGAATCTACTGACGTGGGGACAGATGCAGAGAGTGTTGCAGAAAGTCCCATCAAAGTCCCTTCTAAACGGAAGAGAAGACAGAGAAACAAGCCTGCTAAAAGGAGCAGCTTAGAAAATGAACGTTCTGAAACGCCCAAAATAGCAGCAACGGTTTCTTTAGAAGCTAAGTCTAAGCTGACATCATTTGCAGCACCTGAGAACTTTGACTCTCAAGCAGCTGCTTGCAGTGGAGGGAACAGTGGCTTCGCAGCGTGGGAGCACGAGAAGCTTGACTGGCTGCAGGAAGGGAAAAAGAAAGATGCGCACAGGAGGCGGCAGAACGACCCTGATTACGACCCCTGCACTCTGTATGTACCTGAGGACTACCTCAACAAGTGCACACCAGGGATGCGGAGGTGGTGGCAGCTGAAAAGTCAGAACTTTGATGCTGTGATCTTCTACAAAGTTGGAAAATTCTATGAGTTGTACCACATGGATGCAGTCACTGGTGTGAATGAGCTGGGCCTGATCTTTATGAAGGGGACTTGGGCACATTCAGGGTTTCCAGAAATTGCGTTTGGCAGATTCTGTGATGTCCTGGTGCAGAAAGGCTACAAGGTAGCCCGTGTGGAGCAAACAGAAACTCCAGAAATGATGGAAGCGCGCTACAAGTCAATGGCCCACCCGACAAAGTTCGACAAGGTTGTACGCCGTGAGATCTGCAGAATCATCACCAAAGGAACTCAGACTTACAGCATCATGGACTGTGATCCCTCCGAGAACCATAACAAATACCTGCTGTGCGTGAAGGAGAAAGAAGACTCCTCTGGACAGCGTGTTTATGGGGTCTGCTTTGTTGACACGTCGGTGGGGAAGTTCTATGTTGGCCAGTTCTCGGATGATCGGCACTGTTCAAGGTTTAGGACTTTAGTAGCACATTACACTCCCGTGCAGGTACTGTATGAGAAGGGGAACCTGTCTGTGGACACACAGAAGATACTGAAGGGCTCGCTTCTTTCTTGCATTCAGGAAGGGCTGATCTCTGGTTCCCAGTTCTGGAATGCATCTAAAACACTAAAAGTCCTTCTCGAAGAAGGATATTTCAAGGAGAACGAGAACTCCGAAAATGGATGTTCTCTGCCCTCTGTAATCAAATCTCTGACTTCAGAGAGTGACTCTCTGGGATTAACTCCTGGGGAGAACAGTGAATTAGCTTTGTCAGCTCTTGGGGGATGTGTCTTCTATCTGAAAAAATGCCTGATTGATCAGGAGCTGTTATCGCTGGCGGACTTTGAGGAGTATATCCCTGTGGATATTGACACTGCAAAAACAACGAGGCCAAGTGGTTTCTTTGCCAAAACCGACCAGCGGATGGTGCTGGATGGAGTCACCCTGATGAACTTGGAAGTCCTGCAGAACGGAACCAATGGAACCACAGAAGGTACTTTGTTGGAGAGGATCGATTCTTGTTGTACGCCATTTGGGAAGCGCCTCCTGAAGCAGTGGCTCTGCGCTCCACTTTGCAATCCGAAATCCATCAACGATCGTTTGGATGCTGTTGAGGACCTTCTGGCAGTGCCAGATAAAATGTCTGAGGTTAGCGAGCACCTGAAGAAACTGCCTGACCTCGAAAGGTTGCTCAGCAAAATTCACAGCATTGGATCACCGCTTAAAAGCCAGAGCCATCCTGACAGCAGGGCCGTCTTCTATGAAGAGATCAAATACAGCAAGAAAAAGATTGCTGACTTCTTGTCTGCACTGGAGGGGTTTAAAGTCATGAGTGAAATTGTCGATGGCATGGAAGAAAGTGCCAGTGACTTCAAGTCTAAAGTCCTTAAGCAGCTGGTCACCCGCAAAGACAAAAACCCAGACGGCCGCTTCCCAGACTTGAGTGCTGAGCTTAAAAGGTGGGATACTGCTTTTGATCATAACCAGGCTCGAAAGACAGGGGTGATTACTCCAAAGGCAGGTTTTGACCCTGATTATGACAAAGCACTGCAGGATATTAAAGCTGTTGAGGAAGAACTTCAGAAGTACCTGGATAAGCAACGCAAACTGCTTGGATTCAAATCTGTGCTGTACTGGGGGGCAGGCAAAAACCGATACCAAATGGAGATACCAGAAAGTGTGGTATCACGGAAATTGCCTGAGGAATACGAGCTGAAGTCAAGCAGGAAGGGGTACAAACGTTACTGGACCAAGGAGATCGAGAAGATGCTGGCTGCAATGGTTAATGCTGAAGAGCGCCGAGATGCGGCACTGAAGGACTGTATGAGGCGCTTGTTTTACAACTTTGACAAGAACAGCAAGGACTGGCACACAGCTGTGGAGTGCATTGCTGTGTTAGGTAAGAGCTCGTCTTCTTTTTGACATACCACAAAGAAACCATTGGCTCGTTTGGTAAATGATGAAATCTCATCTGGGTAAGCAAAAAGGGCTCAGTGCCAGCGCTTAGTCTGTAGTTTAAAAGCTCTGATTTTGGTAAGACATTGATAACTGTCAGCAATCACCTGTTTCCTGCTGGTTGATAAGTGGCAGTTGCTGGGTCTTCACGTGTGCAAGATCTTCCTTCTGTTGTGCCTCTCTAGGGGTGCAGCTGAGGATTTCTCACAGCTCAGCATAGCCTGGAGGGTCTCTCACTGCTTTTGGGATACTTATGTATGGATTGGTAGATTCTTACAAGTGAAGACAGTGATGCAGGTGGAGGTAACAAAATCTGACCTGCTAGTCACCTCCTTTCCATCTGAGCAGGTTGCTTTCATAGCATAACTGACTGGTTTGGGTTGGAAGGGACCTTAAAGCTCACCCAGTTCCAGCCCCCAGCCACACGCAAGGACACCTTCCACTAGAGCAGGTTGCTCCAAGCCCCTGTGTCCAACCTGGCCTTGAAAACTGCTGGGGATGGGGCAGCCACAGCTTCTCTGGGCACCCTGTGCCAGAGCTTCACCACTCTCGGAGCATCTCTCTGGGCTTGCTCCAACAGTTCCATGTCCCTCTTGTGTTGTTGCCCCCAGAGCTGGATGCAGAACTGCAGGGGGGTCTCAGTGGAGGAGAGGGGAAGAATCCTGTCCTTTTCCAGCAGCCTTTAAAAATACAAATGTGGTCATTGTCACTGCCTTGAAGAAGGTCATTGAGTAGAAAGACTTCCCAAAATGTTCCTTAAATTTCTGGGCTGAGACAGTCGCCTCTATTCCTTTCTCAGGACTGGCATACTCCGTACCGTGAATTCTCTGCTAGTGTGAGGCACTCAGGAATGTCTTTGTTCCAGGGAAAAATGAAAGCACTCTCTGAATGCCACTAGGGCAGAAAATGGAGGAGAGGTGGAGAGGAGGGAGGGATTCTCCGAGTGGTCTGGGAGAGCTGGGAAGCAGTCACAGCAGCCACACTGCAGTGCCAGCCAGGGCTGGGTAGAGGAGAGGCAGAGAGGGCGGCAGCTGTAATCTGTGTAGATGAAGTCTCTAAAATCACATAGCACAGTCCCATTTTGTAGGCAATCGGCTTTTAGAACTGCAGAGCCAGGCTAGCTGAGGGGGCTCTGCTGCTGCTTTCTGCAAGGCCAACACAATTTTAATAGTTATACATTTATCCTGGCGACTTGCAGGCAGTATTATGATTCTCCAAGTTTTTCACTGGCACAGAAGCTGATTTTCTCTTTGCTCACCTTGTTCTGAATTAAAGCAGTACAAGAAAGTAGTTGTTTTAACGTACATGTTAAAACACGCACGCTAAAGAAAGTAACTTTTGAAGTGAAATGGTGTGGATTTTAAAGACTTGTAAATTACAAGTTAGAGGGGAGGATTTTTAATCTGACATCATTGGGAATGTGGAAGGGATGAGGAAAGACACTGTGAGTATCCTCACCTTTTATTTGTTCTGGAGGACTTCCTGGGTGTTTTCCTTACCAGGAAAATGAAATAGAAAATGGTGTTTACAAAAATGCTATTGAATGAGTAAATGCATTCCAGTGAATGAATAAGGAAAGGTGAAAGTGTGACTTACTGGAATTTCTCTTAATCTTATAGATGCCTTGATTTCCCTCGCTAACTACAGTCAAGACGGTGATGGACCACTGTGCCGACCTGTAATTCTACTGCCTGTGGATAGTGCTCCTCCCTTCCTGGAACTTAAAAATTCACGCCATCCATGCATTACAAAAACTTTCTTTGGGGATGATTTCATTCCTAATGACATCGTGATAGGCAGCAAAGATGAAGATGGCAGTAGTGAAGCTTCCTGTGTCTTAGTAACTGGCCCGAATATGGGTGGCAAATCTACGCTCATGAGACAGGTGATGGTCTATTGACATGGGATGTTGCAGAGTACATCTGTGTTTTGCGTAAAGGAATAGCATGACTTGACTGTTTATAACTGTCAGAGGAGGTCCATGAGTGGTCTTCAGGGTGTGCAGTGCAAGGACAAAGTATAACGTGGTAGAAAATGCCCGTGTTTAGATAGTGGATTTTCTACTTGAGTGAGGGGGGGGAAAAGTAGTAGAGTAACTTTTCTCTCTTCCAAGTGGCCTTATCCATATCCAGGACTTGGTATCATCTAGGAGAAGATGCTTCTGCAGGTAAACTAGATGAAAATAGGGAGCAGCAGCAGCTGTGAAAGCAACAGGGAGTTTGCTTTATAAACACTGCTTGCTGTGACAACTTGGAGCTGTTAAAACAGTAGGAAGTTTATGTACTCCAGCCTTTGTTTTAGGGGGAACAGAGTCTCATTCCCTCCTTCTCTGTGTGGAGCTGAAGCTCCAAGCACATGTGACTGTTTTCATGTTTGTTCTGCAGGCTGGTCTCCTGGCTATAATGGCTCAACTGGGATGCTACGTACCTGCTGAGGTCTGCAGGCTGACACCGATTGACAGAGTGTTCACGAGGCTTGGTGCCTCAGACAGGATTATGTCAGGTAAGTGGCTGAAATCCAGCTCTCCACAGTGTTCTTGCCAAGGAGGGAGCTGCTTTCCTTGCTCTGAGCGGCAAGGGGAAAGGGATCATCTGTTGATTTTGCAGAGAGAGCTGAGCACCATTAGTTGTCTCATTGCTCAGAGTAGAACCAGGGCTGTAGTTATCCTTCATTTGTTTGATGTGCTTGCCCTCTGTTACATTTGACAGACACATATGATCACTTTTTAATGAGTTTTAACGCCTGCCTTCCACCTGGGTGCAAGTCTAAGGAATATCTTTCTGGATAGTGCAGAGCTGATTGTGTTCTACTTACATAGGTATCTTTTTCCAAGTGTTCTGGAATAGGACAGTGATGTGCAGGCAGCTGTTGTAGAGGATTTGTTTCTGTACTTTCCATGGCAGCCACTTTGTAATGGATGTCAACAGGACTTTTGTGAATTAAATGTTAAGTAATAGCATTTTTTACTTACTGGTGTGATTTTATGGGTGTATTTTCTAAAGAGAATAAATGGTTATTCCTAAATACTGTTAAGAACATGGGAATTTCTTTAATGCAGAAAATCGGATTGCTGCTTAATAACTCATGTTGAAAAACTTAGGTTTGAGCTCAGTAGTGCTCATGCAGCACAAGTACAGGAAGTAAATACTCGTTTGCTCTGAAGTTATATTAATTGCTGCTGCGTGTGGTTATTTGGAATGAACCCTACAAAGCACTAGTAACTCTGGACTTTATGCATGTGGATTTATCACGTGCAAGGCTCTGAATAATTGTGTGCTTCTGCTTGTGAGCTGCTAAAGAACAATTTCAGGTCTAAATTTCAGCCTTCATATTACCCAGGGATGTTCAGTCCTTAGCAGGGGTCTGTTTCTTTTGCCATACTTCACTCGAGTACCTATGAGTATCAGTTATCTGAATAATTAATTACCTGATGATATCAACAACCAGACCAGTAAGTCTGGTCTCTTAAGTCTCTTTTAAGCTTTTCTGCTTGCTTTTTTCACAGTGAAAGGCCACACACCTTGGGCCTGCCTAGGAGCACAAAGACTCTCCCCATCTTGTACCCTTCGTGCCCCTTTTTGTCCAGCTGATATATCTAACCAGTGATGTTAAAAGTAGAGAGATGAGGTGTCCTAAAACTTAATTAACTGTACTTGTGCCAATGCCTGAACACTTAAGGAACCAAAACCTGCTTTTTTTTCCCTGGCAAATGGAGACTGTTTTCATGCTGGAAAAAAAGCAGCTTTATGCTTCTGTTCATCTTCAGTTTGCTGTCAAGTTTCATTTCAGCTTGACCAAGATTTTAGTGCAGCTTAAATGAGGGTTTAGTTGTGGTTTTCAGATCTTTGCCTACTTCATGGTGTGTTTTTTATCATTTCTTTTATAGGTGAAAGTACCTTCTTCGTTGAATTGAGTGAGACTTCCAGCATTCTCCAGCATGCAACAGAGCACTCCCTTGTTCTTGTGGATGAACTGGGTAATCAGTCTGTGTTATAATAGATGGAAACTGAAGGTTAAAGGCTATCGTCAAGGTTGTTGGGCTGTCTAAATGACAACCAAGAACCCAGGGGCCATTTTACCATAATGCTCCCAATGTTTAACTGCTCAGTATCCATGTAATTCTCCCAAAACACACTTCTTGGATGCCCTTGGACCTAATGCCCCACCTTCCATCCTCAAGTAAGTCATTATTAGCTTATTTCTAGCTGAGTTTCCCGCTTTCCTTTGGATGATTACTTGCAGCAAACCTCGAGCAAGCCAGTAGCAAGTCTCAAGAGAGAAGAAATGTCATTTTCTACAGTGTGGAAGAGAGTGGGATTGTCACAGGACAAATACTCGGGGTCGCTTCATGCTGGGGCTGGTGGCTGTCACCACTCGCTGCTGTTGTCAATCTTCCACACAGCAGGGAGGAAGGGAAACAACATAAACTGATAGGGCAGGTTTGTGCCTTGGCCTACAAGAAATCTGGACAGGGACTTTCTGTAAGGACCTGTAGGGACAGCACAGGGGGAAATGGCTTTAACTTAACAGAGGGGAGATTGAGATGAGACATTAGGAAGAAATTCTTCCCTGTGAGGGTGCTGAGGCACTGGCACAGGGTGCCCAGAGAAGCTGTGGCTGCCCCATCCCTGGCAGTGTTCAAGGCCAGGTTGGACACAGGGGCTTGGAGCAACCTGGTCTAGTGGAAGGTGTCCCTGCCCGTGGCAGGGGTTTGGAACCAGATAAGCTTTAAGGTCCCTTCTCAACCCATTCTGATTCTGTAATAGATGGCAAACAATGTGTTGCATTTGCCTTTAGAAAAGCATCTTTCCTGCAGTTTTTTAATCTGAACAATTAAGGGTGAACACTGAGTTCACTTTGCCACTCTTGTTCCTCCAGGCAGAGGCACAGCTACTTTTGACGGAACAGCTATAGCCAGTGCAGTTGTGAAGGAGCTTGCAGAGAAGATCAAGTGCCGGACCCTGTTCTCCACCCACTACCATTCACTGGTGGAGGACCATGCGCACAACGTGGCTGTGCGCCTGGGGCACATGGTAGGTGTGATGGTGGGGCCACTGAGGTGTGGGGTTTTGCCTTATCCCTGCCGTCCTGCTCTCCTCTGCCCAGAGTCACCTGGAGGAAAGGATGTGACGGTTACCTAAACACATGAACCCTTACACACACTTACTCTTTCTAGGCATGTATGGTTGAAAATGAGAGTGAGGATCCAAGCCAGGAAACAATCACGTTCCTGTACAAGTTCACTGAAGGAGCGTGTCCGAAGAGCTATGGCTTCAATGCAGCAAGACTGGCCGATATTCCAGAGGAAGTTATTCAGAAGGGGCACAGAAAAGCAAAGGAGTTTGAAAGAATGACCATGTCACTGAGAGTATTCAGGTAAGGCCTTAGTTTCCCTGTTAGAAGTCCTGCATTGCTTAGCAGGCATCCATCTTAAACTTTGGGTGGTGGCTTTTGCTGACAGCCTTAACAACAGAGGGAGCAGTTACTCTGTGAGTATCAAATGTACTTCACCAGCAGTCAGGACGTACTGAAGCCTGACTTACACAAGGGCAGATATGATGAGTAATGTGGTATTTGAAGCCCCTGCTAGTCTCCAGGGCTCAGAGCTGAATTTGCATAGAGGTGTCTGGGAGTTGAGCAGCTTTATACCAGACACAGGATGGCATCTGCGTCCCCTAAGGCGGTGCGAGGGAGGTTTAAGCATCTGCATGCAGTAAAGCTGACTCTCATCTCCCTCAGGTACCTGTGCCTGGTGGCGGACGGTGCAGTGAGGGATGGAAACGCTGTTCAGAAACTTACCACTATGATCAACCATCTGTAAGGACCCAAGTGGCTTTGGAGTGGTGACTTCTCAAAAAAAGCTGGTATCAGACAACGTTATGATCTAATAAACTTTATTTTTTAAAAATGACCATTTTTCCATTGTCTTTCCTAGGAAATTAAACCCTTTAATTCTTACCTACCCTCTACATAATGGTTATTGAGTACTCCACAATATATTAAGTCTAGATGTTATGGTACATGCATACACTTTCAGGCTGTTGATTACCCACTGTCACCAATACACATAAATGGAAAAAAGCTATGAAACTGGATAGGGCTGTATATATACTTGTCTCAGCTTCATTAGAGCAGGAAATTGCTGTGATTTCCAGCAGGTTAAGTAATGTCCGAGACTGTTCAAAAAAAACTATGAACAGAGTAAAATACAAGACTGTTTTGAGGAGACTTTCTACCGTGTACTTTAAAACATAGTAAAATTTCTTTCACAAAACTTAGTTACGTGGGTACTTTGTTTTATAGTGCATTATAGTCTAGGAAGTCTCATTAAAACACTCGCTCTTTTCTTCTTTGTTAGGGTGGTTTGAGTACAGACTATTGCTGGGGCAGGGAAGGAGATTATTCTAACTTCGGAGGACACCAGAAAAATTGCTGGATATAATTTAAGATTAGTGTTTTCTCTTTCATAGAAAGAACGTACATACTGGGACATGAGTACAGTTACAGCAAGTCTAGGTGTGCTAACAAAACAGGACACATTCAAGTACAATAAGATTTTTTTTTTTTGCTTGAAATTAGAAACAAACTACATGAGATTAAAGCATTAAACTCATATTTCTCAATCTGAATAAATGTTAAAAAAAATCAAAAGAAATGCAGAAGTGCTAGCTCACATTTTTTTTTTACCATGTTACAAAAGCAATTGGTACCCATGTCCATAAAGGCAGCAACAAAGAATGCTGCTTGTCTACAGAATAGTACTACTGCAAATTGGACTGCGCTTCAATGCTACTTGTAAAAACACCAGCTTTCAGAAGTTGGTATCTGTACAAAATTGCAGCTTATTTTTTTTCTTCACTTCTGTCCCTTCAAAGTCTTTGTTTTACACAGTAATGCTAAAACGCCCAGTTCTGTTATCCTGAGTCAACATATTGCCACTTTCTTTTTTGGTAGGTTGAGCTCCATAGTGTCAACACCTCACACATCCGCTTTAACACAGTGTCTTTCTGCAGAAATGGGCAAGTGTAACTTCCTCCAAAAAAAAGGTTTGAACAGTTATGCTATTCGAATGGCAGGACTTGCTTTCTGAAAGGAATTCAGTTGTGCTGCAATGTATTGGATTCTATAGGTGGAGCAGAGTCATATAGTGTGTCTGTATCATGTGTAGGCTCTCCAGCAAGCGTACAGGGATTGGACAGTGTTCCAGCACCACAGTCACAGAAAAACCTGCAACGAGAGACAGCTCTTTAATTCCTCCTGCACTTGCACTGTCCAAACAGCTCAGAGGACGTGCCCAGAACATACCTATCGTGTCTAATGAATTCTACGTCATGTCCTTGATGGCACTTCTTAATGCAGTTCACGCATATGGCATTGCGGTCCGTGGTGTTACAGGTGTGACATCTGAAGGGAAACATCACATTTAAGCACAGGTCAAAAAGGGGTGTGCTTGAGTGAAGTGCTGGGGGAGCATCTAGGGGCAGAACAGGGCTGAGAGAAAGATAGGGAAGGACTGCTTGGGCCAAAAGAAACCTGGAGAGGGACTTCTGACAAGGGCACGTATGGACAGGACAAGGGGGAATGGCTTTAAACTGATTTAGATGAGACATCAGGTAGAAATTCTTCCCTGTGAGGGTGCTGAGGCGCTGGCACAGGGTGCCCAGAGAAGCTGTGGCTGCCCCATCCCTGGCAGTGTTCAAGGCCAGGCTGGACACAGGGGCTTGGAGCAAGCTGCTCTAGTGGAAGGAGTCCCTGCCTGTGGAAGGGGGTTGAGACTAGATGAGCTTTAAGGTCTCTTCTGACTCAAGCCATCCTAGAATTCTATGACAGTGAGAACTTGCTTAATCCTCATCTGTTGCAGCTGAGGAAGAGCATGCATCTATGTGCTACCAGACACATGGCAACTGTTTTAGGGGTCTTAGTATAAGAGAAATTGCGTTTATTTGAAAACCTGGCTGTAGGCAATGGAAAAAAAAACCTGTTACCTGTAGAAGTCATGCATCGGGTAGCTGGTGTAACTGGATATCTTATATAAACACTGGCCTCTACTGACAGCTTTTTCTATGGCATCTTGATTGTTCATTATTTTGTTATCTGTTGGGGGGGAAACAAAGTCAAGAACTAATCATACCTGGACAGATAACTCTGGTTTAGTTTTGGCACTGAAGCATACCAAATCTTCCATGCCAGGTTAGAAGACAGATGCCCAAAGATTGCAGTGCACTCCTTGACCAGACAGACTCTTCCTTTTTGCACACATTGCATAAAATACCTGATCAGCCTTCCTTTAAATACTCTCTGTGAACTGATCTGTGAATTAATGCTTAGAAAGAAGCCTTCCTCTCAGGATGAAGTCTTCTTTTGAGAAGTCTGAAATCTGAACATTTGAAAGCCGCTTGATGACCCTAAGGACTTTCAACACATCCCTTAGAACGCAGGAAATGTGGGAATTTGGTCTGACCACTCCAGCTTTTAAAAGACGTGTCCAAGGCACAGTGAATTTCATAATCCTGTTATTCTACTAGATCTTCTGTCATGTCCCGAAGTGCCCCTCAAACTAGTTTTGTCTGCTCCAGTGGCATCACAGTGCTGAGTGATGCAGCTGGCAAGCCCAGGGGCTGTGAAGCAGGGAGCCAGAGCTCATGTTTATGTGGTCTAAAGGAGATAAAGTACAGCCAAGTGGGTAAAAACTCTGCAAACCAAACCTTTTTCTTCTAGAATAACCTCCTGGAGCTGCCTGTCATTGAAACCATCATTCCAATCTCCTCCAAGAGGATCTTGTCTCATGCACACTTCCCCACTATACATGGGAGTTTTATGCATGCAATCTGTTCCTGTTTTCTGAAAAAAGGGATTTGAGATTGTGAGTATTCATGTTTTTAGATCCTAAAAGCCAAGTGAGACATGCTTCTTTGCTGGACACTTGCATCCAGATATATGACAAAGGAATTGCCATTCTGCTAACTTGAAATTTGAGGTGGCCCAAAGTACAGTACCCAACTCAGAAACAGAGAGCTAATAACAGAGCTCTGATATATGAACCTTAACTTGCTTTTGTCTAAAGCTATCTTAAGATTTTTAGACCCAGTAACTGAAGTTATTGCTCATCACCTTCAGCTGAAACTCTTGGTGTCAACTACCAGACCTGAGCCAGAAATGGTAAAAAGAATGGCATGGTAAACCCCAAACCCAGCAGCAAATTAAAACCTGGAAAGCGAACAAACCCAACCAGCGAGGGCTCAGGCTCACCTTTCATTGTGACATTGACACCAGATGCAAGAAATAAACCTCCAAAGCGGTTGTTGAAAATCTGATTGCCTTCTAACGTTGCAGTTGCGTGATTTGTTATTTCAATACCTTTGTTGGGTCAGGGGAAGAGAAAAGAAGAAAGGGGGAAAGTTAAACCCTTCGTGATTGTGCATTTGTACCTCTTACCATGATCTGTACTTGGCTGGGGTTTTTTTAACCCTCATAAACTCAGGGGGAAAAAGGAAACTTACACAGCTGGAAATTACACTGTCATTTGCTATAAAACTGAGGTTCATATACTTCCACTACATCCATTACAGCTGGCCGTAACAATACATTATTACTTTATGTGATAATAAAACAGCATTGTGACTGTGTATTTTCAAGAGGGATATGATTTTTGGATGCTTAAAGCTGTCATCTTCATGTAGATCTGAAAGTTCTTGTGCACATACCTTACCCTTCTTAGAGTATCTTTGAAAAAAGAAAGTTCTTAAGATGGGTAACCTAAAATTCATTTCTTTAAATCTCAGCTTTTATCTGTAACCTGTGTCTTCCAAGTCATTTGTCCAGGACTGCTCTTGACAGCAACCTATCCTTCCCCCCCACCACACTGAAACAACACCTTTAGAGGCTCTTCTCAGAAAACTTCCTTCTTCTGAAAGAAAGATGGGAGAAAACTCAAGAATGCAAATTTAGTTGGAATGGAAAACGGATGGAACTGCAACCATTACACAGCAAACTGCACAAAAATCGCTACCAAACATTCCTCATCTCTTTTGGAGTGAGGAATGCTCATTTTATTCATTTTTCAACTTTGTGGAGTGAGAAAGTTGAACTCGAGATGTAAAATTCAGATCTCTTTAAAACATCTATTTGCTGTTTCCAACCTTTTAAAGCACTGATAAAATATTCAAACTGTCATCCAGCAGATCAGCTACTAATATGCTCTAGATAGCTTCCTCAATTACTTCTAAAGGAAAATAATGAAAAAAGTATTTCCCAGACAAATGAGAAGCAGAACATGTGCTGTTCCTCAACATCCAGGAATTCCAGAGGCTGCTGTAAAGATATTCTGGCTACAGTTCTGAAATGATTTCTAGAATACACAGAAGGATATCCCCAGTCTCTGATAAAATCCCTCAGTACCGTGGGGTAAACAATCTCGGTGTTAGCTTTGTGAGGAGCTTGCTTTTAAGCTCTAACACTTCAAGACTTGATCTGAACAACACAAACCTGCAGCAAATCCATCAAATATTCGGTTTTTCCTTAGTACAGGGTGGCTGTTGGTGCTGATAAGAACACCAGCTTGAGCATTCCTGAAGATATCGTTCTCTTCCAGGAGACCTGTGACAGACCAAACACCACACTGGAGCTTGTTAACATTTCCTTACCAGTCACCATCCTGTGAAGTACTTGCAAACCATCTCGTGTATCATCACCCTGCTAATACCTTTCATTTGGGGAATACCCACCGGCAGTGAAGCTAGCAAGACAAGTTTAAAGTGATCCTCAGTGCATAACCATGTATTTTTTCAGCATACAGATAGAATTTGGGATCATATGCACCATTACAGAAAACCCTGGTTTACTTTTGGGGAAAAACTAAGTCTTTACACTTCCCAAAGGTTTCTTCCATTTTTTTAACACCTTTCTGTTCTTGTCTTCTAGAAGGAGCAGCCTGCCAAAGCAAGGCTTAACCTGCATTTTTGTTACTGCAGGACAGGTTTACTTTAAAGTGCTTAACTTAAAACTAAAGCTCATTTACAGCAACTGATTGCCTACAAAACATCAGAATCTGGTATTGGGACACACAACAGTCAGCAGGGGATTTCAGAGGAGGACCACTTGTAAGTTTACAAATATACCTCCTGGGAGATGTGTTTTTACTTTTACACCATCACCACCACACCCCCCCCCCAGTAAACCTTTGATACTGGCTGAACCTGAACTGTTCAGATGCAGTATTTTGGCTGTATGGCTTGAATTAAATACTGTCTTTCAGTCAAATAGCAAAGCAAAAGCAGATGACATAAAAGGACTGCCCTAAGCAGCAATCCAACAGTCATCTTGGATGAGATTAATTACCTCTGCCTCCCACAGATTTCAGTATTAGTGGTAATTAAGGCTAAAAAGCACCCATATTATGTTCATTGTAACTATTTCATTACTTCAGAAGGTGAGAGATAGGTTTCTAAAGAGCACTTTCAAAAGGACACTGCTTAATCTGTAACTCTTATCCAGAATATTCAGTATATGCCACAGTAAGGGAAAAAACTACCTCTTCCCCCATTAAATATACAGATGCCTCCATCTCTTCCATCATGGATTTTATTTCTTCTTAGTGTAGGATTACTGTCTGTTTTAATCCATACACCAGCCATTGCATTATCAAAAATCTCATTGTCTTCTATAAATCCAAGCCCTAAAATTGAAGGAAGGGTGGAAAAAAAATAAAATCAAAAAGGATAATAAATGGGAAAAGGTAATATTGCAAAACATGAACAGTTCTGGATAAACGTGAAAAACAAACCTACCAGAATTATAGACAAGAATACCACCATTCTGACCACCCCAGATCTTGTTGCGTCTGATTTTGGGGTTGCTTCCAGTTCTAGAGAGCAAAAAGTCATGTAAAACAGGTTACTGTCTCCCAGTGTTTAGAACACCTCTAAAGAAGTGCCCCATAGATCTTGCTGCTTAAAAATCTTACTAAAATAGAGTTATTTCCAAGCAAGCAGATATATTTTAGCTTTACAGACTTCAAGGGCCACACATTCTATTCAACATCCTAGCTATTATAACAGCAGAACTGTTTTCTAAGCTGAAGCAGAGGGTATTCAGACATACTGGATTTCCAAAACAGTTATTTTTAGAAACAGGAGTGCAAGGACAGTTAAAAAGGCACAGAAGAGCACAAAACAAGCCACATCTGTTTTGATGTCAAACCAGAATACACTTTACCTTATCTGGACCCCTGAGTACATGTGGTTATAGATGTCATTGTCTTCTAAAACGCCGTGTCCATTGTCATAAAAATAAACTCCAACCTAGTACATCGAGAATTAAATTATTAATCCCAAAGTATGAAGTATGAAAACACAAAAGAACTTTATCCTCAGTGGTCCCTTTGTAGCCACAGAGCAACACTCACTTGTTTCCCACTGTGTATTCTGTTTCTCCTCAAGACTGGAGTGCTCCCTGTTGTCACCCAGACTCCAGCCAAAGTATTGCTGTAAACTTCGTTTTCCTCAATCACACCTTGTCCTTTTTCATGCTGAACACAAGACAGTTTCAGAGTTGAGATAATCTGCCAACAGCCAATACTGTTTTCCTGGCTGTACCCATCCCTCCCCAGTATGTCTTCTTTACCATAGAAAAGTAATTCTTTTTTGAGTATTATTTTTTAGTAACAGCATGTCATGATGCTGAATGTTTGCCATGAAACAAAGACCACTCTGCATGTAAATCATTGTATCTTGGCCTTGCTCAGCCTGGCAAACAAAAGGCTCCAGGGAGACCTTGTAACATTCTTCCAGTACCTAACAGGGGCCTACATGAAATCTGGAGAGGGGCTTTTGACAAGGGCCTGCAGGGACAGGACCAGGGGGAATGGCTTTAACCTGGCAGAGGGGAGATTGGGATGAGACATCAGGAAGAAATTCTTCCCTGTGAGGGTGCTGAGGCCCTGACACAGGGTGCCCAGAGAAGCTGTGGCTGCCCCATCCCTGGCAGTGTTCAAGGCCAGGTTGGATGGGGCTTGGAGCAACCTGGTCTACTGGAAGGTGTCCCTGCCTGTGGCAGGGGTTGGAACTGGATGAGAGCTTTAATGTCCGTTCCAACCCAACCCATTCAGTGATTCAATGATCTCAAGGCTCTGCAGTAATCTTTGCAAACCTCTGCAAGCTGCTGGTAGAAAAAGCACCACCCCAGTGCCATATCTGATGAAAGCTATGGCACCCAGCACATAAACCTACAACCAGCCCTATCCACCAGGCCAACAAAAAATTGACATGTCTCTCAAGGTAACTATCTTTACCATGTGCTGTGCCTAGAAGTAAAGCAGCGTATTCATGGTCAGGGTAATCTGTTCTGGTTAGATTTACAGAACGAACAGGTGAAGCTGCACACTTGAATCATCAGCTGAATCACAGGTAACTTTTGGTAGAAAGATGGGCAAATTCTCTCTCAAAGTCTGATATTGCTTAGGGGAACCTGACAGCTCTTTCAGTTCAGTTAGCAGAGTCCTTGCACACGCTGGGAACTGCACTTGATTCCTCCTTTTTACAATACAGGACCATACAGCAGTTGCAATGTATAGCATCCTGAAGGCAAACCCCAAGTATTTTCTGAGGATAGTGATAAGCACGTTAAAACTCCAAAAGAGCTAAACAGATGTCTATTTTCTTAAATAATGACAATCTGCTATGAACACTAAGCCTTTAAAAAGCTTTTAACCAAGAAATGGTGAAATTCTGTCATCATCCAATTTTACACATTTTACTCTGTAATAATTTAGTGACATCCTTTTAAATGTCAGCACCACCTTCAGTCTATTAGAATTAACCTAGTTTATAACGTAAGAACTTTAGTCATTGTAAATACAATCAAACATTTATAGAGCACCCTTTCCCAACCTTGATAGGAAGAGGAAACAAAGTTGTATGCCTGCTTGTAGGTAATACTCACTACATAAATTCCACCATGCTGACCATCATGAATTTTGTTGTGTCGAACTATGGGACAGCTGTTTGTTCGAATCTGTATTCCTGCTAATGCATTACCTGTTAACAAAAAGATGTTATTTCAGACAACTTATGCACTGGTTTGGCTCAGAATTCAAGAGGCAATAAGCAAATCATCTTACCATAAATGTCATTTCCTTCAATAAGGCCTCTTCCATCACCAAAGATATAAACACCACCTTGATTCCCATTAAAAATTGCATTGCCCCTACGAAACAGAAGTATCCACATTATGAAATTATTATAATACAGTGTACACAGGTATGTAGTGCCTAGGACCATACAACAGTCAGATCTAAAAAAGAAAATTTATGGTCTGTTGCTTTGAGAACTACATACTTCCAAGTATACATGCAAATTAAAAATGCAGTTCAACCAAACACAAGACAGCAATTTTACTTTCATACATATACAAAAGTACTTTCACTTCATTATAAATCGAATTATAGAGTGGTCTGGGTTGGAAAGGACCTTAAGCTCATCCAGTTCCAACCGCCTGCCACAGGCAGGGACACCTCACACTGGACCAGGTTGCTCCAAGCCCCATCCAGTGTGGCCTTGAACACTGCCAGCGATGGGGCAGCCACAGCTTCTTTGGGCAACCTTTGCCAGGGCCACACCAATCTCAGGTAAAGAACTTCTTCCTTATATATAACCTAAGTCTTCTCTTTTAAAGTCTGAACCCAATAATAAATGAAATAACACATAAATGACATAAAATTGCTCTTCTCCCATCCCCATCTAATCTCTTCTTCCAAGTAACAAAACATCAATGAGGAAAAAAAATTACCTTATTGTTGGGTCACTGTTTGAGGTAATCCAAACACCTGCAAAGTTGTTTGCATAGATTTTGTTCTCAATGAATTGTCCTCTTCCTTTTTCATGAACATAGATTCCTCCAGTCTGGCCGTGATGTATTTCACACCGAACTACTGTAGGGTTGGCATACGCTTTCACTTCAAAACCTGCTATCCTGTTTCTGTGTATGTTGCAGCTTTCAAAATAACCCTTAAAACACACACACAAAAAAATGCAGTTTCCTTTAAAAGTCCTTGTTAAAATTAAGGCTATTCCTTACCCTCCCTCCCCTCTAAATACAATCCTCATTTAAAAGAAAAGTGCCAAAACTGACAATACGTAAATACTTACATAGCTAGTTACTTTTTTCCCCCTCTAAAAAAAGGTAAGTGTTTCAAAGACACTGTGTTTGCATTGCTATTTATTACTATCTATGGAATACCAAGAAAAAAATGGCAACTCTGGATATGCCACCTCAAAGAGGACTGAATGTCAGGTTTCCTTAGCAGCTCCTAAGGATCAGACTCCTTTCAAAGCCCATAAAGCCCACAGGCTTTATATGAAAAGGACACTGCTATGGGAAGACTACCTACTTATTTTCAAACTCAGAACCACATATATTTGGTAAGAATATGATTGATTTAGTAAAAAAGTCTTCTAAATTTCTTTGAAATAACTGGTCAGAATAAATACATGTGGATGTGGGAGTAGTTTTTCCAGGGCTGGACTGGTCTGAACAACCAACTGGTAAAGTTTCCCCCCAGCTCACCCTTTTCAAAAGGGTGCACACTTCCATTTAGACACTGCATTAGTAATAGCAGGCCTACACCAACACTGTATTTGAACAAAGGGTTTACAAAAACCCTATAGCTATGAAGAAAAAAGACAAGAAGATGTCCCACAAAGCCATCCTGGCCATGCTCCTTCTGCCATGCCAACAAGCGTTCGCGTAGCAGCATCAAGAACTGGTCCATCTGAAAATTCATCTGGCAAATGGCAGACCATTTTTCTGACACAGTTTTGGAACACTTTCATACTAAAATTCAACCTATTCTTTGAGGTGAACTTTAATGGGATTATATGCCCATTTTTCCCAACTGAAAGAAGAGAAACGGAACAACTGAAAAAGAAGAAGCATCTCTTATTGGAGATGGTGTGGACAATCACTAAGCAATGTGTTTTAATTTGTGCATGGCTTGGATGCAAGTTCTGGAAAGCTCTAACCCAGACCATCTCCAGCAGGCAGCTGTGGAGAGCAAGACCAAAAGCAGCACATGTGACATTTAGAGCACTATTCTGCTGCTGACAACCAACAAAACTACACTGTTCCTTACATCCAAGAACATACAGCTGGAAACCAACATGAATCAATCTTACTTTTTCCTTTTCTCCAAGATGGCTTTGTAGAGCAGAGAGAGATAGACATCTATAGTATAAACTATCTGTATGATTCCAGCCACAGTTTTAGCATTATCAGTCCTCATGATGCAAAAGATTAGATGTTTACTGAACTGGTAATGTGTATAGGTAAAACATCTGACTGAAAAGGAAAGGGGCCCAACTTCCATTGGTCTTTTACAACCTCATAGGCATCTTGCCTGAATACTGTTTCTCCTGTAGCCACTTCAGTTGGTTACTTAGTCTTGCTAATTGTGAGGTTTGTTTTACTTACAAACTACAAGAAAAGCACAATTCCTCCTACTGCTCAGTGTACTGGATTCCAGCGTTTGTACTCACATGACCTACAACCAAAAGCACCTCAGTCCTGGAGTTTCTACTACCTACCACCCAGGAATTACTCAAGTTACTGCCAGTCTAGGGAGAAAGCACTCTTACTTATGTGCTGTGGGGCAGTATTGCTAAGGGATTTCATCAAACGTATCTGGATTACAAACAAGCAGATATACATACATAAAGTTCAATGAGGAAATCAAGGCAGCAGGCACTTCTTCCTGCTTTGAGGACTGCAGCCAGGGAAGACAGTGCATTGATTAAACATGCTCCAAAAAACATACTATCAGTGTGCACAGCTTTGCTCCCCAGGCCCCTCTGGGAGACAAATAAAACAAAATGGAAAGGAAACAATCTACTTTCTGTAAATATCCAGGAAGTATTTTCTTCAAGGATTTAGGATTAGATTTCTTCAGAGTGAGTCAAGATGTTTTCAGAGAGACAGGGGAATCTAAAGGAGATCTCAGAAACACACCTTCCTGTCAACAGGCAGCCTTTGGGACTTCTTATCCCAAAAGGAACCGCTTCCTTGTCCTCATTTTCACTTAAAATGAAGCCTTCAGAGAAACTTAAGTAATACGACTATTCGGTATAGAGCTTAATCCTCTTAATGGAATATATCATTTCAATTAAAGTATTACTATACTTGGTTTAGTATCTTTTTAATTACTTCACATATCATCTTCCCCTTGAGTGCCAAGTATGTTGCGACTACAGCAACATGATGAAGGAGAAGAGGTATTTCAGATGTGCTTCACCACAGCCGTTTCAGATTCCACGTCAAGTTGCAAACCAGCAGAGATTTTATCATGTGGTCAGCAACATCTCTGCAAGCTTCAGCAAGCACTGTTATTTAACAGGAAGAAGACATGCAAGAAATCCTTTTAACTCTTGAAAACAATACATACACTGTGTAACCTTTAAACTTGCTTGGAAATGAAGTAGAAGAGAAAGAAGGCTCCTTTGCTTCTGTCCCAGTGTATCTACATAATACTCAACCTCAGAGAGGAACAGAAGTACCTGTACATGAACTGTACTCTGCCACTAAGGCCCAGAATACCGTAACATCACCTGACAGCACAGTACAAGTTTAATTTCATCAGAAAATAGAAAACGGAGCCTTCAAAGTTATTGCTTTCCACCTTCCTAAAAAAGTAGGACTGCTGATTGAGTAGAAACAGAATTTGCTGTAAGCTTCTGTGAAGGAAATGCTCCTCAAAAGTTTAGCAGAACTAAAAAATATAAATCTATATCTCAGATTTCCCAATAAGACTGAATGCTGGGTCAGAAAGTCAAGGCTTTCTGAGAGGTAAAATGCTGTAACATTCAATATTAATGAGGAGAAACTGCATTAAAAAGCCTAGTCCACCTCATGCAGGGTCAGCTTAAGCTGAACTGCTGACCTTGAGCCGATTCAGTTAAAACCACTGTAATTCTGCAGTTGTTGAGACCATGTCTGAACACTATCTGCAGGTGTAATTCATAGAATCCTGGAATGGTTTGGGTTGGAAGGGACCTTAAAGCTCATCCAGTCCCAACCCCCTGCCATGGGCAAGGACACCTTCCACTAGACCAGGTTGCTCCAAGCCCCATCCAACCTGGCCTTGAACACTGCCAGGGATGGGGAAGCCACAGCTTCTCTGGGCTCTCTGTGACAGCAGCTCAGCACCCTCATAAGGAAGAATTTCTGCCTAATGTTTCACCTCAATCTTCTCTCTGGCAGCTTAAAGCCATTCCCCCTTGTCCTGTCACTACATGTTTTTGTAAAATGTCCCTCTCCAGATTTCTTGTCAGCCCCTTTAGGCACTGGAAGCTGCTCTAAGGTCTCCCTGGAGCCTTCTCTTCTCCAGGCTGAACAAGTGTAATGCCTCTCAGCTTTAAACTGTAAAACTATGCTTACTCTTACAATAAACTGGAACTCCTCTGCTGCTTGCATACAACCACTAAATACAATTTATGACAAATGCTTCTAACTTGTCTTAGGCAACTGGCACGAGAGGTCAGTGCAGGGCACTGAGGGCTGCCAATGCAGTGTTGATGCCTGCTTGCTAAATGTTTGGCACAAGCACAAAGGCAAACGTCAGAAGATTGCCAGTTTAGAAATAAGAGGTGAAGTTTCTACAAGTATCCAAACACAAAGAATAGTCTGAGAGCATGAAACTGAAAAACAAAGCACTCCTGAACCTTTCAAAGGCAGCACTCCAGCACAAAAACCCACGGGAAAAGAACGTGTAGGCCAGGAATTTGGCACTGGAATGTACTTATCCCACTTCACAGTCACAAGCAACGGGGGAAAAAAAGCCACCCTCAAAAATAACAGAAGGGAAGTGAGAGAAGTGAACACAGAAAATTCATGATTTTGTTTAGATAAGTAGCATTTGTATCTGAAGGATACCATGTCACTCAAGAGGGTGTAAATACTGCCAATGATGCCATCTCATCAACTTCATCACTAGTGTGATGCAGAACAGAGGACACTGCCAAAAGAAGATTTTGAGATGGAAGGGGAGGGGGGAATCTTTCAAAGGACTTTATGACTAAGAAAGGTTTCATTAATTTTTGCAGCTGAGACATATTACTCACATGTTCTCTTTAATGTGTTAGTGTTTCCTTTAAACAAAAAGGAAACATTTATTTCTATTTCATTTTGCTTGTGCTATCACACTGCTCACAGCATTGGAACAGGCATTCCACTGGTAAGAAAACAGTTCAAATACACTCGTATTTAAAATTAATCAAGTGAATTCAGTCTGGCTTTTTAATTTTTTAATATTTCAATACTCACACATTTAATATTTATACTTCAGTGCTTACACCAAGAAGCAGCTCCTAGCCAGACTTTCCAATTAACCCTCAAGCATACAGACATCTTCCCTCCAGGAGTTACTGAAGCACGCTCCTTTACCAGTTGTCTGTAGCTTAAATAACTTCATCAATGTTTTGAGCCTGTGTAAGCCTTGGAGGGGTGCAGGGATCTATGTATCCACTGAAGCTGATTAGGAGGGCTGATACAATATAGCTTAAATGAGGCAGTGGCAGTGTCCAGACAATGAGATAATGTAAAACAAAGACATAACATCTTATGTTGACACTACTCTTTGCAAAATAGCCAAACAACATCTACAGTAGTAGGGACAAAAGCCTCACTAGATTTTATCCACAGTGGATTTTCTCTTTCTAGCCTGCCAACACTCATCAGGAACCCAACCAGGTCTGGGTTAGAACTAAAGCAATAGAACAAGTACTTACAAGGGAAGGAAGACACCAAAGGGAAAAAAAAGATCCACAATTTAGTGCACCTAAAATCACCCAGTCAGGGCTAAAAATGTTGATCTTTAAAAACCAGCTGCTTCTCTTCTTCCTCTTCCCTGAAAGCTTTGCTATGTTATATATTAGCTATAATTGCATTAATCATTCATCAAAATTATGGAAATTTATTTCCCCAAAGGAATGTCTTATTACGAGAAATTATTATTCTATTCAACAGGCATCTGAGACTTAATCAACAGTCCCCCAACACATAACACACTGTAGAAAACCCTGATGTAGAAGTTCAGTAGGAAAGCTAAAGCAATTTAGTACCTGAATTAATAAACATTTTATTTAGGAATAACATTACTTCAAAATGGTGAGCTACAGTTTCCTCGGAGCAAACATCGGATGACTAAGTTTGAAATTAATGTTTGCTGTCGTTAGATCTCTGAACAAGCTGGTTTTGGGGGGGGGTAAGGGGTGGTGACAGCAAGATGGAATACATGAGGGATACATAAGGAACAGTGATTCCAAAGGTCAGATGATAAAAAGTGAGAAAACTGAAATGAGAGAACAGAAGTCCAGTCTACACCCAAGCTACGCCTGCAGAAGTGTGACTTGGGACTCATCTTTCTCAGCTAGTCTAAGCCATTATTGGCTAATGCTTGCATTTTTACAAGTATTACTTATCTTTCTCAGGGAATAAGTACAATCTACCAGCAAAACTACTTAGATGATAGAAGACATTTACTCACAAAGAACATCTGTGGATATAACATTAGCATAGGTCTAAGTATGGTGGTCTTGCCAAAGAACAGGCCTAGCATGTATTTAGCCATAGCTAGACCAGAAGTGTCAGGAAGTAAGGCTAGGACCAAAATGCAGGGAGGGGAATATGCTCCCAGAGTACATGAAACATGCAATGGTTTGGTTGACCTCATTCTTAGCAGTGTTTTGAGATCAAGTCTGTTACACTGAGTTTTTCATTACAGCGGCAGCACAGCACCAAAGAGGTTCCTATTTACCTACAGCACCTTTAGAAGTAAAACCTCCAAAGCAGCTAACAATACAGTTTGTTATTCCCTATCACCAAAGTCATAGGCAATCCATGTCCTGCAGTATCCAACAACTTTCGCAAGATAATCAAATTCTGCAGTATCAGTCCAACCCTCCCCCCTACAATGAGCAGGGACATCTTCAACTAGGTCAGATTGCCCAGAGCCCCATGCAACTTGACCCTGAATGTTTCCAGAGGTGGGGCACCACCTCTCTGGGAAACCTGTTCCAATGTTTCACCACTCTCATCATAAAAAATTTCTCCCTTATATACAGTCTCAATTTCCCCTCTTTTAGTTTAAAGACATCCTCCCTTGTCCTAGCACAAAAGACCCTTGCTGTGGTTTGTCCCCATCTTTTTATAAGCCTATTTTAAGTATTAAAAGGCTGCAATAAGGTTTCCCTGGACCTTCTCCAGGCTGAAAAAGCCCAGCTTTCTCAGCCTTTCCTCACAGGAGAGGTGTTCCAGCCCTCTAACTTTGCAGACTCCTCTGGATCTGCTCCAACAGGTGCATTTCTTTCCTATCCTGAGGACTCGAGAGCTGGATGCAACACTGCAGGTGAGTTCTCATGAGACCTGGAGGGCAGAATCACCTCCTGCTGGCCACACTTCTTTTGATGTGGCCCGGCATACGTTTCTGGACTGAAAGCACACACTGCTGGGTCATGTCGAGCCCTTCATCCGCTAGTAACCCCAAATCCGTCTCCTCAGGGCTTCTCTCAAGCCCTCCATCCCCCAGCCTGTACTGATACCAGGGGTTGTTCCGACCCAGGTACAGGACCTTTCTCTTGGCCTTGTTAAAATTCACATGGGCCCGCTTCTCAACCTTGTCCAGCTCCCTCTGGATAGCGTCCCATCCCTTAGGTGCATCAACTGCACCACTCGGCTTGGTGTCATCTCAAGCTTGCTGAGGGTGCACTCGATTCCACCATGTCATTGGTGAAGATATTAAACAGTACTTGCTCCAATGCAGACCCCTGAAGGATACCACTTGTCACTAATTCTCCATCTAGATGTCAAGCCATTAACCTGTGCCCTCTGGATGCAACTATCCAACCAATTCCTCATCCACCAAACAACCCTCCCACCAGAGTGGAGATGAGGACGTCTTATGGTAGACAATGTTGTGGATGATGTGTAGCTCTTCCCTTGTCCACTGATGTAGTCACTCCACCATAGAAGGCCACTAGGCTGGTCAGGCAGGACCTGG
Organism: Pezoporus occidentalis; assembly: GCF_034315485.1. Lineage (NCBI taxonomy): Eukaryota > Metazoa > Chordata > Aves > Psittaciformes > Psittacidae > Pezoporus > Pezoporus occidentalis. The sequence goes on from NW_026916294.1 coordinate 5,993,995, forward strand.
ACCTGCCCTTAGTGAAGCCATGCTGGCTGTCTTGAATCACTCTTCTATCCTCCATATGCCTTAGTGTAACTTCTAGGAGGATCTGTTCCATCATCTTCCCAGGCACAGAGGTGAGGCTGGCAGTTCCCAGGCTCCTCTTTCTAGCCTTTTTAAAAATGGGTGCAATGTTTCCCCTTTTCCAGTCACAGGGAATTCACCTGACTGCAAGGGCTTCTCAAATATCATGGAGAGTGGCTTGGCAACTACACCAGCATATTCTCCCAGGACTCTGGGATGCATCTCATCAGGTCCCATAGACTTACATATGTTCCAGTTCCTCAGATGATCACAAACCTTGTTTTCTTTTACAGTGGGAGGGACTTTGCTCCCCAGTCCATCCACTTGAGAGGTGCGGGAAGAGAGGATGCCAGTGAAGACTGAGGTAAATAGTTGAGTACCTCAGCCTTCTCCTTCCTTGTCTGTTGTTACCAGTTTGACAGTCCTGCTTATTGAGGGGATACACTTTCTTTGACCTTCCTTTACTGGCAGACGTACCTGTAGAAGCCAATCTTATTCTCTGCATCCCTTGCCAAGCTCAGCTCCATCTGTGCCTTGGACTTCCTGAGTCCATCCCTGAGGTCAACTGGGCAGAGTCCCTGTACTCTTCCCAGGATACTGGTCCTTGCTTCCACTGCCCGTACATTTCCTTCTTGCCTTTATTTTGACCAGCAGGTCTTGACTCAGACATGCCAGTCTCTCACCTTCCTTTCATGATTTCTTAGACCTGAGAACCAAGAGCTGTTGTACTCTATGGAAAGCATCCTTAAAGATCTGCCATATTAACAGTGACTAGAAGAAAACCACTAATTTTTGCCAGCTGGGTGGAGGGAGCTGGGACTTTGTCATTCAAGCAGGAAAAACAATGATTTGGCACTGTCAGATGACATGCACAATATTACCCTAAAATATATCAGCAAATAAAAGCACAGAATCATAGAATGGTTTGGGTTGGAAGGGACCTTAAAGATCATACAGTTCCAATCTGCTGCCACAGGCAGGGACATCTTCCACTAGACCGGGTAGCAACCCTGTCCTTCAAGCCCTGTCCAACCTGGCCTTGACCAATTTCAGGGAATAATAATAATAATAACAATAATTTCAGTGGCAAAAAAACTTTGTTTATTTCAAGGGCTATGCAAAGTCATTACTTGCTACTTTATTGGTACACGGAACTTATCGCCTTCATCCCACAGGAAAAAAAAAACAAAACCCAAAACATTTTTTATGGAAGAAGGCCTGAATTCTGCAAGGAAATTCCATGTTAAAATTCCAGTATAACTCCATGCTAGACAAGTCTTCTTCCCAAAGAAGCTGGACATACCCTGTTTGAGATTTAATGTGAAAATAAGACTAAGACTCCACAGAGCATTTTAGTTCATTTTTAAATCCAGCACCTTATTTTTCATTCTGTTTCAAAGAAAAAGGAATGCAGTGATAGTGTAAATGTAAGCCCACCATTTACATCCTATTTCAAGAGGTATTTTGTCACTGTAACATAATTTGATGTAACAGGCTGCCAATCAGCTGCAAAACCCTTTCTTAAACCTCTTTCAGCTAATAATGTCTTTAAAGTGGAGTTATCCACTGAAGGGTAAGAGAACAGTAGGCATATTTTAAAAAACCTGTCACATGTAAAAGCATCTTTTTTGAAACTTTCTTCAATGACAGGGAAAATCAGCTATGCAGCATCTATATTTCTTTCTTCAAAGGAAAACAGGTACGTTACCATGCCATGGTCAAAAGTGAAAACGCCAACATCACGTCCATGGTGAATGTGATTCCGTCTGATAATGGGATTTCCATGGTTTTTAACCCAAATCCCTGCTAATGCGTTATTGGAGATCTCATTGTCCTCATATATTCCCTAGGAAATAAAGATGGAAATTAAAACAGGAATCAAGGCCAGTAGCAAACAATTTTATCAGAGTAAAGAAACTGATACTGAAAAATACCTGCGCATGGTCTGTAATGTAAAGTCCAACATTTTCACAGTCGCTGATGTTACAGTGTTTAATAGTAGGACAAGCTCCTTGGCCACTAACACATACTGCAGAGCCAACTGGAAGAAAACAGCACAGTTACCATAGCTTCAAAGCAGAGTGTATTTATAAATAGTCTGGCAGTGCTTTTGCAAGAAAAGTTAGTGTGAACTGGTATTTCAAAAGGACTCGGCGTGCACAGCGCCAAAGCACTGCAAACCACAGGCAGAAAACACATGTCATCATCTTGCAGAGGCAGAAACCGAGGTAGGAACTGGTTTAAAATCCCTCTGCAAGGGGCACCTGCATATGACTGCCAGAATAGACAACAGTTTATATATTGATTCATGCTTATGACAGTTGTCACTCACTTATTTCTCTGTGTTAGTCTGACTGTATACTGACTGGTCACACCAAAGGACAACAGAAACACAATAAAATTCTGTATTTACTGCCTTACTTTACTTCCCTTCAAATTTTCCTAACCCCGTAATTCCAAGGGCCCAAACAGATAGTATTTCTGTAGCATACAAAGACACACTGTCTATCTAAAGATGAGCAGGATACAAACAACACAATCACGAGTACAAAACTACATACGCATCAGAAACCAACAGGTCTCTTGCCAGCTGAATTACAAAGCTCCTTGGATCATTTTAGCTACCATACCATCACCCAGAAAATAAACCCTTTGTATGCATCAAGGACTCGAACTGCTTAAGGCTTCATCAGGTCAGCTCAATTCCCTGAACTCCATCAAATAAGAAAACATTAAATTCTACAGCCGCTAAAAACAAATTGTGGATTCATGGTGATTTCAGAAAGGTCAGAGCTCATCCTGGTTTATCTGGCCTACTTAACACACACCTTATCCACAATTAAACATTACTACATAAGCAAGCCAGTACATGCTCTATTAGTCAGTTTTCATATTACCTTCTAGCACAGAACCACAAAGACTGTGCTTTAATAATTCATAGACTCATTTACAGAGGGTTTTTTTTTAATCCTAAAGAAATTATTTTGATTGTCAAGTCTGACCTTATGAATAATACAATCTATAATGATTCCCTGAATTAATTCCTATTTCAATTCTAGTAACAGGAACTTCAGTGTGTATCTTTTAGAAACACATTTAATTTTGATTTGAGCATTTCCAACAACTGAGAAACCACCATAAAGCTTAATAGCTGGTGACAGGGTTGCTATCCTGTTAATGTCCTTTTTAATTGCTTATCTGAATTCCTCTAGCTTTAGTACCCGGCTCCTGGTTCTCTTTATACTCGTGTACGCCATGCCCAATGCATGTACGTATTTAGTGCAAGCAATTTAGTCCTTCAGCCTTCTCCTTGATGCAAGTCACAAATTGCAGTCAGTATGTTTTTCATGACAAACGCATTTTTCTGCTTTAAGGACTTTTCATGGAACTGTTTCTAAATTTTCCACATGTTGCTATGGACACAAGGGAAGAGCACTTTACTCTGAAGCAGGACTAAGCAGAGGCGTAATTCGGTCTCTCTACTTCTGCTCAGTATTCCCACTGGTGCAACTAAGATTCACATCACTTCTTTTAGCCAATTAACTACAGGAGGGCTCATATTTAGATCTTTACCCACAACTCTTTAAGCTTTTCCCAAGATTCTCCAGCTTTGCAGGAGAGATTTATCCTTCAAAACTAGGAATAAAATCAAGTTGTGCATATAACGGCCTTCACACTTATTCACAGTAACGTGAATATTGTTTGAGAGGATACCTTCCAAAAAGGCAGCAACACATACTCCTGGTTATTTAGATACCCTCAGCCATAAGTCTTCATTGTCTACAAGCCTCATCAATATGCATTTTATTTCTTCTCTGGAAGCCACTGATAAATGGCTTAAAGTCAAGAAGCCACCTTTGAAACAGCCACAAAAAAAGCCATTTAAATTTACCCTGAAAGTATTTTTCATCTATTTAATCTGGTAATTCTGTGAATCTCTAATCTCTTAAAGCACAATACACCGCAGTCAAGTATTTTTCAAGGATGTATGCAATCATACCAGGACTGCTACCTTCTTTTAGTCAAAGTCAGTCATCAAAACTGCTGATTGTGTGATGTAACCATTATAACTTGATGTAAATACACGAGTTTTTTTCAGTTCTAAATTTTACTACCTCTTTATCCTACACAGGAGCAGTAAGCAGAACTACCTGCCATACTTCATCCCTCTTAATCTCCCCCGTGCCACTGTTCTCCACCTTAGGACATACACCATCTCACCCGGGTTTCAAGTTACTGTTGATACGTAATAGGAGCCCAGAAGATTTCTTGGCCAGTTCTTTCTAAACTCCTGCATCATTTTAGAATGTCTTTTTTTACAGCTGTTTAACCTCAGCCACGGTTACTGTCAAGAGTGGAACATATTTCATTATCCCTCTAGGGTATGAACACATTTATCATTCCTGCCTATTCTCATTAAATATGGAACAAAAGTTACACAATACTTTGCCATTCAAATTCTTCTGTTCTTTGATGGATTAGCATCCCTGCTCTCACTCGCTTTGTTTCCCAAGTTAAGACACAAGCAGTTTCTTCTAGACAGACGTTAGATCTTGTCTTGTTTATCAAGTTCTCCTGAGGGGGTAGGAAGAGTACTTTGTTGGAGTGTGCGTAGCAGGGGGTGTATGTGTGTTGGTGGTGTCCCACACTTTCCTGGTGTGGTGTGCTGACATCACTCCTCCCTCACATTTTGCTTATTTAAATGAAAGCAATCTGTATTCTGACTCACTTCAACTGGTCTTTATTACTGATCATGTGAAACTGGTCCTTTTAGAATACCAAGCACATGTATTACTGGTTTAAGCTTTATTTTGTTTACTTAGAATATAATGATTGCACACACTTAAGCAATACTTAGGAAAGAAAAAAAGGCGCATTGCCATCCACTACTACTTTTATCTGTCAAGGTGAGGACTAATACAGATTTCTTCTCCAGTAGAAGCAACAGAACCTCTAGACTCAGTATCTTCCACTTAAACTATGCATTTAAAACTTTATTCAGTAGTATTTCAAAGATGTTTTGGACTGGCAAGGCACTGGTACTTACATAGCTCAAATCTTCCCGTATTACATATATCAATGTAAAAATGTGCTTTAATGCAATTTGCAGGTCTACAGGAAGGGTATCAAGCATGTGCTAGAAAATTGTGAATGCTTATGGATCAATACTTCAGAGATGGCATTGGAAACAGCCTTTCTGGCAGGCTGCCATTCTTCTTCCCTTTTTACACGCACCCAGTACTTCCTGAGTAGGTTAGAGCAAGGCTTGGTAGGATTAAAAAAGTCAATGTAAATTAATAATCAATATGTGATGATAGTACAGCCTACACACAGCCTCCAAACTGGACCAGAAATTTTAATTTTGGAGAAGAAGAGCAATAATTCAATGCAGCAAACATTCAGAAATCCAGAGTACTTAAGAGGGCAAAAATCCAAAATTCTCAGAAACAGTCTTCCATAAGGAAGTGGGCATGAAAAAATTAATCAAAGCTTAATTTTGATAAACAATTTTTACAAAAACATCAGGACCTGCTAGCTTGTCTATAAGCACATGTTTCAATATGAAGCCATGCAGCTCTTCAAACTCCTTTTATAATGAAGCTGAATGTGATCCAAGAAACGAGTTTAATTCTTCTCATTTGTTATCAGGGTCTCCAGTATTGATACATAGGAACCAATAGTATGCATTTCCTTGTATACTTCAATTTCCCAGTATTTAGAATTAAATAAAGAACTCAAGATACTGAGAGCAGCTAGCTGTCCTTTGTTCCTCTTTTTTTAGCACTTTTGCATATTAGCTGTTATGCCTCCAATAGAACAGATGGCAATTCGAAGCACAGAGCTGCCTTGACCGAAAGTGTAGTTGATAGCCTGAAACCTCCAAGAAAGAGCACATCTCCCTCTGCAAGGCACAGATGAGACGTCCTTCCACCATTCTTTTTACAGTTCCCTGCAGAATTCCCCCCTCCAAAGTTCATACCAGAGAAGTGTAGGGTTTGTTATCTCAGTGATGATCTCCTTTGTTGTCTTCCCTCTATGTTGAGCTATGTTAACCTTTACACACAGCCTGCTATGTTGATCCACTCCATTTCACTAGCTGAACTTGGGTATATAAAGTTCATATTGCCATTTCCATGCAAAGAGACAGTACTTTAATTCTCCCATACCTCCATTTCATCTGGTTGTGTTCAAATCCATTAAACTTGCCATGTTGTGCATGCAGTGACTGTCAATTCCCATGTCCTCCTGCCAAATGACTGAAATGCCACCCAGCCCCTTACTTCCACTGTCTCTAACCCTTTCTTTCCTGAATCTGGACTACCAATGTTTTCCTAATCAGGCGGTATAAATTCTTTATTATCTCAGATGGTGAAACGAGTCTAACTTTCCACACTGCATTTCTTCTGCCTGTATAGAAACTCGTATGTTGAGTATGTTGAATCATTCCACTCTTGACAGGAAAGTGAACTTAGCAGTTACAGCTCATGACTGTTTCATGCCATCAAACCGAATAGCGCATATTACAATGAACCTAATGTGAAAGCCCCATGTGCGTCCCCTTCAAGTGCTCTCTCCTGGCAGCTACAACTGTATTTATGTCAGAACCAGGTAAGTTTATATGAACTGTCACTTTTCAGGTTTTAAACTAACTGCCCAGAGCCCGAACTCATTGAAAAAAAAGACCAAGTATAGATTATCACAAAGGTCTTAGATGCAAAGCAGTCACTGTAATAACACCATTTCCACACAAAAACTGCTTGCAGACCTGTATTAAACACCTGCATCAAAAAATGAACTGTTGCAAGAATGATCACAATCGATTTGTGTGCTGCTGCCCTGGTTAGTCTGGGAACTTGAAACACAGTGTTAATAACAAACAATAAAAAGCCCACTAACCCGTACAAGTACTTCGAATAATACAGTGATCTATAATTGGGCTGCAGTTCACGGTGATCTCTAAGCAGTGGTGTGCATTGTGATGCTGAGCAGATTTGTCATCAGGGTTGAACTGAAAAAGGAAGACAACACAACAATGTACCATTTATTTAACTGCACAGGCATGAAAATGAGATGATTGAGAGCTCTGCTGAAGTTTGGGATTCTTACCCTGATTGTCATATATCCAACATAGGCATCTTCAGAACCCTCCATAAAAACGAAGGTGGAATCTCTAGTGTTTTCTATTATAACTTTATCTGCTACTTTTCCAGGCGCTGTAAAGACAACATTTATTAAGTCTCAGTTTATGCCACTGAAAAGAAATCCTTAAGAGTTACAGATTCTGTCCACAACAACAAAGGAAAAAAACAGTATTCCTGGCACATAAATAGTCTTCTTGTCAGAAAAACCTTAAAACAAAGTTTCGAAGACAATGAAGAAACTAGTCTAAGACAATCCTGCACCAATTTAGTACCTAGTACCAGGAGAAAAACCTCTTGTACAGAGCTAGTTTTGGCTACTCTTTATCACAAACTGAATTACCAATTTAAACATGGATACCAGCCTAGAGGCACTGTAATTCTGCTACTAAGTTCAATTTATTTTGGTACTCTACACCCTTTAATAAAAGCTAAATACATACATTCCAAAACTAATTTGAAGCAATTTAAAGAACTACTTAGGAATCTGCCCATGACCTACAACTGACCTCCCCATCCTCCTCAAATGTAAGATTCGGAGTTTTGAATTGATATCCTCATTCTTTAGAAGGAAAATCTTACAAAATTAGATTGAACTATACTTTTGAATGTACAGAAGGTTTCCAAGTGGTCTCTCTGCAAGTTCCCATGATCTGCAATTTGATTTCCTGTATTAATAGCAGGCTTTGCTCTATTCTTTATCTTTAATCCAAAGGAAGGAAACGTTGACATTGGTATGCAACAGCCAGAAGAGGGAGCACAAGGTAACGGTCTCACATCAGTATAAATTCAACAATACTCATTCACAAGCAAGGTAGTTTAAAACTGCACATTAAATATGCAAGCCAGAAGAAGCCTTCCTCAATATGTGAAATGTAAAAATATTATAGCAGATAAATTACCTGATAGCAATTTTCAATCATTCCCAACTTGAGACTCACCAATGTAAATGTGACCAGCTATTTACCCTAAACTCTGTATTTTATTGAAGAGCCCACACACAGGACTTCTCATGAGCAGGTATCTTTCTGTTGTTTGTACTAGTGTCAACAGACAAGTGGTATGTCCTGTTCTTTATCACTCGGGCAGAAAGGTGCCAGTCAGAATGAAGCAACATTTACATCATTATCCAGCTTGTTCTCACTATCTAAAAGGCAGATCTCTGCTTTCATTACTGCAGTGCTGCAAATATTTTAAGGTAGTCTAGCTCTGCTTCATACCACTATTCACTTCGCACTAGAAATAATTCAACAGAAAACATGTAATAAGGGACTACCTAAAGAATTAAAAATTAACTGGGTGTTGCCTCAGAATTCTTCTATTCCTCAAAAGGAATAGAACAATTTCACTTTTCTGTGCATTAACAGAAAAATAACTAGCTTCTGAAGAAAACAGTTGTGCCCCTCTTCAATCGTATCAGGCAAAAAACACAGAGACCCTTCTAGATTTTGCAGGCTGTAACATCTACAGCAAAGAACAAAGCCCTAAACTAGACTAAAATGTAATTTTCTATTCAAAGATGCACAACAGACACTTAAAGTTCAGGCATATGAAAGTTCTCCGGCACTCAAAAGTAAGAAATACACCTAATTATGACAGTCTTGATTTTAGATTTTTCTACCTTTAAAACTACCATAATCCTTCTAATTGTTTTTAGTGTTTTTATTTCTTGCTTAGAACATCCTTTGATAATCCCTTTTTCACTTGCATGTTATTTAAGTCAAATGGAAAATAAAGGGGGGGAGAGAAATGAAATCTGTGTCCCCCAAAAATACAGGAAACACACATATTCAATAAAGATTCTCAGATCGGGACACGTGTCAGTACAACTGCTGAAACTCAGTTATTAAGATGAGAGACTGTATCTAGAATGAGACAAGCACTCCATGTAAGGCTTGTATTCCTGTAGCAATCTGACATCCTACGTATTAAAGGAAAGAAATAAATAACCCCAAATTTCAATAGAACAACAAACCAAGAATACCAGGCATTATTCTGCAAGAACACTTTTACTAATATGAGAAAGCAGAAGCTTTTTGAAAGCTCGGGGTATGCAAAACTCCATTTCTAATAGTGTGCTTCTTCAGAGGTCAGCAGAAGAAACTATTAAAGACATTTGAGTAGAACTGCGGAGAGATTTGGTACTGCCTTAATCCCACCATTCTGAAAAGCATGCCAGAGTGAAGAGAGAAGAGGAAGTTCTCCAAGTCTTAGTGGTTCACTTTAATTTGTTTTCTTTTCCAGACAAATGAAAATTGACTCCCTCTACAGTGTCACTCACCATTCAGTGGAGAAAGTCTGAGGAAGTGAAGAGTCAGCAGTGCCAGAAACAAATATAAATACATCTAGCATTTCTGGATTCCTCTTGGAGGTTTTGTTCCCCAAGACAGCTCTTCTGTTACAAAAATACACAATGCAGATCCCTTGCTTTTAAAGAATTGTAGTTAAAATAGCTGTTTTTCCTGAATAACTTAATTAATTCCAGTGGAAGAGAAAGCAGAGGGCCTTTCAAAACTTAAAAGGAGCCTGAGAACATGTAGGAGTTCAACCAGATATCAAACATGTCGTTTCAAGTTCCATGAAGTAATAGAGAAATTTTATATCCTAGGTCAGTGCTGATCCAGTTTCTTCTGGATTTTTAAGCACTTCAGGAATACAACTTGCCCTGTTTGTACTGGCATCTATAACTGTCATCTGAAAACAGATGCTGGGGTTATTTTGTTATTTGTCTAAGGCCACGTCTGCATTAGGAAGCACTGCAGCATGACAGGAGTGGCACTACAGAGTGAAGTAGTCCTGTGGGTCAGACCCACATCACATGTGTTGCAGGACAGGGAGGGTAGAAGAGACACTGACTTTGGACAAGTCCTAGCCTGGTCCCTCTGACTGAATGTACACCAACTACTAGAGAGCAATAAGAGTATTCCAGGAACATGTCTCACATTAGTCTCACCCAAAAGGAATCCAGTTTGTGCTCCAAAATGTCTCCACAGCACAAATCAAAGCACTGTAAGTAGGGAAGTTCAGGATATGAGCTTCAGAAATGTAGTCATGAACTGACAAACTAACACACTAACACAGCTGCACCTTGCAGATCTGCAGGGACAAGTTTTAAGGCTAACACTGGAACAATCTGACTGCATTGCTCAAAACTGTTCTTGCTGCCAAGGCTGTGAAACCCAGGCAAGCGCCAGAATAAGCTTGCTGAAGAACAAAGCAGCTGGTATTCAGAACAGATAGATACCTGAAAAGAGGGACTTGGAAGAAACAAAAACCAAGTAAAACCCAACAAAACCCTCACAAACAACACCCCCAAACCCCACAAAAAGCAACACACCATCTCAAATAAACCCCACACAAACAAAAAAACCCCAACCCAGACAGACAGTATCTCAGAAAAAGCAGGGAGCAAAATAACTTTCAGGTTACCACAGGAGCAAGAGGTCTGAGAACCCTTAAACTAGGTGTGTACCAGACATTAAGACAGTTGAAATTCTTACCATGCTATCATGCTACTGGGATTACCATGCTCAGAGTGGGGACAGGAAAAGCAGACAGCTCCACAAGCACCACATTTTTTATCCAGATGTATTAGCTTACACCAACTTCCTAAATCTTTCCTATTCCAAAAGTCTCACTTCCTTTTCCACAAAGGTTCTCCTTTGTGGAGGAGAACAGAGAAAAGAACTTCCTGTCTCAGAATCTTTCAGCTGGATGCTCTCATTTCCTTCCTCAAGATGGAATTAAGATGCTGAAGGAAAATGGGACAGATACTAATTTCAGCTTGCTCCCACTGCTGGATTCTACTTGGGCGATAGGTTATATATAAACAAATTTCATAAGAGCCACCTGAAAATTTCAACTGCAGCCATGTAACTCAGTATACTTCCTGACAAATTCATTTTTTAATCCTAATGAAATAAAACGGTAAATAGGTTATTCCAAGAACTAACACACAGACAATGGTACTTCAATCTGAAGCATCACCTACCTTTTAGTTTGTGACACTTGTACAGAAAATACTTATTAGGCTGATGAAGAAAGATGAGCATTTATACTGGATATTTAATAAACCAGAATATCTTTGTAATTAAGGTTATAATTAACACAAGTCATACTTTGAGACAAAGATTAAATACCTGCACCGATCATGGTGATTGGAGATTCTATATATATCCATTCATCAGTATATATACCAGAGTGAACAAAGATAAGACCATCAAAATGAGCTTCTTGAACTCCACCAAGAGCATCTTCAATAGTATCATAATACTAGAAGAAAAAGGACAGGTTTACAGGGAAGTATATATGCAAAGATATAGAAATATTCTTAACAACTGCTTTAGAAACATACCAACATGTTTTCTCTTCCTTTGTATCTCGCAGGATTACTGTAGAAGTGTTCAGCAAAACCTGGCTTTACATGTGCTCCTTTGTACTGAAACAAGGAAAATAGTTTATAAGCTTGCAGACAGGTGGATCTGAGTCCACAAACAAGAGATCTACTAATTCCCTAATTCATAAGCCATTTGCTGGTATCAGTTTGTTCCAGGGACTAAGGATAGTATTCTGACCTCCCATATTAGGCACTCAGTTTGAAATGGCAACATCACAAAAAGTCTGAGCCTAAGTGATTGACTAAGCCAAGAAGCTAACCTACTTACATAACCACAAGCCTCTGAGGTGACTAAAAAGCCTCTTGTACCTTATCTGCTCCACAGCAGATGTTCTTATTTCCATCTTTTGATTTTCTAGCAGCTTGCCACAAAAAGCAAACTACAATTCTATGGCAAAGGAAAAAGAATCCTATACCTTCACTTTTGATGCAGTACAGAATGAAGAACCTTGCCCTCAACAAGCTTCAGAATTTTACTAACCAGTCACACATAGCATTGTATAATATACGCACCTGGATACATATTTCCCTTATTTATGTTTTTCAGATATTACACCAAGCCTTCTTTACAATACCTTTGAGACTTTGGACTGGAGGTTCAATCACATGCCTTAAAGGTAACTTGTTCAGATCCAGCCACATCAGCTGTAAATCCCTATTTAAGCCTAAGTGATATTATCAATATACTGTTTGGTTTACTATGGAATGCATACGAATCTGACAACCAGCACGCACACTAGTTTAGTAATATATGACAGCAACAATATATTCAAAGTTTATTTGCAAACCACAGACCATGACAATCTCTTCCACAAAATTTCAGTAATGTAAAACATGAGGAAGACATAGAAGAGCTGGATGTTCAAGTGGTCCACTTTACCGTGATGTGTCTCCCCCTAAAGTGTGCCTCAAACCATGAAATAACTTCAGATATCCCCCTATTGCATAACACAAGAATCTCTCCCTACCACCTCAGTGCCATCAACTTAAAGACTAAACTTGAAATCATTACTGTTAATCAGCCATATTTCAAAAGCTGGGGTTCTTGTATAAACCATCTTTAAATTGGAATATAAATGAATGCTACTGTTACCAGTTGCTGAAAGCTTTCTTTCCAGGGATTTGGATGTTCATATTCTTCTGGATTAATCTGATAAAATTTTCCAGGTTCAGGATGCATCATGGGGCGAGTGTACTCAAATACTTCCATATACAATCTTTTCCTGAGCAGAAGTGTCAAGCAGAAAAGAAAATTAGCATATTTCTGATTACTATTCTGCTTTAATATCTACATCAAATGTTAAAAACTGGGTTTTCTCAACAGTATTTGCCAGTTTGTGACAGTAAATTTGACCAAGATCACTACCAAATGCTTCCAAAACATTGTTTTTTCCTGTTAGACCAACTTCCGTGTACTTCTAAGAAAAATCCTGGCACGTATTTCATGATCCAAGCAGAAGAGTTCTCAAATTGTAATTGCCATGGAGAAACTTAACTAGTTAGTTACACTGGAGAAATCATATTCTAATTGTACATTAATTTCAGCATTACTTTAAGACTTAGAAAAGCTAGTAGCATAAGAACAACAAAACTTATATCACCACCTCTTCTCACCTTGCCAAAAAAAGCTGGAAAAAAAATAACGATGCATTCACAGAGAACAAACTTATGCCCTGTATTCCAAAAAGTTCATTAGTGGACACATTACAGTAGCTTAGAAAGAAGAAAATAGCACACAGCAATTGGATTCTTTCAATTAGTGCCAGAATACAAATAATAGCAGTGCCTGAGCCTGCTGACATTAAGACCAGACTTACAGGATGGCACTGAATCTCAGTAGTTGTAATTCATCTGACAAGACATCCCCAAAACTGTCTTTAGGACAGTAAGAGGGAAAAGAGAGAAGGGGGTGGGGAGGAAGGCATTTTTGCCATGTTATATTGAAATTTTATTCTTATTCTTAAAATCTTATTCTTTATAAAAATAAAAGGCTAAGAAACAGGTGTTAATTTTTCCCTTATAAAAAAATATTAATTCAGATCCCATTTCTCCAAGCTCTCAATAACCCATGGGTAAGATGGATTCATATGGGGGAAGAACCAGTCTGAGTATCCAATTATTAAACCAAACCAAACAAGCAATCTAAGTAACACTAGGCAAAACTTGCATGTAACATTAAGAAATGTGTTGATTCTTCTGCAGCAACACAATACCCGCAGAAGCCTGAAGAAGGTTAAAGAGGGGGGAAGAAGGAAAGTGGCTACTGAAGGAATGCCTCACTGATTTTTACGACAGTCATTATTTAACTAGTATCTACACTACAAGAGAAATAAAAGTTTTACTGCTTCACACAGATAACCAGACATTCCTAAGTTACAAATAACACTGAAGTAAGCCAGACGTATTAAAATACAATTGGCTTTATATCAGCTAATTGCAACCAACATACCAATTTTTCTATTGTACTGACATTTCATGCAGCACATCTAGTTTTTCCTCAAGATAATGAACAATAGCATTTCACTTACCACAAAATGGGATCATTAGCCAGCTCACTGAAGCGTTTACACACACAAGCTGCTCTACAGAGATCCTGCTCTAGCAGGTAGGAGAAGATCTTTAGAACCACTTCATCTGGCAACTTCTCCTGAAGATACTGCTCTGCAGGTGCTGCTAATGAACAGTAATCGATGTAAGATCATTGACATATTTAACCAGCCCAAATTCTGACTAAACCAGACCACCAATATGCCATCTGAAAGATTCCCATTTAAAATACCAACGGCCTCAAAGCAGCTTTTTTTGATTTTTGAAGTGTATTTTCACCTAAAGCTAAGGCATAAAAGAGGCAAACAGTTGACTCTGGATTCAAGTAGAAATTACAGTCTTCTTCTTTCAAAAATGCTTAGTCCACCTTTTCTATTGAAGGAATCAATGTGCATACAATGGCAGACATTAAGAAGGCTACTGTGTATGTTCCAGATTTACTGGCTCCTCACTATTAGCTTTGTTGTGACAATAGCAACAATAATTAATCCCAACATCAACATCTCTGCAAATGTTTTCAAACACAAAAGAATTTACTCAGAAATAGTGACTATCTCAAAAAGCTACTAGTAAAATCTCCTTTTCTCCCTCAGTGCACATAAGGAAAGAGAACATCTTTTGGGATGCAGGAAACCAGTAGCCAGCAACAGTTCAAGTCTCCTTCTTCCACCTACTCCCATTTACGCTCTCTTTTAAAATGAAAAATCCAAGCCAGAAGCAGCATTAGCCTTGCCAGACGTATGTCCTGAGGGAGGTCTGAGGAAACTGTTCCTGTATTGTGTGGCAACGTGAGTGTGCTTTGTTAAAGCCCTGCTCTTGGGCACATGCATGCTCTACATACGAGAGTTCATATAGGGAAACCCCATCTGCAGTTCGTGTTTTCCCAAGACCCTTGAACTCCCTTGGTGGTACATGTACAAAGATACATTGTACAAGCATCACCTTGGCGGTACATGTACAAGATACATTATACAAGCATCACCTGGGTGATTCACAAATACTGATTTCCCCTAAGATGTTAGGAGGGCATTTATCTAATGGACTGCTCTCAACAGTAATACATCTTACAGTCATAAGCTATAGGTACAGCCCACTTCAACAAAAAGCTACACTGTACAAAAGGCATGAGGGTCACTATTCCACATGCCCACAGCTATGAGCTCCCAAAGTATCTTTTAAGTTGGCAGCCCTGACCATGGCAGAGTAAAACAGATTCCTTTTTTCCTCATCCTTATCCACCTAAACTATTTTTTTTTCTGGATCAGCTCCTTGTTGTAGCTCACTGCAAGCTACAGAAGTGTTAGCACAAGGAAGGATACAGGAATGAATGCCCAGAAACTGGCAAAGATAGTTCCCTTCAGGATCTAACAAGCCAGACTGAAGAGAGGAAGTCAGCAAAATGAATAAAGAGCAAGTAGTCTGGAAAGGCCTCATGCTCAAGAGACACTTGAGGAGCCCAAAGTCTGGGGACCATATACCAGGAGTCCACGAGGTGAGCATGGCCGGGTATCACCAAAAAAGTCTTATGCACATGATCAATGCTAGCTTTAAAAGGTCCTTTTCCACTGAAGATATAAAGGTTCTTCCCCGTGTCAAACAAGCAGCAGCAATTCATTCTACAGTCCTAATAACCCTTGAAATGTGTAACAGGATTAACTGGACATTCCTTCTGAATTCATCTTTTTCCAGTAGCTTTCCAAGTCGATGTGGAGATACAGTCTTCTACTGTCTCACAAGCTGAAATGTGATACTGTGAATGCAAGGCAGTAAATCCTTAAAGCCTTCCACAACCTGTCTTCTCCTTTTAACGCACAAACCCTGAGGCATACAATCTGATCTTCCCAAGACACTCAGTTACTTTCCTAAATGAACTGCCGAAATTTTTCTTCCTTTAAGTTTATATATGTTAGGACCTTGATTATTCTTTTATTGAAGGGGAAGTTCACTAGTGTAATGCCCCCCACAGCTCAGTGGTTCATGGTATCGAGGCCCCATCTCAAGAGAGAAATTGAAACCCAGATGCGTTTCCTTACAACAAAGAGTAGGGACTAACCTTGTAAGTGCCAAAAAACTTCTTCAATTATAATAAATAGAAAGATAAAGCCAGAATAAGGTCTCCCAAACCCAGCAATTTTTTGAATTGTATTTACTTGGAAGCCTAGGCTCTGCTTGCAAAATGAAGACAATGATTTTAGAGGTGCTTGCTATCCTAACCCACCTTTATCCAAAATCCACAGAAATGAGGGACTGAAACTGCCCTTCTAATCAATTCAGAAGCAGTAGCTGATTTAAGATTCCTCCACTCAAACCACCGATACAGTGATTAGTAGGTAGAATTCTCCAGTACCATTTGACAAAAAACTAATTTGCTTCTTAATGTGAAGTCCTGAATACCACCTGGGTCCAAGAGAGAATGTCACGCTTTTCTTTTATACATTCACACTTCACCTTTTGGGCGTCTTTCCATAATCTGTCGAAGCCAGCTTACGAAAATAAGCCAAAATGGTTTAAACATTTATCTGGCCATCAAATCAGAAGCTTTTATGTGCTGCTACTCCTGACAGTTTCATGGCTATTGACAAGGTGAAGGTTAAACACATATAAATGCATATTCTTACTTTTAAAAAATAATAATAAAATTGTCAGTTTTCCAAGTGCTGAAAATAGACAAGAATAAAAATAAAATCACCAATCTTTACCTTTGCCCTAACAGATGCTAACAGTTGAACTATTTATGATTTATGATAAAGTGCTAATATACTAGATAACTGAAAATCAGAACCACAACTGGTTATGTCATTCTGTTTCCACAGGATATGTGTGAAGTTAATTCAGTTTCAATCCTGACCATTTAACAGACAGAAATCCGTGACAGTAATACCAAGACAAAGTGCAGAAAAAGCTGCCTGAAAGCTAATTACCTTCTTTGTACAAAGACCAAGAATGCCATTCATGAAACCCAAACTGTAAGTTATATCTTGTAGTGGTAACTTTTATGTCCATTTTAATGGAGAAGATTGAGACAAACAGCTTTTATTCCATAAGAAGGCATTTAGTAAAAATACTTTCTTATTAAGAAGTAGAAATATGCCAGAAAATACAGCATGCAGTATTCTTGGGAAAAATACCTGAGTAAATCAATAGGAAAAGAAAAATATAAATTTAAAAGGCATTAAGTTCTCTGACCTATGAGCAGTGCATGTATCTAATGCACAGAATAATCTATGAGTGATCCAGTAACTCAGGGTTCTCAGTTATCCACTGAAACTCTGTAGTTCAGAGAAAAGAAAGAAATCATCTCTGAACTGAAGCCTGCCAAAGATGGTTAAGTCTGCAAGAACTGCCCAGTATAAAATGGTTATGCAAATATAGTGATCTTAAAGCAAGAGAGGAAGGAACCTACACAGTAATAAACAAAAAGGATGAGTACATCAAATGATTAAAACCCTGGATTAGAATGACAAGTGGCAGTGAAGACTGAAATATCCCAGTAAGCAGAAGCATATATTTACAGTTGAGATAATGTAAGGAAACTGTCAGAGTGTAGAGAATTGCAATCTTTCTGTAAATCAATAAATACTGTATTAGCATATGAAACAAATATTTGGATCAATAAGATCTAAATGTTGTAAATGCTTTCTACAGATGTCTAACAAATGCTGACTTTGGAGGTTTACCAGTCAGCTGTGATGCAAGCAGCACAGCTCCATCATATCTATTTCTTGACTAAATTTTTGGTTTTTGTATTTTTTTGTATTCTAAAATTTCTCTTTCCTGTATTTCTATGTGTTGCTTTCCCATCAAGATTCTTGTATATTCACTGATCTTTCTGTCTCAGGATTGAAGAACTTGTTGCCAATCACAGGACAGAGCTGCAAATGGTAGGAAAAAAAAACACATCAGTATTTCAAAATTCTAATGTGTTCTTTGTGACAGTATCAGAGACTGATATCTCCCCCTCCCCCCCCCCCCCCCTTACAATTTGAAATGGCAACTCTCAGCAGCAGTAATTCTGAAATCAGTACTAAAATAAGGAATAGTCTTCTGTTTTTCCAGCTACTGGCTCCAATCCAGTTGGAAACTAACTGACTCCATCTCTCATTTCCACCCAAATTTTCCTTAACTCAGAGTCCATGTGAGAAGGAACGGTTCTCCACCAACACGATCCTGTGTTTCTAATCCCACGCTTTCATTTCATCCACAGTTCTGAAAAAAGCAGCTGTATGTTCCAGATGACAATATACAATCTCCACTGGTGGCAATCCAGAAAGTCTCATGCTTACAACTCAGTCACAACAGCTATCATTATCTAGGCTAACAAAAACTGTGTGTGTATGGGGAAATCTCACTGCAATCGATACCTGTACAAATTTAGAAGATTACTTCTGGAACTCAATTGGGAAAATAAAAAATAACCATTCTTCATATGGGGAAAGAGATTAATAGAAAATGGGTTAAGAAGGACACTCTTGTTAGACTGCGACTGGTTTGAATACAATCTTAAAAGTACAATAAAAATAAATCATTGATTACAATTCCTCTGGTACTTCCATGTTGGAGAAGCCCCCACAGTCTTTCCCCACATGAACTCAAGAATGTAACAAAAGGAATGTGCAGTCAAAACATGGAGAATTCCTTTGGAAATCAATGTCTTTCATCCTGCAATTTGTACCACAGAAGTCAAATCACATACCTTCTCTAAAGCAAGAACATGAGTACAAGCATAAGGAAGAACACATCAAAAGTGAATGACCTTGAAAAAAAACCCTAAGAACTAGCAAGAGAAACTGAGTCTATGACAAGGCGAGTTTGCACAAGGCTTCAGGTATCAAATCAGGAAATGAAACTATAAGTAGAATGGCACAGGTTGATGTTCAGCTAGTTCTGGTTGTTTCAAGGATATAAATCTGAGATGATTCTTGAACAGTTGCTGAAATTATAAGAGTTAATGGGGGGCTTGAAAGAGAAAATCTAAGCTATGGAGAGGGTGAGAAGCCAGAAAGAACAGACTTCAACAGAAGCAATCAAAATGGACCAAAGCCTTGTGCCAGCTGCTCAGTTTTAACTCACAAAGTTAAGGGAGACATGGACTAAAAACCAAAAAACCCTAAACAAACAAACAATCAAAACCTCCAACACAACAAACAAGAAAAGCAACAGAAACCACATCAATGGGAGTTTGCAAGAGCTGGTGTTGATTTTCCAGGGAAGAGTGACAGCAGATCTCCTGGAACTAAAGAGTGTGTCAGGAGACAAAAAGAAACGGAGAGTGAAAAAATGATGCAGAAAAAAAGAGAACAAGTAGGGTATGTATGTCTATGTATGTGTGTGTGTGTGTATAAATATACATATGTGCATGCACACACACAATATAATTATATACGCATGTACTGCACGTATGTGCTCATTATACAATGTACATATATATATTACTATCTATCAGTAAGTATGTGTAGTTTTTTTTACTTACAAGCACACATAAATTCTCTCCCTCTCTCCACAATTAGGTGCTCTAATGACACACTGAAACTACCTCTAAACAATATACTGGAACAACACATCAACATGAGAAACAGTAAATACGCCTAGTCAGAGTGCTGCACCACTGCAGCATTACTGCTTCTAACAGTAGGTTGGATACATCTACACAGCATTCCAAGGAGAAAAAAAAAAAACCAAACAAAACCAGAACAAAATCAAAAACACCCAAACCAACGTGCCTGCAACATGCCACACTAAAGGATCAGATTCTAAATATCAGATTAAATTCATCCTTCCAAGTTTGAAGTTCAGAACAAGTTTGCAGTTGTTTTTTCACTGCTGTTTCTTGGTTGGAGGACAGACAGGAAATCTAAGTTTGGGGGTGGTTTGTGGGTGTGTGAAGTTAAGTGATGTCTCCACCCCTTCTTCCCCACCCCCTTTATTGTATAAAAAGTTATTACCTGATAAATCCTGGGACTTTCCAGATACTCTTGCACGTTTAGCTCGGTGACCAAAGTTTTCAGTAGCTGAAGTGGAGGCACCCTATAAATAAGAATCAGTTCAATCATCAGGTGGCTTATGAAAAGTACTGTTCTTGCTGTTCTTAAACCAGTAAGGTTTACTTTACAATTATATAAAATCAAACAAGCAAGTTACCTCCATGCTGCTCTTTGTAGGGCAAGCTGTTCTTTTAGGTAGAAGAGTTTTTCTGCGAAGTTGGTATGGACTATTTTGTGCACCAGGACCTGATTCTTCTGCAACCATATCTGCAGGTACATCATCATCTGTCAACAGAAAAAAAAAAAGAGAATTTGCCAATTGGGATTGAAGTTTTGGTTTATACCAGAAAAAGGCTACAGAAGTTTTCAGATATAGACATCCAGCCAGAAGCACGGGGAAGTAGTGCTGGAGCACGGAGGACTTCTGGTGGGGAGTGCGGGGAAATCAGAATATATACACAGCATACATAAAATTACATGAGAAAGTACACATGAAACAACTTCTCATGTACACAGCAGCTATACCAAAAGCTGCTCAAAAAACCTCAAACCACCAAACACCCCCCCCCCCCAAAACCTAGGCTTTCAGTTTCTCTGCAAGCACGTGCTTGCACTCACTGTGCTAATTCCATAACCTCATCACCTCAAATTTCTGACCTAACACTACCAGCATAACCAGGAACGCTGGAGCTTCAATTATTAACCAGGTGTTATCAAGAAAGGCTTTAGTAAACACAGCATTTAGTACAAAACTCAAGGCAGAATTTTCCCCAAACATTTCAGGAATAGCCTAGGCCAGCATACAAATGCTTCTGTAAAATGGAGACAGCTTTAAATACAAACAGTCCGTTTACCTAAATTATGCTGTAAAAGAGTGTATTTTCTCCAAACCCTTAAAAGTTAACAAAAATTACACCCCACCAAAAAGTGCAGGAAGTGTGGTGAATAAGCAGTTTTTTATTTGTTTCAATGATGTAAAAGTGATAGCCAGAAAAGCGATACCATTCAGTAAGCAGTTTTCTTGAATATATTTCAGTGAAGAGAGACAGATGTAAACACTAAAAACCACACCAAACCAATAACACCGCCCCCCCATAAACCCCTCTATCCTTCAAATATTAAACCAGTCTGTTTAAAAACCACAAATATAAGCAATTTTAAAACTTCTACAGGTCCCTGCCATGATCCCAATATCATCATTTTCCTATGGGTTGTTTTGTTGGGAGGGGGTGAGCTTTGACATAAATTATAAACCACTTCATTTACATGGGATGCATGCCATCATAGCTCAAGCTGCTACATCTGTGACAGCTAACCAACAAAATTCTGAAGAAAAAGCTATTCCAGCGTCCTGCTCTTTTCTGGTCCAAATTTCTCATCATAAAGACTGCCAGGACATCTAAATAGATGACAGAAGCTGGTGAAAGGATGAAGTTAGCTCGTGGCACGTGTGCCACTTCACACAGTCAGCTCAGGGCAATCTAGGAGAGCGTCATCAGCTCCTTAATCCCCCTGAAAACCAGCCCTGCCAGAAGCACCTCCATGATCAGCCTTCAGCCAGCTCAGCAGCTACTCCTGCTCTGTGCAAGGAGGGGACAAGACCACACAACTGGGAAGAACCACCACCCCTCTACCCCTTCTGCAGCAACAGCACAGGATTTAAGGACAGAAGTGAACTGTTAAACTTTTACCAAAAAGCCACCACTCTCTTAAAATAACAGAGGCAACCTCTGTAACTTCAGCTAGAAGCTAGCTCACTCGCCCTCTCCTTGTCTGCTGCATACATGACGTGCCCCACTAGCATCTCAGTATTTCTCTGCCTATGAAGGCAAAGTATTTATGCGTTATGGAAAAAACTTACAGGACAGTGATAAAGGAACTGCAGTGCATTTTCCTGTTAAGAAGTGCCTGGTCCAGAACTGGCATCGCACACCTGTGGAAGGTTACTGACCCCAGAGCAGACCCATTGTATACTCACAATTCAGTTACCTAATTTTACCTGCCTGTCAAAAGTACATGAACAATTTAACAAGATACCAGCAGATAGAAGAGAGAAAGTGCTACAGAAGAGTTCCCAGCTTTCCCTTATGCATCAGGGCAGAAAAGGAGCAGTGGGTCTGTCACAGTTTAAACCCAGCTGGTAAATCACCACCACGCAGCCACTCACTCATCCCCCCAGGAGGGATGGGGAGGAGAATCAAAAGAATGTAAACCCCACAGGTTGAGATGAGAAGAGTTTAATAATTAAAGAATAAAAGAAAGAATACCAACAATAACGATTATCATAGGAAACAACAAGAGAAGAAATGAAAGCCCAGAAAACACAAGTAATGCACAATACAACTGCTCACCACCTCCTGACTGATGCCCAGACCTACCCAAGCAGCAAATGGTCCCTTCTGGGTGACTCCCTTGGCTTATATACTGGGCATGACGTGCTGTAGTATGGAATACCCCTTTGGCTAGTTCAGGTCAGGTGTCCTGTCTCTGCTCCCTCCTGGCTTCTTCTGCCCCTCCTCACTGGCAGAGCATGAGACTGAAGAGTCCTTGATCAGAGTAAGCATAACTTACCAGCAACTAAAACACTGGTGCGTTATCAGCATTGTTCTCAGACTAAAGTCAAAAACACAACCGTGCATCAGCTACCGGGAGGAAAAATAACTGTTACAGCTGAAACCAGGGCAGGGTTCAAGGTGGGCCCCACCATGAGGAATACAGGCAGACACCACCAGCAGCAAGGCTGTCTGACAGCAAAGCACCCGAACACTGCAGCACGTATCCACTTCTCACCCCTCATGTCTATTTAATATCCGATATAACAATTGTGATTTCTGTTGTTACTACCCCCAGAAGCATGCTACTCAGGGATTTTCAGTGTCCTACCTTACGCTTTTTCTCCTGTTTTGCATTAAGACACAAAAGGACAGCTCCCCACCCCGTTCTGAATGGTCAGTACAATAGTTCAGAATTGTCACATGAAACACAGCAAAAGCAAAGAAAATAGGAGGAAGAAAAGAAATAAATCAAAGGACAGAATTTTGATCCCTTGATAGGCGATGAAAAGGGCAGAGACAAACCCCAGTCAGGTCTTTAGAAGTAAACCCATGGAGGCAACCAAGGACAAAACATACTACTGCTGGAAAGACAAGGCAGAAGCCTGTGGGGGAAAATGGAAGTAAAGGTCAGTTTAGCTGAAACACTGAAGGACTAGCTAAGCAGAAAAGAAATGTATTCATTTTCTTGCAGTGGATTTGTGAGGGTGGCAGGAGTCCCACTTGAAGATCACTTTTCAAACACAGATGACATTCAGGGATATGCACACATTCACTCAGATTCACAGCAGTTATCCAAAGAATTAAAGTCATCTTTTTCTCCATTGAATGGCAAAAAAGATGAGAGAAGGGCACTGAGGGAAAGTACAAATCCATGCAGCAGGCAGGAAGCAGAAGGGTGCCCAGGGCACACACATGTGCCAAGGTGCCCATCACCACTGAGCAAAGCTGGCCTGGAGGCACCAGGGAACATATCATGACAGCGGCTCACATGAGAGCAGCTCATGGGGAGAAAAGTGCCTTAGGAACCAAAAGCTTCCACCCAGCCTGGCCCTGCCTAAACCTTCTAATTGCACACACATAATTTCATGGCTAGGAAATGATAAGCAGACTCAGGCAAGTTAGATGACTTCTTTCTCATCAGCAGCTACACCTTCGAGGGACTGACCAGCTCCTGCATAGATTTAGAACATTTCAGGGCCATTAACAACTGATATGTGGCCTTTGGAGTTACTGTCAAATGAAACACTATCAGGAAAGCCAGGAGTTTTAAGTAATCTGTTACAGCAGCAGTCTTGGTGCTTGGTTTTAGCCTTCCAGATGCTCCACACTGTAAGGTCTGAACAGACTCAACAGCTACAATACCAGCTTTGAGATAAGTACTTCTCAGAACGTACTATTTCCTGAAGACTGCACATTACCTTTCCCTAAGCAAGCAACCTGGCAACACTCAAAACAGACTTGAGAACTCCACCAGCTGAATTTTGAAAATCCTTCCCTAAAAAACACTCTCACATAACAGACGCATGTTTGCTTTGAAGTAGAGAAATCAACTTTAAAATACAGAACCTCAGTGCCTCGAACATGTTTTGGAAAACCCGGGTTTAAAGCACAACTGTATCAGCTACTACATCTAACACAAATAAGAGGCATTATAATCACATTTATTGATGGTAGAAGTATTCAAGTCAATAAACAAATTTGGAGGAGTGTGCGTCATGTTAATATCCTCATACAAACACCTGCTGAAATGACTGCCAAATGCTGTCACAGCTTTACCCAAGTCAACACATTTGCAGGTTTTAAGATATTAAATTAAGCTAAATCTGCTCTCAAATCAATGTTTACCTGAATATTTTACACCAATTATATTGCCTAGTAAGATAAAATAATTTCAAGCAAAATCATGTTTCTTGAAAATTAAAACCTTAATGATACTGACAGGTCAAACCTAAATAATTTCAGAAGTATCTTGATACTTCAAAACAGCTCATGAAACCTGACCCATAACAGCACAAGTTTTAACACCCACAAAAGACTTGTAAGCGCAAATACTTCCAGGAGGAAAAGAAAAATGAGATTAACCTGCCACTCTGTCAACTGCTATAAGCAAGAGAGTCTTGCATTTCCACAAATGCTATGTGAGTCTCTACTTTCAAGTGTGTAGGACAAAGAGTATAAAATTAACTTTATTCTGTTCCGTGAAGAGACTGTAAGTTATGGAAGAGTGACAACGGACTGCCAAAATAATTTACAATATATATATATATACACACATGCACAGGTGAAAAGCTTGATCATGTCCACACCATCTTCTCAACAAAACACATGTGCATGTGGTTTTACTTCTACGTGACACATGTTCAGATAGTATTTCCAAAAGGAGTCTTACATATTAATGATGGCTGCCATGAAGAAATAAGGCTAATAAAAAGCTTGGGGGAAAAAAAAAAAAAAGTATTTAACACACACACACCCCCACCCCAATACACTCTTACCAGAAAAAAAAGAAAGAAGAAAAAAAAAAAAAAGAGGGTTTCAAGGATAATTTGTAGAGTTTAATCAGTTGTAACACAGTAATTTCACTTTTTTGTGCTGTTTTTCTGTATCTTCCCAAAATGGGGTAGGGGAAACACAACAAAAATAGAAAGTCCAGAGATGCAAAATGTTGGGGGCGGCAGGTATTCCCAAACAGGCACAGCACTGGGATTATTCCTACAGATTGGGGAAAGAAAATGGTGAGAAATGTAACTAGTTTTAAAATAGAGAAATCCTTAGCAAATTGGGAGTAGGTCCTAGAAAACCTCTGAAAAACAAAATGAACCCATATTGAACCTATCTGAACAAAGATCTTGCCTATCAAACGAATTTAAACAGTAACAAGAGTTCATGATACAGTGTCTTAAGAAGAACTGGTGCAATTTGGGAATGAAATAATAAACTATCAAGACAAAAAAAAAGTACCAACACTGTCCATCTTCATAATGAGAAGAAGATCTGATAAATGCAACCAAAATGTGAGCTGATCCAGCTCAGTTGCTTTGGGTAGAGGAAATCTTGCCATGCATTTGGCAAACCATGGGTAAGGCATACTGCCAACCTGTGAGATGACAGCTCCAACTACCTCACTGCTGGATTAGCTTAAAATTGGAAAGGAGCAGAACAGACAACACAAATTTGAGTAGAAAAGTACACACAAAAGAGATAGCAACAAAGGCAAAATAATTTACAGAACAGGAATGCAAGGCAGGAGTTCTGAATTTGCACATACAGTAACTGCAAGAACATAGACATCTCCGTAACAAATTGTCAACCCAAACCCGAAGGAGAATACACCCACCCACCATTTTTCTTTAAGCAGCAAAATCTCTGGGAGTGAGCTGTTAAATAAATGTATGCATCAATGGTGTGACTGACACTCATTCTATGTCCTCGCAAACACTCCTAACAAGTGGCTGAGGCTTAAAAGCAGATACAGTAACAAAGCCTGAAAGACACTGAACATAGAAATGGTACGTTTTTCTCCTTGTCTCAGAGCAAGAAGTTTCTCCCACTAGTAGAAACTTTCCCATTGATTCAGGGCAGCATTAAAAAGGTTAGTTTAAATTATAGATGGCAGGCTGCTTTTGAAAGCAGAGACCATTTTCTCTTGAAAGCTGATTATCTCTATAGAGAGAAAGCCACTAGAGCTAGGAACACCACCCTCACATCCCCCAAAAAACCCCAAAAACAATCCCCAAACAACTCAAACTGAGGAAGATGACATACGAAGTTCACTGAGCCCAGAACCAACATGTCCTACAGGCAAGAGTGCTTTGGTGGTCTTTCACTGTCAAGTTCCATTTCCCCAAGGTGGTCTTCAAAACAACCCCAAAACCCCAAGACTCACCCCCCACAAACAAGGCACACATACACAGCAATTGTCTTCATTTCATGTTTAATGTTAATGAAAAATTGGTATTAAAACAAGAAGTAGATGCAAACTTGTCTACTACTAGCATGAAAGAGACTTTAATAAATATCATAATACATTTTAATTATCACCATGGAAAGAAATTTTGCAGTATTTTCCAAGCAGTATCCAAAGCAGCTTGACTCACAAAGATAAAAATCTAAGAGGTGGTGTTTCTGCAAGCTTCTGATGGCACAGGTCAACAAGAAGGATTAATCTCTGACAGGAGTCAAGGCTGTTGGGAACCAGAAGAGACCCAGCAAGAAACATTCAGAGACAGCTCTCCACTCAGAGAAGCAGGCTTTCAGTTTGGAAAGGGGACAGACCTAACATTAAAAATGCATGCTTAAAGACTACAGAGGATCAGACTTACTGAACACCATATGGAATAAAGAGATTCTGCCTTCTGGGAAGCAAGAACTAGACACAATAACTATTACTGACTACTAGAGTATTTTAAATATACATACCATTTCTCACTGATAATAAACTGAAGATTATAACATTATGCAAACTTACTGTAATTTGTAATGGTTTACTTGAGAAACAAGATGTGGAATACCTAGAATTTTTCCTGCACTGAAGTTGTTTCTTATTTGAGTGAAAAAAGAAATAATTATGCTTTAAGCTAAAAGTCTCTGTATTTGTATAAAGCAAAAGAAACAACACACACACACTCACCAGGACTCAAATAGCACTTTTCTGGAATATGCATTTTCAGCTTTTAAGCAGAATTTACCCAAATGAGACAGCTTATTATTCTTTGGAAATAGGTCATGCAGTTACGATGGCCTAAAAAGAACAAGAATAGATCTGATGCTCAACTCTATCTGTATTTGCTCAAAAGCTCATGTTAGTTTTACAACATGTTTAGATTTATTTTCTATAAGAAGCACATTAATTACTCCTTTTATCTACATAGAGAGCTTCTTAAGGTTCAGATTATTTGTGGTATTCTTTAGATCCAATGGAAATCAACTTTTATCTAAGAATCTGATCTTTTTTCCCCTCAGCACATTGTGAATCCCATTACAGCATCATCACATAGGTCACCCAAATCTGGAGAGAATACACTGCCTCAAAGGTCTGTCAGGTCAGCCAGCACCCTCAAAATCATGCTTATACAGCTCATATACACAAGGCAAAGCTTCAGTTCTTAGAGCTGGCACAAAGCAGACAGGGAGTGAAAGGAGACAACTGTGAAAGATAAACTGGCTGCAAGCCCAAACCTTGTTCCCAGCTATATTTCTTTAAAAACTATCAACCATCACAAGCAGCAACTCTCATCTCAACCTCCTTCACTAGGGAGTTCATAGTCTAAAACTATCTAGCACAAAAACCATGTGTGAACATTAGTTACACACGACTCCCATTTTCCTTTTCAGAAGCCAGGAGCAGAAAGTGATAACTAGGATTTCATGAAAAATTCTAGCTTCTTTTCCAAAAGAGGTACTGAACACCATGTTAAAGACAGCACTCCTAAAAATAAAAAATACATTAACATGCACATTTTTATTAGACATACAGAAGAACTGTGCAAGTACTGCATGCCTGAGCTACTTGTTAACTAACTCAGAGAGGGAAGAAAAAATATCTTTTTCCTCCAAATAAGCAGCTCTAAGAATCAGCACCAGCATGTTTCAAACACTGGTTCCAATGCACTAGAATGAGAATATAGTTTTATTCCTTTGTCTTTTTTTCTAAATTATCCTGTTTTCCCAAACTGATGATACAGTATTACGGCATCATCTATACCATTAAGCAAACCAATAAACAAATTTCCAGGTGGCTGCTTTGCAAGCATTTGATTAAGAGAATTTCCCTTCCTGCTTAATAGGCAGCTTGACTCCTGCTCTGCCAAGCTTTCACTGAGAAGGCACAAGGATCCCTTTTTGGGTGCATTCCTCATTAATAAAGCAATACTCCCAAAGCTGTAGCCTTGCTGCATGATTTCTTGATGCTACAATTAAAAAGCTGACCAAGTAGATTTTAAAGGTTCAGGAATATTGAGTATTTAAGAGCCTTCCAACCCAAACCATACTGTGAGTCTATGAATTTCCACCTCATTAGAAGAATGTAGCCAGTGACAACAATAAAAACTCACTGTAAAAGGTTCAAATATTCCCATTTTATTCTGTATCACAATTGACCAGAAAGATGTTCCTGATCAACTATGCTGTTTGTAAAAAGGCCGAACACTGACAGGATGAAAACCAGCCTCCAAACCTTATGTACTGGCAATAGGGCAGATGCTGGCTGGGGTCAGCTGGGACAATTAAGTAAATTAGTTTTATGGAATAGCCATTAAGGCAAACTGGTATTTCCATCTTGTCTGACAGGCTGGCTCAGGCTAGATAACATTTTTTTCCTGAGAAAAATGTCATAGCTAGCATATGTAAAATAAATAGGAGATATTTGTGAGTATAGATTATTTCTAATAAGCAGAGAGTAGCCAAGCTATGAAGCAGAAAGCTTACATTCTTTAATTAGAGTAAGTCTGGATATTCTTGATACTAGTGAACTCCAAAAAGAATGAATTAGAAGTTTCTAAATTCCTGGTTTTATTAACTTCCAGTGGCAGTTATTTCAGTCTAATCTCATCCTACATGAGTAACTGCCTTTAGCACTGCTGGAACTAAAGAATGAGCATGACACTTATTTTCTCTCTGGTAGAGTTTCTAGTAACTGAAAAAAAGGAAAAAAAAGAAAGGGGGGGGGGTAGGGGGAACCCACAGTACAGAAATGAGTAAATTCAGTGAGAATGCAGAGATTTATTTCAATGCATCTACAATTCACATTTCAAATTTTCTATGGTCTGTAACCATTTGCAGAGATTTTCTGTGATGCATGGGAAGCTAAGAGAAACATGGCTCCCTTTGAAAGGACAGCAAAGTGTGTGTAATGAAACAACCCACATAGCTACAAGTCTCATTATGACTAAACCCTATTGCAGCTATTCAAGCCTAACTCCCATAAAACAATTTCAGGGCACAATCATTTCACCAATTTTTCAGGAAATGAAAGCTTCCCACAGATTTTTCTGCCATAAGCAACATCTGCAGAGCACTGTTGTAACACAGGCAGAAAAGAAAAAAGTGTAATGCCTCTCTCGCTACTAAGAGTAGTAGCAGATTTGGAGATACTTGCCATGCAAAGCCATCTGCCTTCTACGGACTCTACATCAGAAACGACTGACATCTATCAACACATTGGACCAACTGGAACCTAGTTATGTCAAGGAGCAGTTTTGATATACTAAACTAGGAATTTTGTGAGGTTCACCAGAATTAAGAGTTAGAAATGACAATCTTAACAAGGAAAGACAGTCACAGATCTACCTTCCAGTGACAAAAACCTAAGGTGGAAAAAAAAGGCAACAAGATAAAAGGCCAGAGAGTTCTTTCTGTTGTGGGGGTTGAGGGGGTACAGTCAGTATTATTTCCTCCAAGAAAGAAGCAAGAGGAAGAAAAAGTACTTTAATAGTACTTTAGAGCTTCCTGGGTTTGGCTGTCATTCACCTCTTTCTGTATCCTACTACTATGTTACAGAGAAAGAAAAATAATAGCAATCAAGAACCAGGAACCATCAACTTAAGAACTTTGTATGATTTAATGTAACTTGGAAAACAGAGGATCACCAAGCAAATCTTTGTTTGATTCTTCATTTTTTTCATAGATCCTAGATAACACTTTGTCATAGCCTTTAGAAACAATACAAGCCAACAGACTACAAAGCATAGTTTGTTTGGAGAAAACTAGAACAGATGGACAAATCAAGGGAGGGAATTCTCCCCCTACTCTCTGTTCTGGTGAGACACATCCCTCCCCCTCGCACCCTGCAGTCTTGCATCCAGCTCTGGGGCCGCAACCCAAGAGGGATGTGGAGCTGTTGGAGCAAGTCCAGAGGAGGCCACAGAGATGCTTCAAGGGCTGAAGCACCTCTGCTATGGAGACAGGCTGAGAGAGCTGGGCTTGTTCAGCCTGGAGAAGAGAAGGCTCCAGGGAAAGCTTAAAGCAGCTTCCAGTGCTTAAATGGACCTACAAGGAATTTGGAGAGGGGCTTTTGACAAAGGCCTGTAGGGACAGGACAAGGGGGAATGGCTTCAAACTGACAAGAGGGGAGACTGAGATGAGATGTTAGGAAGTTCTTCCCTGTGAGGGTGCTGAGGCCCTGGCACAGGGTGCCCAGAGAAGCTGTGGCTGCCCCATCCCTGGCAGTGTTCAAGGCCAGGTTGGATGGGGCTTGGAGCAACTTGGTCTAGTGGAAGGTGTCCCTGCCTGTGGCAGGGGGTTGGAACTGGATGAGCTTTAAGGTCCCTTCCAACCCAAATCAGTCTGGGATTCTATGAAATACATACTGTCCAAGCAAAGTTTTCAAGTTACATTCAGCTGCAGTGGCACTTTACACCAGTCATTAGTCTAGGAAGCAGCAGACCAAACAATCCAGAAGCAAAAAGCTTGGCTTTGACAGACAGCTGGGAGGAAAACACACCTGGAGCTAATACTCAAAACTTTGGACATCCAAGAGAATGTCACTAGGAAAAGATAACTGAATTGCAAAAGGTAAAATAAGAATTCTGCTACCTCTTTCAGCTATTTCTCCTATCTTACTATTACAATGACATTAAATACATATGCCACTTTCTCCTCCTGCCCAAGTACTACAAATGTAAATACTTTTTCAAATATTACAGCTAACAAAACAAAAACACAACAAAGAAAACACCCAAAACCAAACAATACCCACCCCCAACCATGAAACGACACCATGTCAACTGCCACCATACCAACAATGTGACTAGCAACAGTAAACTGAAAACTCCAACACACTACAGATTGAAGAGAAAAAAACCTAGCTCATTAGATCCTCTTCTTCTATTCACCAAAAAGACAACCTCCCTATTGCAGTACATATTTACACTACCTTTTAGCAAGGCTGTTCAATGATAATTATGCCAAAATATGTGCACATCAAAAAAGAAAGCACGCATTTATTGTCCTTGATCAGTCCAAAGTATGCTGGATCTAACGTACTTTGTAATAAGGCGGAATTAACAAGACTAACTGTGGCAAGGTTTGCATGCACCAAGACACACTTATCATTACTTACTCTGAAAAGCTTTCTAAATGACTGTTTCTAATATTCTATTACTTGAATTACCAACTCCAAAGTGCCTGACAAGAGCAGGAAAGCATGGCTCTGTTTAGCTTCAGGGAAATGACTGTGAGAAAATAGTGTGTGGAACTATAAGCAAGCATTGTCAGGGTGTGGGGGAAAAAATGCTTTGTTACTCATTACTTTGCCAGCACGTATGTTATTAAGATGGGTTACGAAACTTGCCATCAGACTCAAGCGCTAGTGTAGCAGGTAACTTCTGACTGAACTCTAAACTGGTTAAGAGCTACAGTAAAAATAAAAAGCTGATATCAACACCAAATACCATAGTACTAAGGGCCAACAGACTACCTAAACCCAAGCTGCTTTGAGAACAAAAGTAAAGTAAGCCCTATATGGAGGGCAACTACCCATATCCAAACCTTCTTCTCTGGAAAATAAGACTAAAGTGAGTTTCTACCAAGTTTTAAAATATTAATACATTATATAAATACAAACTGGAAGAACACAACTGTCTGATTTTAATCACAGAATGGTCTGGGTTGGAAAGGACCTTAAAGCTCATCCAGTTCCAACCCCCTGCCACGGGCAGGGACACCTTCCACTAGACCAGGTTGCTCCAAGCCCCTTCCAGCCTGGCCTTGAACACTGTCAGGGATGGGGCAGCCACAGCTTCTCTGGGCACCCTGTGCCAGTGCCTCAGCACCCTCACAGAGAGTAATTTCTCCCTAATGTCTAATGTCAGTCTCTCCTCTCTCAGTTTAAAGCCATTCCCCCTTGTCCTGTCACAGTATCACACAGTATCACAGTATGCTGGAGATTGGAAGGGACCTCAAAAGATCATCTAGTCCAATCCCCCTGCCAGAGCAGGAACACCTAGATAACGTTACACAGGAATGTGTCCAGGCGGGCTTTGAATGTCTCCAGGGAAGGAGACTCCACAACCTCCCTGGGCAGCCTGTTCCAGTGTTCCGTCACCCTCACTGAGAAGAAGTTCCTTCTCAAGTTTAAGTGGAACCTCTTGTGTTCCAGTTTGCACCCATTACCCCTTGTCCTATCATTGTTTGCCACTGAGTAGAGCCTGGCTCCATCCTCGTGACACTCCCCCTTTATATATTTATAGACACTTATAAGGTCACCCCTCAGTCTCCTCTTCTCTAAACTATAAAGACCCAGCTCCCTCAGTCTTTCCTCATAAGGGAGATGCTCCACTCCCTTAATCATCTTGGTTGCCCTGCGCTGGACTCTCTCCAGCAGCTCCCTGTCCTTCTTGAACTGAGGGGCCCAGAACTGGACACAATATTCCAGATGGGGTCTCACCAGGGCAGAGTAGAGGGGAAGGAGACCTACTAACCACCGCCCTTCTAATACATCCCAGGATGCCATTGGCCTTCTTAGCCACAAGGGCACAGTGTTGGCTCATGGTCATCCTGTCGTCCACTAGGACCCCCAGGTCCCTCTCCCCTACACTGCTCTCCAGATTTTTTGTAGGCCCCCTCCAGGTATTGTAAGACTAAGATCACCAACGTGTTACAAAACAAGCATTAAGAAGGATGGAAACAATGTTTTGTATTGTATGTTCAAGGCAATTGCAGCACAGGGAGGATACTTTGCTCTTCCATGCCCTATAGAGTAAGGATCTCCTAAGTACTCCAATTCAGCAGTTACTACTCTTGGACATCTGGAGGGCGAGGAGAAAAATTACATTCCTGTTTTTATTAGAAAACCAAATGACTGTTTTGCTATATTAATCCAGGTTTTTACATTTGTTGTTTCTTTCTTTCTCTCCTTCTAAACAGAACTTTTGTAAAACTATGTTTTTTTGAAGATGCATACTTATTTAAAACCTAAACACTGCAAGTTCTCTACACATTAGTTACCCAGACCATTCCACTGCACTTCATAAACCAGCACTCACCTAGTTTTAAGTTTCCCATTTTCAACTGCAATGAAAACATGCTATCAGATGCAGCCTGATCATGTATTTTTACCTATAAAAGCAGTATCACACGTAAGATGCTGCATCAATGAACTTCTAAAAGCTTTTTTCAAGTAGCTATTAAATTTCCATTAGTATAGTCTATTAACATCGTCATTTCACTGAGGAGCTCTTACACAAGTTTACATAAACATTTAAGGGCATTTGAACTTCATAAAAAATACATTTTTAAGACATAACAACTGATTTTGACACAGGAACTGTTTTTAACAAAACTCAGACTAAAACAGCAGCTGCAACTGCTAAGGTGTGTGTGGAGGTGGAGGGCAAATATCAGTGCATTTGGCTGTCAATTATATCTTCTGGCAACTAATTATGTTAATTGCAGCTACATTTTTTCACTGAGATTATCAAGTAAAATGTGATGGCAGCTTCATTTAAGAGCTTCCAAACTGAGCAATGTTTGCAGCCAATGCTTTCAAGTTTAAAACTCTGCAGATGATGCCCTGTATCTTGATGTTTTCAACCACTCACAATTTCATTTAAAATAAATTAATCAAATCTAGCTTTTTCTCAGCATCTCTCAACTATTTTTCTCATAGTGCAAACCTGGCTAAAGGTCTGTTTTACTAAACAATCTGGAAACACCATCTTAAAAGAAAAAGATAAAAGAAAATAAGTATTTTACATTCTTTTCCCCACCCCGAATAAAGGAGCTGCTTGCTATTTGCATTTCAAGTTTCTACTGAAGAACACTGAGACAATAAAGTAGGCAGTGTAAGCTTGGTTACCTGAGAGCAGGCTTAAGTCACAAAATGGAGAGGAACTACTAATTTTTCATACTGTAAAACGTCCAGAGGAAAGTGCTGAAAGTTTTCAACAGGGTTATTTTTTCCTCTTTCAACTGCCTTTTATGTTCAGTCTTTCTCTGCACTTACAGCAGAATCCTTAACTTTCCCTTTTCTTAGGCAGGTCCTCCTTCTCATGCACCTAAACTCCCATTTTGTTTAGTTTCCATAGTTGTGGATATTCATCCATTTTAAGACCAGATAGAACAGTTCTTTGTCATTTATTCCATATCCTTTTTGAAATCCTGAGCCACCACACTCCTACAAATTCCCTATAATTTGTCATGCTTCAGGATGGTAAATTTCTATTTTAAAATAATGTGCATTAACTGTGAAAACTGCTTGAACATATGCAACAAAAGGCATGGGGAAATGGTGTGGTAAGAGAAAGGGACCAATAACTCAGCCCCTTCCAGACTCTAGAAGCCCTGCACTATACACAGTAATTCCGTGTTGTAAGTCATTAAGATACAGACTGAAATGGCCATGGAAAAGGACCAGAAGGCCACAAGGATCTAAAGAGGCTTTATGAGGAAGAAATAGTGGTTTTTATCACCAGGCCAAAAAAACAAAGATTATCTAGAAAACTGACCACCTTCATAAGCAACTAGTCTTTTCATGTACAGATAGTTCAATGAATACCCATCTGCCCCAGGTATTTTCTCTCAGGCATACACACAAAGCAGGGTATTTAAAGAACAAGACATTGAAGAGTCTGTAGACAAAATACGTACAGAAAAAGCCTGAGTCATTAAAGTCCTTTTCAGATTATCTTGCCTATGTTTGATAGAATCCCAGACTGGTTTGGGTTGTAAGGGACCTTAAAAGCTCATTTCCTGCCAACCCCCTGCCATGGGGAGGGACACCTTCCACTAGACCAGGTTGCTCCAAGCCCCGTCCAACCTGGCCTTGAATGCTGCCAGGGATGGGGCAGTCACAGCTTCTCTGGGAAAATAAGGTGGAAAAAGACTGATTAGAGAATACTAAAAGACTTCCCAGTGCAGCTGCCTCATGCAGAGGTTCCTCTCCATCCCATAACTAGTGTTGACTCCCTCTCTATCCCCCTATTCCCAACAAGCCTACACAGGTCTATCCTGTCCCTTTTAGTATACTTCTTAGCATTGATGAAAAGTTAAACACACACATACAGAATAAAACTGCAGCTGTTTGCACATTCATAGCTGTCAAGGCGCACAGTGTTCTCCTGCAGACAATTCTGATATATGTATAAATAAAGAGTCATGGGTGTACAGCCCTGGAACACTTCCACACACACTGATCCACCAGGAAAGAAAAAACACTCATTTGGCCAAACTAATTTTACTTAGTACGTCAACAGACTAGGTCAGTCGCAATACCTCAGTTGAAGAGGGCTGCCGCTTATAGCATTAATTCATTGTGGGGTTTAGGTCATTTGGTTTTATTCCTGCAACCTTTTAAGGATGTAGAGTATTAACATTAAGAAGGAACATGACATTACAAGCAAGATGGCTAACGAACCTGCAGATAAGCTCTGTATGACAGCTAATCTTATAGATAATCATCTCTTCTGGAGGACAAACTGCTCAAGTATCATATAAAATAAAGACTTTTTCTTGGCCCAAAGCACTGCAAAATTTCCCTTAGCTTACAGCTCCACACAAATAACTTGAGAAAACATTTAAATACTGGAAGAACATCAGGAAAAAAAAAAAATAATAAATCCATGTGAACGTAAGGAGACTTGGTTTTTTGCTCCAAGGATGGCTGAGAACTCACAGAGGTTGTCTGGAGAGTTTGTAGAGCATCCAAGCGTTTTCAAGGCAGCCATGGCTTTGCTAGTTATGGCTTATTAGAGCTAAAACAGGACAATAAGCAAAAGATCAGCTCAAATGGCTGTTCCATCCATTTTGGAAGGTGACCCAAGTTAGGAGCCCAGACTTCCCACACTGTCAGCAAAGGGAGAAGGTGCCATCAGAGAGCAATTCCTTCATTGCTTGACTCCAGCATTCTCATCAGGCAGGTAACAGCTCTCCTACTTCCGCTGCACCTATCAAGACTAAGTATTTAGCATCCAGGTTTCCTATTACATGTCTTGCTAGTACACTGTAGCTCCAGTTCAACTGCTTTGACAAAAGGAATGCTTTGTTATAAAACAGAAATTTGTAGTACCTTAGAGTCTTGAAAACCTCAGCCCATTCTCACTCTCCTGAGTACTCCACACATCGAAAAATCCTATCCTAATATCACAATGTTTTGAAAGACCAGCCATAGTCACCATACAGCTTACACTGCTACATAAACATGGGTATCTTCTACACTGGCAAGCTATGTTAAACAATCAAAGAATCTGTATCAAAATATATTTCATCAGCAAGAAACCTACTATGAAGGAATAAGAAGACTATTTTGGGTTAAACCAAAACATCCTCAGCACAGCAATTTAAAGATTTTATTAAAAGTACTAAAATTTAACTTGTTAAAGTGTTCTGCAGTTACAGAAACTCATATGCATTACCTCATTCCTTCCCAAGTGTTAGACCCAGTTTCATCATCTTCCTGGTCCAGAGCTTTGAGGGGAAAAATACACCAAACATTCTGACCAGGAGTTAGGCTGTAAAACATAAGGTACTTCTACACACTTGACCAGGCAAGTGAAACATCACCAAGCCTTTACAAACACAGTTTATTTAATAACAGCTACAGGACTAGCAACTGATGAGTTATTTATAACAAAAAGCTACTTCAGAGTAGTAGCAACCTTTTTACAAAATTGAATGCTGATGAGTAACTCATCAAAACATCACTTTCTATTTCTTGAATTTTATCTACAGGGAAAAAAAAAAACAAAATCAACACCAGAGAAGAGGGCAATCTCAAAGTGATGCATAAAGACAGGCACACAGAAATAAAGAAACTGCTGCCTAGCCCTGTGATCAAATTTATACTGCTCAAACTTGGTCATAACAAAAATAAAAGCTTTTGTTACAGACGTATAGGAAGAGATTTATCCCTTAGTACTAGAGGGTGAGAAAAAGCAAGACAAAGTCCAAGACATCCAACAGATCTTCTTTAAAATAATTAAGATTTCACAATCAAGTGCTAGGGTGGGCACAGAGCTGTAATAACCCCCATCCCTGTTCAGAAGTAAAGCCTCCTCAGACACAGTGACCTGAGGAGGGGCTTACAGTCTCATCAGGCACATACCCCTGGTCTGTGCACACCAAGCTCTCCCACTGCAGTCCCTATGCTCTATTCCCACCACAATCTTGTGCTCTTTCAGTCAATTCTGTTTGTGCCAGGACGGATGATGTACTTGACTTAGAAGTTCTATGTACTTAAGGGTGGACTTCAAAATAATATCTCTGTCCCCATCTTTCATCAAGGAAATACTTACACTACTACTGTACACAATCTTGTACAATTCTGCAAATACCCTCCTGGTACAAAGACAGAATTCATTCTTTTCCCATGTTATTGTTTTAGGCTCATAGTTTCTGAAGAAAAAAAAAGAGGTTCTACTGTGCCAATTCATGGTTTCAGGGATCTTTGCAACTGTGAACTGAAGTGTGCAAGAAGACACAGAAAAACTCACCTTCTAGAACACACCAGCTAGAGAAAAACAGTAATAATATATTCACCCTCCTACACCTTCACTCTGAATTACAGTCAATTTGCTCAAAGTGCAGCCACACACAGTCACACCCCCTTACAAAGCATGATCTCAAATTAACAAATCTCTAACTAATGAATCTACCTGCTGCACTGAGACTGTTGTGTAACACCAGAAAACTGAATTTGTTTTCCTGGCCCTGTTTTCTGTGATCATCAGCAGCAGCTTGGGTTCAGTTTCCTTCAGCAAATCAGCCTATCCGTTTCACCTGTTCTGAACTTTCCAAACCAACACACTTGTAAACTACTCAGTTGTTTCACTGCTGTTGATTTGCAGCAGCACTGGAGACACAGCCAAGTTAGTTACTTCAAACACTTAAAGCAGGGGGGGAACCCAAACTTACCCTGAAGAGCTCATGGACATGGTTGCAAGCAAGACTAGAACAGGAAAACACAAAAAATAATCATGCTGAGTTAGTTTTCACTCAGGCTTACACCTGCATATTGGATGTGCAGTATTTTGGGGTTATGTGAACAACTTTCACACCTCTCCGTCCCCGCTGGCTTGCTTGAGGCCATCGCTTCCCCTAGTTGATCATTTGGGATGACGGCCACACAGTTTAAGAACTCTGGTCTCAAAGACATGCTTGAAACTGATGGAGCCAAGCCAAAACTGGCTGCTCCCATCTCAACATACTCTACCTGACTCACAAGCACACAAGTGAGTAATGTCTTCCAAAAGGAGGTGGGGAGGGTTTAAAAGACATTGCTGCTTATATTCTTTCAATTGCTGCTTCTTTCAGACATCACCACTATACAGGAGGGATAGAATTTAAGTATTTCCTATGAACTCCTTTGAATTTATATAGCACTGAAAACTGCTGATGACAGTAAGGGAGTATTTAGTGAACTACGCCTTCTAATGTTTGATCTGAATTGCTTTAGCTTGTGCTAACGCTTAGGAAATCAATTCAGTAGCAAAAGTCCTTAATTTCATTAATCACACTTATCCCATGTTTTTCTTTACTGAACTTGCAAACTATACAGTAACACTCACTACTGTGCAATTGACATTCTGATAGAATGGCCACCTTTTCCCTCCACCTCAAAGATAACAAAAGCATCTTGATGCCACACAAGCATACATTTCAGAAACACACCACCCCCCAAAGGTCTCTGGAAAACAATTCAACTTGTGAAGAAAACACACAGCCCATGGCTTCCCGATGCTCCCAGGCAGGGGCTGGACAAGTGGCCATTATTCCAACCCTGTGAAGCCTAAGCTTTCCAGCCAGCATGGCTGGAAGGCAGGCTACTTTGAAATACAGATTACACCTTGAAGAACCCTGGCACCATACAGTAGCTGGCTGACAGTATTT
The DNA here is from genome assembly GCF_034315485.1 of Pezoporus occidentalis. NCBI lineage: Eukaryota > Metazoa > Chordata > Aves > Psittaciformes > Psittacidae > Pezoporus > Pezoporus occidentalis. The sequence continues at coordinate 6,033,491 of NW_026916294.1, forward strand.
CTTCCCCCCCCCCCCCCCCGATGTCAGAGCATATGCCACCATTGATGACTAACAAGTAGGGAACACAAAGAAATTTTGGTGCATCAGTCAAACCATGATTGAAAAAACTGTGAAGCCTGACATCAAATCAGACTGCTATCTTTGAAGTGGAATACTTAACAGCCAGTGACTTACTTCACATCAGTGCTGTCTGGATTTCTGATACAGGCACGATGATGAGAAACAGGCCAGAGCCTGAACTATGATGGAATGAATCTTTATCTCCAATTGATAGAGACACTAGTAGCAGACAGGCATACTGCACTATCTACAGTGACATTCTGGTGCCACGGTTTAAGCCTAGTCAGTAAATCAGAACCACGCAGTCGCTCAATCGCTCCCCACCCCTTCTTCCTCTCCCTGCTCCTGGAGGGATGGGGAAGAGGATCGAAAAAATGTAACTCCCACGGGTTGAGATAAGAGCAGTCCAGTAACTAAGGTGTAACACAAACCACTGCTGCTACCAGCAATGATAATAATAAGGGAAATAACAAGGGAAGAGAATACAACTGCTTTTCACCCACTGACCGATACCCAGCCCTATCCAAGCAGTGATCTAGTCCTTCCGGGTAACTGCCCCCAGTTTATATACTGGGCATGATGTGCTGTGGTATGGAATACCTCTTTGGTTAGTTTGGGTCAGGTGTCCTGTCTGCTTCCTCACAGCTTCCCCTCCTCCCTGGCAGAGCATGAGACTCAGAAAGTCCTTGGTCAGAGTAAACATTACTGAGCAGCAACTGAAAACATTGGTGTTATCAGCACTGTTCCCAGGCAAAAAGTCAGAAACACAGCACTGCACCAGCTACTGAGACTGAGAAAATGACACTTACTGCTGAACACAGGACATCTGGGAAAATACTATGGCAGTTGAAAGTGTACAGTCATAACCAGAAAACAACAAGTAAACAAAGCCAGGGTATCACCAAAGACTTATTTCTGTTAACAGCCACCTCTCATGTTTTCAAAGTATAAAAAAAAAAAAAAAGTAATTTCCAGAAACATTTGTAGGGGAAAAAAAAAAATTAATAAAAAAAATTCCACTTTTTATCTCACATTCTCAAAGGACTTCTAGAAGATTCTGTCTCTGGTGGAGGAACGTTCAAGGCCTCTGTTACAAAGCAAGAGCTATGCATGTAGGATGCAGATACTAGATAACAGAAGAGAAAGAATCTTAAATACCAAGAAGAGTCAGAGCGCACTCATTCTGCTCCTGTGCTTTTACCTTTCCTGCATAATTTGATTCCAGAGATCTGCAATGCTTGAAGGAACACTAGTCAGAGCCAACAATTCAGCCCTAACCCTGTACTAACCATCACTTCTAGAGGCAAGAGGGTTTTATTGACCATCTGCCATTTTCACCTTGAAGAAAGCTTCTCTTAAGCCTTCCTAGAGGAAAACCTTGCATGCAGAGCATCTACAGACCCATGGTATTACCTTTTACACAGCCAACTCCATAAGCCGCATCCGCTTTCTCAGCAGACCAATGCCCATCACAGGACAGCAAGAGTCTGGAGTGCAACTTCAGCAGAACAGATCCCAGTAATCTTATGCATGCAGAACGTACAGTACGTACATTTAAAAGCATAAAAAGCCCCATGACACAACTACGTTCATTTAGTCTGTTATGTTCTATTTTTTATGTTTAAAAACATGTTTTGAATGCTCACGATTTATCAAGTAAAATATATTGTGTGCACTCAACACATGCCACATGGGTCATGAACACAGCCTACTAAAGAAGTAGATGCTTTCCTCCACTGAACAATGGTTGAATTACATGTCAACCCTTAATTATATTCCATCCAGAACAGCATCCTTAGATCATTGTTCGGGTTTCCACTAACAGAACTGGAATATTCTAAGCATTCTAACATGTATCAAGGACATTCTACAAGTGCACTGAGTTCTGCATGTTTCCCCTGTACTTTGGTTCAGCACATGGGAGTGTGAGCCATGTTTGCTATACTCATGCTCAACACAGCCATAAAAATTGGCTGAAGATGCATTCTAAACAACTCTCAGATTAATTCTTGAAATATTTCCTCTCAAATTATGACTAACTAAAAAAAACCCTGCTCCTGTTTTATAGGTTGAGTAAACATTTTATACTAAAGTGACAGTATATTACTTGAAGCAAACTATTCACATGTAATTGTTACTATTTTACACAGAATACAGATTTTAATAATAATTCTTTAAAATATTAACTTTCAGCATGCAACATGTCTCACCATTCTGAAGTTATGACTGGTTCCCAAGCTATGGCTGGTTCCCAAATATTTCACAAAGTTTAAGGCATAAAGCACAAATGAGAGGATGCTGCCTTCACAGCACAATTCTCCGGTGTATGGTACCTATTCAAACATGACTTGCCTTCCTAATCATTTAGGCAAAGAAATACACTTCAGAACACCATCCACCCTTTTGAAAGACTCCCCTTTCAGTTCCTTCTTGAGGAAGATTGATCCATGTAGCTTTTACCCACCCATCAATAACAACAATACAAGCCCCTACTAAGATCATCTCTACTTTTTCCTCTTCATCAAATTGTGTTTGCATTTCTATCCCTCACTAGGATACACCCAATCCCCGAGTTACTTCCGCTTTTTGACCACAAACCAGACTTCTCCAGGTGAGGTTGAGATTCCTACCTCTGGTTGTTCACTTAAGGACTGAAAAAGGCTGCAGGAGAAGACCCCTGTCTTGAGTGAGGACACTTACTTGCACTTGATTCTCCTCCATTCTTAATTGCAAAATTTATAAACCTCTCCCTCCTGACAGTCACTAATCTCTGTAGACACAGCTGGGAATAGATGCCCCGAGTCTTTTCTGCATCTGCCCCACTTGCACAGAGCATTTGATTTTGAGTTTCCTCCTTTTGCTATCTGAGTATGCACATAAGGTACATGAAAAGCAAGACCGCTATAACAATAAAAACAACAAAACCAAATACAATAGCAGAGAGGAATATGAAACAGGAGGAACCAAGCAAGTAAGCAACCCAACAGAGCCAAGCGAATCCATCATCAATATACATGCGGTGACATGGAGGAAGTGATGCCTAAATTCTTGTGCAAGATTAATACCAGACATAGTAAGTTAGAAATGGGAAGAAAAAAATCCAAACGCAACCACCAAAACACACAAACAACCTCAAACCAACCAACCACAACAACAAAGAAAACCCAACAGTAACTGTTCAGAGTTCAGGTTATAACAATAATAGAAAAAAAATATATTGGGCCTCCACACTTATTACAAGTAAAAATAAAGTTCTAGAAGGAAGAAAAAATGTTATCACTTTTCTGTGTTCAATACAGACTCTGATTCTCCTGAGTGGGGGTGGAAGGAAAGGAATTACTCAAACTTATAAACTCCCATTTTTCTAGTAACTTCTGTAGTTTCAGCTGAAGGAACTGTTATTCGTACATTCTTCCCAATACCAACCCTTCCCACACCTAGAGACAGAGTTCTACCAGCGCTAGGTAACAGGTATATGTCATTCTAACACCTCGATTCACATGTGGGCAATGTAGCAGCCCATACTACTCAACAACAAAGCAGCACGTACATAGGCACCACGTAGAGAAACACTCCACAAGCTACTCTAGGCCTCACATACATGCAAGAGGCTGACAGCTCCTTTAAGCAATATATACCTATTACTTTCAATTAAACATACAGAGAAGCAATTCAGATATATCAGGGCTCCCATCTGCTACTAAGCAAAGCAGACAGCAATAACACAAGCTACTTTCTGATCAACTGCATTAGTTAAACACAGTTACCTGACTGAAAAAAAAAATTAAACATTAAACATTTATAACAACCTAGACTGGGAGAGTAAAAGTCATATTTAGAGCTCAGCCCAGATTTACTGCCAGGCAGTAAAGTGTTGAATACATATAATTAAGCATACACAAACCAGCATTATGCTAACAAGACTTTAAAAGCAGCAGTTAGGTAAAAGACTAAAACCATTCTTTATTACAACAAACTCTCCTATATTCCAAGGGTGAGAACCATTTACACTATACATGGTGCTACCTATTAGTCACAAAATGTCAGCATTCCTGCAGACAAAGTGAAGAGCTGCAAGATAACGTAACAGATTGAGAAATCTGTTAATCATGTTCCACACTTGAGAGCTAGTGCCTTCAAACTTAAAAAGCACAACAAAAGAAGTCATTACAAAAAACAAAATCCAGTTTGGCTACTTCAGCTTAGATTTTTAGGCTAAAGAAAAAAAGCCTTAAAAAATATATTTTGTGGTGTTTAGAGAACAAATGGGAAAGGAGAGAAGCTCTCTTAATAAAAAGTCATGAACTATGGCTGAAGATCTGCAAACCTTCATATATAACACCGTTGGGAATGGAAGAAAAAGGGAAAACTAGAACCAACAGAGAGAGCAACCAAGTTGCCAATGATAAATACCAAAAAAGATCTGGTTTGGTGCCCCTGGAGAAACACAGAGCTGCAGACATCTTGAGTAAAGAGCAACTTCTATCGAACAAAACCTTACTGTGAACTAGTGTTGCTCACTGTAAAGACACTTGAGATAAAGGGAAGGAAAAAGTACCACTGTCCCATCCTCCCCACTCATCACCACAGAGACAGGAGACCAATGTGCATCAAAACACAAGTTAACAAAAAAATAATACCAGGACTCCACAGCCCTGCAATGGGACTGCCTGAGACAGGACACCATGGCTGCCACCATAAAACTGTCTCTAATGCATCTATTACGAAGTGTGGTGCCATAGTAAAGATCAAAACCAAAGCAGTTAAATTGTGGACTTGAACACTCAAAATACTGACAGCATCAGACAAATCCTTTATTGGAAAACATTACACTGGAAGTAATTTTGAAAGTGCCACTGAACTTTATTTTGCCATTATAAATAAGTACAAGAGTTTGCCAATGTCCTTTCTGGTCCTCACAATTATAACATTTTATTCCACATCACTGTATTTTTTTTTTTAAATCAACTCTAGTTTTCAGAATTAAGAGTACAGAGAACTAAATATAATTTCCTGGAAAACTGAAGCAATTAAGGACAAATGCTTCCATCACATCTGAAAACAAAGAATGAAAGTCTCCCATCAAAAATTTGCTTTCACCTGGCAAATTACATGGTTTATGTAGGACAGGTCTATAGAAAAATTCCTGTGCTACATATAGTAAAATGAGGAGATGCTTCAGACATGTCCTACTGCATGTTCATAAGACACCAACCTTAACAGCCGGGGGCCCTACCAATTATTTTTAAACACTGGAAAGGCATAACCAATACTTACACGGACCTCGAGCCCAAACCAGTGTCTTTCAACAGTACAAAGTCACACCTATGCCCTTTAATGATCTCTAGGCTACTGGATGCAGTAGAAACATGGGGAGAAGTGGACAGGACACACATACACCAAGCTATCACCATCTTTATAAAGGTCCTTTTAGAGCAGACAGCAACTGGTTTAAGTTAAAGCAGGCTAACACCTGCACCAGACCAGACTGAGGACTAAGAATCCATTATTAAAGTAGTGCTGCTTCCTACCCTCTACCTGCTGCATATTAGCTGGCTGTATGGCATGAACAAGTACCAGCAATCAGACTTATGCAAGAGCCAATGTAAAATGCCATCCTGGGATGCCCTGTACTTCCCCAAACTAGTAACCTATCAATTCCTGCTTGGTATTGAATAAAACCAAACCAAGAAAGCCAGCCAAGAGAGGAAACAGTACCCCCTCTCCCAATAAAACAAGAAAATCAAAGTATTTCAAACTAAAAGCCATATATTGTTTGACTGCCAACTGCAGGGTTTTCTCCATCTAGTTTTTCTCAACAATTACCTTTCATAAACCCACACAGCCTTCCCTGGATGAAATGATGTTATTAGTGTTTTTTCTCCCCTCTCTGCTCACAGCAGTGTCCATAACATCACTTGAAGCATTAAGAGTTCCTATGTCCTTACTTAGCAGCCTGTAAGATAAAGTTTCTAAAGGACTAGTGCAAAATCTCAACATTTGAATCTTCCACATGATCCTTTCTGTAGGTTGTCTCTCAATCTACTTCCTTCAGTATTTGTGCTTTCACAATATAACACTGCATTTTAGTAAGAATATGTGATTTTCTTGTGCCACATGTATAGTTCAGTGCACCCACAAGCACACCTATGGCTTCACAGTTGTAACATTAGGGCTGTATCCGAAAACAGCAAGAAATAGTCCGTAAGGAGACAGAACGCAAGTTAGAGAAATGTAATTTATTCTCACAGAAATGCCCACTGCTCCTCTTGGGATTTTTTAAGTTAATTGCACAAACAATTAAGACAACCCTCACTCTCTTCCTTACCCACAAATAAGGGCTCTGACTGACACACAGTGGCAAATTAAAAACCCCTAAGTCTGCCAGCTGAAGCCAGCCTCAACCCTGCCAGCTGCCCCTTACAACACAAGTTGTTGCCCCAATGACAGATGGCTGCACAGCTCACATGGCAATTCAAGAGCAGCTCCAGTTTTCAGCCCAGCATAATTAAGTCAGCCAACTGCAATTCCCATTTTCCTTAATATGCTGCCCTAAAAGATTAAAACACCACCGCAACTGTGTCTTGAGCTGTTCAGTGATCCTCACCTTGAACAGGGATCAGCTGGGAGCACAGGACAAATGGTAAGAGAGAACAACTCCCTATTCAACCAAGCGGTTTTTATCTTGGGACTAGCTGAGTATTAAAATAAGTCCAGAAAAGAGACTGCATAGCTTAAAACTAGCCTACCAACCACAGGAACCCAAGAGCATCATGTTCAGTTCTGTGCTTTGCAACAGATGTGGTTCCATGATAAAATTAAACCAATTTAAGAGCATGATACTTCCAACACAGGAAGGAAAAAGCAAAGCACCAGTGAGAAAAATCCCTTCTGGTGGTCATCTGCAATTACACTGCTTAAACCAGGGGTGAACCCATGCCCTGGTGACTTTGGGCAAGTCACATCATTTCTTTACACTTTCACTTCCCACCACTGGTGTCAGAACAATGCCACTCCATGAATCCTCAGGTGGGCAAGGAGGACACCGAGAGGAACCACTGACAGCCTACAAGACACAAAAGTTATGCAAGGTAAATATTGAAATTGTTAAGACAAAGGGGATCCTTTACCAGTACATCACTAGAATCACTGTAAGAAATGGTAGGATAAGAGACATTTCCCCACACTTACTGCAACCCCAATGCAAGACCTTAAGGCAGAAAGGAAGGATTAAAGCTGGGTGCACTGATGAGGATCTTTTTACATCACTGAATGCCAGAACAGCTCTTTCCAAAGTTAACTCCTAACCAATACAAAAATAAGGATTTCTGTGAGGTTAGCAAGCCACAGAATCCCAGACTGGTTTGTGTAGGAAGGGACCTTAAAAGCTCATTTAGTTCCAAACCCCTGCCACAGGCAGGGACACCTTCCACTAGACCACGTTACTCCAAGCCCTGTCCAACCTGGCCTTGAACACTGCCAGGGATGGGGCAGCCACAGCTTCTCTGGGCAACCTGTGCCAGTGCCTCAGCACCCTCACAGGGAAGAATTTCTTCCTAACATCTAATTTAATGTCTCCTCTGCCAGTTTAAAGACATTCCCCCTTGTCCTGTCCCTATATGCCCTTGTCAAAAGTCCCTCTTCACATTTCTTGGCAGTCTGTTCAGGCACTGGAAGCTGCCCTAAGGTCTCCCCTGATCCTTCTCCAGGCTGAATAAGCCCAACTCAGGAACCTTCTGGAGTAAAAACTGATCCTTTGCCTCACTCCACCCACTGCATTACCCTTACCAGAAATACTGAAAGAATAAACACAGATTCACTAAGTTACTCCTCTGGAAAAAAAAAAAAAAGTTAAACATGCACACATACATGAATATTTTTACAATAAAAAAATCACTAAAAATGTAACTTCTTATTTAATTTAAACCCCCAAGATCAAGCCTTTTCAGAGACTCTCACTAACAGAAATTTTATCTAGAAGGAGAGACTCTGCCAGCTAGGTTTGGAGAAACAGAGAAGAATTTTGCCTCCACATACATGAAAAATACCTGATGGGGAAGAGGAAGCGGCATGCCTTGAGAGGAAAGGCATCACTTACCTGTATTAATAAAAAAGGTGTTGGGTTTCTTTTGTTCCATTTTATTTTTTGTTCATTTTTTTTTAACTATATTACAAATTCAACACAAGCAGGATTTGTGGGTACCAAGTTCTCAAATCTTGCTATTCTGACCTACCCCTCTTTGCCCCTTTCTTAAACCGCATTTCAATTTCACAAACTAGAGGTATTAAAATTACTTTTTGGTAATACATTCAGTCACTTCTGCAGTAATGAAGAATTTGGGGGAAGACAAAATATATCCCAGAAATCTTACAAAAGAAAACTTCACCAGGCTCAAGCAGCTCCCCCAACCACCATAACGCACACACAACATTTCTGTTACTGAAAAATACAGCCTTTCTGGCAACAGGATCCTACACACATCCCTTAAGAAAAATCATAGCGAATTTTTAACATACAGGATATACACATCATTTTAGTGACTACATCTACATCAAAACAACACAAAGACACTAAACACAGAGCATTTCTTCAGTTTTTCTTACTATTTAAAACTTGCTCATGTTGAAAGTGGTAATTATTTCTACCACTCAACTGACAAAACCAGTTGAATATTTCTGCCTTCCCCAACCATTACAGTACTACTTCAACAGACTGTTTGCCAACAGTGGTTGTCCAGAGGAATGCTGGAGTCCAACCTTGCTGCTAAGGAAGGTGGCACCCAAACTATATTTAGTCTGAAATCACTGTGCCAAACTCACCAGGATTTCACAGTCTGTTCAGTGTTTGAGCTACTGTTCTTGACTTCATGCAACTGTTTAATTTTTCTAAATCTTACACACAAAAAACATTACACCAGCAGCTCCTAGTGCTCTCTGAGATCTTGGCCATTAAGGTGACTGAAATAAATGAAACAAACTATGCGGTCAGTCTGCTAGGATTTACTCAGGAGCATAGCAATGAACCCACTCTTGCAGCACCAGTGAACGGCAGGTATTGCTTGGTAGGCCTTTCAAACAGTTAAAATTATTTTTTTTTCATACACTACCTATTTTCAACTTCCACTGTATTTTATCAGCATAAGAGCAACCCACAGCAGAGTGCACACTCAAATCTTCAGTTTCTTGGAAAACTTGTCCACAAAGACATTGGCTGAAAAATCAGGTAAATGCTGAAATGGATCTTAAACTAGATTACCAAGTATCAATATTAAAATTTTCAAATAAAATTTGCTTTAAAATTCATTTTCTGTTCTTCTTTCCCCCCACATTTTTACAACTCATCAAGTCATGGAATGGTTTGGGTTGGAAAAGACCTCAAAGCTCATCGAGTTCCAACCCCCTGCAATGGGCAGGGACACCTTCCACTAGACTGGATTGCTCCAAGCCTTGTCCAGCCTGGCCTTGAACGCTGACAGGGATGGGGCCATTAAGTTAAAGATTAACTTAACACTTCCTTTATACTCGCTTTTTTTATTTTCAGCCTGTGTATTTTGGAAGCTATAGCTAATATCTATACTAAAGCAAGAAGCCCTTAAAAGATAATGTGTTTATTTCAACATCAGCCTGACCAATATTTTCCTTTAAGATTACCTATTAATGCTATTTTGTTTTTAACTGATAAAATACATTCACCTTTCTAATATTTAACACTTGTAACATTAACAAACTCAGCTGTCCAAATGTTACTTAGACAAAAAGGGAAATCCAGCATCACATCAACACAGACTTTATTTGAGAACAGAGCTGCATTAGACACCCACTGAACCTGCTCAGGTGTGCCTTTTACAGTTACTTAAACCTTTTAAATTAAAGTAAAATTTGACAAGGGCCAGCATCCACACTGATGCTGTCAAGCATATCAGCAGATTGTTGATCACAAGCTACTGATCAAGAAGCAGCCACTGCTAAATTTCACAAGATACAAAAGGGTCTAAACTCATTATCAAGGGGCACCTGAAATCATTCAGGTATTACCCATTATCACAATCACACCTATTCTTCTTCTAATCATACAGACAGCAAGAGTAGCCCGAAGCACTTCTCTCCTCCTTCCCATTGATGCTTAGCTAGCCAAAGGCCTGAACAACTTGTGTTGAGGGAGGTTCTCTCAACAACCATCTGCATCACATCCCTTAGATATTCAATTGCTATATAGCTTTTCAGAGAGTTAGAAGCAGAGAGGAAGCACCAAATGGATGCAAATAAAACAACTCTCCTGTGCTGGAAAATGCACTACTCATTTTTATATACTGCAATCACCCTCAGACCTTCAGTCTTGCAGCTTCTGAGGTCGCAATGGATGGAGCTCAACTCCCTGCTCTTGACTTGGGCAGCTGCTGTCAATACAGGTCAAAATGGAGTGAAATTCCAGAGTAAACTCTGGTTTAAGTAATTGATTTAAATGGCTGCTGAAGAAAGTGAAGGGACAGAACCTTTATCCCAAAAGAGATGGTCACTGATCTTGCTATCTTCAGAGAAAGGTGAAGTGTCACATCTTGCTAAAGACTAACATAACAACCATCTAAACAAAGTTGTTATCCTTCCTCCTTCAAGACAGCAACAACTTAAGGAAATAGCAACCATTAATTTGAAGAGCTACTACACACAATTTAAACTGATGACCCAACAGCATTTGGGTCATCTTTCTGGTTTCTTGTTTTCCTAATAGTCAGGAAATGCTTATTTGGCTACAAAGCAGCCATTTTCATAGAATCACAGATTGGTCTGGGTTGGAAGTGACCTTAAATATCAGCCAGTTCCAACCCCTCTGCCATGGGCAGAGGCAACTTCCACTAGCCAAGGTTGATCAAGGCCCTGTCCAACCTGGCCTTGAACACTGCCAGGGATGGGGCAGCCACGGCATCTCTGGACAACCTCTGTAAGTGTCTCACCACCCTCACAGTAAGGAACTTCCTAATACCTAATCTAAATCTAAGCCATTTCAGTTTAAATCCATTACCCCTTGATCTCTCACTACATGCTGTTGTAAAACGTCCTTCACCATATTTCTTGTAGCCCCCTTTAGGTAGTGGAAGCTGCTCTAATATCTCCCCAGAGATTTTCTCCAGGCTGAACAAGCCCAACTCTGTCTTCACAGGAGAGGTGCTCCAGTCCTCTGAGCATCTTCATGCCCTCCTCTGGACTCCAACAGGAGCTGCCCTCAGCTCTTAGAATAATTATTAAAATCATAAGCTTTCCTATGCTTCTGCAACATTAAGTTTTCACAAAAGGTACACTGACAAACTTTCACAACTATTTATTTCTCAAAGGACTACAGCAAGTCTGCACCAAGACTATGTCTGAAGGGATCTGAATTTCAAGAAAGAAAAAAGTCACACTTTTCCACTCACTTTCCCAAGTACAAGAGGCTTGGGAACTGTAAATTGCCCAAAATACCTCCTAAACATTCACTGGCCAAATAAGAATGAAAAATGGGGAAGAAGCTTTATTTGTTTGTCATATACACATAAGATCAGTAGTGCAGTAATTAATTAACCAGATTCAGCTGTGGGAAAAGGGAAGTGAGGTAGATTCAAGAGCAATTCTGAGTTTTTCTTTGGAAACCTTAGAAATTCAGCAAGACACCAAAACAAGGCAGCAATATCCAACTACTGAAAAGTATTTCTCCATATGCATTCAAGTAGTATTTTAGATTTTTAATAGCTATCCATTCTGGTTCATCAATAGTTATGTATTTACTGTCACAAAAATCAAATTGCAAATAAGAACTAAGCACTAAAAAGGAAATCAATTGTTTTACCTTCCACATCTTTTCAGATCAAATTCAAGTGCCATTTGTGGTCAACAGGAATCTTCCAGCTGGCTGGGATTTCAGTGTGCTTTGAATCAGAACATCCAGAAGCATTACAGCAGTGTTAGAATGATTTCAACTACCAAGCATCTTCTGAAAGAACTCAAAGCAAAACCCACTTATATGTGGATACTGTGAAATAAATTATTTACTCGTGGCGTTTTAAAATGCGCTAACAAAGCTTTCATTAAGTTCTGCTGAAGAAAAACACACCTGGCAATTGCAGTATCTGACTGATTTTCAGGGCAGCATCTTTGTAGTAATCCCTCTTTCAGCAAGGTATAGACTCAAACAAGCAACAATAAAGGAAACTGTGGTGAAGTCCTCATCTTGCTGTTGTAGAGATACACCCAAACTAGCTTGGGGACAGAAACTGCATTATTGTTTTAGCCAAGGCACTCCAGCAGGTCTAACAATCCATGTGGAGAAGGGAGTGCCTTGAAAGAGTGTAATGAAAGAGGGTCAAGCTAACTCAAATTACCTTCCATTTGCCACAGACTAAGAGCATACACATGAACAATTACTGTGAATCAGATACCACAGATCAGCTGACATATGGTAACCTGTCATCCTGCAATAATCAGTCCAAATACGAAGATAGCTTGAAATTTTGACTGGCTGCACAGCTGAAACTCATTCCTATTCACAGAAATAAAGAAGACTAAACCCTCCAACCATTACTTCTAGATGTGTAAGCTAAAAACAAAGCAACAGAAGGGAACCCACAAATCAAAGCCCTTAAGGTAAACAGGCTGTTTCCAAATACTACAAACTGGGACTACCAAAAGGAAACAGCTACTGTAACATGACCTATTAATGCTAACCAGTCCTTTGGTATAAAGGCATGCACAAAGCATGACCATGAGACTGCAAAATCAGCTCTTCTGCTGGTCTGGACAGTGGTTATTTAAAACAAGTGTAATAATTCCAAGTATGGCTGTTGGTTTTTCCTTGTAATGGCAATTCACAGTAGAGCAAAACCCAAGCTTTTGCTTCTAAACCTCATTCCCAGGAGTACTTGTTTCTTTATGCTGTGTTTGGGAGCTAAGAACTAAAGAGTTCTCTGGAACATAAGGAGGTCTATACTTACAGTGACTTACAGCTAGACCAACCCACATCTACTTTTACTGTTCACCCCCAGTATCTTCCCTGCCCAACAGCAGTATCTGATAAAATGTTTAACTCTTTTAAAATCAATTTTCCCTAATAATTACAAAACCCATCATCAAACAACCAACCCTCATCCAAACAGCTACCTATGCTCAACAAAGTCAAACAGGACAAAAACTGAGGAAAAACTTTACACAATTTCTAATGACACTAGACTGGCACTTACCTGGTAGAGCTGAATCAGGTTTTTGGAACAGAAAGCCAGTTGCACAAGATGATAAACACTATTATTATTTTGACATTGGAACACTAGTAATATCTGGCATGCACTGGAATGATATATCCACAGCCTTCTGCAGAATAAACTGAGCAGACTCAAGAAAATACAGCTGCTTAACAGAAAGAAACCTAGGAGCCCCAGCAACATTTCTAGGCAAGCAGTTCCAGCTTCTGGAACAAAGCAGTGCCTAAGCTCTCACATTTAAGAGATCAGGAGGGACCCAGCAAACCTGGCAACCAAGTGGAAACTGCAGGTTTCTGTTACAACAAACAGCAGGATTCATTGTATGTATCATAGCACATCTCATAGAACAGAGCCATGGCAACATTTTGAGAGCTCCTCTCAAGTGGACAGGAGCATCGCCAGCCGCTGTGCAAGGCTTCAGCCTCACGCAAAAGCTAAGCTGGTCTAAGGGTTACCTGCAAGGACGAGGAGCAGTCCCACTTCCTCCCGCTCCCTGCTGTGTACACCTGATGACCACCTCTCTTACACACTCATCAAACTCTGCAGTTGGCTAGTTCAAAGCACTAAACAAGCAGATTCAGATTACTTTGGAAGCTCAGTTTCCCTGGGGATCTGCTTCAGGGAGCTACAAGGCAGGGGATAAGAATGTGGGGCTAGAGGCTGAAATAATGGGATGACCCCTTCCTCTAGCAGCCGGGCTCTGAAATTACTTAGTTATCTTGTCAAAATACAGCTGAAGGAAGTATCTCAAAGGACAGCATAAAAAAATTGCCCCCAAAAGCCTCCTAGAAGAATCGCATGGTTTGCAAGTGGTCATTTGTTGCCTGTCTGTGTCCTCCCAGCTTCTACATATGGATGAACAACATTTTAGAAACAAGCAGCAGTATAACCAACAAACCTTAGTTATTGAGAAGAAACACAGTAACCACTATGTGAGCTTTCTTTTAAGAAGTATTCCAGATTCAGAGATTTTAATCACTTCAAAAGAAGTCCACTAAACTTTCCAATAGGAAATACAATTTAAAATAGTGGAAGATACCTCTAGCATATCATCTTTACTTCAGAATCTACATCTAGATCTCACTCTTCTCACAAGAATTTAAGTCGTTTTTAAAAGTAACAATATATTATAAAAGCAGGATTTTTATAGATGCTTTCTAATTTAACTGTATATTTTAGCTTGCTTTCTTCCCCCCTGCTCATTTAATCAAGAACTGAAAGACTCAAACATCCCAGGCTGTATACAAATACTATAGCTTAATACCATGAACAATAATAAAAAAATCACCCAGGCTATATACAGATACTATAGCTTAATATCATGAACAATGATAAAAAAAAAAATCACCAAGTATGTCTCCCCTCCTACTCAAGTGCTAAACAGAGAAACACATCAGCAAGAAACAAACAGAAGCACTTAACAACCAGAAAACGCTAGCAGATTAGGAAACAACAAAGTCAACTGAACAAACCTTTCATTTTCTCAATTCCTGTTAATTCAGTCATGTTTTCCTCTTGTCTTTGCTTTTATTGTCCACACAATGCACAGGCCTGATTTACTTCTCCAACACCATCTGTTATAATACATAAGGCTAAATCCATTTAATCAGCACATCTAGATATCCTAGAGAACCACACTACCTCCTCTTTCTAACAAACCAAATGCTTCACAGCCACAAGCTGCAGGAGGAAGTTAAGTGCTTCCACAGGTGACCCACATTTCAATACACCTGCATACTCGTTCCCCTTCCAGAAGGGACCCAGGGTGGAGGGTTGGCCAAATGAGTTGTGCTTGCTGCAGTGCCAGCCCCTATGATGATCCCACTGTGTGTATGTGCAGAATCATTGTGCTGGACACAGACACATGCACACAGCAGTCATTCTGCACAGGCACTGCCAATTCAGTACTTGCCAGCCACACCAGATTTACCATGCTGGTGAGGAAACTGCCGATGTAAAGCAAGCTGCCTAAGCCTGACATTCCCAGTCAGCTGATGGGCTGACAAAGCATTCACAGAGCTCCAACCCTATGTGTAGACATTAAATCTTCCATATCCAGTGCACATAATGTTTATTACGCTTAATGCCCTGCACACCTGCAGTAAAAGCCTGACACATGTTGGGCAGCCTCAGTCTACCTCAGTCTAACTGTGATCTTCCCAGGAAACACCCAAGCAGAAGAGGGGCATAACCTTCTGTTTATATATATATATAAAACAGATCAATCAGAGAGATGCATGAGGCTTCATTATCCCTCTCCTTAAACCACCGGGCTCAAAGTCTTTTTTTTAACACATTAACCGAATTAAAAAATATTTGGTACTTCTGGGAAACTAACAGTCTTATGAATTACCAAAATATACTAAAACTACAGGCAATGAATATTATTGTGTATAGCAAGAATAAATACACTTGATTTTGATCTCTCCAAATCAAAGAGAAAGCTTTAGCATAAATTTAGGCACTTATACTACATGAAGGACAACAGAAGTACCCGGACACTCCTTTGTACTCATGATGTGGAATCCAGCTCTGGGCAACAGAAGTTGTTCTTGAAGTACCAAGTTTATAGATTCTGAACTTTTATCTGAAAGGAAGACTCTGGAAACTTTTCACTGCAGAAACAGGGAATACATATCTGTATGTAAATATATCTCTTCCCAACCCAGGACTCTCTATCAAGTAATACAGAAAAGCCTGAATTAGATTTCCTTCCACCTGGAGCAACTGATGCCTGACTTCTTGTCTTCTTGCCATAAGGGATGATCCTATAAAAACTGAAACCAATTTAGTTATTTTGATGCAAGTCTGGGCATTTGCTTCAGAATAAGAGTTGTTTAATTCAGTTACTATTACAGCCCAGCACATGCCAATATAAGCATTTTGTTGCACATAATAAAAATAAATAAATATAATCATGCACATGCTTACACACATGCACTTGAAATAGGGCCAAATAAAGACTCTTTAACTTTCCTGAGATATTTATCTCCACATTACAAAATTCAAGCCTTGTGAGCAAGGAATCTACTTGAGCTTAGTTTCTACATGTTTTTGTCTTAACACAGCCTAACCTACTCTTTCTCTCAGTACTTGGAGCCCTCTACAGACAAATGACTAATTCAATTACCTTGTGTGCTGACAGGCCAGCTGGTCTCTGCTTCTTGGCATGGGTAGAGAGTGTAAGTTAGAAATGTCTTTCTCTCATTGTCTTCTTCCTATGCCCTGCCAATAATTTCCACAAAACTTAAAAACTTCACACCCCTTTGTCAAATGGGGTTGAAATGAGCTAGCAAGTTCAGAGGCTGCAGAGTGACAGACAGTGAAAGTCTTGTTTTCTTTGGAAGACAGACTGGGGGAAAAACAGACTTGCAAGGTAGATTTATAGGCTGTATGTATTAAATACGCTCCAACTCCAAAAGTATTGACCCAACTTAACCCAATCTAAACTGGTGCTGCCAGTCCCACCACACCCACAGGCATTCAGTTGTTATCCCTCCCATTGTAACCGGCACTTGTCCAAAAATCAACCTGGGGGAAAAAAAAAAAAGGCAATCAGTTAAGTGTTTGGCACAGGCAGCTCGGGAGCCAGTTCCCTGCCTTGTCACATGGACATCACGTAAAAGGAACGCACGGGATTGTGACAAACGCAGCTGCCATGGTGCTATGCATTCAGTACTACACAGGATCCCATCCTAAAAGCACTTAATACTGGACATAAAGTGCAGAACCTCATTAGTAGCCTATCCAGTAATGTTCTGATGTTAAAAAGCAGCGCACAGGCACTTATGTAGTTCTTATTTTGAGAACAGGAACAAGAAAAAATAAAATCGTGTGTGACAGCTCCGAGGCTGACAGTTTTAGCTGCACTCTGGACAAGATTTTTATTTATTTATTTATTTAAATAACTGCCTAACCTTGTCTTCTTCCTAAAGCCGTAGCCAAACCTGGATGCTCAAGGGGAAAAATAAAATAGCACTATAAGCAAACACAGACATATTTAAATACAGACATCACGCAGTCCAGATTTCTTTTGGGTAGACCATTGTCCCAAAGAAAATGAAAGGACCCGTCTATTCTGTAACCTTCATGCAGAATTCCAAAACCACAGAACAAACCACTGCCAACCCCATTGGTGACCGGGGAGAGATCAGGAGGGAGAAGGTAAAACAGAAATGGCATAGTGTAGCTAGAGTGGCTAATTTAGATGGAGGGAGGTGTGAACAGCAGAACATAAGGCAAAACATCTTGGGAAGTATATCCCGATGACATCTCATCTTGCCTGTACAACACAGTGAGTTTGGGGAAGAAAAATTTGTTATCTGCAATCACAGGGACACAATCACTGTTTATCAATGTATAATATAGATACCATGATTATACATTCATGAGATCTTCTCATACTACATATGTAAAATACATTTAAATGAGAATTGCTTGACAGTATAAATCACAGCTTTGCATGCTTAAAACCCTTATAAGGAACACTTAAGCCCTTTCATGACTTCTATAAAACCATTTTTTTCCTAGTGATCTATTTATTAATAACAGAAGTCATAACTCAATTTTTACCCAGTGGTGAAAACGTAACAGCTGTTACACAGTTGCAAAACACTGTATTTATGCAGCATTAAACAATAAATAAACCTCAAGACCTAGTACACCTTTTACTAAGCAATCTACTTCCATGATATGAAACAAGAAGTTCCACAGATTAACTACGTGCTACGTTAGCAATTCCATTCAATGACATATGTACTTATAAGTGCTGTGCTGTAATACGAAGGAGGAAAGAAATTTATAATAAATAATATTTTTTCTTCATTTAATCACAGCTGCACTCACATCATCTAGTAACTTTTTTAACAGATTTAAATCTGAGTTTAATTGAAACCATTTCCTAGTAACTTACACTGCATTTTTGTGCAGCCTTATTTTGCGATGACCTACATTGCTTGGGAATAAAGGTGAAAAAAGTCACCACTGACTTGTGTGGTACAGTCTAACCGTAATATATTGGTTTATAATTTAGTAGCATTATTCACCATCCTTTACAGTAACAGCCCTGCACAAAGCACTCAAAGTCACAGGTAAAACTGGCACTAGCTTCCAGATATAGTGGATTAGACCTTGGAAGTTCTGAGCCAGGAACAGGAACTGCACTAGAGACAACCCAAATGCAGATGTAATGCTAACGACAAAAGACCCTCATGCCGTTTGATACATTTCTGAGCAAGTCAGACCTAACGCAACTGACCTTCAAAACGCAAGAAAAAACATCCGTAATTCCTGCAATCTGTGGCGCTTGATTTTGTAATAATATTTTGTCATATTTTGGTAGATGGCAATGATCAGTGTAAAAATAACATAAAATTAGGTAAATATAGAGTTCCACAAAGCATCAGAATAATACAAAGAAATTGCAGCCTCATATTTTAAGAGAAAAAAAAAAGTTTCTGCCTGTATCTTTAGCAAATTAATAACATATGAACAGCTTGAGACAAGCCATCCAAGGTAAAACTGAATAATCATAGCATTTAATCCATAAGCACACCTTTCCGGATGCCTTTTAGAAGTTTTATTTTCATCTGTTTAAAAGTAAACTGGGGGGTTGAAAAGAGTGTCTATATTCTGTATATGGAACACTGATGATGAAAATCCTCAGTGCATGTCATTGAGAGGAGGAAGTTCTTTTGGGGTTTTATTTTTGTTGTGTTTTTTTTTTTTTTTTAATTTAATTTTTAAATGTCAATATACCAGAGAAGTCATTTTAATGATACAATTACTGAAGATTTTGGAAGGTTTACACAAGACCCATAATTGGGCATAAGACATCACATCCTCTGGTTATATACACAGCAATCTGGTCCGGGTAACATTCTTTGCTCTGACCAATGGAGGGGGGGGGGAAAGGGGGCGGGGAAAGGAAGAGGAGGGAGGGGACGGGGCGGGGGGGGGGAGGAATGGAGAATTAAAAATACTTTCTCAGATTAAATTTACTTCATTCGCTTAAAATGTTTTGATGGCTTAAAACGCACTAAAACGTTAGTCACGATGCATCTCCGTAGTTAAAATACCTCATTCTCGATGTGATATCCTAGATACTCAAACAAAAGACATTCAGATGACAATGAAGGCGGGTTGGTTTTTTTTTTCCCTTTTCTTTCTTTTTGATTTTAAAAAGACATTTGTACATCTTAAAACTGCACCACGGATCAGTCTCCTTTATCATGCCAGAGTTGTGACAGCGAATGCATGAAAAATTAAAATCCAATCCACCAGATAAGACATGCAAAATGTCTCCTCCAATCCCACCCCCATCTCGCCTTCAAAAAAAAAAAAAAAAAAAAAAAAAGGGAAAGAAAAAAGCCAGCCCTGTACAAGAGGGAGCACACGCACATCGTACCCCCGAGAGCCATCGGAGCCAGGGCTGAGGGGCCGCCAGCCTCTGCATACCACCCCCCCCGTACGCCTGCACTGGCAACCCGGGCTCCATTCGGGGAGGGATCGCACCTCGCCGCTTCCTCATCCCCTCAGACAATGGTGCTTTTCCCCCATTAGCTCCGAATTGTCAACATTTTTACGCTAGGCCCCAGCCCCACCGGCGCGGGCGGACCCGGCGGGCCGCGCTAAGGCGCTGGGGGCCGCAGCCCCCCGCTCCGTTCAAGCCGGCCCGGGGCCGCCGGGTGCCGTGGCGGGGGCAGACGGGGATGGTTGCTGAGCTAAATAAATGGCCGATCAGCCGCGGCCTGCGCCCCCCCGCCGGGCGCTGTAACCGAAGCCCGGGAGCCGAACTGCGCAGCAAACATTGCGCGGCACGGCGGGCCGCGGGGCCCGGCGAGACCCGGGCCGCCGCCCCCGGACACCATTTCGCCGACGGCGGTGAAGAAGGTGCCGGCGCAAGCTGCACCGCCCCCCCTCCCAGGTCCGCAGACCCCCGGGCGCCGCTCCCCCCGCGCCTTCTCTCCCCTCCACCGGCCCCGGGGCCCTGCTTGCCGCTCCCCCAGGGAGGCACCGGCTGGCTTCCCCGCAGCCCCCGGGGACGGGGCGGGGAGTTCGGGGAGGGGTGGGGGTCGTTCGCCCCGTTCCGCTCCCGAGGGGGCCGGTGGCGATCAGCTCCCTCCCTCCCCAGAAGGCGTGGGAGCAGGGACAGGGAAGGGGCCGAGCCCCCGCCTCCCTCCCGCTCGGCGGCAGGGCCCGGCGGCCCCGAGTCGGGGCAGAGCCCAAGCCAAACAAAGCGCGGCCTGAGCGGGAGCCAGGGGGTGAAGCAGCCTGGGCTTTTCCTGCCGGTGCCCGGCCGGGCGCGGCGGGGCCCCGCGCCGCCAGCAAACCCCGCGCAGGCCCCCGCTCGGCGCGGCGGCGCCTGACTTACCCCGATCCCCGGCGGCGGCGGCGGCGTTGTTCCTCTCCTGCTGCTGCTGCACCGGGCGCGGCCTGGACACTCGCCTGGGTCTCCTGTTGGCGGCTCGGACCGAGTTCATTTGCCGACTCGTGTGGGTGGCGGGAGGGGAGGGGGGGAATCCTCCGGCAACCGGTGCCTCGTCGGGGACAGGGGGGAAAGGAGGAAGCCCCGGGGCGGACGCCTCGCAGCAGCGGGCAGCAGGGAAGGAGGGGGGGGGGGGAGAGTCTCCAGGCGCGGGTCCCGCCGCTGCCGCCTCCTCGCCGGCTCGCTCGAGAGGCAGAGGAGCCGCCGGCCGCTGGCTCTCCCGAGCGCTGGCTGTGGGGGACGATCACACCGCGGCCCCCGTCCCCAGCCCCCCCGAAAATCCCTCTCTTAAAGGAGCCCCGCGGTCCTGCCCGTCTCAAGCCCGTCGCTGCTCCGTGGCAGGAGGAGCCATTGACACTGCCAGAGACACACACTCACAGGGAGGCAGCCGCTGGTGGCCGCACTCCGCCAATCACCGCTTCCCACACAGCCGGCCCGCGGTTGCGCGGCCAATCCCCGCACCGCTTCTATAGGGAGCGGGGTGGGGAGGGGCGGGCGAGCGGCGCGGAGCGGGGTGGGGTGGTGGAGCAGGATATAAAGGGTCGGGGCGGAGGGCGCGGGGGGGTTGTGCCGTGTGGGGTGAGGCAGGCGGCAATGGCGGCGTGTGCTGGGGGCGTGAGGCGAAGCCGCGGGAGCCGGCCGCGGGGCCTGGGCCTGGTAGGGCCCCGCGCCGCCGGATCCGCCTGAGGCCAAGGGGGCGGGCCGGCAGGCGGCGGGAGCGAGCTCTGTGAGGGTGGC